>NC_138833.1:9918964-10641330 GCF_965183815.1 Platalea leucorodia
GTGAGTGGGGTTGCCTGGAGACTTGAAGAGCAGCAAGAGCTTTTGGTCGTGTATCCTCTGGTGTGGGAGGAATCCCTGGACGTTCGCAGATGCTGAGCTGGGATACAGCACCGCTCAGCGAGCCAGGGACAGGCTCTCTTGGCCTTCGGGAGACTGCAGAAAGAGAGAGCAGCAGCATGTGTGGAGCTGTGAGTGGGGTTGCCTGGAGACTATAAGAGCAGCAAGAGCTTTTTGTCCTGGCTCCTCTGGTGTGGGAGGAATCCCTGGACGTTCGCAAATGCTGAGCTGGGATCCAGCACCGCTCAGCGAGCCAGGGACAGGCTCTCTTGGCCTTCGGGAGGCTGCAGAAAGAGAGAGCAGCAGCACGTGTGTAGCTGTGAGTGGGGTTGGCTGGAGACTTGAAGAGCAGCAAGAGCTTTTTGTCCTGGCTCCTCTGGTGTGGGATGAACCCCTGGACGTTCGCAAATGCTGAGCTGGGATCCAGCACCGCTCAGCGAGACAGGGAGAGACTCTCTTGGCCTTTCGGAGACTGCAGAAAGAGAGAACAGCAGCATGTGTGGAGCTGTGAGTGGGGTTGCCTGGAGACGTGAAGAGCAGCAAGAGCTTTTTGTCCTGGCTCCTCTGGTGTGGGAGGAATCCCTGGACGTTCACAAATGATGAGCTGGGATCCAGCAATCCTCAACGTGCGAATGACAGATTCTCTTTTCCTTTGGGAGGCTGCAGAAAGAGAGAGCATCAGCATGTGTGGAGCTGTGAGTGGGGTTGCCTGGAGACTTGAAGAGCAGCAAGAGCTTTTGGTCTTGAGACTCTTTGGCGTGGGAGGAATCCCTGGACGTTCGCAAATGCTGAGCTGGGATCCAGCACCGCTCAGCGAGCCAGGGACAGGCTCTCTTGGCCTTCGGGAGACTGCAGAGAGATAGAGCAGCAGCATGTGTGGAGCTGTGAGTGGGGTTGCCTGGAGACTTGAAGAGCAGCAAGACCTTTTTGTCCTGGCTCCTCTGGTGTGGGAGGAATCCCTGGACGTTCGCAAATGCTGAGCTGGGATCCAGCACCGCTCAGCGTGCCAGGGACAGGATCTCTTGGCCTTCGGGAGACTGCAGAAAGAGAGAGCAGCAGCATGTGTGGAGCTGTGAGTGGGGTTGCCTGGAGACTTGAAGAGCAGCAAGAGCTTTTGGTCGTGTATGCTCTGGTGTGGGAGGAATCCCTGGACGTTCGCAGATGCTGAGCTGGGATCCAGCACCGCTCAGCGAGCCAGGGACAGGCTCTCTTGGCCTTCGGGAGACTACAGAAAGAGAGAGCAGCAGCATGTGTGGAGCTGTGAGTGGGGTTGCCTGGAGACTTGAAGAGCAGCAAGAGCTTTTGGTTGTGTATCCTCTGGTGTGGGAGGAATCCCTGGACGTTCGCAAATGCTGACCTGGGATCCAGCACCACTCAGCGTGCCAGGGAGAGATTCTCTTGGCCTTCGGGAGGCTGCAGAAAGAGAGAGCAGCAGCATGTGTGGAGCTGTGAGTGGGGTTGCCTGGAGACTTGAAGAGCAGCAAGAGCTTTTTGTCCTGGCTCCTCTGGCGTGGGAGGAATCCCTGGACGTTCGCAAATGCTGAGCTGGGATCCAGCACCGCTCAGCGAGCCAGGGAGAGATTCTCTTGGCCTTCGGGAGACTGCAGAGAGAGAGAGCAGCAGCATCTGTGGAGCTGTGAATGCGGTTGCCTGGAGACTTGAAGAGCAGCAAGAGCTTTTTGTCCTGGCTCCTCTGGTGTGGGATGAACCCCTGGACATTCG
This sequence comes from Platalea leucorodia, assembly GCF_965183815.1. Taxonomy (NCBI): domain Eukaryota; kingdom Metazoa; phylum Chordata; class Aves; order Pelecaniformes; family Threskiornithidae; genus Platalea; species Platalea leucorodia. The sequence continues at coordinate 9,920,744 of NC_138833.1, forward strand.
CAAATGCTGAGCTGGGATCCAGCACCGCTCAGCGAGACAGGGAGAGATTCTCTTGGCCTTTGGGAGGCTGCCGAAAGAGAGAGCAGCAGCATGTGTGGAGCTGTGAGTGGGGTTGCCTGGAGACTTGAAGAGCAGCAAGAGCTTTTTGTCCTGGCTCCTCTGGTGTGGGAGGAATCCCTGGACGTTCGCAAATGCTGAGCTGGGATCCAGCACCGCTCAGCGAGACAGGGAGAGATTCTCTTGGCCTTTGGGAGGCTGCAGAAAGAGAGAGCAGCAGCATGTGTGGAGCTGTGAGTGGGGTTGCCTGGAGACTTGAAGAGCAGCAAGAGCTTTTTGTCCTGGCTCCTCTGGTGTGGGAGGAATCCCTGGACATTCGCAAATGCTGAGCTGGGATCCAGCACCCCTCAGCGTGCCAGGGACAGGATCTCTTGGCCTTCGGGAGGCTGCAGAAAGAGAGAGCAGCAGCATGTGTGGAGCTGTGAGTGGAGTTGCCTGGAGACTTGAAGAGCAGCAAGACCTTTTGGTCGTGTATCCTCTGGTGTGGGAGGAATCCCTGGACGTTCGCAAATGCTGAGCTGGGATCCAGCACCGCTCAGCGAGCCAGGGACAGGCTCTCTTGGCCTTTGGGAGACTGCAGAAAGAGAGAGCAGCAGCATGTGTGGAGCTGTGAGTGGGGTTGCCTGGAGACTTGAAGAGCAGCAAGAGCTTTTTGTCCTGGCTCCTCTGGTGTGGGAGGAATCCCTGGACGTTCGCAAATGCTGAGCTGGGATCCAGCACCGCTCAGCGAGCCAGGGACAGACTCTCTTGGCCTTCAGGAGACTGCAGAAAGAGAGAGCAGCAGCATGTGTGGAGCTGGGAGTGGGGTTGGCTGGAGACTTGAAGAGCAGCAAGAGCTTTTGGTCTTGAGACTCTTTGGCGTGGGAGAATTCCCTGGACGTTCGCAAATGCTGAGCTGGGATCGAGCACCGCTCAGCGAGCCAGGGACAGGCTCTCTTGGCCTTTCGGAGACTGCAGAAAGAGAGAACAGCAGCATGTGTGGAGCTGTGAGTGGGGTTGCCTGGAGACGTGAAGAGCAGCAAGAGCTTTTTGTCCTGGCTCCTCTGGTGTGGGAGGAATCCCTGGACGTTCACAAATGATGAGCTGGGATCCAGCAATCCTCAACGTGCGAATGACAGATTCTCTTTTCCTTTGGGAGGCTGCAGAAAGAGAGAGCATCAGCATGTGTGGAGCTGTGAGTGGGGTTGCCTGGAGACTTGAAGAGCAGCAAGAGCTTTTGGTCTTGAGACTCTTTGGCGTGGGAGGAATCCCTGGACGTTCGCAAATGCTGAGCTGGGATCCAGCACCGCTCAGCGAGCCAGGGACAGGCTCTCTTGGCCTTCGGGAGACTGCAGAGAGATAGAGCAGCAGCATGTGTGGAGCTGTGAGTGGGGTTGCCTGGAGACTTGAAGAGCAGCAAGACCTTTTTGTCCTGGCTCCTCTGGTGTGGGAGGAATCCCTGGACGTTCGCAAATGCTGAGCTGGGATCCAGCACCGCTCAGCGTGCCAGGGACAGGATCTCTTGGCCTTCGGGAGACTGCAGAAAGAGAGAGCAGCAGCATGTGTGGAGCTGTGAGTGGGGTTGCCTGGAGACTTGAAGAGCAGCAAGAGCTTTTGGTCGTGTATACTCTGGTGTGGGAGGAATCCCTGGACGTTCGCAGATGCTGAGCTGGGATCCAGCACCGCTCAGCGAGCCAGGGACAGGCTCTCTTGGCCTTCGGGAGACTACAGAAAGAGAGAGCAGCAGCATGTGTGGAGCTGTGAGTGGGGCTGCCTGGAGACTTGAAGAGCAGCAAGAGCTTTTGGTTGTGTATCCTCTGGTGTGGGAGGAATCCCTGGACGTTCGCAAATGCTGACCTGGGATCCAGCACCACTCAGCGTGCCAGGGAGAGATTCTCTTGGCCTTCGGGAGGCTGCAGAAAGAGAGAGCAGCAGCATGTGTGGAGCTGTGAGTGGGGTTGCCTGGAGACTTGAAGAGCAGCAAGAGCTTTTTGTCCTGGCTCCTCTGGTGTGGGAGGAATCCCTGGACGTTCGCAAATGCTGAGCTGGGATCTAGCACCGCTCAGCGTGCCAGGGAGAGATTCTCTTGGCCTTCGGGAGGCTGCAGAAAGAGAGAGCATCAGCATGTGTGGAGCTGGGAGTGGGGTTGCCTGGAGACTTGAAGAGCAGCAAGAGCTTTTGGTCGTGTATGCTCTGGTGTGGGAGGAATTCCTGGACGTTCGCAAATGCTGAGCTGGGATCCAGCACCGCTCAGCGAGCCAGGGAGAGATTCTCTTGGCCTTCGGGAGACTGCAGAGAGAGAGAGCAGCAGCATCTGTGGAGCTGTGAATGCGGTTGCCTGGAGACTTGAAGAGCAGCAAGAGCTTTTTGTCCTGGCTCCTCTGGTGTGGGATGAACCCCTGGACATTCGCAAATGCTGAGCTGGGATCCAGCACCGCTCAGCGAGACAGGGAGAGATTCTCTTGGCCTTTGGGAGGCTGCCGAAAGAGAGAGCAGCAGCATGTGTGGAGCTGTGAGTGGGGTTGCCTGGAGACTTGAAGAGCAGCAAGAGCTTTTTGTCCTGGCTCCTCTGGTGTGGGAGGAATCCCTGGACGTTCGCAAATGCTGAGCTGGGATCCAGCACCGCTCAGCGAGACAGGGAGAGATTCTCTTGGCCTTTGGGAGGCTGCAGAAAGAGAGAGCAGCAGCATGTGTGGTGCTGTGAGTGGGGTTGCCTGGAGACTTTAAGAGCAGCAAGAGCTTTTTGTCCTGGCTCCTCTGGTGTGGGAGGAATCCCTGGACATTCGCAAATGCTGAGCTGGGATCCAGCACCCCTCAGCGTGCCAGGGACAGGATCTCTTGGCCTTCGGGAGACTGCAGAAAGAGAGAGCAGCAGCATGTGTGGAGCTGTGAGTGGAGTTGCCTGGAGACTTGAAGAGCAGCAAGACCTTTTGGTCGTGTATCCTCTGGTGTGGGAGGAATCCCTGGACGTTCGCAAATGCTGAGCTGGGATCCAGCACCGCTCAGCAAGCCAGGGACAGGCTCTCTTGGCCTTTGGGAGACTGCAGAAAGAGAGAGCAGCAGCATGTGTGGAGCTGTGAGTGGGGTTGCCTGGAGACTTGAAGAGCAGCAAGAGCTTTTTGTCCTGGCTCCTCTGGTGTGGGAGGAATCCCTGGACGTTCGCAAATGCTGAGCTGGGATCCAGCACCGCTCAGCGAGCCAGGGACAGACTCTCTTGGCCTTCAGGAGACTGCAGAAAGAGAGAGCAGCAGCATGTGTGGAGCTGGGAGTGGGGTTGGCTGGAGACTTGAAGAGCAGCAAGAGCTTTTGGTCTTGAGACTCTTTGGCGTGGGAGAATTCCCTGGACGTTCGCAAATGCTGAGCTGGGATCGAGCACCGCTCAGCGAGCCAGGGACAGGCTCTCTTGGCCTTCGGGAGACTGCAGAGAGAGAGAGCAGCAGCATGTGTGGAGCTGTGAGTGGGGTTGCCTGGAGACTTGAAGAGCAGCAAGAGCTTTTTGTCCTGGCTCCTCTGGTGTGGGAGGAATCCCTGGACGTTCACAAATGATGAGCTGGGATCCAGCACCGCTCAGCGAGCCAGGGAGAGACTCTCTTGGCCTCTGGGAGGCTGCAGAAAGAGAGAGCAGAAGCATGTGTGGAGCTGTGAGTGGGGTTGCCTGGAGACTTGAAGAGCAGCAAGAGCTTTTTGTCCTGGCTCCTCTGGTGTGGGAGGAATCCCTGGACGTTCACAAATGATGAGCTGGGATCCAGCACCGCTCAGCGTGCGAATGACAGATTCTCTTGGCCTTCGGGAGGCTGCAGAAAGAGAGAGCGACAGCGTTCGTGGGGCTGTGAGTGGGGTTGCCTGGAGACTTGAAGAGCAGCAAGAGCTTTTGGTCTTGAGACTCTTTGGCGTGGGAGGAATCCCTGGACGTTCGCAAATGCTGAGCTGGGATCCAGCACCGCTCAGCGAGCCAGGGACAGGCTCTCTTGGCCTTCGGGAGACTGCAGAGAGATAGAGCATCAGCATGTGTGGAGCTGTGAGTGGGGTTGCCTGGAGACTTGAAGAGCAGCAAGACCTTTTTGTCCTGGCTCCTCTGGTGTGGGAGGAATCCCTGGACGTTCGCAAATGCTGAGCTGGGATCCAGCACCGCTCAGCGTGCCAGGGACAGGATCTCTTGGCCTTCGGGAGACTGCAGAAAGAGAGAGCAGCAGCATGTGTGGAGCTGTGAGTGGGGTTGCCTGGAGACTTGAAGAGCAGCAAGAGCTTTTGGTCGTGTATACTCTGGTGTGGGAGGAATCCCTGGACGTTCGCAGATGCTGAGCTGGGATCCAGCACCGCTCAGCGAGCCAGGGACAGGCTCTCTTGGCCTTCGGTAGACTACAGAAAGAGAGAGCAGCAGCATGTGTGGAGCTGTGAGTGGGGTTGCCTGGAGACTTGAAGAGCAGCAAGAGCTTTTGGTTGTGTATCCTCTGGTGTGGGAGGAATCCCTGGACGTTCGCAAATGCTGACCTGGGATCCAGCACCACCCAGCGTGCCAGGGAGAGATTCTCTTGGCCTTTGGGAGGCTGCAGAAAGAGAGAGCAGCAGCATGTGTGGAGCTGTGAGTGGGGTTGCCTGGAGACTTGAAGAGCAGCAAGAGCTTTTTGTCCTGGCTCCTCTGGTGTGGGAGGAATCCCTGGACGTTCGCAAATGCTGAGCTGGGATCCAGCACCGCTCAGCGAGCCAGGGAGAGATTCTCTTGGCCTTCGGGAGGCAGCAGAGAGAGAGAGCAGCAGCATCTGTGGAGCTGTGAATGCGGTTGCCTGGAGACTTGAAGAGCAGCAAGAGCTTTTTCTCCTGGCTCCTCTGGTGTGGGATGAACCCCTGGACATTCGCAAATGCTGAGCTGGGATCCAGCACCGCTCAGCGAGACAGGGAGAGATTCTCTTGGCCTTTGGGAGGCTGCCGAAAGAGAGAGCAGCAGCATGTGTGGAGCTGTGAGTGGGGTTGCCTGGAGACTTGAAGAGCAGCAAGAGCTTTTTGTCCTGGCTCCTCTGGTGTGGGAGGAATCCCTGGACGTTCGCAAATGCTGAGCTGGGATCCAGCACCGCTCAGCGAGACAGGGAGAGATTCTCTTGGCCTTTGGGAGACTGCAGAAAGAGAGAGCAGCAGCATGTGTGGAGCTGTGAGTGGGGTTGCCTGGAGACTTGAAGAGCAGCAAGAGCTTTTTGTCCTGGCTCCTCTGGTGTGGGAGGAATCCCTGGACATTCGCAAATGCTGAGCTGGGATCCAGCACCCCTCAGCGTGCCAGGGACAGGATCTCTTGGCCTTCGGGAGGCTGCAGAAAGAGAGAGCAGCAGCATGTGTGGAGCTGTGAGTGGAGTTGCCTGGAGACTTGAAGAGCAGCAAGACCTTTTGGTCGTGTATCCTCTGGTGTGGGAGGAATCCCTGGACGTTCGCAAATGCTGAGCTGGGATCCAGCACCGCTCAGCGAGCCAGGGACAGGCTCTCTTGGCCTTTGGGAGACTGCAGAAAGAGAGAGCAGCAGCATGTGTGGAGCTGTGAGTGGGGTTGCCTGGAGACTTGAAGAGCAGCAAGAGCTTTTTGTCCTGGCTCCTCTGGTGTGGGAGGAATCCCTGGACGTTCGCAAATGCTGAGCTGGGATCCAGCACCGCTCAGCGAGCCAGGGACAGACTCTCTTGGCCTTCAGGAGACTGCAGAAAGAGAGAGCAGCAGCATGTGTGGAGCTGGGAGTGGGGTTGGCTGGAGACTTGAAGAGCAGCAAGAGCTTTTGGTCTTGAGACTCTTTGGCGTGGGAGAATTCCCTGGACGTTCGCAAATGCTGAGCTGGGATCGAGCACCGCTCAGCGAGCCAGGGACAGGCTCTCTTGGCCTTCGGGAGACTGCAGAGAGAGAGAGCAGCAGCATGTGTGGAGCTGTGAGTGGGGTTGGCTGGAGACTTGAAGAGCAGCAAGAGCTTTTTGTCCTGGCTCCTCTGGTGTGGGAGGAATCCCTGGACGTTCACAAATGATGAGCTGGGATCCAGCACCGCTCAGCGAGCCAGGGAGAGACTCTCTTGGCCTCTGGGAGGCTGCAGAAAGAGAGAGCAGAAGCATGTGTGGAGCTGTGAGTGGGGTTGCCTGGAGACTTGAAGAGCAGCAAGAGCTTTTTTGTCCTCGCTCCTCTGGTGTGCGAGGAATCCCTGGACGTTCGCAAATGCTGAGCTGGGATCCAGCACCGCTCAGCGAGCCAGGGACAGGCTCTCTTGGCCTTTTTGAGGCAGCAGAGAAAGAGAGCAGCAGCATGTGTGGAGCTGTGAGTGGGGCTGCCTGGAGACTTGAAGAGCAGCAAGAGCTTTTTGTCCTGGCTCCTCTGGTGTGCGAGGAATCCCTGGACGTTCGCAAATGCTGAGCTGGGATCCAGCACCGCTCAGCGAGCCAGGGACAGAATCTCTTGGCATTCGGGAGACTGCAGAAAGAGAGAGCAGCAGCATGTGTGGAGCTGTGAGTGGGGTTGCCTGGAGACTTGAAGAGCAGCAAGAGCTTTTTGTCCTGGCTCCTCTGGTGTGGAAGGAATCCCTGGACGTTCGCAAATGCTGAGCTGGGATCCAGCATCGCTCAGCGTGCGAATGACAGATTCTCTTGGCCTTCGGGAGACTGCAGAAAGAGAGAGCAGCAGCATGTGTGGAGCTGTGAGTGGGGTTGCCTGGAGACTTGAAGAGCAGCAAGAGCTTTTTGTCCTGGCTCCTCTGGTGTGGGAGGAATCCCTGGACGTTCGCAAATGCTGAGCTGGAATCCAGCACCGCTCAGCGTGCCAGGGACAGGCTCTCTTGGCCTTTGGGAGACTGCAGAAAGAGAGAGCAGCAGCATGTGTGTAGCTGTGAGTGGGGTTGCCTGGAGACTTGAAGAGCAGCAAGAGGTTTTGGTCGTGTATCCTCTGGTGTGGGAGGAATCCCTGGACATTCGCAAATGCTGAGCTGGGATCCAGCACCGCTCAGCGAGCCAGGGACAGGCTCTCTTGGCGTTCGGGAGGCAGCAGAGATAGAGAGCAGCAGCATGTGTGGAGCTGTGAGTGGGGTTGCCTGGAGACTTGAAGAGCAGCAAGAGCTTTTGGTCGTGTATCGTCTGGTGTGGGAGGAATCCCTGGAGATTCGCAAATGCTGAGCTGGGATCCAGCACCGCTCAGCGTGCCAGGGACAGGCTCTCTTGGCCTTCGGGAGGCAACAGAGAGTGTTAGAAGCAGCATGTGTGGAGCTGTGAGTGGGGTTGCCTGGAGACTTGAAGAGCAGCAAGAGCTTTTTGTCCTGGCTCCTCTGGTGTGGGAGGAATCCCTGGACGTTCGCAAATGCTGAGCTGGGATCCAGCACCGCTCAGCGTGCGAATGACAGATTCTCTTGGCCTTCGGGAGGCAGCAGAGAGAGAGAGCAGCAGCATGTGTGGAGCTGTGAATGCGGTTGCCTGGAGACTTGAAGAGCAGCAAGAGCTTTTGGTCCTGGCTCCTCTGCTGTGGGAGGAATCCCTGGACATTCGCAAATGCTGAGCTGGGATCCAGCACCGCTCAGCGTGCCAGGGACAGGATCTCTTGGCCTTCGGGAGGCTGCAGAAAGAGAGAGCAGCAGCATGTGTGGAGCTGTGAGTGGGGTTGCCTGGAGACGTGAAGAGCAGCAAGAGCTTTTTGTCCTGGCTCCTCTGGTGTGGGAGGAATCCCTGGACGTTCTCAGATGCTGAGCTGGGATACAGCACCGCTCAGCGAGCCAGGAACATTCTCTCTTGGCCTTCGGGAGACTGCAGAAAGAGAGAGCAGCAGCATGTGTGGAGCTGTGAGTGGGGTTGCCTGGAGACTATAAGAGCAGCAAGAGGTTTTGGTCGTGTATCCTCTGGTGTGGGAGGAATCCCTGGACGTTCGCAAATGCTGAGCTGGGATCCAGCACCGCTCAGCGAGCCAGGGACAGGCTCTCTTGGCCTTCAGGAGGCTGCAGAAAGAGAGAGCAGCAGCACGTGTGGAGCTGTGAGTGGGGTTGGCTGGAGACTTGAAGAGCAGCAAGAGCTTTTGGTCCTGGCTCCTCTGGTGTGGGATGAACCCCTGGACGTTCGCAAATGCTGAGCTGGGATCCAGCACCGCTCAGCGAGCCAGGGAGAGACTCTCTTGGCCTTTCGGAGACTGCAGAAAGAGAGAGCAGCAGCATGTGTGGAGCTGTGAGTGGGGTTGCCTGGAGACGTGAAGAGCAGCAAGAGCTTTTTGTCCTGGCTCCTCTGGTGTGGGAGGAATCCCTGGACGTTCACAAATGATGAGCTGGGATCCAGCAATCCTCAACGTGCGAATGACAGATTCTCTTTTCCTTTGGGAGGCTGCAGAAAGAGAGAGCATCAGCATGTGTGGAGCTGTGAGTGGGGTTGCCTGGAGACTTGAAGAGCAGCAAGAGCTTTTGGTCTTGAGACTCTTTGGCGTGGGAGGAATCCCTGGACGTTCGCAAATGCTGAGCTGGGATCCAGCACCTCTCAGCGAGAGAGGGACAGGCTCTCTTGGCCTTCGGGAGGCAGCAGAGAGAGAGAGCAGCAGCATGTGTGGAGCTGTGAGTGGGGTTGGCTGGAGACTTGAAGAGCAGCAAGAGCTTTTTGTCCTGGCTCCTCTGGTGTGGGAGGAATCCCTGGATATTCGCAAATGCTGAGCTGGGATCAAGCAATCGTCAGCGTGCGAATGACAGATTGTCTTGGCCTTCGGGAGACTGCAGAAAGAGAGAGCATCAGCATGTGTGGAGCTGTGAGTGGAGTTGCCTGGAGACTTGAAGAGCAGCAAGAGCTTTTTGTCCTGGCTCCTCTGGTGTGGGATGAACCCCTGGACGTTCGCAAATGCTGAGCTGGGATCCAGCACCGCTCAGCGAGCCAGGGACAGGCTCTCTTGGCCTTCGGGAGACTGCAGAGAGATAGAGCAGCAGCATGTGTGGAGCTGTGAGTGGGGTTGCCTGGAGACTTGAAGAGCAGCAAGACCTTTTTGTCCTGGCTCCTCTGGTGTGGGAGGAATCCCTGGACGTTCGCAAATGCTGAGCTGGGATCCAGCACCGCTCAGCGAGACAGGGAGAGATTCTCTTGGCCTTTGGGAGGCTGCAGAAAGAGAGAGCAGCAGCATGTGTGGAGCTGTGAGTGGGGTTGCCTGGAGACTTGAAGAGCAGCAAGAGCTTTTTGTCCTGGCTCCTCTGGTGTGGGAGGAATCCCTGGACGTTCGCAAATGCTGAGCTGGGATCCAGCACCCCTCAGCGTGCCAGGGACAGGATCTCTTGGCCTTCGGGAGGCTGCAGAAAGAGAGAGCAGCAGCATGTGTGGAGCTGTGAGTGGAGTTGCCTGTAGACTTGAAGAGCAGCAAGAGCTTTTGGTCCTGTCTCCTCTGGTGTGGGAGGAATCCCTGGACGTTCGCAAATGCTGAGCTGGGATCCAGCACCGCTCAGCGAGCCAGGGACAGGCTCTCTTGGCCTTTGGGAGACTGCAGAAAGAGAGAGCAGCAGCATGTGTGGAGCTGGGAGTGGGGTTGCCTGGAGACTTGAAGAGCAGGAAGAGCTTTTTGTCCTGGCTCCTCTGGTGTGCGAGGAATCCCTGGACGTTCGCAAATGCTGAGCTGGGATCCAGCACCGCTCAGCGAGCCACGGACAGGCTCTCTTGGCCTTCAGGAGACTGCAGAAAGAGAGAGCAGCAGCATGTGTGGAGCTGTGAGTGGGGTTGCCTGGAGACTTGAAGAGCAGCAAGAGCTTTTGGTCTTGAGACTCTTTGGCGTGGGAGAATTCCCTGGACGTTCGCAAATGCTGAGCTGGGATCGAGCACCGCTCAGCGAGCCAGGGACAGGCTCTCTTGGCCTTCGGGAGACTGCAGAAAGAGAGAGCAGCAGCATGTGTGGAGCTGTGAGTGGGGTTGCCTGGAGACTTGAAGAGCAGCAAGAGCTTTTTGTCCTGGCTCCTCTGGTATGGGAGGAATCCCTGGACGTTCACAAATGATGAGCTGGGATCCAGCACCGCTCAGCGAGCCAGGGAGAGACTCTCTTGGCCTTTGGGAGGCTGCAGAAAGAGAGAGCAGAAGCATGTGTGGAGCTGTGAGTGGGGTTGCCTGGAGACGTGAAGAGCAGCAAGAGCTTTTTTGTCCTCGCTCCTCTGGCGTGGGAGGAATCTCTGGACGTTCGCAAATGCTGAGCTGGGATCCAGCACCGCTCAGCGAGCCAGGGACAGGCTCTCTTGGCCTTTTTGAGGCAGCAGGGAAAGAGAGCATCAGCATGTGTGGAGCTGTGAGTGGGGTTGCCTGGAGACTTGAAGAGCAGCAAGAGCTTTTTGTCCTGGCTCCTCTGGTGTGGGAGGAATCCCTGGACGTTCGCAAATGCTGAGCTGGGATCCAGCACCGCTCAGCGAGCCAGGGAGAGATTCTCTTGGCCTTCGGGAGACTGCAGAGAGAGAGAGCAGCAGCATCTGTGGAGCTGTGAATGCGGTTGCCTGGAGACTTGAAGAGCAGCAAGAGCTTTTTGTCCTGGCTCCTCTGGTGTGGGATGAACCCCTGGACATTCGCAAATGCTGAGCTGGGATCCAGCACCGCTCAGCGAGACAGGGAGAGATTCTCTTGGCCTTTGGGAGGCTGCCGAAAGAGAGAGCAGCAGCATGTGTGGAGCTGTGAGTGGGGTTGCCTGGAGACTTGAAGAGCAGCAAGAGCTTTTTGTCCTGGCTCCTCTGGTATGGGAGGAATCCCTGGACGTTCACAAATGATGAGCTGGGATCCAGCACCGCTCAGCGAGCCAGGGAGAGACTCTCTTGGCCTTTGGGAGGCTGCAGAAAGAGAGAGCAGAAGCATGTGTGGAGCTGTGAGTGGGGTTGCCTGGAGACGTGAAGAGCAGCAAGAGCTTTTTTGTCCTCGCTCCTCTGGCGTGGGAGGAATCTCTGGACGTTCGCAAATGCTGAGCTGGGATCCAGCACCGCTCAGCGAGCCAGGGACAGGCTCTCTTGGCCTTTTTGAGGCAGCAGGGAAAGAGAGCATCAGCATGTGTGGAGCTGTGAGTGGGGTTGCCTGGAGACTTGAAGAGCAGCAAGAGCTTTTTGTCCTGGCTCCTCTGGTGTGGGAGGAATCCCTGGACGTTCGCAAATGCTGAGCTGGGATCCAGCACCGCTCAGCGAGCCAGGGAGAGATTCTCTTGGCCTTCGGGAGACTGCAGAGAGAGAGAGCAGCAGCATCTGTGGAGCTGTGAATGCGGTTGCCTGGAGACTTGAAGAGCAGCAAGAGCTTTTTGTCCTGGCTCCTCTGGTGTGGGATGAACCCCTGGACATTCGCAAATGCTGAGCTGGGATCCAGCACCGCTCAGCGAGACAGGGAGAGATTCTCTTGGCCTTTGGGAGGCTGCAGAAAGAGAGAGCAGCAGCATGTGTGGAGCTGTGAGTGGGGTTGCCTGGAGACTTGAAGAGCAGCAAGAGCTTTTTGTCCTGGCTCCTCTGGTGTGGGAGGAATCCCTGGACGTTCGCAAATGCTGAGCTGGGATCCAGCACCGCTCAGCGAGACAGGGAGAGATTCTCTTGGCCTTTGGGAGGCTGCAGAAAGAGAGAGCAGCAGCATGTGTGGAGCTGTGAGTGGGGTTGCCTGGAGACTTGAAGAGCAGCAAGAGCTTTTTGTCCTGGCTCCTCTGGTGTGGGAGGAATCCCTGGACATTCGCAAATGCTGAGCTGGGATCCAGCACCCCTCAGCGTGCCAGGGACAGGATCTCTTGGCCTTCGGGAGGCTGCAGAAAGAGAGAGCAGCAGCATGTGTGGAGCTGTGAGTGGAGTTGCCTGGAGACTTGAAGAGCAGCAAGACCTTTTGGTCGTGTATCCTCTGGTGTGGGAGGAATCCCTGGACGTTCGCAAATGCTGAGCTGGGATCCAGCACCGCTCAGCGAGCCAGGGACAGGCTCTCTTGGCCTTTGGGAGACTGCAGAAAGAGAGAGCAGCAGCATGTGTGGAGCTGTGAGTGGGGTTGCCTGGAGACTTGAAGAGCAGCAAGAGCTTTTTGTCCTGGCTCCTCTGGTGTGGGAGGAATCCCTGGACGTTCGCAAATGCTGAGGTGGGATCCAGCACCGCTCAGCGAGCCAGGGACAGACTCTCTTGGCCTTCAGGAGACTGCAGAAAGAGAGAGCAGCAGCATGTGTGGAGCTGTGAGTGGGGTTGCCTGGAGACTATAAGAGCAGCAAGAGCTTTTTGTCCTGGCTCCTCTGGCGTGGGAGGAATCCCTGGACGTTCGCAAATGCTGATCTGGGATCCAGCACCCCTCAGCGTGCCAGGGACAGGATCTCTTGGCCTTCGGGAGACTGCAGAAAGAGAGAGCAGCAGCATGTGTGGAGCTGTGAGTGGGGTTGGCTGGAGACTTGAAGAGCAGCAAGAGCTTTTGGTCTTGAGACTCTTTGGCGTGGGAGAATTCCCTGGACGTTCGCAAATGCTGAGCTGGGATCGAGCACCGCTCAGCGAGCCAGGGACAGAATCTCTTGGCCTTCGGGAGACTGCAGAGAGAGAGAGCAGCAGCATGTGTGGAGCTGTGAGTGGGGTTGCCTGGAGACTTGAAGAGCAGCAAGAGCTTTTTGTCCTGGCTCCTCTGGTGTGGGAGGAATCCCTGGACGTTCACAAATGATGAGCTGGGATCCAGCACCGCTCAGCGAGCCAGGGAGAGACTCTCTTGGCCTCTGGGAGGCTGCAGAAAGAGAGAGCAGAAGCATGTGTGGAGCTGTGAGTGGGGTTGCCTGGAGACTTGAAGAGCAGCAAGAGCTTTTTTGTCCTCGCTCCTCTGGTGTGCGAGGAATCCCTGGACGTTCGCAAATGCTGAGCTGGGATCCAGCACCGCTCAGCGAGCCAGGGACAGGCTCTCTTGGCCTTTTTGAGGCAGCAGAGAAAGAGAGCAGCAGCATGTGTGGAGCTGTGAGTGGGGCTGCCTGGAGACTTGAAGAGCAGCAAGAGCTTTTTGTCCTGGCTCCTCTGGTGTGCGCTGAATCCCTGGACGTTCGCAAATGCTGAGCTGGGATCCAGCACTGCTCAGCGAGCCAGGGACAGAATCTCTTGGCATTCGGGAGACTGCAGAAAGAGAGAGCAGCAGCATGTGTGGAGCTGTGAGTGGGGTTGCCTGGAGACTTGAAGAGCAGCAAGAGCTTTTTGTCCTGGCTCCTCTGGTGTGGAAGGAATCCCTGGACGTTCGCAAATGCTGAGCTGGGATCCAGCATCGCTCAGCGTGCGAATGACAGATTCTCTTGGCCTTCGGGAGACTGCAGAAAGAGAGAGCAGCAGCATGTGTGGAGCTGTGAGTGGGGTTGCCTGGAGACTTGAAGAGCAGCAAGAGCTTTTTGTCCTGGCTCCTCTGGTGTGGGAGGAATCCCTGGACGTTCGCAAATGCTGAGCTGGAATCCAGCACCGCTCAGCGTGCCAGGGACAGGCTCTCTTGGCCTTTGGGAGACTGCAGAAAGAGAGAGCAGCAGCATGTGTGTAGCTGTGAGTGGGGTTGCCTGGAGACTTGAAGAGCAGCAAGAGCTTTTGGTCGTGTATCCTCTGGTGTGGGAGGAATCCCTGGACGTTCGCAAATGCTGAGCTGGGATCCAGCACCGCTCAGCGAGCCAGGGACAGGCTCTCTTGGCGTTCGGGAGGCAGCAGAGATAGAGAGCAGCAGCATGTGTGGAGCTGTGAGTGGGGTTGCCTGGAGACTTGAAGAGCAGCAAGAGCTTTTGGTCCTGGCTCCTCTGGTGTGGGAGGAATCCCTGGACGTTCGCAAATGCTGAGCTGGGATCCAGCACCGCTCAGCGTGCGAATGACAGATTCTCTTGGCCTTCGGGAGGCAGCAGAGAGAGAGAGCAGCAGCAGCATGTGTGGAGCTGTGAATGCGGTTGCCTGGAGACTTGAAGAGCAGCAAGAGCTTTTGGTCCTGGCTCCTCTGCTGTGGGAGGAATCCCTGGACATTCGCAAATGCTGAGCTGGGATCCAGCACCGCTCAGCGTGCCAGGGACAGGATCTCTTGGCCTTCGGGAGGCTGCAGAAAGAGAGAGCAGCAGCATGTGTGGAGCTGTGAGTGGGGTTGCCTGGAGACGTGAAGAGCAGCAAGAGCTTTTTGTCCTGGCTCCTCTGGTGTGGGAGGAATCCCTGGACGTTCGCAGATGCTGAGCTGGGATACAGCACCGCTCAGCGAGCCAGGGACATTCTCTCTTGGCCTTCGGGAGACTGCAGAAAGAGAGAGCAGCAGCATGTGTGGAGCTGTGAGTGGGGTTGCCTGGAGACTATAAGAGCAGCAAGAGCTTTTGGTCGTGTATCCTCTGGTGTGGGAGGAATCCCTGGACGTTCGCAAATGCTGAGCTGGGATCCAGCACCGCTCAGCGAGCCAGGGACAGGCTCTCTTGGCCTTCAGGAGGCTGCAGAAAGAGAGAGCAGCAGCACGTGTGGAGCTGTGAGTGGGGTTGGCTGGAGACTTGAAGAGCAGCAAGAGCTTTTGGTCCTGGCTCCTCTGGTGTGGGATGAACCCCTGGACGTTCGCAAATGCTGAGCTGGGATCCAGCACCGCTCAGCGAGCCAGGGAGAGACTCTCTTGGCCTTTCGGAGACTGCAGAAAGAGAGAGCAGCAGCATGTGTGGAGCTGTGAGTGGGGTTGCCTGGAGACGTGAAGAGCAGCAAGAGCTTTTTGTCCTGGCTCCTCTGGTGTGGGAGGAATCCCTGGACGTTCACAAATGATGAGCTGGGATCCAGCAATCCTCAGCGTGCGAATGACAGATTCTCTTGGCCTTCGGGAGGCAGTAGAAAGAGAGAGCATCAGTATGTGTGGAGCTGTGAGTGGGGTTGCCTGGAGACTTGAAGAGCAGCAAGAGCTTTTGGTCTTGAGACTCTTTGGCGTGGGAGGAATCCCTGGACGTTCGCAAATGCTGAGCTGGGATCCAGCATCGCTCAGCGTGCGAATGACAGATTGTCTTGGCCTTCGGGAGACTGCAGAAAGAGAGAGCATCAGCATGTGTGGAGCTGTGAGTGGAGTTGCCTGGAGACTTGAAGAGCAGCAAGAGCTTTTTGTCCTGGGTCCTCTGGTGTGGGATGAACCCCTGGACGTTCGCAAATGCTGAGCTGGGATCCAGCACCGCTCAGCGAGCCAGGGACAGGCTCTCTTGGCCTTCGGGAGACTGCAGAGAGATAGAGCAGCAGCATGTGTGGAGCTGTGAGTGGGGTTGCCTGTAGACTTGAAGAGCAGCAAGAGCTTTTGGTCGTGGCTCCTCTGGTGTGGGAGGAATCCCTGGACGTTCGCAAATGCTGATCTGGGATCCAGCACCCCTCAGCGTGCCAGGGACAGGATCTCTTGGCCTTCGGGAGACTGCAGAAAGATAGAGCAGCAGCATGTGTGGAGCTGTGAGTGGGGTTGCCTGGAGACTTGAAGAGCAGCAAGAGCTTTTGGTCTTGAGACTCTTTGGCGTGGGAGAATTCCCTGGACGTTCGCAAATGCTGAGCTGGGATCGAGCACCGCTCAGCGAGCCAGGGACAGAATCTCTTGGCCTTCGGGAGACTGCAGAGAGAGAGAGCAGCAGCATGTGTGGAGCTGTGAGTGGGGTTGCCTGGAGACTTGAAGAGCAGCAAGAGCTTTTTGTCCTGGCTCCTCTGGTGTGGGAGGAATCCCTGGACGTTCACAAATGATGAGCTGGGATCCAGCACCGCTCAGCGAGCCAGGGAGAGACTCTCTTGGCCTCTGGGAGACTGCAGAAAGAAAGAGCAGCAGCATGTGTGGAGCTGTGAGTGGGGTTGCCTGGAGACTTGAAGAGCAGCAAGAGCTTTTTTGTCCTCGCTCCTCTGGTGTGCGAGGAATCCCTGGACGTTCGCAAATGCTGAGCTGGGATCCAGCACCGCTCAGCGAGCCAGGGACAGGCTCTCTTGGCCTTTTTGAGGCAGCAGAGAAAGAGAGCAGCAGCATGTGTGGAGCTGTGAGTGGGGCTGCCTGGAGACTTGAAGAGCAGCAAGAGCTTTTTGTCCTGGCTCCTCTGGTGTGCGAGGAATCCCTGGACGTTCGCAAATGCTGAGCTGGGATCCAGCACCGCTCAGCGAGCCAGGGACAGAATCTCTTGGCATTCGGGAGACTGCAGAAAGAGAGAGCAGCAGCATGTGTGGAGCTGTGAGTGGGGTTGCCTGGAGACTTGAAGAGCAGCAAGAGCTTTTTGTCCTGGCTCCTCTGGTGTGGAAGGAATCCCTGGACGTTCGCAAATGCTGAGCTGGGATCCAGCATCGCTCAGCGTGCGAATGACAGATTCTCTTGGCCTTCGGGAGACTGCAGAAAGAGAGAGCAGCAGCATGTGTGGAGCTGTGAGTGGGGTTGCCTGGAGACTTGAAGAGCAGCAAGAGCTTTTGGTCGTGTATCCTCTGGTGTGGGAGGAATCCCTGGACGTTCGCAAATGCTGAGCTGGAATCCAGCACCGCTCAGCGTGCCAGGGACAGGCTCTCTTGGCCTTTGGGAGACTGCAGAAAGAGAGAGCAGCAGCATGTGTGTAGCTGTGAGTGGGGTTGCCTGGAGACTTGAAGAGCAGCAAGAGCTTTTGGTCGTGTATCCTCTGGTGTGGGAGGAATCCCTGGACATTCGCAAATGCTGAGCTGGGATCCAGCACCGCTCAGCGAGCCAGGGACAGGCTCTCTTGGCGTTCGGGAGGCAGCAGAGATAGAGAGCAGCAGCATGTGTGGAGCTGTGAGTGGGGTTGCCTGGAGACTTGAAGAGCAGCAAGAGCTTTTGGTCCTGGCTCCTCTGGTGTGGGAGGAATCCCTGGACGTTCGCAAATGCTGAGCTGGGATCCAGCACCGCTCAGCGAGCCAGGGACAGGCTCTCTTGGCCTTTTTGAGGCAGCAGAGAGAGAGAGCAGCAGCATGTGTGGAGCTGTGAATGCGGTTGCCTGGAGACTTGAAGAGCAGCAAGAGCTTTTGGTCCTGGCTCCTCTGCTGTGGGAGGAATCCCTGGACATTCGCAAATGCTGAGCTGGGATCCAGCACCGCTCAGCGTGCCAGGGACAGGATCTCTTGGCCTTCGGGAGGCTGCAGAAAGAGAGAGCAGCAGCATGTGTGGAGCTGTGAGTGGGGTTGCCTGGAGACGTGAAGAGCAGCAAGAGCTTTTTGTCCTGGCTCCTCTGGTGTGGGAGGAATCCCTGGACGTTCGCAGATGCTGAGCTGGGATCCAGCACCGCTCAGCGAGCCAGGGACATTCTCTCTTGGCCTTCGGGAGACTGCAGAAAGAGAGAGCAGCAGCATGTGTGGAGCTGTGAGTGGGGTTGCCTGGAGACTATAAGAGCAGCAAGAGCTTTTGGTCGTGTATCCTCTGGTGTGGGAGGAATCCCTGGACGTTCGCAAATGCTGAGCTGGGATCCAGCACCGCTCAGCGAGCCAGGGACAGGCTCTCTTGGCCTTCAGGAGGCTGCAGAAAGAGAGAGCAGCAGCACGTGTGGAGCTGTGAGTGGGGTTGGCTGGAGACGTGAAGAGCAGCAAGAGCTTTTGGTCCTGGCTCCTCTGGTGTGGGATGAACCCCTGGACGTTCGCAAATGCTGAGCTGGGATCCAGCACCGCTCAGCGAGCCAGGGAGAGACTCTCTTGGCCTTTCGGAGACTGCAGAAAGAGAGAGCAGCAGCATGTGTGGAGCTGTGAGTGGGGTTGCCTGGAGACGTGAAGAGCAGCAAGAGCTTTTTGTCCTGGCTCCTCTGGTGTGGGAGGAATCCCTGGACGTTCACAAATGATGAGCTGGGATCCAGCAATCCTCAGCGTGCGAATGACAGATTCTCTTGGCCTTCGGGAGGCAGTAGAAAGAGAGAGCATCAGTATGTGTGGAGCTGTGAGTGGGGTTGGCTGGAGACTTGAAGAGCAGCAAGAGCTTTTGGTCTTGAGACTCTTTGGCGTGGGAGGAATCCCTGGACGTTCGCAAATGCTGAGCTGGGATCCAGCACCTCTCAGCGAGAGAGGGACAGGCTCTCTTGGCCTTCGGGAGGCAGCAGAGAGAGAGAGCAGCAGAATGTGTGGAGCTGTGAGTGGGGTTGGCTGGAGACTTGAAGAGCAGCAAGAGCTTTTTGTCCTGGCTCCTCTGGTGTGGGAGGAATCCCTGGATATTCGCAAATGCTGAGCTGGGATCCAGCAATCGTCAGCGTGCGAATGACAGATTCTCTTGGCCTTCGGGAGACTGCAGAAAGAGAGAGCAGCAGCATGTGTGGAGCTGTGAGTGGAGTTGCCTGGAGACTTGAAGAGCAGCAAGAGCTTTTTGTCCTGGGTCCTCTGGTGTGGGATGAACCCCTGGACGTTCGCAAATGCTGAGCTGGGATCCAGCACCGCTCAGCGAGCCAGGGACAGGCTCTCTTGGCCTTCGGGAGACTGCAGAGAGATAGAGCAGCAGCATGTGTGGAGCTGTGAGTGGGGTTGCCTGGAGACTTGAAGAGCAGCAAGACCTTTTTGTCCTGGCTCCTCTGGTGTGGGAGGAATCCCTGGACGTTCGCAAATGCTGAGCTGGGATCCAGCACCGCTCAGCGTGCCAGGGACAGGATCTCTTGGCCTTCGGGAGACTGCAGAAAGAGAGAGCAGCAGCATGTGTGGAGCTGTGAGTGGGGTTGCCTGGAGACTTGAAGAGCAGCAAGAGCTTTTGGTCGTGTATACTCTGGTGTGGGAGGAATCCCTGGACGTTCGCAGATGCTGAGCTGGGATCCAGCACCGCTCAGCGAGCCAGGGACAGGCTCTCTTGGCCTTCGGGAGACTACAGAAAGAGAGAGCAGCAGCATGTGTGGAGCTGTGAGTGGGGTTGCCTGGAGACTTGAAGAGCAGCAAGAGCTTTTGGTTGTGTATCCTCTGGTGTGGGAGGAATCCCTGGACGTTCGCAAATGCTGAGCTGGGATCCAGCACCACTCAGCGTGCCAGGGACATGCTCTCTTGGCCTTCGGGAGACTGCAGAAAGAGAGAGCATCAGCATGTGTGGAGCTGTGAGTGGGGCTGCCTGGAGTCTTGAAGAGCAGCAAGAGCTTTTGGTCTTGAGACTCTTTGGCATGGGAGGAATCCCTGGACGTTCGCAAATGCTGAGCTGGGATCCAGCACCGCTCAGCGAGCCAGGGACAGGCTCTCTTGTCCTTTGGGAGGCTGCAGAAAGAGAGCGCGACAGCATGTGTGGAGCTGTGAATGGGGTTGCCTGGAGACTTGAAGAGCAGCAAGAGCTTTTTGTCCTGGCTCCTCTGGTGTGGGAGGAATCCCTGGACATTCGCAAATGCTGAGCTGGGATCCAGCACCGCTCAGCGAGCCAGGGAGAGATTCTCTTGGCCTTCGGGAGACTGCAGAGAGAGAGAGCAGCAGCATCTGTGGAGCTGTGAATGCGGTTGCCTGGAGACTTGAAGAGCAGCAAGAGCTTTTTGTCCTGGCTCCTCTGGTGTGGGATGAACCCCTGGACGTTCGCAAATGCTGAGCTGGGATCCAGCACCCCTCAGCGTGCCAGGGACAGGCTCTCTTGGCCTTTGGGAGGCTGCCGAAAGAGAGAGCAGCAGCATGTGTGGAGCTGTGAGTGGGGTTGCCTGGAGACTTGAAGAGCAGCAAGAGCTTTTTGTCCTGGCTCCTCTGGTGTGGGAGGAATCCCTGGACGTTCGCAAATGCTGAGCTGGGATCCAGCACCGCTCAGCGAGACAGGGAGAGATTCTCTTGGCCTTTGGGAGGCTGCAGAAAGAGAGAGCAGCAGCATGTGTGGAGCTGTGAGTGGGGTTGCCTGGAGACTTGAAGAGCAGCAAGAGCTTTTTGTCCTGGCTCCTCTGGTGTGGGAGGAATCCCTGGACGTTCGCAAATGCTGAGCTGGGATCCAGCACCCCTCAGCGTGCCAGGGACAGGATCTCTTGGCCTTCGGGAGGCTGCAGAAAGAGAGAGCAGCAGCATGTGTGGAGCTGTGAGTGGAGTTGCCTGGAGACTTGAAGAGCAGCAAGAGCTTTTGGTCCTGTCTCCTCTGGTGTGGGAGGAATCCCTGGACGTTCGCAAATGCTGAGCTGGGATCCAGCACCGCTCAGCGAGCCAGGGACAGGCTCTCTTGGCCTTTGGGAGACTGCAGAAAGAGAGAGCAGCAGCATGTGTGGAGCTGGGAGTGGGGTTGCCTGGAGACTTGAAGAGCAGCAAGAGCTTTTTGTCCTGGCTCCTCTGGTGTGCGAGGAATCCCTGGACGTTCGCAAATGCTGAGCTGGGATCCAGCACCGCTCAGCGAGCCAGGGACAGGCTCTCTTGGCCTTCAGGAGACTGCAGAAAGAGAGAGCAGCAGCATGTGTGGAGCTGTGAGTGGGGTTGCCTGGAGACTTGAAGAGCAGCAAGACCTTTTGGTCTTCAGACTCTTTGGCGTGGGAGAATTCCCTGGACGTTCGCAAATGCTGAGCTGGGATCGAGCACCGCTCAGCGAGCCAGGGACAGGCTCTCTTGGCCTTCGGGAGACTGCAGAAAGAGAGAGCAGCAGCATGTGTGGAGCTGTGAGTGGGGTTGCCTGGAGACTTGAAGAGCAGCAAGAGCTTTTTGTCCTGGCTCCTCTGGTATGGGAGGAATCCCTGGACGTTCACAAATGATGAGCTGGGATCCAGCACCGCTCAGCGAGCCAGGGAGAGACTCTCTTGGCCTTTGGGAGGCTGCAGAAAGAGAGAGCAGAAGCATGTGTGGAGCTGTGAGTGGGGTTGCCTGGAGACGTGAAGAGCAGCAAGAGCTTTTTTGTCCTCGCTCCTCTGGTGTGGGAGGAATCCCTGGACGTTCGCAAATGCTGAGCTGGGATCCAGCACTGCTCAGCGAGCCAGGGACAGGCTCTCTTGGCCTTTTTGAGGCAGCAGGGAAAGAGAGCATCAGCATGTGTGGAGCTGTGAGTGGGGTTGCCTGGAGACTTGAAGAGCAGCAAGAGCTTTTTGTCCTGGCTCCTCTGGTGTGCGAGGAATCCCTGGACGTTCGCAAATGCTGAGCTGGGATCCAGCACCGCTCAGCGAGCCAGGGACAGGCTCTCTTGGCCTTCGGGAGGCAGCAGAGAGAGAGAGCAGCAGCATGTGTGGAGCTGGGAGTGGGGTTGCCTGGAGACTTGAAGAGCAGCAACAGCTTTTGGTCATGAGAACCTTTGGGGTGCGAAGACTCCCTGGACGTTCGCAAATGCTGAGCTGGGATCCAGCACCGCTCAGCGTGCCAGGGACAGGCTCTCTTGGCCTTTGGGAGGCTGCAGAAAGAGAGAGCAGCAGCATGTGTGGAGCTGTGAGTGGGGTTGCCTGGAGACTTGAAGAGCAGCAAGAGCTTTTTTGTCCTCGCTCCTCTGGTGTGCGAGGAATCCCTGGACGTTCGCAAATGCTGAGCTGGGATCCAGCACCGCTCAGCGAGCCAGGGACAGGCTCTCTTGGCCTTTTTGAGGCAGCAGAGAAAGAGAGCAGCAGCATGTGTGGAGCTGTGAGTGGGGCTGCCTGGAGACTTGAAGAGCAGCAAGAGCTTTTTGTCCTGGCTCCTCTGGTGTGCGAGGAATCCCTGGACGTTCGCAAATGCTGAGCTGGGATCCAGCACCGCTCAGCGAGCCAGGGAGAGATTCTCTTTTCCTTTGGGAGGCTGTAGAAAGAGAGAGCAGCAGCATGTGTGGAGCTGGGAGTGGGGTTGCCTGGAGACTTGAAGAGCAGCAAGAGCTTTTGGTCGTGTATCCTCTGGTGTGGGAGGAATCCCTGGACGTTCGCAGATGCTGAGCTGGGATCCAGCACCGCTCAGCGAGCCAGGGACAGGCTCTCTTGGCCTTCGGGAGGCTGCAGAAAGAGAGAGCAGCCGCATGTGTGGAGCTGTGAGTGGGGTTGCCTGGAGACTTGAAGAGCAGCAAGAGCTTTTTGTCCTGGCTCCTCTGGTGTGGGAGGAATCCCTGGACGTTCGCAGATGCTGAGCTGGGATCCAGCACTGCTCAGCGAGCCAGGGACAGGCTCTCTTGGCCTTCGGGAGACTGCAGAAAGAGAGAGCAGCAGCATGTGTGGAGCTGTGAGTGGGGTTGCCTGGAGACTTGAAGAGCAGCAAGAGCTTTTGGTCGTGTATCCTCTGGTGTGGGAGGAATCCCTGGACGTTCGCAGATGCTGAGCTGGGATCCAGCACCGCTCAGCGAGCCAGGGACAGGCTCTCTTGGCCTTCGGGAGGCTGCAGAAAGAGAGAGCAGCCGCATGTGTGGAGCTGTGAGTGGGGTTGCCTGGAGACTTGAAGAGCAGCAAGAGCTTTTTGTCCTGGCTCCTCTGGTGTGGGAGGAATCCCTGGACGTTCGCAGATGCTGAGCTGGGATCCAGCACTGCTCAGCGAGCCAGGGACAGGCTCTCTTGGCCTTCGGGAGACTGCAGAAAGAGAGAGCAGCAGCATGTGTGGAGCTGTGAGTGGGGTGTCCTGGAGACTTGAAGAGCAGCAAGAGCTTTTTGTCCTGGCTCCTCTGGTGTGGGAGGAATCCCTGGACGTTCGCAAATGCTGAGCTGGGATCCAGCACCGCTCAGCGAGCCAGGGAGAGATTCTCTTGGCCTTCGGGAGACTGCAGAAAGAGAGAGCAGCAGCATGTGTGGAGCTGGGAGTGGGGTTGCCTGGAGACTTGAAGAGCAGCAAGAGCTTTTTGTCCTGGCTCCTCTGGTGTGGGAGGAATCCCTGGGCGTTCGCAAATGCTGAGCTGGAATCCAGCACCGCTCAGCGTGCCAGGGACAGGCTCTCTTGGCCTTTGGGAGACTGCAGAAAGAGAGAGCAGCAGCATGTGTGTAGCTGTGAGTGGGGTTGCCTGGAGACTTGAAGAGCAGCAAGAGCTTTTGGTCGTGTATCCTCTGGTGTGGGAGGAATCCCTGGACATTCGCAAATGCTGAGCTGGGATCCAGCACCGCTCAGCGTGCGAATGACAGGCTCTCTTGGCCTTCGGGAGGCAGCAGAGAGAGTTAGAAGCAGCATGTGTGGAGCTGGGAGTGGGGTTGCCTGGAGACTTGAAGAGCAGCAAGAGCTTTTGGTCCTGGCTCCTCTGGTGTGGGAGGAATCCCTGGACGTTCGCAAATGCTGAGCTGGGATCCAGCACCGCTCAGCGTGCCAGGGACAGGCTCTCTTGGCCTTTGGGAGGCTGCAGAAAGAGAGAGCAGCAGCATGTGTGGAGCTGTGAGTGGGGTTGCCTGGAGACTTGAAGAGTAGCAACAGCTTTTTGTCCTGGCTCCTCTGGTGTGGGAGGAATCCCTGGACGTTCGCAAATGCTGAGCTGGGATCCAGCACCGCTCAGCGAGCCACGGACAGGCTCTCTTGGCCTTCGGGAGACTGCAGAAAGAGAGAGCAGCAGCATGTGTGGAGCTGTGAGCGGGGTTGCCTGGAGACTTGAAGAGCAGCAAGAGCTTTTGGTCGTGTATCCTCTGGTGTGGGAGGAATCCCTGGACGTTCGCAAATGCTGAGCTGGGATCCAGCACCGCTCAGCGTGCGAATGACAGATTCTCTTGGCCTTCGGGAGGCAGCAGAGAGAGAGAGCAGCAGCATGTGTGGAGCTGTGAGCGGGGTTGCCTGGAGACTTGAAGAGCAGCAACAGCTTTTTGTCCTGGCTCCTCTGGTGTGGGAGGAATCCCTGGACATTCGCAAATGCTGAGCTGGGATCCAGCACCACTCAGCGTGAGAATGACAGATTCTCTTGGCCTTCGGGAGACTGCAGAGAGAGAGAGCAGCAGCATGTGTGGAGCTGTGAGTGGGGTTGCCTGGAGACTTGAAGAGCAGCAAGAGCTTTTTGTCCTGGCTCCTCTGGTGTGGGAAGAATCCCTGGACGTTCACAAATGCTGAGCTGGGATCCAGCACCGCTCAGCGTGCCAGGGACAGGCTCTCTTGGCCTTCGGGAGACTGCAGAGAGAGAGAGCAGCAGCATGTGTGGAGCTGTGAGTGGGGTTGACTGGATACTTGAAGAGCAGCAAGAGCTTTTTGTCGTGGCTCCTCTGGTGTGGGAGGAATCCCTGGACGTTCGCAAATGCTGAGCTGGGATCCAGCACCGCTCAGCGTGCGAATGACAGATTCTCTTGGCCTTCGGGAGGCAGCAGAGACAGAGCAGCAGCATGTGTGGAGCTGTGAATGGGGTTGCCTGGAGACTTGAAGAGCAGCAACAGCTTTTGGTCATGAGACTCTTTGGCGTGGGAGGAATCCCTGGACGTTCGCAAATGCTGAGCTGGGATCCAGCACCGCTCAGCGTGCCAGGGACAGGCTCTCTTGGCCTTGTTGAGGCAGCAGAGAGAGAGAGCAGCAGCATGTGTGGAGCTGTGAGTGGGGTTGCCTGGAGACGTGAAGAGCAGCAAGAGCTTTTTGTCCTGGCTCCTCTGGCGTGGGAGGAATCCCTGGACGTTCGCAAATGCTGAGCTGGGATCCAGCACCGCTCAGCGAGCCAGGGACAGATTCTCTTGGCCTTCGGGAGACTGCAGAGAGAGCGAGCAGCAGCATGTGTGGAGCTGTGAGTGGGGTTGCCTGGAGACTTGAAGAGCAGCAAGAGCTTTTGGTCCTGGCTCCTCTGGTGTGGGAGGAATCCCTGGACGTTCGCAAATGCTGAGCTGGGATCCAGCATCGCTCAGCGAGCCATGGACAGGCTCTCTTGGCCTTTTTGAGGCAGCAGAGAAAGAGAGCAGCAGCATGTGTGGAGCTGTGAGTGGGGTTGCCTGGAGACTTGAAGAGCAGCAAGAGCTTTTTGTCCTGGCTCCTCTGGTGTGGGAGGAATCCCTGGACATTCGCAAATGCTGAGCTGGAATCCAGCACCCCTCAGCGTGCCAGGGCCAGGCTCTCTTGGCCTTTGGGAGGCTGCAGAAAGAGAGAGCAGCAGCATGTGTGTAGCTGTGAGTGGGGTTGCCTGGAGACTTGAAGAGCAGCAAGAGCTTTTGGTCGTGTATCCTCTGGTGTGGGAGGAATCCCTGGACATTCGCAAATGCTGAGCTGGGATCCAGCACCGCTCAGCGAGCCAGGGACAGGCTCTCTTGGCGTTCGGGAGGCAGCAGAGAGAGAGAGCAGCAGCATGTGTGGAGCTGTGAGTGGGGTTGCCTGGAGACTTGAAGAGCAGCAAGAGCTTTTGGTCCTGGCTCCTCTGGTGTGGGAAGAATCCCTGGACGTTCGCAAATGCTGAGCTGGGATCCAGCACCGCTCAGCGTGCCAGGGACAGGCTCTCTTGGCCTTCGGGAGACTGCAGAGAGAGAGAGCAGCAGCATGTGTGGAGCTGTGAGTGGGGTTGACTGGATACTTGAAGAGCAGCAAGAGCTTTTTGTCGTGGCTCCTCTGGTGTGGGAGGAATCCCTGGACGTTCGCAAATGCTGAGCTGGGATCCAGCACCGCTCAGCGTGCGAATGACAGATTCTCTTGGCCTTCGGGAGGCAGCAGAGACAGAGCAGCAGCATGTGTGGAGCTGTGAATGGGGTTGGCTGGAGACTTGAAGAGCAGCAAGAGCTTTTGGTCATGAGACTCTTTGGCGTGGGAGGAATCCCTGGACGTTCGCAAATGCTGAGCTGGGATCCAGCACCGCTCAGCGTGCCAGGGACAGGCTCTCTTGGCCTTTTTGAGGCAGCAGAGAGAGAGAGCAGCAGCATGTGTGGAGCTGTGAGTGGGGTTGCCTGGAGACGTGAAGAGCAGCAAGAGCTTTTTGTCCTGGCTCCTCTGGCGTGGGAGGAATCCCTGGACGTTCGCAAATGCTGAGCTGGGATCCAGCACCTCTCAGCGAGCCAGGGACAGGCTCTCTTGGCCTTTGGGAGGCTGTAGAAAGAGAGAGCAGCAGCATGTGTGGAGCTGTGAGTGGGGTTGCCTGGAGACTTGAAGAGCAGCAAGAGCTTTTTGTCCTGGCTCCTCTGGTGTGGGAGGAATCCCTGGACGTTCGCAAATGCTGAGCTGGGATCCAGCACCGCTCAGCGAGACAGGGAGAGATTCTCTTGGCCTTTGGGAGGCTGCAGGAAGAGAGAGCAGCAGCATGTGTGGAGCTGTGAGTGGGGTTGCCTGGAGACTTGAAGAGCAGCAAGAGCTTTTTGTCCTGGCTCCTCTGGTGTGGGAGGAATCCCTGGACGTTCGCAAATGCTGAGCTGGGATCCAGCACCCCTCAGCGTGCCAGGGACAGGATCTCTTGGCCTTCGGGAGGCTGCAGAAAGAGAGAGCAGCAGCATGTGTGGAGCTGTGAGTGGAGTTGCCTGGAGACTTGAAGAGCAGCAAGAGCTTTTGGTCCTGTCTCCTCTGGTGTGGGAGGAATCCCTGGACGTTCGCAAATGCTGAGCTGGGATCCAGCACCGCTCAGCGAGCCAGGGACAGATTCTCTTGGCCTTTGGGAGACTGCAGAAAGAGAGAGCAGCAGCATGTGTGTAGCTGTGAGTGGGGTTGCCTGGAGACTTGAAGAGCAGCAAGAGCTTTTTGTCCTGGCTCCTCTGGTGTGCGAGGAATCCCTGGACGTTCGCAAATGCTGAGCTGGGATCCAGCACCGCTCAGCGAGCCACGGACAGGCTCTCTTGGCCTTCAGGAGACTGCAGAAAGAGAGAGCAGCAGCATGTGTGGAGCTGTGAGTGGGGTTGCCTGGAGACTTGAAGAGCAGCAAGAGCTTTTGGTCTTCAGACTCTTTGGCATGGGAGAATTCCCTGGACGTTCGCAAATGCTGAGCTGGGATCGAGCACCGCTCAGCGAGCCAGGGACAGGCTCTCTTGGCCTTCGGGAGACTGCAGAAAGAGAGAGCAGCAGCATGTGTGGAGCTGTGAGTGGGGTTGCCTGGAGACTTGAAGAGCAGCAAGAGCTTTTTGTCCTGGCTCCTCTGGTGTGGGAGGAATCCCTGGACGTTCACAAATGATGAGCTGGGATCCAGCACCGCTCAGCGAGCCAGGGAGAGACTCTCTTGGCCTTTGGGAGGCTGCAGAAAGAGAGAGCAGAAGCATGTGTGGAGCTGTGAGTGGGGTTGCCTGGAGACTTGAAGAGCAGCAAGAGCTTTTTTGTCCTCGCTCCTCTGGTGTGGGAGGAATCTCTGGACGTTCGCAAATGCTGAGCTGGGATCCAGCACCGCTCAGCGAGCCAGGGACAGGCTCTCTTGGCCTTTTTGAGGCAGCAGGGAAAGAGAGCAGCAGCATGTGTGGAGCTGTGAGTGGGGTTGCCTGGAGACTTGAAGAGCAGCAAGAGCTTTTTGGTCCTGGCTCCTCTGGTGTGGGAGGAATCCCTGGACGTTCGCAAATGCTGAGCTGGGATCCAGCACCGCTCAGCGAGCCAGGGACAGGCTCTCTTGGCCTTCGGGAGGCAGCAGAGAGAGAGAGCAGCAGCATGTGTGGAGCTGGGAGTGGGGTTGCCTGGAGACTTGAAGAGCAGCAACAGCTTTTGGTCATGAGAACCTTTGGGGTGCGAAGACTCCCTGGACGTTCGCAAATGCTGAGCTGGGATCCAGCACCGCTCAGCGTGCCAGGGACAGGCTCTCTTGGCCTTTTTGAGGCAGCAGAGAGAGAGAGCAGCAGCATGTGTGGAGCTGTGAGTGGGGTTGCCTGGAGACTTGAAGAGCAGCAAGAGCTTTTTTGTCCTCGCTCCTCTGGTGTGCGAGGAATCCCTGGACGTTCGCAAATGCTGAGCTGGGATCCAGCACCGCTCAGCGAGCCAGGGACAGGCTCTCTTGGCCTTTTTGAGGCAGCAGAGAAAGAGAGCAGCAGCATGTGTGGAGCTGTGAGTGGGGCTGCCTGGAGACTTGAAGAGCAGCAAGAGCTTTTTGTCCTGGCTCCTCTGGTGTGCGAGGAATCCCTGGACGTTCGCAAATGCTGAGCTGGGATCCAGCACCGCTCAGCGAGCCAGGGAGAGATTCTCTTGGCCTTTGGGAGGCTGTAGAAAGAGAGAGCAGCAGCATGTGTGGAGCTGGGAGTGGGGTTGCCTGGAGACTTGAAGAGCAGCAAGAGCTTTTTGTCCTGGCTCCTCTGGTGTGGGAGGAATCCCTGGACGTTCGCAAATGCTGAGCTGGGATCCAGCATCGCTCAGCGTGCGAATGACAGATTCTCTTGGCCTTCGGGAGACTGCAGAAAGAGAGAGCAGCAGCATGTGTGGAGCTGTGAGTGGGGTTGCCT
This sequence comes from Platalea leucorodia, assembly GCF_965183815.1. NCBI lineage: Eukaryota > Metazoa > Chordata > Aves > Pelecaniformes > Threskiornithidae > Platalea > Platalea leucorodia. Next base: position 9,948,713 of record NC_138833.1, read on the forward strand.
GGAGACTTGAAGAGCAGCAACAGCTTTTTGTCCTGGCTCCTCTGGTGTGGGAGGAATCCCTGGGCGTTCGCAAATGCTGAGCTGGAATCCAGCACCGCTCAGCGTGCCAGGGACAGGCTCTCTTGGCCTTTGGGAGACTGCAGAAAGAGAGAGCAGCAGCATGTGTGTAGCTGTGAGTGGGGTTGCCTGGAGACTTGAAGAGCAGCAAGAGCTTTTGGTCGTGTATCCTCTGGTGTGGGAGGAATCCCTGGACATTCGCAAATGCTGAGCTGGGATCCAGCACCGCTCAGCGAGCCAGGGACAGGTTCTCTTGGCGTTCGGGAGGCAGCAGAGATAGAGAGCAGCAGCATGTGTGGAGCTGTGAGTGGGGTTGCCTGGAGACTTGAAGAGCAGCAAGAGCTTTTGGTCGTGTATCGTCTGGTGTGGGAGGAATCCCTGGACATTCGCAAATGCTGAGCTGGGATCCAGCACCGCTCAGCGTGCGAATGACAGGCTCTCTTGGCCTTCGGGAGGCAGCAGAGAGAGTTAGAAGCAGCATGTGTGGAGCTGGGAGTGGGGTTGCCTGGAGACTTGAAGAGCAGCAAGAGCTTTTGGTCCTGGCTCCTCTGGCGTGGGAGGAATCCCTGGACGTTCGCAAATGCTGAGCTGGGATCCAGCACCGCTCAGCGTGCCAGGGACAGGCTCTCTTGGCCTTTGGGAGGCTGCAGAAAGAGAGAGCAGCAGCATGTGTGGAGCTGTGAATGCGGTTGCCTGGAGACTTGAAGAACAGGAAGAGCTTTTTGTCCTGGCTCCTCTGGTGTGCGAGGAATCCCTGGACGTTCGCAAATGCTGAGCTGGGATCCAGCACCGCTCAGCGAGCCACGGACAGGCTCTCTTGGCCTTCGGGAGACTGCAGAAAGAGAGAGCAGCAGCATGTGTGGAGCTGTGAGCGGGGTTGCCTGGAGACTTGAAGAGCAGCAAGAGCTTTTGGTCGTGTATCCTCTGGTGTGGGAGGAATCCCTGGACGTTCGCAAATGCTGAGCTGGGATCCAGCACCGCTCAGCGTGCGAATGACAGATTCTCTTGGCCTTCGGGAGGCAGCAGAGAGAGAGAGCAGCAGCATGTGTGGAGCTGTGAGCGGGGTTGCCTGGAGACTTGAAGAGCAGCAACAGCTTTTTGTCCTGGCTCCTCTGGTGTGGGAGGAATCCCTGGACATTCGCAAATGCTGAGCTGGGATCCAGCACCACTCAGCGTGCGAATGACAGATTCTCTTGGCCTTCGGGAGGCAGCAGAGAGAGAGAGCAGCAGCATGTGTGGAGCTGTGAGTGGGGTTGCCTGGAGACTTGAAGAACAGCAAGAGCTTTTTGTCCTGGCTCCTCTGGTGTGGGAAGAATCCCTGGACGTTCACAAATGCTGAGCTGGGATCCAGCACCGCTCAGCGTGCCAGGGACAGGCTCTCTTGGCCTTCGGGAGACTGCAGAGAGAGAGAGCAGCAGCATGTGTGGAGCTGTGAGTGGGGTTGACTGGATACTTGAAGAGCAGCAAGAGCTTTTTGTCGTGGCTCCTCTGGTGTGGGAGGAATCCCTGGACGTTCGCAAATGCTGAGCTGGGATCCAGCACCGCTCAGCGTGCGAATGACAGATTCTCTTGGCCTTCGGGAGGCAGCAGAGACAGAGCAGCAGCATGTGTGGAGCTGTGAATGGGGTTGCCTGGAGACTTGAAGAGCAGCAAGAGCTTTTGGTCATGAGACTCTTTGGCGTGGGAGGAATCCCTGGACGTTCGCAAATGCTGAGCTGGGATCCAGCACCGCTCAGCGTGCCAGGGACAGGCTCTCTTGGCCTTGTTGAGGCAGCAGAGAGAGAGAGCAGCAGCATGTGTGGAGCTGTGAGTGGGGTTGCCTGGAGACGTGAAGAGCAGCAAGAGCTTTTTGTCCTGGCTCCTCTGGCGTGGGAGGAATCCCTGGACGTTCGCAGATGCTGAGCTGGGATCCAGCACCGCTCAGCGAGCCAGGGACAGATTCTCTTGGCCTTCGGGAGACTGCAGAGAGAGCGAGCAGCAGCATGTGTGGAGCTGTGAGCGGGGTTGCCTGGAGACTTGAAGAGCAGCAAGAGCTTTTGGTCCTGGCTCCTCTGGTGTGGGAGGAATCCCTGGACGTTCGCAAATGCTGAGCTGGGATCCAGCACCGCTCAGCGAGCCAGGGAGAGATTCTCTTGGCCTTTGGGAGGCTGCAGAAAGAGAGAGCAGCAGCATGTGTGTAGCTGTGAGTGGGGTTGCCTGGAGACTTGAAGAGCAGCAAGAGCTTTTTGTCCTGGCTCCTCTGGTGTGGGAGGAATCCCTGGACATTCGCAAATGCTGAGCTGGAATCCAGCACCCCTCAGCGTGCCAGGGCCAGGCTCTCTTGGCCTTTGGGAGGCTGCAGAAAGAGAGAGCAGCAGCATGTGTGGAGCTGTGAGTGGGGTTGCCTGGAGACTTGAAGAGCAGCAAGAGCTTTTGGTCGTGTATCCTCTGCTGTGGGAGGAATCCCTGGACATTCGCAAATGCTGAGCTGGGATCCAGCACCGCTCAGCGAGCCAGGGACAGGCTCTCTTGGCGTTCGGGAGGCAGCAGAGAGAGAGAGCAGCAGCATGTGTGGAGATGTGAGTGGGGTTGCCTGGAGACTTGAAGAGCAGCAAGAGCTTTTGGTCCTGGCTCCTCTGGTGTGGGAGGAATCCCTGGACGTTCGCAAATGCTGAGCTGGGATCCAGCACCGCTCAGCGTGCCAGGGACAGGCTCTCTTGGCCTTCGGGAGACTGCAGAGAGAGAGAGCAGCAGCATGTGTGGAGCTGTGAGTGGGGTTGACTGGATACTTGAAGAGCAGCAAGAGCTTTTTGTCGTGGCTCCTCTGGTGTGGGAGGAATCCCTGGACGTTCGCAAATGCTGAGCTGGGATCCAGCACCGCTCAGCGTGCGAATGACAGATTCTCTTGGCCTTCGGGAGGCAGCAGAGACAGAGCAGCAGCATGTGTGGAGCTGTGAATGGGGTTGCCTGGAGACTTGAAGAGCAGCAAGAGCTTTTGGTCATGAGACTCTTTGGCGTGGGAGGAATCCCTGGATGTTCGCAAATGCTGAGCTGGGATCCAGCACCGCTCAGCGTGCCAGGGACAGGCTCTCTTGGCCTTTTTGAGGCAGCAGAGAGAGAGAGCAGCAGCATGTGTGGAGCTGTGAGTGGGGTTGCCTGGAGACGTGAAGAGCAGCAAGAGCTTTTTGTCCTGGCTCCTCTGGCGTGGGAGGAATCCCTGGACGTTCGCAAATGCTGAGCTGGGATCCAGCACCTCTCAGCGAGCCAGGGACAGGCTCTCTTGGCCTTTGGGAGGCTGTAGAAAGAGAGAGCAGCAGCATGTGTGGAGCTGTGAGTGGGGCTGCCTGGAGACTTGAAGAGCAGCAAGAGCTTTTGGTCTTGACACCCTTTGGAGTGAGAGGAATCCCTGGACGTTCGCAAATGCTGAGCTGGGATCCAGCACCGCTCAGCGTGCGAATGACAGATTCTCTTGGCCTTTGGGAGGCTGCAGGAAGAGAGAACAGCAGCATGTCTGGAGCTGTGAGTGGGGTTGGCTGGAGACTTGAAGAGCAGCAAGAGCTTTTTGTCCTGTCTCCTCTGGTGTGGGAGGAATCCCTGGACATTCGTAAATGCTGAGCTGGGATTAAGGAACCCTCAGCGTGTGAATGACAGTTTCTCTTCGCCTTCGGGAGGCAGCAGAGAGAGAGAGCAGCAGCATGTGTGGAGCTGTGAGTGGGGTTGCCTGGAGACTTGAAGAGCAGCAAGAGCTTTTGGTCCTGGCTCCTCTGGTGTGGGAGGAATCCCTGGACATTCGCAAATGCTGAGCTGGGATCCAGCACCGCTCAGCGAGCCAGGGACAGAATCTCTTGGCCTTTGGGAGACTGCAGAGAGAGCGAGCAGCAGCATGTGTGGAGCTGTGAGTGGGGTTGCCTGGAGACTTGAAGAGCAGCAAGAGCTTTTGGTCCTGGCTCCTCTGGTGTGGGAGGAATCCCTGGACGTTCGCAAATGCTGAGCTGGGATCCAGCACCGCTCAGCGAGCCAGGGACAGGCTCTCTTGGCCTTCGGGAGGCTGCAGAAAGAGAGAGCAGCAGCATGTGTGGAGCTGTGAGTGGGGTTGCCTGGAGACTTGAAGAGCAGCAAGACCTTTTGGTCGTGTATCCTCTGGTGTGGGAGGAATCCCTGGACATTCGCAAATGCTGAGCTGGGATCCAGCACCGCTCAGCGAGCCAGGGACAGGCTCTCTTGGCGTTCGGGAGGCAGCAGAGAGAGAGAGCAGCAGCATGTGTGGAGCTGTGAGTGGGGTTGCCTGGAGACTTGAAGAGCAGCAAGAGCTTTTGGTCCTGGCTCCTCTGGGGTGTGAGGAATCCCTGGACGTTCGCAAATGCTGAGCTGGGATCCAGCACCGCTCAGCGTGCGAATGACAGGCTCTCTTGGCCTTCGGGAGGCAGCAGAGAGAGTTAGAAGCAGCATGTGTGGAGTTGGGAGTGGGGTTGCCTGGAGACTTGAAGAGCAGCAACAGCTTTTGGTAGCGGCTCCTCTGGCGTGGGAGGAATCCCTGGACGTTCGCAAATGCTGAGCTGGGATCCAGCACCGCTCAGCGTGCGAATGACAGATTCTCTTGGCCTTCGGGAGGCAGCAGAGAGAGAGAGCAGCAGCATGTGTGGAGCTGTGAGCAGGGTTGCCTGGAGACTTGAAGAGCAGCAAGAGCTTTTTGTCCTGGCTCCTCTGGTGTGGGAGGAATCCCTGGACATTCGCAAATGCTGAGCTGGGATCCAGCACCACTCAGCGTGAGAATGAAAGATTCTCTTGGCCTTCGGGAGACTGTAGAAAGAGAGAGCAGCAGCATGTGTGGAGCTGTGAGTGGGGTTGACTGGATACTTGAAGAGCAGCAAGAGCTTTTTGTCCTGGCTCCTCTGGTGTGGGAGGAATCCCTGGACGTTCGCAAATGCTGAGCTGGGATCCAGCACCGCTCAGTGTGCGAATGACAGATTCTCTTGGCCTTCGGGAGGCAGCAGAGACAGAGCAGCAGCATGTGTGGAGCTGTGAATGGGGTTGCCTGGAGACTTGAAGAGCAGCAAGAGCTTTTGGTCATGAGACTCTTTGGCGTGGGAGGAATCCCTGGACGTTCGCAAATGCTGAGCTGGGATCCAGCACTGCTCAGCGTGCCAGGGACAGGCTCTCTTGGCCTTGTTGAGGCAGCAGAGAGAGAGAGCAGCAGCATGTGTGGAGCTGTGAGTGGGGTTGCCTGGAGACGTGAAGAGCAGCAAGAGCTTTTGGTCCTGGCTCCTCTGGCGTGGGAGGAATCCCTGGACGTTCGCAAATGCTGAGCTGGGATCCAGCACCGCTCAGCGAGCCAGGGACAGATTCTCTTGGCCTTCGGGAGACTGCAGAGAGAGCGAGCAGCAGCATGTGTGGAGCTGTGAGTGGGGTTGCCTGGAGACTTGAAGAGCAGCAAGAGCTTTTTGTCCTGGCTCCTCTGGTGTGGGAGGAATCCCTGGACGTTCGCAAATGCTGAGCTGGAATCCAGCACCCCTCAGCGTGCCAGGGCCAGGCTCTCTTGGCCTTCGGGAGACTGCAGAAAGAGAGAGCAGCAGCATGTGTGGAGCTGTGAGTGGGGTTGCCTGGAGATTTGAAGAGCAGCAACAGCTTTTGGTCCTGGCTCCTCTGGTGTGGGAGGAATCCCTGGACATTCGCAAATGCTGAGCTGGGATCCAGCACCACTCAGCGAGCCAGGGCCAGAATCTCTTGGCCTTTGGGAGACTGCAGAGAGAGCGAGCAGCAGCATGTGTGGAGCTGTGAGTGGGGTTGCCTGGAGACTTGAAGAGCAGCAAGAGCTTTTGGTCCTGGCTCCTCTGGTGTGGGAGGAATCCCTGGACGTTCGCAAATGCTGAGCTGGGATCCAGCACCGCTCAGCGAGCCAGGGACAGGCTCTCTTGGCCTTCGGGAGGCTGCAGAAAGAGAGAGCAGCAGCACGTGTGGAGCTGTGAGTGGGGTTGCCTGGAGACTTGAAGAGCAGCAAGAGCTTTTTGTCCTGGCTCCTCTGGTGTGGGAGGAATCCCTGGATGTTCGCAAATGCTGAGCTGGGATCCAGCACCGCTCAGCGAGCCAGGGAGAGATTCTCTTTTCCTTTGGGAGGCTGCAGAAAGAGAGAGCAGCAGCATGTGTGGAGCTGTGAGTGGGGTTGCCTGGAGACTTGAAGAGCAGCAAGAGCTTTTTGTCCTCGCTCCTCTGGTGTGGGAGGAATCCCTGGACGTTCGCAAATGCTGAGCTGGGATCCAGCACCGCTCAGCGTGCGAATGACAGATTCTCTTGGCCTTCGGGAGGCAGCAGAGACAGAGCAGCAGCATGTGTGGAGCTGTGAATGGGGTTGCCTGGAGACTTGAAGAGCAGCAAGAGCTTTTGGTCATGAGACTCTTTGGCGTGGGAGGAATCCCTGGACGTTCGCAAATGCTGAGCTGGGATCCAGCACCGCTCAGCGTGCCAGGGACAGGCTCTCTTGGCCTTTTTGAGGCAGCAGAGAGAGAGAGCAGCAGCATGTGTGGAGCTGTGAGTGGGGTTGCCTGGAGACGTGAAGAGCAGCAAGAGCTTTTTGTCCTGGCTCCTCTGGCGTGGGAGGAATCCCTGGACGTTCGCAAATGCTGAGCTGGGATCCAGCACCTCTCAGCGAGCCAGGGACAGGCTCTCTTGGCCTTTGGGAGGCTGTAGAAAGAGAGAGCAGCAGCATGTGTGGAGCTGTGAGTGGGGCTGCCTGGAGACTTGAAGAGCAGCAAGAGCTTTTGGTCTTGACACCCTTTGGAGTGAGAGGAATCCCTGGACGTTCGCAAATGCTGAGCTGGGATCCAGCACCGCTCAGCGTGCGAATGACAGATTCTCTTGGCCTTTGGGAGGCTGCAGGAAGAGAGAACAGCAGCATGTGTGGAGCTGTGAGTGGGGTTGGCTGGAGACTTGAAGAGCAGCAAGAGCTTTTTGTCCTGGCTCCTCTGGTGTGGGAGGAATCCCTGGACGTTCGCAAATGCTGAGCTGGGATCCAGCACCGCTCAGCGTGCCAGGGACAGGCTCTCTTGGCCTTCGGGAGACTGCAGAAAGAGAGAGCAGCAGCATGTGTGGAGCTGTGAGTGGGGTTGCCTGGAGACTTGAAGAGCAGCAAGAGCTTTTTGTCCTGGCTCCTCTGGTGTGGGAGGAATCCCTGGACATTCGCAAATGCTGAGCTGGGATCCAGCACCGCTCAGCGAGCCAGGGACAGGCTCTCTTGGCGTTCGGGAGGCAGCAGAGAGAGAGAGCAGCAGCATGTGTGGAGCTGTGAGTGGGGTTGCCTGGAGACTTGAAGAGCAGCAAGAGCTTTTGGTCCTGGCTCCTCTGGTGTGGGAGGAATCCCTGGGCGTTCGCAAATGCTGAGCTGGGATCCAGCACCGCTCAGCGTGCGAATGACAGGCTCTCTTGGCCTTCGGGAGGCAGCAGAGAGAGTTAGAAGCAGCATGTGTGGAGCTGGGAGTGGGGTTGCCTGGAGACTTGAAGAGCAGCAACAGCTTTTGGTCCTGGCTCCTCTGGTGTGGGAGGAATCCCTGGACGTTCGCAAATGCTGAGCTGGGATCCAGCACCGCTCAGCGAGCCAGGGACAGGCTCTCTTGGCCTTCGGGAGACTGCAGAAAGAGAGAGCAGCAGCATGTGTGGAGCTGTGAGCGGGGTTGCCTGGAGACTTGAAGAGCAGCAAGAGCTTTTTGTCCTGGCTCCTCTGGTGTGGGAGGAATCCCTGGACGTTCGCAAATGCTGAGCTGGGATCCAGCACCGCTCAGCGTGCGAATGACAGATTCTCTTGGCCTTCGGGAGGCAGCAGAGAGAGAGAGCAGCAGCATGTGTGGAGCTGTGAGTGGGGTTGCCTGGAGACTTGAAGAGCAGCAACAGCTTTTTGTCCTGGCTCCTCTGGTGTGGGAGGAATCCCTGGACATTCGCAAATGCTGAGCTGGGATCCAGCACCACTCAGCGTGCGAATGACAGATTCTCTTGGCCTTCGGGAGGCAGCAGAGAGAGAGAGCAGCAGCATGTGTGGAGCTGTGAGTGGGGTTGGCTGGAGACCTAAGAGCAGCAAGAGCATTTTGTCCTCGCTCCTCTGGTGTGGGAAGAATCCCTGGACGTTCACAAATGCTGAGCTGGGATCCAGCTCCGCTCAGCGTGCCAGGGACAGGCTCTCTTGGCCTTCGGGAGACTGCAGAGAGAGAGAGCAGCAGCATGTGTGGAGCTGTGAGTGGGGTTGCCTGGAGACTTGAAGAGCAGCAAGAGCTTTTTGTCCTGGCTCCTCTGGTGTGGGAGGAATCCCTGGACGTTCGCAAATGCTGAGCTGGGATCCAGCACCGCTCAGCGAGCCAGGGAGAGATTCTCTTTTCCTTTGGGAGGCTGCAGAAAGAGAGAGCATCAGCATGTGTGGAGCTGTGAGTGGGGTTGCCTGGAGACTTGAAGAGCAGCAAGAGCTTTTTGTCCTGGCTCCTCTGGTGTGGGAGGAATCCCTGGACGTTCGCAAATGCTGAGCTGGAATCCAGCACCCCTCAGCGTGCCAGGGACAGGCTCTCTTGGCCTTCGGGAGACTGCAGAAAGAGAGAGCAGCAGCATGTGTGGAGCTGTGAGTGGGGTTGCCTGGAGACTTGAAGAGCAGCAACAGCTTTTGGTCGTGTATCCTCTGGTGTGGGAGGAATCCCTGGACATTCGCAAATGCTGAGCTGGGATCCAGCACCGCTCAGCGAGCCAGGGACAGGCTCTCTTGGCGTTCGGGAGGCAGCAGAGAGAGAGAGCAGCAGCATGTGTGGAGCTGTGAGTGGGGTTGCCTGGAGACTTGAAGAGCAGCAAGAGCTTTTGGTCCTGGCTCCTCTGGGGTGCGAGGAATCCCTGGACGTTCGCAAATGCTGAGCTGGGATCCAGCACCGCTCAGCGTGCGAATGACAGGCTCTCTTGGCCTTCGGGAGGCAGCAGAGAGAGTTAGAAGCAGCATGTGTGCAGCTGGGAGTGGGGTTGCCTGGAGACTTGAAGAGCAGCAAGAGCTTTTGGTCGTGGCTCCTCTGGTGTGGGAGGAATCCCTGGACGTTCACAAATGCTGAGCTGGGATCCAGCACCGCTCAGCGAGCCAGGGACAGGCTCTCTTGGCCTTCGGGAGGCTGCAGAAAGAGAGAGCAGCAGCATGTGTGGAGCTGGGAGTGGGGTTGCCTGGAGACTTGAAGAGCAGCAAGAGCTTTTTGTCCTGGCTCCTCTGGTGTGGGAGGAATCCCTGGACGTTCGCAAATGCTGAGCTGGGATCCAGCACCGCTCAGCGTGCCAGGGACAGGCTCTCTTGGCCTTTGGGAGGCTGCAGAAAGAGAGAGCAGCAGCATGTGTGGAGCTGTGAATGCGGTTGCCTGGAGACTTGAAGAGCAGCAAGACCTTTTGGTCCTGGCTCCTCTGGTGTGGGAGGAATCCCTGGACGTTCACAAATGCTGAGCTGGGATCCAGCACCGCTCAGCGAGCCAGGGACAGGCTCTCTTGGCCTTCGGGAGGCTGCAGAGAGAGAGAGCAGCAGCATGTGTGGAGCTGTGAGTGGGGTTGCCTGGAGACGTGAAGAGCAGCAAGAGCTTTTTGTCCTGGCTCCTCTGGCGTGGGAGGAATCCCTGGACGTTCGCAAATGCTGAGCTGGGATCCAGCACCTCTCAGCGAGCCAGGGACAGGCTCTCTTGGCCTTCGGGAGACTGCAGAAAGAGAGAGCAGCAGCATGTGTGGAGCTGTGAGCGGGGTTGCCTGGAGACTTGAAGAGCAGCAACAGCTTTTGGTCCTGGCTCCTCTGGCGTGGGAGGAATCCCTGGACGTTCGCAAATGCTGAGCTGGGATCCAGCACCGCTCAGCGTGCGAATGACAGATTCTCTTGGCCTTCGGGAGGCAGCAGAGAGAGAGAGCAGCAGCATGTGTGGAGCTGTGAGCGGGGTTGCCTGGAGACTTGAAGAGCAGCAACAGCTTTTTGTCCTGGCTCCTCTGGTGTGGGAGGAATCCCTGGACATTCGCAAATGCTGAGCTGGGATCCAGCACCACTCAGCGTGCGAATGACAGATTCTCTTGGCCTTCGGGAGACTGCAGAGAGAGAGAGCAGCAGCATGTGTGGAGCTGTGAGTGGGGTTGGCTGGAGACCTAAGAGCAGCAAGAGCATTTTGTCCTCTCTCCTCTGGTGTGGGAAGAATCCCTGGACGTTCACAAATGCTGAGCTGGGATCCAGCTCCGCTCAGCGTGCCAGGGACAGGCTCTCTTGGCCTTCGGGAGACTGCAGAGAGAGAGAGCAGCAGCATGTGTGGAGCTGTGAGTGGGGTTGCCTGGAGACTTGAAGAGCAGCAAGAGCTTTTTGTCCTGGCTCCTCTGGTGTGGGAGGAATCCCTGGACGTTCGCAAATGCTGAGCTGGGATCCAGCACCGCTCAGCGTGCGAATGACAGATTCTCTTGGCCTTCGGGAGGCTGCAGAGACAGAGCAGCAGCATGTGTGGAGCTGTGAATGGGGTTGCCTGGAGACTTGAAGAGCAGCAAGAGCTTTTGGTCATGAGACTCTTTGGCGTGGGAGGAATCCCTGGACGTTCGCAAATGCTGAGCTGGGATCCAGCACCGCTCAGCGTGCCAGGGACAGGCTCTCTTGGCCTTGTTGAGGCAGCAGAAAGAGAGAGCAGCAGCATGTGTGGAGCTGTGAGTGGGGTTGCCTGGAGACTTGAAGAGCAGCAAGAGCTTTTTGTCCTGGCTCCTCTGGTGTGGGAGGAATCCCTGGACGTTCGCAAATGCTGAGCTGGGATCCAGCACCTCTCAGCGAGCCAGGGACAGGCTCTCTTGGCCTTTGGGAGGCTGTAGAAAGAGAGAGCAGCAGCATGTGTGGAGCTGTGAGTGGGGTTGCCTGGAGACTTGAAGAGCAGCAAGAGCTTTTGGTCCTGGCTCCTCTGGTGTGGGAGGAATCCCTGGACGTTCGCAAATGCTGAGCTGGGATCCAGCACCGCTCAGCGTGCGAATGACAGGCTCTCTTGGCCTTCGGGAGGCAGCAGAGAGAGTTAGAAGCAGCATGTGTGGAGCTGGGAGTGGGGTTGCCTGGAGACTTGAAGAGCAGCAACAGCTTTTGGTCCTGGCTCCTCTGGTGTGGGAGGAATCCCTGGACGTTCGCAAATGCTGAGCTGGGATCCAGCACCGCTCAGCGAGCCAGGGACAGGCTCTCTTGGCCTTCGGGAGACTGCAGAAAGAGAGAGCAGCAGCATGTGTGGAGCTGTGAGCGGGGTTGCCTGGAGACTTGAAGAGCAGCAAGAGCTTTTTGTCCTGGCTCCTCTGGTGTGGGAGGAATCCCTGGACGTTCGCAAATGCTGAGCTGGGATCCAGCACCGCTCAGCGTGCGAATGACAGATTCTCTTGGCCTTCGGGAGGCAGCAGAGAGAGAGAGCAGCAGCATGTGTGGAGCTGTGAGTGGGGTTGCCTGGAGACTTGAAGAGCAGCAACAGCTTTTTGTCCTGGCTCCTCTGGTGTGGGAGGAATCCCTGGACATTCGCAAATGCTGAGCTGGGATCCAGCACCACTCAGCGTGCGAATGACAGATTCTCTTGGCCTTCGGGAGACTGCAGAGAGAGAGAGCAGCAGCATGTGTGGAGCTGTGAGTGGGGTTGGCTGGAGACCTAAGAGCAGCAAGAGCATTTTGTCCTCGCTCCTCTGGTGTGGGAAGAATCCCTGGACGTTCACAAATGCTGAGCTGGGATCCAGCTCCGCTCAGCGTGCCAGGGACAGGCTCTCTTGGCCTTCGGGAGACTGCAGAGAGAGAGAGCAGCAGCATGTGTGGAGCTGTGAGTGGGGTTGCCTGGAGACTTGAAGAGCAGCAAGAGCTTTTTGTCCTGGCTCCTCTGGTGTGGGAGGAATCCCTGGACGTTCGCAAATGCTGAGCTGGGATCCAGCACCGCTCAGCGAGCCAGGGAGAGATTCTCTTTTCCTTTGGGAGGCTGCAGAAAGAGAGAGCATCAGCATGTGTGGAGCTGTGAGTGGGGTTGCCTGGAGACTTGAAGAGCAGCAAGAGCTTTTTGTCCTGGCTCCTCTGGTGTGGGAGGAATCCCTGGACGTTCGCAAATGCTGAGCTGGAATCCAGCACCCCTCAGCGTGCCAGGGACAGGCTCTCTTGGCCTTCGGGAGACTGCAGAAAGAGAGAGCAGCAGCATGTGTGGAGCTGTGAGTGGGGTTGCCTGGAGACTTGAAGAGCAGCAACAGCTTTTGGTCGTGTATCCTCTGGTGTGGGAGGAATCCCTGGACATTCGCAAATGCTGAGCTGGGATCCAGCACCGCTCAGCGAGCCAGGGACAGGCTCTCTTGGCGTTCGGGAGGCAGCAGAGAGAGAGAGCAGCAGCATGTGTGGAGCTGTGAGTGGGGTTGCCTGGAGACTTGAAGAGCAGCAAGAGCTTTTGGTCCTGGCTCCTCTGGGGTGCGAGGAATCCCTGGACGTTCGCAAATGCTGAGCTGGGATCCAGCACCGCTCAGCGTGCGAATGACAGGCTCTCTTGGCCTTCGGGAGGCAGCAGAGAGAGTTAGAAGCAGCATGTGTGCAGCTGGGAGTGGGGTTGCCTGGAGACTTGAAGAGCAGCAAGAGCTTTTGGTCGTGGCTCCTCTGGTGTGGGAGGAATCCCTGGACGTTCACAAATGCTGAGCTGGGATCCAGCACCGCTCAGCGAGCCAGGGACAGGCTCTCTTGGCCTTCGGGAGGCTGCAGAAAGAGAGAGCAGCAGCATGTGTGGAGCTGGGAGTGGGGTTGCCTGGAGACTTGAAGAGCAGCAAGAGCTTTTTGTCCTGGCTCCTCTGGTGTGGGAGGAATCCCTGGACGTTCGCAAATGCTGAGCTGGGATCCAGCACCGCTCAGCGTGCCAGGGACAGGCTCTCTTGGCCTTTGGGAGGCTGCAGAAAGAGAGAGCAGCAGCATGTGTGGAGCTGTGAATGCGGTTGCCTGGAGACTTGAAGAGCAGCAAGACCTTTTGGTCCTGGCTCCTCTGGTGTGGGAGGAATCCCTGGACGTTCACAAATGCTGAGCTGGGATCCAGCACCGCTCAGCGAGCCAGGGACAGGCTCTCTTGGCCTTCGGGAGGCTGCAGAGAGAGAGAGCAGCAGCATGTGTGGAGCTGTGAGTGGGGTTGCCTGGAGACGTGAAGAGCAGCAAGAGCTTTTTGTCCTGGCTCCTCTGGCGTGGGAGGAATCCCTGGACGTTCGCAAATGCTGAGCTGGGATCCAGCACCTCTCAGCGAGCCAGGGACAGGCTCTCTTGGCCTTCGGGAGACTGCAGAAAGAGAGAGCAGCAGCATGTGTGGAGCTGTGAGCGGGGTTGCCTGGAGACTTGAAGAGCAGCAACAGCTTTTGGTCCTGGCTCCTCTGGCGTGGGAGGAATCCCTGGACGTTCGCAAATGCTGAGCTGGGATCCAGCACCGCTCAGCGTGCGAATGACAGATTCTCTTGGCCTTCGGGAGGCAGCAGAGAGAGAGAGCAGCAGCATGTGTGGAGCTGTGAGCGGGGTTGCCTGGAGACTTGAAGAGCAGCAACAGCTTTTTGTCCTGGCTCCTCTGGTGTGGGAGGAATCCCTGGACATTCGCAAATGCTGAGCTGGGATCCAGCACCACTCAGCGTGCGAATGACAGATTCTCTTGGCCTTCGGGAGACTGCAGAGAGAGAGAGCAGCAGCATGTGTGGAGCTGTGAGTGGGGTTGGCTGGAGACCTAAGAGCAGCAAGAGCATTTTGTCCTCTCTCCTCTGGTGTGGGAAGAATCCCTGGACGTTCGCAAATGCTGAGCTGGGATCCAGCTCCGCTCAGCGTGCCAGGGACAGGCTCTCTTGGCCTTCGGGAGACTGCAGAGAGAGAGAGCAGCAGCATGTGTGGAGCTGTGAGTGGGGTTGCCTGGAGACTTGAAGAGCAGCAAGAGCTTTTTGTCCTGGCTCCTCTGGTGTGGGAGGAATCCCTGGACGTTCGCAAATGCTGAGCTGGGATCCAGCACCGCTCAGCGTGCGAATGACAGATTCTCTTGGCCTTCGGGAGGCTGCAGAGACAGAGCAGCAGCATGTGTGGAGCTGTGAATGGGGTTGCCTGGAGACTTGAAGAGCAGCAAGAGCTTTTGGTCATGAGACTCTTTGGCGTGGGAGGAATCCCTGGACGTTCGCAAATGCTGAGCTGGGATCCAGCACCGCTCAGCGTGCCAGGGACAGGCTCTCTTGGCCTTGTTGAGGCAGCAGAAAGAGAGAGCAGCAGCATGTGTGGAGCTGTGAGTGGGGTTGCCTGGAGACTTGAAGAGCAGCAAGAGCTTTTTGTCCTGGCTCCTCTGGTGTGGGAGGAATCCCTGGACGTTCGCAAATGCTGAGCTGGGATCCAGCACCTCTCAGCGAGCCAGGGACAGGCTCTCTTGGCCTTTGGGAGGCTGTAGAAAGAGAGAGCAGCAGCATGTGTGGAGCTGTGAGTGGGGTTGCCTGGAGACTTGAAGAGCAGCAAGAGCTTTTGGTCCTGGCTCCTCTGGTGTGGGAGGAATCCCTGGACGTTCGCAAATGCTGAGCTGGGATCCAGCACCGCTCAGCGTGCGAATGACAGGCTCTCTTGGCCTTCGGGAGGCAGCAGAGAGAGTTAGAAGCAGCATGTGTGGAGCTGGGAGTGGGGTTGCCTGGAGACTTGAAGAGCAGCAACAGCTTTTGGTCCTGGCTCCTCTGGTGTGGGAGGAATCCCTGGACGTTCGCAAATGCTGAGCTGGGATCCAGCACCGCTCAGCGAGCCAGGGACAGGCTCTCTTGGCCTTCGGGAGACTGCAGAAAGAGAGAGCAGCAGCATGTGTGGAGCTGTGAGCGGGGTTGCCTGGAGACTTGAAGAGCAGCAAGAGCTTTTTGTCCTGGCTCCTCTGGTGTGGGAGGAATCCCTGGACGTTCGCAAATGCTGAGCTGGCATCCAGCACCGCTCAGCGTGCGAATGACAGATTCTCTTGGCCTTCGGGAGGCAGCAGAGAGAGAGAGCAGCAGCATGTGTGGAGCTGTGAGTGGGGTTGCCTGGAGACTTGAAGAGCAGCAACAGCTTTTTGTCCTGGCTCCTCTGGTGTGGGAGGAATCCCTGGACATTCGCAAATGCTGAGCTGGGATCCAGCACCACTCAGCGTGCGAATGACAGATTCTCTTGGCCTTCGGGAGACTGCAGAGAGAGAGAGCAGCAGCATGTGTGGAGCTGTGAGTGGGGTTGGCTGGAGACCTAAGAGCAGCAAGAGCATTTTGTCCTCGCTCCTCTGGTGTGGGAAGAATCCCTGGACGTTCACAAATGCTGAGCTGGGATCCAGCTCCGCTCAGCGTGCCAGGGACAGGCTCTCTTGGCCTTCGGGAGACTGCAGAGAGAGAGAGCAGCAGCATGTGTGGAGCTGTGAGTGGGGTTGCCTGGAGACTTGAAGAGCAGCAAGAGCTTTTTGTCCTGGCTCCTCTGGTGTGGGAGGAATCCCTGGACGTTCGCAAATGCTGAGCTGGGATCCAGCACCGCTCAGCGAGCCAGGGAGAGATTCTCTTTTCCTTTGGGAGGCTGCAGAAAGAGAGAGCATCAGCATGTGTGGAGCTGTGAGTGGGGTTGCCTGGAGACTTGAAGAGCAGCAAGAGCTTTTTGTCCTGGCTCCTCTGGTGTGGGAGGAATCCCTGGACGTTCGCAAATGCTGAGCTGGAATCCAGCACCCCTCAGCGTGCCAGGGACAGGCTCTCTTGGCCTTCGGGAGACTGCAGAAAGAGAGAGCAGCAGCATGTGTGGAGCTGTGAGTGGGGTTGCCTGGAGACTTGAAGAGCAGCAACAGCTTTTGGTCGTGTATCCTCTGGTGTGGGAGGAATCCCTGGACATTCGCAAATGCTGAGCTGGGATCCAGCACCGCTCAGCGAGCCAGGGACAGGCTCTCTTGGCGTTCGGGAGGCAGCAGAGAGAGAGAGCAGCAGCATGTGTGGAGCTGTGAGTGGGGTTGCCTGGAGACTTGAAGAGCAGCAAGAGCTTTTGGTCCTGGCTCCTCTGGGGTGCGAGGAATCCCTGGACGTTCGCAAATGCTGAGCTGGGATCCAGCACCGCTCAGCGTGCGAATGACAGGCTCTCTTGGCCTTCGGGAGGCAGCAGAGAGAGTTAGAAGCAGCATGTGTGCAGCTGGGAGTGGGGTTGCCTGGAGACTTGAAGAGCAGCAAGAGCTTTTGGTCGTGGCTCCTCTGGTGTGGGAGGAATCCCTGGACGTTCACAAATGCTGAGCTGGGATCCAGCACCGCTCAGCGAGCCAGGGACAGGCTCTCTTGGCCTTCGGGAGGCTGCAGAAAGAGAGAGCAGCAGCATGTGTGGAGCTGGGAGTGGGGTTGCCTGGAGACTTGAAGAGCAGCAAGAGCTTTTTGTCCTGGCTCCTCTGGTGTGGGAGGAATCCCTGGACGTTCGCAAATGCTGAGCTGGGATCCAGCACCGCTCAGCGTGCCAGGGACAGGCTCTCTTGGCCTTTGGGAGGCTGCAGAAAGAGAGAGCAGCAGCATGTGTGGAGCTGTGAATGCGGTTGCCTGGAGACTTGAAGAGCAGCAAGACCTTTTGGTCCTGGCTCCTCTGGTGTGGGAGGAATCCCTGGACGTTCACAAATGCTGAGCTGGGATCCAGCACCGCTCAGCGAGCCAGGGACAGGCTCTCTTGGCCTTCGGGAGGCTGCAGAGAGAGAGAGCAGCAGCATGTGTGGAGCTGTGAGTGGGGTTGCCTGGAGACGTGAAGAGCAGCAAGAGCTTTTTGTCCTGGCTCCTCTGGTGTGGGAGGAATCCCTGGACGTTCGCAAATGCTGAGCTGGGATCCAGCACCTCTCAGCGAGCCAGGGACAGGCTCTCTTGGCCTTCGGGAGACTGCAGAAAGAGAGAGCAGCAGCATGTGTGGAGCTGTGAGCGGGGTTGCCTGGAGACTTGAAGAGCAGCAACAGCTTTTGGTCCTGGCTCCTCTGGCGTGGGAGGAATCCCTGGACGTTCGCAAATGCTGAGCTGGGATCCAGCACCGCTCAGCGTGCGAATGACAGATTCTCTTGGCCTTCGGGAGGCAGCAGAGAGAGAGAGCAGCAGCATGTGTGGAGCTGTGAGCGGGGTTGCCTGGAGACTTGAAGAGCAGCAACAGCTTTTTGTCCTGGCTCCTCTGGTGTGGGAGGAATCCCTGGACATTCGCAAATGCTGAGCTGGGATCCAGCACCACTCAGCGTGCGAATGACAGATTCTCTTGGCCTTCGGGAGACTGCAGAGAGAGAGAGCAGCAGCATGTGTGGAGCTGTGAGTGGGGTTGGCTGGAGACCTAAGAGCAGCAAGAGCATTTTGTCCTCGCTCCTCTGGTGTGGGAAGAATCCCTGGACGTTCACAAATGCTGAGCTGGGATCCAGCTCCGCTCAGCGTGCCAGGGACAGGCTCTCTTGGCCTTCGGGAGACTGCAGAGAGAGAGAGCAGCAGCATGTGTGGAGCTGTGAGTGGGGTTGCCTGGAGACTTGAAGAGCAGCAAGAGCTTTTTGTCCTGGCTCCTCTGGTGTGGGAGGAATCCCTGGACGTTCGCAAATGCTGAGCTGGGATCCAGCACCGCTCAGCGTGCGAATGACAGATTCTCTTGGCCTTCGGGAGGCTGCAGAGACAGAGCAGCAGCATGTGTGGAGCTGTGAATGGGGTTGCCTGGAGACTTGAAGAGCAGCAAGAGCTTTTGGTCATGAGACTCTTTGGCGTGGGAGGAATCCCTGGACGTTCGCAAATGCTGAGCTGGGATCCAGCACCGCTCAGCGTGCCAGGGACAGGCTCTCTTGGCCTTTGGGAGGCAGCAGAAAGAGAGAGCAGCAGCATGTGTGGAGCTGTGAGTGGGGTTGCCTGGAGACTTGAAGAGCAGCAAGAGCTTTTTGTCCTGGCTCCTCTGGTGTGGGAGGAATCCCTGGACGTTCGCAAATGCTGAGCTGGGATCCAGCACCTCTCAGCGAGCCAGGGACAGGCTCTCTTGGCCTTTGGGAGGCTGTAGAAAGAGAGAGCAGCAGCATGTGTGGAGCTGTGAGTGGGGTTGCCTGGAGACTTGAAGAGCAGCAAGAGCTTTTGGTCCTGGCTCCTCTGGTGTGGGAGGAATCCCTGGACGTTCGCAAATGCTGAGCTGGGATCCAGCACCGCTCAGCGAGCCAGGGACAGATTCTCTTGGCCTTCGGGAGACTGCAGAGAGAGAGAGCAGCAGCATCTGTGGAGCTGTGAGTGGGGTTGCCTGGAGACTTGAAGAGCAGCAAGAGCTTTTTGTCCTGGCTCCTCTGGTGTGGGAGGAATCCCTGGACATTCACAAATGCTGAGCTGGGATCCAGCACCGCTCAGAGAGCCAGGGAGAGATTCTCTTGGCCTTTGGGAGGCTGCAGAAAGAGAGAGCAGCAGCATGTGTGGAGCTGTGAGTGGGGCTGCCTGGAGACTTGAAGAGCAGCAAGAGCTTTTGGTCTTGACACACTTTGGAGTGACAGGAATCCCTGGACGTTCGCAAATGCTGAGCTGGGATCCAGCACCCCTCAGCGAGCCAGGGACAGAATCTCTTGGCCTTTGGGAGACTGCAGAGAGAGCGAGCAGCAGCATGTGTGGAGCTGTGAGTGGGGTTGCCTGGAGACGTGAAGAGCAGCAAGAGCTTTTGGTCCTGGCTCCTCTGGTGTGGGAGGAATCCCTGGACGTTCGCAAATGCTGAGCTGGGATCCAGCACCGCTCAGCGAGCCAGGGACAGGCTCTCTTGGCCTTCGGGAGGCTGCAGAAAGAGAGAGCAGCAGCACGTGTGGAGCTGTGAGTGGGGTTGCCTGGAGACTTGAAGAGCAGCAAGAGCTTTTTGTCCTGGCTCCTCTGGTGTGGGAGGAATCCCTGGACGTTCGCAAATGCTGAGCTGGGATCCAGCACCTCTCAGCGAGCCAGGGACAGGCTCTCTTGGCCTTTGGGAGGCTGTAGAAAGAGAGAGCAGCAGCATGTGTGGAGCTGTGAGTGGGGTTGCCTGGAGACTTGAAGAGCAGCAAGAGCTTTTGGTCCTGGCTCCTCTGGTGTGGGAGGAATCCCTGGACGTTCGCAAATGCTGAGCTGGGATCCAGCACCGCTCAGCGTGCGAATGACAGGCTCTCTTGGCCTTCGGGAGGCAGCAGAGAGAGTTAGAAGCAGCATGTGTGGAGCTGGGAGTGGGGTTGCCTGGAGACTTGAAGAGCAGCAACAGCTTTTGGTCCTGGCTCCTCTGGTGTGGGAGGAATCCCTGGACGTTCGCAAATGCTGAGCTGGGATCCAGCACCGCTCAGCGAGCCAGGGACAGGCTCTCTTGGCCTTCGGGAGACTGCAGAAAGAGAGAGCAGCAGCATGTGTGGAGCTGTGAGCGGGGTTGCCTGGAGACTTGAAGAGCAGCAAGAGCTTTTTGTCCTGGCTCCTCTGGTGTGGGAGGAATCCCTGGACGTTCGCAAATGCTGAGCTGGCATCCAGCACCGCTCAGCGTGCGAATGACAGATTCTCTTGGCCTTCGGGAGGCAGCAGAGAGAGAGAGCAGCAGCATGTGTGGAGCTGTGAGTGGGGTTGCCTGGAGACTTGAAGAGCAGCAACAGCTTTTTGTCCTGGCTCCTCTGGTGTGGGAGGAATCCCTGGACATTCGCAAATGCTGAGCTGGGATCCAGCACCACTCAGCGTGCGAATGACAGATTCTCTTGGCCTTCGGGAGACTGCAGAGAGAGAGAGCAGCAGCATGTGTGGAGCTGTGAGTGGGGTTGGCTGGAGACCTAAGAGCAGCAAGAGCATTTTGTCCTCGCTCCTCTGGTGTGGGAAGAATCCCTGGACGTTCACAAATGCTGAGCTGGGATCCAGCTCCGCTCAGCGTGCCAGGGACAGGCTCTCTTGGCCTTCGGGAGACTGCAGAGAGAGAGAGCAGCAGCATGTGTGGAGCTGTGAGTGGGGTTGCCTGGAGACTTGAAGAGCAGCAAGAGCTTTTTGTCCTGGCTCCTCTGGTGTGGGAGGAATCCCTGGACGTTCGCAAATGCTGAGCTGGGATCCAGCACCGCTCAGCGAGCCAGGGAGAGATTCTCTTTTCCTTTGGGAGGCTGCAGAAAGAGAGAGCATCAGCATGTGTGGAGCTGTGAGTGGGGTTGCCTGGAGACTTGAAGAGCAGCAAGAGCTTTTTGTCCTGGCTCCTCTGGTGTGGGAGGAATCCCTGGACGTTCGCAAATGCTGAGCTGGAATCCAGCACCCCTCAGCGTGCCAGGGACAGGCTCTCTTGGCCTTCGGGAGACTGCAGAAAGAGAGAGCAGCAGCATGTGTGGAGCTGTGAGTGGGGTTGCCTGGAGACTTGAAGAGCAGCAACAGCTTTTGGTCGTGTATCCTCTGGTGTGGGAGGAATCCCTGGACATTCGCAAATGCTGAGCTGGGATCCAGCACCGCTCAGCGAGCCAGGGACAGGCTCTCTTGGCGTTCGGGAGGCAGCAGAGAGAGAGAGCAGCAGCATGTGTGGAGCTGTGAGTGGGGTTGCCTGGAGACTTGAAGAGCAGCAAGAGCTTTTGGTCCTGGCTCCTCTGGGGTGCGAGGAATCCCTGGACGTTCGCAAATGCTGAGCTGGGATCCAGCACCGCTCAGCGTGCGAATGACAGGCTCTCTTGGCCTTCGGGAGGCAGCAGAGAGAGTTAGAAGCAGCATGTGTGCAGCTGGGAGTGGGGTTGCCTGGAGACTTGAAGAGCAGCAAGAGCTTTTGGTCGTGGCTCCTCTGGTGTGGGAGGAATCCCTGGACGTTCACAAATGCTGAGCTGGGATCCAGCACCGCTCAGCGAGCCAGGGACAGGCTCTCTTGGCCTTCGGGAGGCTGCAGAAAGAGAGAGCAGCAGCATGTGTGGAGCTGGGAGTGGGGTTGCCTGGAGACTTGAAGAGCAGCAAGAGCTTTTTGTCCTGGCTCCTCTGGTGTGGGAGGAATCCCTGGACGTTCGCAAATGCTGAGCTGGGATCCAGCACCGCTCAGCGTGCCAGGGACAGGCTCTCTTGGCCTTTGGGAGGCTGCAGAAAGAGAGAGCAGCAGCATGTGTGGAGCTGTGAATGCGGTTGCCTGGAGACTTGAAGAGCAGCAAGACCTTTTGGTCCTGGCTCCTCTGGTGTGGGAGGAATCCCTGGACGTTCACAAATGCTGAGCTGGGATCCAGCACCGCTCAGCGAGCCAGGGACAGGCTCTCTTGGCCTTCGGGAGGCTGCAGAGAGAGAGAGCAGCAGCATGTGTGGAGCTGTGAGTGGGGTTGCCTGGAGACGTGAAGAGCAGCAAGAGCTTTTTGTCCTGGCTCCTCTGGTGTGGGAGGAATCCCTGGACGTTCGCAAATGCTGAGCTGGGATCCAGCACCTCTCAGCGAGCCAGGGACAGGCTCTCTTGGCCTTCGGGAGACTGCAGAAAGAGAGAGCAGCAGCATGTGTGGAGCTGTGAGCGGGGTTGCCTGGAGACTTGAAGAGCAGCAACAGCTTTTGGTCCTGGCTCCTCTGGCGTGGGAGGAATCCCTGGACGTTCGCAAATGCTGAGCTGGGATCCAGCACCGCTCAGCGTGCGAATGACAGATTCTCTTGGCCTTCGGGAGGCAGCAGAGAGAGAGAGCAGCAGCATGTGTGGAGCTGTGAGCGGGGTTGCCTGGAGACTTGAAGAGCAGCAACAGCTTTTTGTCCTGGCTCCTCTGGTGTGGGAGGAATCCCTGGACATTCGCAAATGCTGAGCTGGGATCCAGCACCACTCAGCGTGCGAATGACAGATTCTCTTGGCCTTCGGGAGACTGCAGAGAGAGAGAGCAGCAGCATGTGTGGAGCTGTGAGTGGGGTTGGCTGGAGACCTAAGAGCAGCAAGAGCATTTTGTCCTCGCTCCTCTGGTGTGGGAAGAATCCCTGGACGTTCACAAATGCTGAGCTGGGATCCAGCTCCGCTCAGCGTGCCAGGGACAGGCTCTCTTGGCCTTCGGGAGACTGCAGAGAGAGAGAGCAGCAGCATGTGTGGAGCTGTGAGTGGGGTTGCCTGGAGACTTGAAGAGCAGCAAGAGCTTTTTGTCCTGGCTCCTCTGGTGTGGGAGGAATCCCTGGACGTTCGCAAATGCTGAGCTGGGATCCAGCACCGCTCAGCGTGCGAATGACAGATTCTCTTGGCCTTCGGGAGGCTGCAGAGACAGAGCAGCAGCATGTGTGGAGCTGTGAATGGGGTTGCCTGGAGACTTGAAGAGCAGCAAGAGCTTTTGGTCATGAGACTCTTTGGCGTGGGAGGAATCCCTGGACGTTCGCAAATGCTGAGCTGGGATCCAGCACCGCTCAGCGTGCCAGGGACAGGCTCTCTTGGCCTTTGGGAGGCAGCAGAAAGAGAGAGCAGCAGCATGTGTGGAGCTGTGAGTGGGGTTGCCTGGAGACTTGAAGAGCAGCAAGAGCTTTTTGTCCTGGCTCCTCTGGTGTGGGAGGAATCCCTGGACGTTCGCAAATGCTGAGCTGGGATCCAGCACCTCTCAGCGAGCCAGGGACAGGCTCTCTTGGCCTTTGGGAGGCTGTAGAAAGAGAGAGCAGCAGCATGTGTGGAGCTGTGAGTGGGGTTGCCTGGAGACTTGAAGAGCAGCAAGAGCTTTTGGTCCTGGCTCCTCTGGTGTGGGAGGAATCCCTGGACGTTCGCAAATGCTGAGCTGGGATCCAGCACCGCTCAGCGAGCCAGGGACAGATTCTCTTGGCCTTCGGGAGACTGCAGAGAGAGAGAGCAGCAGCATCTGTGGAGCTGTGAGTGGGGTTGCCTGGAGACTTGAAGAGCAGCAAGAGCTTTTTGTCCTGGCTCCTCTGGTGTGGGAGGAATCCCTGGACATTCACAAATGCTGAGCTGGGATCCAGCACCGCTCAGAGAGCCAGGGAGAGATTCTCTTGGCCTTTGGGAGGCTGCAGAAAGAGAGAGCAGCAGCATGTGTGGAGCTGTGAGTGGGGCTGCCTGGAGACTTGAAGAGCAGCAAGAGCTTTTGGTCTTGACACACTTTGGAGTGACAGGAATCCCTGGACGTTCGCAAATGCTGAGCTGGGATCCAGCACCCCTCAGCGAGCCAGGGACAGAATCTCTTGGCCTTTGGGAGACTGCAGAGAGAGCGAGCAGCAGCATGTGTGGAGCTGTGAGTGGGGTTGCCTGGAGACGTGAAGAGCAGCAAGAGCTTTTGGTCCTGGCTCCTCTGGTGTGGGAGGAATCCCTGGACGTTCGCAAATGCTGAGCTGGGATCCAGCACCGCTCAGCGAGCCAGGGACAGGCTCTCTTGGCCTTCGGGAGGCTGCAGAAAGAGAGAGCAGCAGCACGTGTGGAGCTGTGAGTGGGGTTGCCTGGAGACTTGAAGAGCAGCAAGAGCTTTTTGTCCTGGCTCCTCTGGTGTGGGAGGAATCCCTGGATGTTCGCAAATGCTGAGCTGGGATCCAGCACCGCTCAGCGAGCCAGGGAGAGATTCTCTTTTCCTTTGGGAGGCTGCAGAAAGAGAGAGCATCAGCATGTGTGGAGCTGGGAGTGGGGTTGCCTGGAGACTTGAAGAGCAGCAAGAGCTTTTTGTCCTGGCTCCTCTGGTGTGGGAGGAATCCCTGGACGTTCGCAAATGCTGAGCTGGAATCCAGCACCGCTCAGCGTGCGAATGACAGATTCTCTTGGCCTTCGGGAGGCAGCAGAGACAGAGCAGCAGCATGTGTGGAGCTGTGAATGGGGTTGCCTGGAGACTTGAAGAGCAGCAAGAGCTTTTGGTCATGAGACTCTTTGGCGTGGGAGGAATCCCTGGACGTTCGCAAATGCTGAGCTGGGATCCAGCACCACTCAGCGTGCCAGGGACAGGCTCTCTTGGCCTTCGGGAGGCTGCAGAGAGAGAGAGCAGCAGCATGTGTGGAGCTGTGAGTGGGGTTGCCTGGAGACGTGAAGAGCAGCAAGAGCTTTTTGTCCTGGCTCCTCTGGCGTGGGAGGAATCCCTGGACGTTCGCAAATGCTGAGCTGGGATCCAGCACCTCTCAGCGAGCCAGGGACAGGCTCTCTTGGCCTTCGGGAGACTGCAGAAAGAGAGAGCAGCAGCATGTGTGGAGCTGTGAGCGGGGTTGCCTGGAGACTTGAAGAGCAGCAACAGCTTTTGGTCCTGGCTCCTCTGGCGTGGGAGGAATCCCTGGACGTTCGCAAATGCTGAGCTGGGATCCAGCACCGCTCAGCGTGCGAATGACAGATTCTCTTGGCCTTCGGGAGGCAGCAGAGAGAGAGAGCAGCAGCATGTGTGGAGCTGTGAGCGGGGTTGCCTGGAGACTTGAAGAGCAGCAACAGCTTTTTGTCCTGGCTCCTCTGGTGTGGGAGGAATCCCTGGACATTCGCAAATGCTGAGCTGGGATCCAGCACCACTCAGCGTGCGAATGACAGATTCTCTTGGCCTTCGGGAGACTGCAGAGAGAGAGAGCAGCAGCATGTGTGGAGCTGTGAGTGGGGTTGGCTGGAGACCTAAGAGCAGCAAGAGCATTTTGTCCTCGCTCCTCTGGTGTGGGAAGAATCCCTGGACGTTCACAAATGCTGAGCTGGGATCCAGCTCCGCTCAGCGTGCCAGGGACAGGCTCTCTTGGCCTTCGGGAGACTGCAGAGAGAGAGAGCAGCAGCATGTGTGGAGCTGTGAGTGGGGTTGCCTGGAGACTTGAAGAGCAGCAAGAGCTTTTTGTCCTGGCTCCTCTGGTGTGGGAGGAATCCCTGGACGTTCGCAAATGCTGAGCTGGAATCCAGCACCCCTCAGCGTGCCAGGGCCAGGCTCTCTTGGCCTTCGGGAGACTGCAGAAAGAGAGAGCAGCAGCATGTGTGGAGCTGTGAATGGGGTTGCCTGGAGACTTGAAGAGCAGCAAGAGCTTTTGGTCATGAGACTCTTTGGCGTGGGAGGAATCCCTGGACGTTCGCAAATGCTGAGCTGGGATCCAGCACCGCTCAGCGTGCCAGGGACAGGCTCTCTTGGCCTTGTTGAGGCAGCAGAAAGAGAGAGCAGCAGCATGTGTGGAGCTGTGAGTGGGGTTGCCTGGAGACTTGAAGAGCAGCAAGAGCTTTTTGTCCTGGCTCCTCTGGTGTGGGAGGAATCCCTGGACGTTCGCAAATGCTGAGCTGGGATCCAGCACCTCTCAGCGAGCCAGGGACAGGCTCTCTTGGCCTTTGGGAGGCTGTAGAAAGAGAGAGCAGCAGCATGTGTGGAGCTGTGAGTGGGGTTGCCTGGAGACTTGAAGAGCAGCAAGAGCTTTTGGTCCTGGCTCCTCTGGTGTGGGAGGAATCCCTGGACGTTCGCAAATGCTGAGCTGGGATCCAGCACCGCTCAGCGAGCCAGGGACAGATTCTCTTGGCCTTCGGGAGACTGCAGAGAGAGAGAGCAGCAGCATCTGTGGAGCTGTGAGTGGGGTTGCCTGGAGACGTGAAGAGCAGCAAGAGCTTTTGGTCGTGTATCCTCTGGTGTGGGAGGAATCCCTGGACATTCACAAATGCTGAGCTGGGATCCAGCACCGCTCAGAGAGCCAGGGAGAGATTCTCTTGGCCTTTGGGAGGCTGCAGAAAGAGAGAGCAGCAGCATGTGTGGAGCTGTGAGTGGGGCTGCCTGGAGACTTGAAGAGCAGCAAGAGCTTTTGGTCTTGACACACTTTGGAGTGACAGGAATCCCTGGACGTTCGCAAATGCTGAGCTGGGATCCAGCACCCCTCAGCGAGCCAGGGACAGAATCTCTTGGCCTTTGGGAGACTGCAGAGAGAGCGAGCAGCAGCATGTGTGGAGCTGTGAGTGGGGTTGCCTGGAGACGTGAAGAGCAGCAAGAGCTTTTGGTCCTGGCTCCTCTGGTGTGGGAGGAATCCCTGGACGTTCGCAAATGCTGAGCTGGGATCCAGCACCGCTCAGCGAGCCAGGGACAGGCTCTCTTGGCCTTCGGGAGGCTGCAGAAAGAGAGAGCAGCAGCACGTGTGGAGCTGTGAGTGGGGTTGCCTGGAGACTTGAAGAGCAGCAAGAGCTTTTTGTCCTGGCTCCTCTGGTGTGGGAGGAATCCCTGGATGTTCGCAAATGCTGAGCTGGGATCCAGCACCGCTCAGCGAGCCAGGGAGAGATTCTCTTTTCCTTTGGGAGGCTGCAGAAAGAGAGAGCATCAGCATGTGTGGAGCTGGGAGTGGGGTTGCCTGGAGACTTGAAGAGCAGCAAGAGCTTTTTGTCCTGGCTCCTCTGGTGTGGGAGGAATCCCTGGACGTTCGCAAATGCTGAGCTGGAATCCAGCACCGCTCAGCGTGCGAATGACAGATTCTCTTGGCCTTCGGGAGGCAGCAGAGACAGAGCAGCAGCATGTGTGGAGCTGTGAATGGGGTTGCCTGGAGACTTGAAGAGCAGCAAGAGCTTTTGGTCATGAGACTCTTTGGCGTGGGAGGAATCCCTGGACGTTCGCAAATGCTGAGCTGGGATCCAGCACCACTCAGCGTGCCAGGGACAGGCTCTCTTGGCCTTTTTGAGGCAGCAGAGAGAGAGAGCAGCAGCATGTGTGGAGCTGTGAGTGGGGTTGCCTGGAGACGTGAAGAGCAGCATGAGGTTTTTGTCCTGGCTCCTCTGGCGTGGGAGGAATCCCTGGACGTTCACAAATGCTGAGCTGGGATCCAGCACCGCTCAGCGAGCCAGGGACAGGCTCTCTTGGCCTTTGGGAGGCTGTAGAAAGAGAGAGCAGCAGCATGTGTGGAGCTGTGAGTGGGGTTGCCTGGAGACTTGAAGAGCAGCAAGAGCTTTTGGTCCTGGCTCCTCTGGTGTGGGAGGAATCCCTGGACGTTCGCAAATGCTGAGCTGGGATCCAGCACCGCTCAGCGAGCCAGGGACAGAATCTCTTGGCCTTCGGGAGACTGCAGAGAGAGCGAGCAGCAGCATGTGTGGAGCTGTGAGTGGGGTTGCCTGGAGACTTGAAGAGCAGCAAGAGCTTTTTGTCCTGGCTCCTCTGGTGTGGGAGGAATCCCTGGACGTTCACAAATGCTGAGCTGGGATCCAGCACCGCTCAGCGAGCCAGGGACAGGCTCTCTTGGCCTTCGGGAGGCTGCAGAAAGAGAGAGCAGCAGCATGTGTGGAGCTGTGAGTGGGGTTGCCTGGAGACTTGAAGAGCAGCAAGAGCTTTTTGTCCTGGCTCCTCTGGTGTGGGAGGAATCCCTGGACGTTCGCAAATGCTGAGCTGGGATCCAGCACCGCTCAGCGAGCCAGGGAGAGATTCTCTTTTCCTTTGGGAGGCTGCAGAAAGAGAGAGCAGCAGCATGTGTGGAGCTGTGAGTGGGGTTGCCTGGAGACTTGAAGAGCAGCAAGAGCTTTTTGTCCTGGCTCCTCTGGTGTGGGAGGAATCCCTGGACGTTCGCAAATGCTGAGCTGGAATCCAGCACCCCTCAGCGTGCCAGGGACAGGCTCTCTTGGCGTTCGGGAGGCAGCAGAGAGAGAGAGCAGCAGCATGTGTGGAGCTGTGAGTGGGGCTGCCTGGAGACTTGAAGAGCAGCAAGAGCTTTTTGTCCTGGCTCCTCTGGTGTGGGAGGAATCCCTGGACGTTCGCAAATGCTGAGCTGGGATCCAGCACCGCTCAGCGTGCGAATGACAGGCTCTCTTGGCCTTCGGGAGGCAGCAGAGAGAGTTACAAGCAGCATGTGTGGAGCTGGGAGTGGGGTTGCCTGGAGACTTGAAGAGCAGCAACAGCTTTTGGTCCTGGCTCCTCTGGCGTGGGAGGAATCCCTGGACGTTCGCAAATGCTGAGCTGGGATCCAGCACCACGCAGCGTGCCAGGGACAGGCTCTCTTGGCCTTTGGGAGGCTGCAGAAAGAGAGAGCAGCAGCATGTGTGGAGCTGTGAATGCGGTTGCCTGGAGACTTGAAGAACAGGAAGAGCTTTTTGTCCTGGCTCCTCTGGTGTGCGAGGAATCCCTGGACGTTCGCAAATGCTGAGCTGGGATCCAGCACCGCTCAGCGAGCCACGGACAGGCTCTCTTGGCCTTCGGGAGACTGCAGAAAGAGAGAGCAGCAGCATGTGTGGAGCTGTGAGTGGGGTTGCCTGGAGACTTGAAGAGCAGCAACAGCTTTTGGTCCTGGCTCCTCTGGCGTGGGAGGAATCCCTGGACGTTCGCAAATGCTGAGCTGGGATCCAGCACCGCTCAGCGTGCGAATGACAGATTCTCTTGGCCTTCGGGAGGCAGCAGAGAGAGAGAGCAGCAGCATGTGTGGAGCTGTGAGTGGGGTTGCCTGGAGACGTGAAGAGCAGCAAGAGCTTTTTGTCCTGGCTCCTCTGGTGTGGGAGGAATCCCTGGACATTCGCAAATGCTGAGCTGGGATCCAGCAATCCTCAGCGTGCGAATGACAGATTCTCTTGGCCTTCGGGAGACTGCAGAGAGAGAGAGCAGCAGCATGTGTGGAGCTGTGAGTGGGCTTGCCTGGAGACGTGAAGAGCAGCAAGAGCTTTTTGTCCTGGCTCTTCTGGCGTGGGAGGAATCCCTGGACGTTCGCAAATGCTGAGCTGGGATCCAGCACCGCTCAGCGTGCCAGGGAGAGATTCTCTTGGCCTTTGGGAGGCTGCAGAAAGAGAGAGCAGCAGCATGTGTGGAGCTGTGAGTGGGGTTGCCTGGAGACTTGAAGAGCAGCAAGAGCTTTTTGTCCTGGCTCCTCTGGTGTGGGAGGAATCCCTGGACGTTCGCAAATGCTGAGCTGGGATCCAGCACCGCTCAGCGAGCCAGGGACAGGCTCTCTTGGCCTTTTTGAGGCAGCAGAGAAAGAGAGCAGCAGCATGTGTGGAGCTGTGAGTGGGGTTGCCTGGAGACTTGAAGAGCAGCAAGAGCTTTTGGTCGTGTATCCTCTGGTGTGGGAGGAATCCCTGGACATTCACAAATGCTGAGCTGGGATCCAGCACCGCTCAGCGAGCCAGGGAGAGATTCTCTTGGCCTTTGGGAGGCTGCAGAAAGAGAGAGCAGCAGCATGTGTGGAGCTGTGAATGCGGTTGCCTGGAGACTTGAAGAGCAGCAAGAGCTTTTTGTCCTGGCTCCTCTGGTGTGGGAGGAATCCCTGGACGTTCGCAAATTCTGAGCTGGAATCCAGCACCCCTCAGCGTGCCAGGGACAGGCTCTCTTGGCGTTCGGGAGGCAGCAGAGAGAGAGAGCAGCAGCATGTGTGGAGCTGTGAGTGGGGCTGCCTGGAGACTTGAAGAGCAGCAAGAGCTTTTTGTCCTGGCTCCTCTGGTGTGGGAGGAATCCCTGGACGTTCGCAAATGCTGAGCTGGGATCCAGCACCGCTCAGCGTGCGAATGACAGGCTCTCTTGGCCTTCGGGAGGCAGCAGAGAGAGTTACAAGCAGCATGTGTGGAGCTGGGAGTGGGGTTGCCTGGAGACTTGAAGAGCAGCAACAGCTTTTGGTAGCGGCTCCTCTGGCGTGGGAGGAATCCCTGGACGTTCGCAAATGCTGAGCTGGGATCCAGCACCACTCAGCGTGCCAGGGACAGGCTCTCTTGGCCTTTGGGAGGCTGCAGAAAGAGAGAGCAGCAGCATGTGTGGAGCTGTGAATGCGGTTGCCTGGAGACTTGAAGAACAGGAAGAGCTTTTTGTCCTGGCTCCTCTGGTGTGCGAGGAATCCCTGGACGTTCGCAAATGCTGAGCTGGGATCCAGCACCGCTCAGCGAGCCACGGACAGGCTCTCTTGGCCTTCGGGAGACTGCAGAAAGAGAGAGCAGCAGCATGTGTGGAGCTGTGAGTGGGGTTGCCTGGAGACTTGAAGAGCAGCAACAGCTTTTGGTCCTGGCTCCTCTGGCGTGGGAGGAAGCCCTGGACGTTCGCAAATGCTGAGCTGGGATCCAGCACCGCTCACTGTGCGAATGACAGATTCTCTTGGCCTTCGGGAGGCAGCAGAGAGAGAGAGCAGCAGCATGTGTGGAGCTGTGAGTGGGGTTGCCTGGAGACGTGAAGAGCAGCAAGAGCTTTTTGTCCTGGCTCCTCTGGTGTGGGAGGAATCCCTGGACATTCGCAAATGCTGAGCTGGGATCCAGCAATCCTCAGCGTGCGAATGACAGATTCTCTTGGCCTTCGGGAGACTGCAGAGAGAGAGAGCAGCAGCATGTGTGGAGCTGTGAGTGGGGTTGCCTGGAGACGTGAAGAGCAGCAAGAGCTTTTTGTCCTGGCTCTTCTGGCGTGGGAGGAATCCCTGGACGTTCGCAAATGCTGAGCTGGGATCCAGCATCGCTCAGCGTGCCAGGGACAGGCTCTCTTGGCCTTTGGGAGGCTGCAGAAAGAGAGAGCAGCAGCATGTGTGGAGCTGTGAGTGGGGTTGCCTGGAGACTTGAAGAGCAGCAAGAGCTTTTTGTCCTGGCTCCTCTGGTGTGGGAGGAATCCCTGGACGTTCGCAAATGCTGAGCTGGGATCCAGCACCGCTCAGCGAGCCAGGGACAGGCTCTCTTGGCCTTCGGGAGGCTGCAGAGAGAGAGAGCAGCAGCATGTGTGGAGCTGTGAGTGGGGTTGCCTGGAGACTTGAAGAGCAGCAAGAGCTTTTGGTCGTGTATCCTCTGGTGTGGGAGGAATCCCTGGACATTCACAAATGCTGAGCTGGGATCCAGCACCGCTCAGCGAGCCAGGGAGAGATTCTCTTGGCCTTTGGGAGGCTGCAGAAAGAGAGAGCAGCAGCATGTGTGGAGCTGTGAATGCGGTTGCCTGGAGACTTGAAGAGCAGCAAGAGCTATTGGTCTTGAGACCCTTTGGAGTGAGAGGAATCCCTGGACTTTCGCAAATGCTGAGCTGGGATCCAGCATCCCTCAGCATGCCAGGGAGAGATTCTCTTGGCCTTCGGGAGGCTGCAGAAAGAGAGAGCAGCAGCATGTGTGGAGCTGGGAGTGGGGTTGCCTGGAGACTTGAAGAGCAGCAAGAGCTTTTTGTCCTGGCTCCTCTGGTGTGGGAGGAATCCCTGGACGTTCGCTAATGCTGAGCTGGGATCCAGCACCGCTCAGCGTGCGAATGACAGATTCTCTTGGCCTTCGGGAGGCAGCAGAGAGAGAGAGCAGCAGCATGTGTGGAGCTGTGAATGGGGTTGCCTGGAGACTTGAAGAGCAGCAAGAGCTTTTTGTCCTGGCTCCTATGGTGTGGGAGGAATCCCTGGACGTTCGCAAATGCTGAGCTGGGATCCAGCACCGCTCAGCGAGCCAGGGACAGGATCTCTTGGCCTTTGGGAGACTGCAGAAAGAGAGAGCAGCAGCATGTGTGGAGCTGTGAATGCGGTTGCCTGGAGACTTGAAGAACAGGAAGAGCTTTTTGTCCTGGCTCCTCTGGTGTGCGAGGTATCCCTGGATGTTCGCAAATGCTGAGCTGGGATCCAGCACCGCTCAGCGAGCCACGGACAGGCTCTCTTGGCCTTCGGGAGACTGCAGAAAGAGAGAGCAGCAGCATGTGTGGAGCTGTGAGTGGGGTTGCCTGGAGACTTGAAGAGCAGCAAGAGCTTTTGGTCCTGGCTCCTCTGGCGTGGGAGGAATCCCTGGACGTTCGCAAATGCTGAGTTGGGATCCAGCAATCCTCAGCGTGCGAATGACAGCTTCTCTTGGCCTTCGGGAGGCAGCAGAAAGAGAGAGCAGCAGCATGTGTGGAGCTGTGAGCGGGGTTGCCTGGAGACTTGAAGAGCAGCAAGAGCTTTTTGTCCTGGCTCCTCTGGTGTGGGAGGAATCCCTGGACGTTCGCAAATGCTGAGCTGGGATCCAGCACCGCTCAGCGTGCGAATGACAGATTCTCTTGGCCTTCGGGAGGCAGCAGAGAGAGAGCAGCAGCATGTGTGGAGCTGTGAATGGGGTTGCCTGGAGACTTGAAGAGCAGCAAGAGCTTTTTTGTCCTCGCTCCTCTGGTGTGGGAGGAATCCCTGGACGTTCGCAAATGCTGAGCTGGGATCCAGCACCGCTCAGCGAGCCAGGGACAGGCTCTCTTGGCCTTTTTGAGGCAGCAGAGAAAGAGAGCATCAGCATGTGTGGAGCTGTGAGTGGGGTTGCCTGGAGACTTGAAGAGCAGCAAGAGCTTTTTGTCCTGTCTCCTCTGGTGCGGGAGGAATCCCTGGACGTTCGCAAATGCTGAGCTGGGATCCAGCACCTCTCAGCGAGCCAGGAACAGGCTCTCTTTGCCTTCGGGAGACTGCAGAGAGAGAGAGCATCAGCATGTGTGGAGCTGTGAGTGGGGTTGCCTGGAGACTTGAAGAGCAGCAAGAGCTTTTTGTCCTGGCTCCTCTGGCGTGGGAGGAATCCCTGGACATTCGCAAATGCTGAGCTTGGATCCAGCACCGCTCAGCGAGCCAGGGAGAGATTCTTTTGGCCTTTGGGAGGCTGCAGAAAGAGAGAGCATCAGCATGTGTGG
Source organism: Platalea leucorodia (assembly GCF_965183815.1). Classification (NCBI taxonomy): domain Eukaryota; kingdom Metazoa; phylum Chordata; class Aves; order Pelecaniformes; family Threskiornithidae; genus Platalea; species Platalea leucorodia. The sequence continues at coordinate 9,981,016 of NC_138833.1, forward strand.
AGCTGTGAGTGGGGTTGGCTGGAGACTTGAAGAGCAGCAAGAGCTTTTGGTCTTGACACCCTTTGGAGTGAGAGGAATCCCTGGACATTCGCAAATGCTGAGCTGGGATCCAGCACCGCTCAGCGTGCGAATGACAGATTCTCTTGGCCTTTGGGAGGCTGCAGGAAGAGAGAACAGCAGTATGTGTGGAGCTGTGAGTGGGGTGTCCTGGACACTTGAAGAGCAGCAAGAGCTTTTTGTCCTGTCTCCTCTGGTGTGGGAGGAATCCCTGGACATTCGCAAATTCTGAGCTAGGATTAAGGACCCCTCAGCGTGTGAATGACAGATTCTCTTGGCCTTCGGGAGGTAGCAGAGAAAGAGAGCAGCAGCATGTGTGGAGCTGTGAGTGGGGTTGCCTGGAGACTTGAAGAGCAGTAACAGCTTTTTGTCCTGGCTCCTCTGGTGTGGGAGGAATCCCTGGACGTTCGCAAATGCTGAGCTGGGATCCAGCACCGCTCAGCGTGCCAGGGACAGGCTCTCTTGGCCTTTGGGAGACTGCAGAAAGAGAGAGCAGCAGCATGTGTGGAGCTGTGAGTGGGGTTGCCTGGAGACCTGAAGAGCAGCAAGACCTTTTGGTCGTGTATCCTCTGGTGTGGGAGGAATCCCTGGACATTCGCAAATGCTGAGCTGGGATCCAGCACCCCTCAGCGTGTGAATGACAGATTCTCTTGGCCTTTGGGAGGCAGCAGAGAAAGACAGAAGCAGCATGTGTGGAGCTGGGAGTGGGGTTGCCTGGAGGCTTGAAGAGCAGCAAGAGCTATTGGTCTTGAGACCCTTTGGAGTGAGACGAATCCCTGGACGTTCGCAAATGCTGAGCTGGGATCCAGCACCGCTCAGCGTGCGAATGACAGCTTCTCTTGGCCTTTGGGAGGCTGCAGAAAGAGAGAGCAGAAGCATGTGTGGAGCTGTGAATGAGGTTGCCTGGAGACTTGAAGAGCAGCAAGAGCTTTTTTGTCCTCGCTCCTCTGGTGTGGGAGGAATCCCTGGACGTTCGCAAATGCTGAGCTGGGATCCAGCACCTCTCAGCGAGCCAGGGACAGGCTCTCTTGGCCTTTTTGAGGCAGCAGAGAAAGAGAGCAGCAGCATGTGTGGAGCTGTGAGTGGGGTTGCCTGGAGACTTGAAGAGCAGCAAGAGCTTTTTGTCCTGGCTCCTCTGGCGTGGGAGGAATCCCTGGACGTTCGCAAATGCTGAGCTGGGATCCAGCACCTCTCAGCGAGCCAGGGACAGGCTCTCTTGGCCTTTGGGAGGCTGTAGAGAGAGCAGCAGCATGTGTGGAGCTGTGAGTGGGGTTGCCTGGAGACGTGAAGAGCAGCAAGAGCTTTTTGTCCTGTCTCCTCTGGTGTGGGAGGAATCCCTGGACGTTCGCAAATGCTGAGCTGGGATCCAGCACCGCTCAGCGAGCCAGGGACAGGCTCTCTTGGCCTTTTTGAGGCAGCAGAGAAAGAGAGCAGCAGCATGTGTGGAGCTGTGAGTGGGGTTGCCTGGAGACGTGAAGAGCAGCAAGAGCTTTTTGTCCTGGCTCCTCTGGTGTGGGAGGAATCCCTGGACGTTCGCAAATGCTGAGCTGGGATCCAGCACCTCTCAGCGAGCCAGGGACAGGCTCTCTTGGCCTTTGGGAGGCTGTAGAAAGAGAGAGCAGCAGCATGTGTGGAGCTGTGAGTGGGGCTGCCTGGAGACTTGAAGAGCAGCAAGAGCTTTTTGTCCTGGCTCCTCTGGTGTGGGAGGAATCCCTGGACGTTCGCAAATGCTGAGCTGGGATCCAGCACCGCTCAGCGTGCGAAAGACAGGCTCTCTTGGCCTTCGGGAGGCAGCAGAGAGAGAGAGCAGCAGCATGTGTGGAGCTGTGAGTGGGGTTGCCTGGAGACTTGAAGAGCAGCAACAGCTTTTGGTCGCGGCTCCTCAGGCGTGGGAGGAATCCCTGGACGTTCGCAAATGCTGAGCTGGGATCCAGCACCGCTCAGCGTGCCAGGGACAGGCTCTCTTGGCCTTTGGGAGGCTGCAGAAAGAGAGAGCAGCAGCATGTGTGGAGCTGTGAATGCGGTTGCCTGGAGACTTGAAGAACAGGAAGAGCTTTTTGTCCTGGCTCCTCTGGTGTGCGAGGAATCCCTGGACGTTCGCAAATGCTGAGCTGGGATCCAGCACCGCTCAGCGAGCCACGGACAGGCTCTCTTGGCCTCCGGGAGACTGTAGAAAGAGAGAGCAGCAGCATGTGTGGAGCTGTGAATGCGGTTGCCTGGAGACTTGAAGAGCAGCAACAGCTTTTTGTCCTGGCTCCTCTGGTGTGGGAGGAATCCCTGGACGTTCGCAAATGCTGAGCTGGGATCCAACAATCCTCAGCATGCGAATGACAGATTCTCTTGGCCTTCGGGAGACTGCAGAAAGAGAGAGCAGCAGCATGTGTGGAGCTGTGAGTGGGGTTGCCTGGAGACTTGAAGAGCAGCAAGAGCTTTTTGTCCTGGCTCCTCTGGTGTGGGAGGAATCCCTGGACGTTCGCAAATGCTGAGCTGGGATCCAGCACCGCTCAGCGAGCCAGGGAGAGATTCTCTTTTCCTTTGGGAGGCTGCCGAAAGAGAGAGCAGAAGCATGTGTGGAGCTGTGAGTGGGGTTGCCTGGAGACTTGAAGAGCAGCAAGAGCTTTTGGTCGTGTATCCTCTGGTGTGGGAGGAATCCCTGGACGTTCGCAAATGCTGAGCTGGGATCCAGTTCCGCTCAGCGTGCGAATGACAGGCTCTCTTGGCCTTCGGGAGGCAGCAGAGAGAGTTAGAAGCAGCATGTGTGGAGCTGGGAGTGGGGTTGCCTGGAGACTTGAAGAGCAGCAACAGCTTTTGGTCCTGGCTCCTCTGGCGTGGGAGGAATCCCTGGACGTTCGCAAATGCTGAGCTGGGATCCAGCACCGCTCAGCGTGCGAATGACAGATTCTCTTGGCCTTCGGGAGGCAGCAGAGAGAGTTAGAAGCAGCATGTGTGGAGCTGGGAGTGGGGTTGCCTGGAGACTTGAAGAGCAGCAACAGCTTTTTGTCCTGGCTCCTCTGGTGTGGGAGGAATCCCTGGACATTCGCAAATGCTGAGCTGGGATCCAGCACCACTCAGCGTGCGAATGACAGATTCTCTTGGCCTTCGGGAGACTGCAGAGAGAGAGAGCAGCAGCATGTGTGGAGCTGTGAGTGGGGTTGGCTGGAGACCTAAGAGCAGCAAGAGCATATTGTCCTCGCTCCTCTGGTGTGGGAAGAATCCCTGGACGTTCACAAATGCTGAGCTGGGATCCAGCTCCGCTCAGCGTGCCAGGGACAGGCTCTCTTGGCCTTCGGGAGACTGCAGAGAGAGAGAGCAGCAGCATGTGTGGAGCTGTGAGCGGGGTTGCCTGGAGACTTGAAGAGCAGCAAGAGCTTTTTGTCCTGGCTCCTCTGGTGTGGGAGGAATCCCTGGACGTTCGCAAATGCTGAGCTGGGATCCAGCACCGCTCAGCGTGCGAATGACAGATTCTCTTGGCCTTCGGGAGGCTGCAGAGACAGAGCAGCAGCATGTGTGGAGCTGTGAATGGGGTTGCCTGGAGACTTGAAGAGCAGCAAGAGCTTTTGGTCATGAGACTCTATGGCGTGGGAGGAATCCCTGGACGTTCGCAAATGCTGAGCTGGGATCCAGCACCGCTCAGCGTGCCAGGGACAGGCTCTCTTGGCCTTGTTGAGGCAGCAGAAAGAGAGAGCAGCAGCATGTGTGGAGCTGTGAGTGGGGTTGCCTGGAGACGTGAAGAGCAGCAAGAGCTTTTTGTCCTGGCTCCTCTGGCGTGGGAGGAATCCCTGGACGTTCGCAAATGCTGAGCTGGGATCCAGCACCCCTCAGCGAGCCAGGGACAGGCTCTCTTGGCCTTTGGGAGGCTGTAGAAAGAGAGAGCAGCAGCATGTGTGGAGCTGTGAGTGGGGTTGCCTGGAGACTTGAAGAGCAGCAAGAGCTTTTGGTCCTGGCTCCTCTGGTGTGGGAGGAATCCCTGGACGTTCGCAAATGCTGAGCTGGGATCCAGCACCGCTCAGCGAGCCAGGGACAGATTCTCTTGGCCTTCGGGAGACTGCAGAGAGAGCGAGCAGCAGCATGTGTGGAGCTGTGAGTGGGGTTGCCTGGAGACGTGAAGAGCAGCAAGAGCTTTTGGTCGTGTATCCTCTGGTGTGGGAGGAATCCCTGGACATTCACAAATGCTGAGCTGGGATCCAGCACCGCTCAGAGAGCCAGGGAGAGATTCTCTTGGCCTTTGGGAGGCTGCAGAAAGAGAGAGCAGCAGCATGTGTGGAGCTGTGAGTGGGGCTGCCTGGAGACTTGAAGAGCAGCAAGAGCTTTTGGTCGTGACACACTTTGGAGTGAGAGGAATCCCTGGACGTTCGCAAATAATGAGCTGGGATCCAGCACCGCTCAGCGAGCCAGGGACAGAATCTCTTGGCCTTTGGGAGACTGCAGAGAGAGCGAGCAGCAGCATGTGTGGAGCTGTGAGTGGGGTTGCCTGGAGACGTGAAGAGCAGCAAGAGCTTTTGGTCCTGGCTCCTCTGGTGTGGGAGGAATCCCTGGACGTTCGCAAATGCTGAGCTGGGATCCAGCACCGCTCAGTGAGCCAGGGACAGGCTCTCTTGGCCTTCGGGAGGCTGCAGAAAGAGAGAGCAGCAGCACGTGTGGAGCTGTGAGTGGGGTTGCCTGGAGACTTGAAGAGCAGCAAGAGCTTTTTGTCCTGGCTCCTCTGGTGTGGGAGGAATCCCTGGATGTTCGCAAATGCTGAGCTGGGATCCAGCACCGCTCAGCGAGCCAGGGAGAGATTCTCTTTTCCTTTGGGAGGCTGCAGAAAGAGAGAGCAGCAGCATGTGTGGAGCTGTGAGTGGGGTTGCCTGGAGACTTGAAGAGCAGCAAGAGCTTTTTGTCCTGGCTCCTCTGGTGTGGGAGGAATCCCTGGACGTTCGCAAATGCTGAGCTGGAATCCAGCACCGCTCAGCGTGCGAATGACAGATTCTCTTGGCCTTCGGGAGGCAGCAGAGACAGAGCAGCAGCATGTGTGGAGCTGTGAATGGGGTTGCCTGGAGACTTGAAGAGCAGCAAGAGCTTTTGGTCATGAGACTCTTTGGCGTGGGAGGAATCCCTGGACGTTCGCAAATGCTGAGCTGGGATCCAGCACCACTCAGCGTGCCAGGGACAGGCTCTCTTGGCCTTTTTGAGGCAGCAGAGAGAGAGAGCAGCAGCATGTGTGGAGCTGTGAGTGGGGTTGCCTGGAGACGTGAAGAGCAGCAAGAGCTTTTTGTCCTGGCTCCTCTGGTGTGGGAGGAATCCCTGGACGTTCACAAATGCTGAGCTGGGATCCAGCACCGCTCAGCGAGCCAGGGACAGGCTCTCTTGGCCTTCGGGAGGCTGCAGAAAGAGAGAGCAGCAGCATGTGTGGAGCTGTGAGTGGGGTTGCCTGGAGACTTGAAGAGCAGCAAGAGCTTTTTGTCCTGGCTCCTCTGGTGTGGGAGGAATCCCTGGACGTTCACAAATGCTGAGCTGGGATCCAGCACCGCTCAGCGAGCCAGGGACAGGCTCTCTTGGCCTTCGGGAGGCTGCAGAAAGAGAGAGCAGCAGCATGTGTGGAGCTGTGAGTGGGGTTGCCTGGAGACTTGAAGAGCAGCAAGAGCTTTTTGTCCTGGCTCCTCTGGTGTGGGAGGAATCCCTGGACGTTCACAAATGCTGAGCTGGGATCCAGCACCGCTCAGCGAGCCAGGGACAGGCTCTCTTGGCCTTTGGGAGGCTGCAGAAAGAGAGAGCAGCAGCATGTGTGGAGCTGTGAATGGGGTTGCCTGGAGACTTGAAGAGCAGCAAGAGCTTTTTGTCCTGGCTCCTCTGGTGTGGGAGGAATCCCTGGACGTTCGCAAATGCTGAGCTGGAATCCAGCACCCCTCAGCGTGCCAGGGACAGGCTCTCTTGGCGTTCGGGAGGCAGCAGAGAGAGAGAGCAGCAGCATGTGTGGAGCTGTGAGTGGGGCTGCCTGGAGACTTGAAGAGCAGCAAGAGCTTTTTGTCCTGGCTCCTCTGGTGTGGGAGGAATCCCTGGACGTTCGCAAATGCTGAGCTGGGATCCAGCACCGCTCAGCGTGCGAATGACAGGCTCTCTTGGCCTTCGGGAGGCAGCAGAGAGAGTTACAAGCAGCATGTGTGGAGCTGGGAGTGGGGTTGCCTGGAGACTTGAAGAGCAGCAACAGCTTTTGGTAGCGGCTCCTCTGGCGTGGGAGGAATCCCTGGACGTTCGCAAATGCTGAGCTGGGATCCAGCACCACTCAGCGTGCCAGGGACAGGCTCTCTTGGCCTTTGGGAGGCTGCAGAAAGAGAGAGCAGCAGCATGTGTGGAGCTGTGAATGCGGTTGCCTGGAGACTTGAAGAACAGGAAGAGCTTTTTGTCCTGGCTCCTCTGGTGTGCGAGGAATCCCTGGACGTTCGCAAATGCTGAGCTGGGATCCAGCACCGCTCAGCGAGCCACGGACAGGCTCTCTTGACCTTCGGGAGACTGCAGAAAGAGAGAGCAGCAGCATGTGTGGAGCTGTGAGTGGGGTTGCCTGGAGACTTGAAGAGCAGCAACAGCTTTTGGTCCTGGCTCCTCTGGCGTGGGAGGAATCCCTGGACGTTCGCAAATGCTGAGCTGGGATCCAGCACCGCTCACTGTGCGAATGACAGATTCTCTTGGCCTTCGGGAGGCAGCAGAGAGAGAGAGCAGCAGCATGTGTGGAGCTGTGAGTGGGGTTGCCTGGAGACGTGAAGAGCAGCAAGAGCTTTTTGTCCTGGCTCCTCTGGTGTGGGAGGAATCCCTGGACGTTCGCAAATGCTGAGCTGGGATCCAGCACCGCTCAGCGTGCCACGGACAGGCTCTCTTGGCCTTCGGGAGACTGCAGAGAGAGAGAGCAGCAGCATGTGTGGAGCTGTGAGTGGGGTTGCCTGGAGACGTGAAGAGCAGCAAGAGCTTTTTGTCCTGGCTCTTCTGGCGTGGGAGGAATCCCTGGACGTTCGCAAATGCTGAGCTGGGATCCAGCACCTCTCAGCGAGCCAGGGACAGGCTCTCTTGGCCTTTGGGAGGCTGTAGAAAGAGAGAGCAGCAGCATGTGTGGAGCTGTGAGTGGGGTTGCCTGGAGACTTGAAGAGCAGCAAGAGCTTTTGGTCCTGGCTCCTCTGGTGTGGGAGGAATCCCTGGACGTTCGCAAATGCTGAGCTGGGATCCAGCACCGCTCAGCGAGCCAGGGACAGGCTCTCTTGGCCTTCGGGAGGCACCAGAGAGAGAGCAGCAGCATGTGTGGAGCTGTGAGTGGGGTTGCCTGGAGACTTGAAGAGCAGCAAGAGCTTTTGGTCGTGTATCCTCTGGTGTGGGAGGAATCCCTGGACATTCACAAATGCTGAGCTGGGATCCAGCACCGCTCAGCGAGCCAGGGAGAGATTCTCTTGGCCTTTGGGAGGCTGCAGAAAGAGAGAGCAGCAGCATGTGTGGAGCTGTGAATGCGGTTGCCTGGAGACTTGAAGAGCAGCAAGAGCTATTGGTCTTGAGACCCTTTGGAGTGAGAGGAATCCCTGGACGTTCGCAAATGCTGAGCTGGGATCCAGCATCCCTCAGCGTGCCAGGGAGAGATTCTCTTGGCCTTCGGGAGGCTGCAGAAAGAGAGAGCATCAGCATGTGTGGAGCTGTGAGTGGGGTTGCCTGGAGACTTGAAGAGCAGCAAGAGCTTTTTGTCCTGGCTCCTCTAGTGTGGGAGGAATCCCTGGACGTTCGCAAATGCTGAGCTGGGATCCAGCACCGCTCAGCGTGCGAATGACAGATTCTCTTGGCCTTCGGGAGGCAGCAGAGAGAGAGAGCAGCAGCATGTGTGGAGCTGTGAATGGGGTTGCCTGGAGACTTGAAGAGCAGCAAGAGCTTTTTGTCCTGGCTCCTATGGTGTGGGAGGAATCCCTGGACGTTCGCAAATGCTGAGCTGGGATCCAGCACCGCTCAGCGAGCCAGGGACAGGATCTCTTGGCCTTTGGGAGACTGCAGAAAGAGAGAGCAGCAGCATGTGTGGAGCTGTGAGTGGGGTTGGCTGGAGACCTAAGAGCAGCAAGAGCATATTGTCCTCGCTCCTCTGGTGTGGGAAGAATCCCTGGACGTTCACAAATGCTGAGCTGGGATCCAGCTCCGCTCAGCGTGCCAGGGACAGGCTCTCTTGGCCTTCGGGAGACTGCAGAGAGAGAGAGCAGCAGCATGTGTGGAGCTGTGAGCGGGGTTGCCTGGAGACTTGAAGAGCAGCAAGAGCTTTTTGTCCTGGCTCCTCTGGTGTGGGAGGAATCCCTGGACGTTCGCAAATGCTGAGCTGGGATCCAGCACCGCTCAGCGTGCGAATGACAGATTCTCTTGGCCTTCGGGAGGCTGCAGAGACAGAGCAGCAGCATGTGTGGAGCTGTGAATGGGGTTGCCTGGAGACTTGAAGAGCAGCAAGAGCTTTTGGTCATGAGACTCTATGGCGTGGGAGGAATCCCTGGACGTTCGCAAATGCTGAGCTGGGATCCAGCACCGCTCAGCGTGCCAGGGACAGGCTCTCTTGGCCTTGTTGAGGCAGCAGAAAGAGAGAGCAGCAGCATGTGTGGAGCTGTGAGTGGGGTTGCCTGGAGACGTGAAGAGCAGCAAGAGCTTTTTGTCCTGGCTCCTCTGGCGTGGGAGGAATCCCTGGACGTTCGCAAATGCTGAGCTGGGATCCAGCACCTCTCAGCGAGCCAGGGACAGGCTCTCTTGGCCTTTGGGAGGCTGTAGAAAGAGAGAGCAGCAGCATGTGTGGAGCTGTGAGTGGGGTTGCCTGGAGACTTGAAGAGCAGCAAGAGCTTTTGGTCCTGGCTCCTCTGGTGTGGGAGGAATCCCTGGACGTTCGCAAATGCTGAGCTGGGATCCAGCACCGCTCAGCGAGCCAGGGACAGATTCTCTTGGCCTTCGGGAGACTGCAGAGAGAGCGAGCAGCAGCATGTGTGGAGCTGTGAGTGGGGTTGCCTGGAGACGTGAAGAGCAGCAAGAGGTTTTGGTCGTGTATCCTCTGGTGTGGGAGGAATCCCTGGACATTCACAAATGCTGAGCTGGGATCCAGCACCGCTCAGAGAGCCAGGGAGAGATTCTCTTGGCCTTTGGGAGGCTGCAGAAAGAGAGAGCAGCAGCATGTGTGGAGCTGTGAGTGGGGCTGCCTGGAGACTTGAAGAGCAGCAAGAGCTTTTGGTCGTGACACACTTTGGAGTGAGAGGAATCCCTGGACGTTCGCAAATAATGAGCTGGGATCCAGCACCGCTCAGCGAGCCAGGGACAGAATCTCTTGGCCTTTGGGAGACTGCAGAGAGAGCGAGCAGCAGCATGTGTGGAGCTGTGAGTGGGGTTGCCTGGAGACGTGAAGAGCAGCAAGAGCTTTTGGTCCTGGCTCCTCTGGTGTGGGAGGAATCCCTGGACGTTCGCAAATGCTGAGCTGGGATCCAGCACCGCTCAGTGAGCCAGGGACAGGCTCTCTTGGCCTTCGGGAGGCTGCAGAAAGAGAGAGCAGCAGCACGTGTGGAGCTGTGAGTGGGGTTGCCTGGAGACTTGAAGAGCAGCAAGAGCTTTTTGTCCTGGCTCCTCTGGTGTGGGAGGAATCCCTGGATGTTCGCAAATGCTGAGCTGGGATCCAGCACCGCTCAGCGAGCCAGGGAGAGATTCTCTTTTCCTTTGGGAGGCTGCAGAAAGAGAGAGCAGCAGCATGTATGGAGCTGTGAGTGGGGTTGCCTGGAGACTTGAAGAGCAGCAAGAGCTTTTTGTCCTGGCTCCTCTGGTGTGGGAGGAATCCCTGGACGTTCGCAAATGCTGAGCTGGAATCCAGCACCGCTCAGCGTGCGAATGACAGATTCTCTTGGCCTTCGGGAGGCAGCAGAGACAGAGCAGCAGCATGTGTGGAGCTGTGAATGGGGTTGCCTGGAGACTTGAAGAGCAGCAAGAGCTTTTGGTCATGAGACTCTTTGGCGTGGGAGGAATCCCTGGACGTTCGCAAATGCTGAGCTGGGATCCAGCACCACTCAGCGTGCCAGGGACAGGCTCTCTTGGCCTTTTTGAGGCAGCAGAGAGAGAGAGCAGCAGCATGTGTGGAGCTGTGAGTGGGGTTGCCTGGAGACGTGAAGAGCAGCAAGAGCTTTTTGTCCTGGCTCCTCTGGTGTGGGAGGAATCCCTGGACGTTCACAAATGCTGAGCTGGGATCCAGCACCGCTCAGCGAGCCAGGGACAGGCTCTCTTGGCCTTCGGGAGGCTGCAGAAAGAGAGAGCAGCAGCATGTGTGGAGCTGTGAGTGGGGTTGCCTGGAGACTTGAAGAGCAGCAAGAGCTTTTTGTCCTGGCTCCTCTGGTGTGGGAGGAATCCCTGGACGTTCACAAATGCTGAGCTGGGATCCAGCACCGCTCAGCGAGCCAGGGACAGGCTCTCTTGGCCTTCGGGAGGCTGCAGAAAGAGAGAGCAGCAGCATGTGTGGAGCTGTGAGTGGGGTTGCCTGGAGACTTGAAGAGCAGCAAGAGCTTTTTGTCCTGGCTCCTCTGGTGTGGGAGGAATCCCTGGACGTTCACAAATGCTGAGCTGGGATCCAGCACCGCTCAGCGAGCCAGGGACAGGCTCTCTTGGCCTTTGGGAGGCTGCAGAAAGAGAGAGCAGCAGCATGTGTGGAGCTGTGAATGGGGTTGCCTGGAGACTTGAAGAGCAGCAAGAGCTTTTTGTCCTGGCTCCTCTGGTGTGGGAGGAATCCCTGGACGTTCGCAAATGCTGAGCTGGAATCCAGCACCCCTCAGCGTGCCAGGGACAGGCTCTCTTGGCGTTCGGGAGGCAGCAGAGAGAGAGAGCAGCAGCATGTGTGGAGCTGTGAGTGGGGCTGCCTGGAGACTTGAAGAGCAGCAAGAGCTTTTTGTCCTGGCTCCTCTGGTGTGGGAGGAATCCCTGGACGTTCGCAAATGCTGAGCTGGGATCCAGCACCGCTCAGCGTGCGAATGACAGGCTCTCTTGGCCTTCGGGAGGCAGCAGAGAGAGTTACAAGCAGCATGTGTGGAGCTGGGAGTGGGGTTGCCTGGAGACTTGAAGAGCAGCAACAGCTTTTGGTAGCGGCTCCTCTGGCGTGGGAGGAATCCCTGGACGTTCGCAAATGCTGAGCTGGGATCCAGCACCACTCAGCGTGCCAGGGACAGGCTCTCTTGGCCTTTGGGAGGCTGCAGAAAGAGAGAGCAGCAGCATGTGTGGAGCTGTGAATGCGGTTGCCTGGAGACTTGAAGAACAGGAAGAGCTTTTTGTCCTGGCTCCTCTGGTGTGCGAGGAATCCCTGGACGTTCGCAAATGCTGAGCTGGGATCCAGCACCGCTCAGCGAGCCACGGACAGGCTCTCTTGACCTTCGGGAGACTGCAGAAAGAGAGAGCAGCAGCATGTGTGGAGCTGTGAGTGGGGTTGCCTGGAGACTTGAAGAGCAGCAACAGCTTTTGGTCCTGGCTCCTCTGGCGTGGGAGGAATCCCTGGACGTTCGCAAATGCTGAGCTGGGATCCAGCACCGCTCACTGTGCGAATGACAGATTCTCTTGGCCTTCGGGAGGCAGCAGAGAGAGAGAGCAGCAGCATGTGTGGAGCTGTGAGTGGGGTTGCCTGGAGACGTGAAGAGCAGCAAGAGCTTTTTGTCCTGGCTCCTCTGGTGTGGGAGGAATCCCTGGACGTTCGCAAATGCTGAGCTGGGATCCAGCACCGCTCAGCGTGCCAGGGACAGGCTCTCTTGGCCTTCGGGAGACTGCAGAGAGAGAGAGCAGCAGCATGTGTGGAGCTGTGAGTGGGGTTGCCTGGAGACTTGAAGAGCAGCAAGAGCTTTTTGTCCTGGCTCTTCTGGCGTGGGAGGAATCCCTGGACGTTCGCAAATGCTGAGCTGGGATCCAGCACCTCTCAGCGAGCCAGGGACAGGCTCTCTTGGCCTTTGGGAGGCTGTAGAAAGAGAGAGCAGCAGCATGTGTGGAGCTGTGAGTGGGGTTGCCTGGAGACTTGAAGAGCAGCAAGAGCTTTTGGTCCTGGCTCCTCTGGTGTGGGAGGAATCCCTGGACGTTCGCAAATGCTGAGCTGGGATCCAGCACCGCTCAGCGAGCCAGGGACAGGCTCTCTTGGCCTTCGGGAGGCACCAGAGAGAGAGCAGCAGCATGTGTGGAGCTGTGAGTGGGGTTGCCTGGAGACTTGAAGAGCAGCAAGAGCTTTTGGTCGTGTATCCTCTGGTGTGGGAGGAATCCCTGGACATTCACAAATGCTGAGCTGGGATCCAGCACCGCTCAGCGAGCCAGGGAGAGATTCTCTTGGCCTTTGGGAGGCTGCAGAAAGAGAGAGCAGCAGCATGTGTGGAGCTGTGAATGCGGTTGCCTGGAGACTTGAAGAGCAGCAAGAGCTATTGGTCTTGAGACCCTTTGGAGTGAGAGGAATCCCTGGACGTTCGCAAATGCTGAGCTGGGATCCAGCATCCCTCAGCGTGCCAGGGAGAGATTCTCTTGGCCTTCGGGAGGCTGCAGAAAGAGAGAGCATCAGCATGTGTGGAGCTGTGAGTGGGGTTGCCTGGAGACTTGAAGAGCAGCAAGAGCTTTTTGTCCTGGCTCCTCTAGTGTGGGAGGAATCCCTGGACGTTCGCAAATGCTGAGCTGGGATCCAGCACCGCTCAGCGTGCGAATGACAGATTCTCTTGGCCTTCGGGAGGCAGCAGAGAGAGAGAGCAGCAGCATGTGTGGAGCTGTGAATGGGGTTGCCTGGAGACTTGAAGAGCAGCAAGAGCTTTTTGTCCTGGCTCCTATGGTGTGGGAGGAATCCCTGGACGTTCGCAAATGCTGAGCTGGGATCCAGCACCGCTCAGCGAGCCAGGGACAGGATCTCTTGGCCTTTGGGAGACTGCAGAAAGAGAGAGCAGCAGCATGTGTGGAGCTGTGAATGCGGTTGCCTGGAGACTTGAAGAACAGGAAGAGCTTTTTGTCCTGGCTCCTCTGGTGTGCGAGGTATCCCTGGACGTTCGCAAATGCTGAGCTGGGATCCAGCACCGCTCAGCGAGCCACGGACAGGCTCTCTTGGCCTTCGGGAGACTGCAGAAAGAGAGAGCAGCAGCATGTGTGGAGCTGTGAGCGGGTTTGCCTGGAGACTTGAAGAGCAGCAAGAGTTTTTGGTCCTGGCTCCTCTGGCGTGGGAGGAATCCCTGGACGTTCGCAAATGCTGAGTTGGGATCCAGCAATCCTCAGCGTGCGAATGACAGCTTCTCTTGGCCTTCGGGAGGCAGCAGAAAGAGAGAGCAGCAGCATGTGTGGAGCTGTGAGCGGGGTTGCCTGGAGACTTGAAGAGCAGCAAGAGCTTTTTGTCCTGGCTCCTCTGGTGTGGGAGGAATCCCTGGACGTTCGCAAATGCTGAGCTGGGATCCAGCACCGCTCAGCGAGCCAGGGAGAGATTCTTTTGGCCTTCGGGAGGCTGCAGAAAGAGAGAGCAGAAGCATGTGTGGAGCTGTGAGTGGGGTTGCCTGGAGACTTGAAGAGCAGCAAGAGCTTTTTGTCCTGGCTCCTCTGGTGTGGGAGGAATCCCTGGACGTTCGCAAATGCTGAGCTGGGATCCAGCACCGCTCAGCGAGCCAGGGACAGGCTCTCTTGGCCTTCGGGAGACTGCAGAAAGAGAGAGCAGCAGCATGTGTGGAGCTGTGAGTGGGGTTGCCTGGAGACTTGAAGAGCAGCAAGAGCTTTTTGTCCTGGCTCCTCTGGTGTGGGAGGAATCCCTGGACGTTCGCAGATGCTGAGCTGGGATCCAGCACCGCTCAGCGTGCGAATGACAGATTCTCTTGGCCTTTGGGAGGCTGCAGAAAGAGAGAGCAGCAGCATGTGTGGAGCTGTGAATGCGGTTGCCTGGAGACTTGAAGAACAGGAAGAGCTTTTTGTCCTGGCTCCTCTGGTGTGCGAGGAATCCCTGGACGTTCGCAAATGCTGAGCTGGGATCCAGCACCGCTCAGCGAGCCACGGACAGGCTCTCTTGGCCTTTGTGAGACTGCAGAAAGAGAGAGCAGCAGCATGTGTGGAGCTGTGAGCGGGGTTGCCTGGAGACTTGAAGAGCAGCAAGAGCTTTTGGTCCTGGCTCCTCTGGCGTGGGAGGAATCCCTGGACGTTCGCAAATGCTGAGCTGGGATCCAGCAATCCTCAGCGTGCGAATGACAGATTCTCTTGGCCTTCGGGAGACTGCAGAGAGAGAGAGCAGCAGCATGTGTGTAGCTGTGAGTGGGGTTGCCTGGAGACGTGAAGAGCAGCAAGAGCTTTTTGTCCTGGCTCCTCTGGTGTGGGAAGAATCCCTGGACGTTCGCAAATGCTGAGCTGGGATCCAGCACCGCTCAGCGTGCCAGGGACAGGCTCTCTTGGCCTTTGGGAGGCTGCAGAAAGAGAGAGCAGAAGCATGTGTGGAGCTGTGAATGCGGTTGCCTGGAGACTTGAAGAGCAGCAAGAGCTTTTTTGTCCTCGCTCCTCTGGTGTGGGAGGAATCCCTGGACGTTCGCAAATGCTGAGCTGGGATCCAGCACCTCTCAGCGAGCCAGGGACAGGCTCTCTTGGCCTTTTTGAGGCAGCAGAGAAAGAGAGCAGCAGCATGTGTGGAGCTGTGAGTGGGGTTGCCTGGAGACTTGAAGAGCAGCAAGAGCTTTTTGTCCTGGCTCCTCTGGCGTGGGAGGAATCCCTGGACGTTCGCAAATGCTGAGCTGGGATCCAGCACCTCTCAGCGAGCCAGGGACAGGCTCTCTTGGCCTTTGGGAGGCTGTAGAGAGAGCAGCAGCATGTGTGGAGCTGTGAGTGGGGTTGCCTGGAGACTTGAAGAGCAGCAAGAGCTTTTTGTCCTGGCTCCTCTGGTGTGGGAGGAATCCCTGGACGTTCGCAAATGCTGAGCTGGGATCCAGCACCGCTCAGCGAGCCAGGGACAGGCTCTCTTGGCCTTTTTGAGGCAGCAGAGAAAGAGAGCATCAGCATGTGTGGAGCTGTGAGTGGGGTTGCCTGGAGACTTGAAGAGCAGCAAGAGCTTTTTGTCCTGGCTCCTCTGGTGTGGGAGGAATCCCTGGACGTTCGCAAATGCTGAGCTGGGATCCAGCACCTCTCAGCGAGCCAGGGACAGGCTCTCTTGGCCTTTGGGAGGCTGTAGAAAGAGAGAGCAGCAGCATGTGTGGAGCTGTGAGTGGGGCTGCCTGGAGACTTGAAGAGCAGCAAGAGCTTTTTGTCCTGGCTCCTCTGGTGTGGGAGGAATCCCTGGACGTTCGCAAATGCTGAGCTGGGATCCAGCACCGCTCAGCGTGCGAATGACAGGCTCTCTTGGCCTTCGGGAGGCAGCCGAGAGAGAGAGCAGCAGCATGTGTGGAGCTGTGAGTGGGGTTGCCTGGAGACTTGAAGAGCAGCAACAGCTTTTGGTCGCGGCTCCTCAGGCGTGGGAGGAATCCCTGGACGTTCGCAAATGCTGAGCTGGGATCCAGCACCGCTCAGCGTGCCAGGGACAGGCTCTCTTGGCCTTTGGGAGGCTGCAGAAAGAGAGAGCAGCAGCATGTGTGGAGCTGTGAATGCGGTTGCCTGGAGACTTGAAGAACAGGAAGAGCTTTTTGTCCTGGCTCCTCTGGTGTGCGAGGAATCCCTGGACGTTCGCAAATGCTGAGCTGGGATCCAGCACCCCTCAGCGAGCCACGGACAGGCTCTCTTGGCCTCCGGGAGACTGTAGAAAGAGAGAGCAGCAGCATGTGTGGAGCTGTGAGCGGGGTTGCCTGGAGACTTGAAGAGCAGCAAGAGCTTTTTGTCCTGGCTCCTCTGGTGTGGGAGGAATCCCTGGACGTTCGCAAATGCTGAGCTGGGATCCAGCAATCCTCAGCATGCGAATGACAGATTCTCTTGGCCTTCGGGAGGCAGCAGAGAGAGAGAGCAGCAGCATGTGTGTAGCTGTGAGTGGGGTTGCCTGGAGACTTGAAGAGCAGCAAGAGCTTTTTGTCCTGGCTCCTCTGGTGTGGGAGGAATCCCTGGACGTTCGCAAATGCTGAGCTGGGATCCAGCACCGCTCAGCGTGGGAATGACAGATTCTCTTGGCCTTCGGGAGGCAGCAGAGACAGAGCAGCAGCATGTGTGGAGCTGTGAATGGGGTTGCCTGGAGACTTGAAGAGCAGCAACAGCTTTTGGTCTTGAGACTCTTTGGCGTGGGAGGAATCCCTGGACGTTCGCAAATGCTGAGCTGGGATCCAGCACCGCTCAGCGTGCCAGGGACAGGCTCTCTTGGCCTTTGGGAGGCTGCAGAAAGAGAGAGCAGAAGCATGTGTGGAGATGTGAATGCGGTTGCCTGGAGACTTGAAGAGCAGCAAGAGCTTTTTTGTCCTCGCTCCTCTGGTGTGGGAGGAATCCCTGGACGTTCGCAAATGCTGAGCTGGGATCCAGCACTGCTCAGCGAGCCAGGGACAGGCTCTCTTGGCCTTTTTGAGGCAGCAGAGAATGAGAGTATCAGCATGTGTGGAGCTGTGAGTGGGGTTGGCTGGAGACTTGAAGAGCAGCAAGAGCTTTTTGTCCTGGCTCCTCTGGTGTGGGAGGAATCCCTGGACGTTCGCAAATGCTGAGCTGGGATCCAGCACCTCTCAGCGAGCCAGGAACAGGCTCTCTTGGCCTTCGAGAGACTGCAGAAAGAGAGAGCAGCAGCATGTGTGGAGCTGAGAGTGGGGTGTCCTGGAGACTTGAAGAGCAGCAAGAGCTTTTTGTCCTGGCTCCTCTGGTGTGGGAGGAATCCCTGGACGTTCGCAAATGCTGAGCTTGGATCCAGCACCGCTCAGCGAGCCAGGGAGAGATTCTCTTGGCCTTTGGGAGGCTGCAGAAAGAGAGAGCAGCAGCATGTGTGGAGCTGTGAGTGGGTCTGCCTGGAGACTTGAAGAGCAGCAACAGCTTTTGGTCTTGACACCCTTTGGAGTGAGAGGAATCCCTGGACGTTCGCAAATGCTGAGCTGGGATCCAGCACCGCTCAGCGTGCGAATGACAGATTCTCTTGGCCTTTGGGAGGCTGCAGGAAGAGAGAGCAGCAGTATGTGTGGAGCTGTGAGTGGGGTTGGCTGGAGACTTGAAGAGCAGCAAGAGCTTTTTGTCCTGTCTCCTCTGGTGTGGGAGGAATCCCTGGACATTCGCAAATTCTGAGCTGGGATTAAGGACCCCTCAGCGTGTGAATGACAGATTCTCTTGGCCTTCGGGAGGCTGCAGGAAGAGAGAGCAGCAGCATGTGTGGAGCTGTGAGTGGGGTTGCCTGGAGACTTGAAGAGCAGTAACAGCTTTTTGTCCTGGCTCCTCTGGTGTGGGAGGAATCCCTGGACGTTCGCAAATGCTGAGCTGGGATCCAGCACCGCTCAGCGTGCCAGGGACAGGCTCTCTTGGCCTTTGGGAGACTGCAGAAAGAGAGAGCAGCAGCATGTGTGGAGCTGTGAGTGGGGTTGCCTGGAGACCTGAAGAGCAGCAAGACCTTTTGGTCGTGTATACTGTGGTGTGGGAGGAATCCCTGGACATTCGCAAATGCTGAGCTGGGATCCAGCACCCCTCAGCGTGTGAATGACAGATTCTCTTGGCCTTTGGGAGGCTGCAGGAAGAGAGAACAGCAGTATGTGTGGAGCTGTGAGTGGGGTTGCCTGGAGACTTGAAGAGCAGCAAGAGCTTTTTGTCCTGGCTCCTCTGGTGTGGGAGGAATCCCTGGACGTTCGCAAATGCTGAGCTGGGATCCAGCACCGCTCAGCGAGCCAGGGACAGGCTCTCTTGGCCTTTTTGAGGCAGCAGAGAAAGAGAGCATCAGCATGTGTGGAGCTGTGAGTGGGGTTGCCTGGAGACTTGAAGAGCAGCAAGAGCTTTTTGTCCTGGCTCCTCTGGTGTGGGAGGAATCCCTGGACGTTCGCAAATGCTGAGCTGGGATCCAGCACCTCTCAGCGAGCCAGGGACAGGCTCTCTTGGCCTTTGGGAGGCTGTAGAAAGAGAGAGCAGCAGCATGTGTGGAGCTGTGAGTGGGTCTGCCTGGAGACTTGAAGAGCAGCAAGAGCTTTTGGTCTTGACACCCTTTGGAGTGAGAGGAATCCCTGGACGTTCGCAAATGCTGAGCTGGGATCCAGCACCGCTCAGCGTGCGAATGACAGGCTCTCTTGGCCTTCGGGAGGCAGCAGAGAGAGAGAGCAGCAGCATGTGTGGAGCTGTGAGTGGGGTTGCCTGGAGACTTGAAGAACAGGAAGAGCTTTTTGTCCTGGCTCCTCTGGTGTGCGAGGAATCCCTGGACGTTCGCAAATGCTGAGCTGGGATCCAGCACCGCTCAGCGAGCCACGGACAGGCTCTCTTGGCCTCCGGGAGACTGTAGAAAGAGAGAGCAGCAGCATGTGTGGAGCTGTGAGCGGGGTTGCCTGGAGACTTGAAGAGCAGCAAGAGCTTTTTGTCCTGGCTCCTCTGGTGTGGGAGGAATCCCTGGACGTTCGCAAATGCTGAGCTGGGATCCAGCAATCCTCAGCATGCGAATGACAGATTCTCTTGGCCTTCGGGAGGCAGCAGAGAGAGAGAGCAGCAGCATGTGTGGAGCTGTGAGTGGGGTTGCCTGGAGACTTGAAGAGCAGCAAGAGCTTTTTGTCCTGGCTCCTCTGGTGTGGGAGGAATCCCTGGACGTTCGCAAATGCTGAGCTGGGATCCAGCACCGCTCAGCGTGCGAATGACAGATTCTCTTGGCCTTCGGGAGGCAGCAGAGACAGAGCAGCAGCATGTGTGGAGCTGTGAATGGGGTTGCCTGGAGACTTGAAGAGCAGCAACAGCTTTTGGTCTTGAGACTCTTTGGCGTGGGAGGAATCCCTGGACGTTCGCAAATGCTGAGCTGGGATCCAGCACCGCTCAGCGTGCCAGGGACAGGCTCTCTTGGCCTTTGGGAGGCTGCAGAAAGAGAGAGCAGAAGCATGTGTGGAGATGTGAATGCGGTTGCCTGGAGACTTGAAGAGCAGCAAGAGCTTTTTTGTCCTCGCTCCTCTGGTGTGGGAGGAATCCCTGGACGTTCGCAAATGCTGAGCTGGGATCCAGCACTGCTCAGCGAGCCAGGGACAGGCTCTCTTGGCCTTTTTGAGGCAGCAGAGAAAGAGAGTATCAGCATGTGTGGAGCTGTGAGTGGGGTTGGCTGGAGACTTGAAGAGCAGCAAGAGCTTTTTGTCCTGGCTCCTCTGGTGTGGGAGGAATCCCTGGACGTTCGCAAATGCTGAGCTGGGATCCAGCACCTCTCAGCGAGCCAGGAACAGGCTCTCTTGGCCTTCGAGAGACTGCAGAAAGAGAGAGCAGCAGCATGTGTGGAGCTGAGAGTGGGGTGTCCTGGAGACTTGAAGAGCAGCAAGAGCTTTTTGTCCTGGCTCCTCTGGCGTGGGAGGAATCCCTGGACATTCACAAATGCTGAGCTTGGATCCAGCACCGCTCAGCGAGCCAGGGAGAGATTCTCTTGGCCTTTGGGAGGCTGCAGAAAGAGAGAGCAGCAGCATGTGTGGAGCTGTGAGTGGGTCTGCCTGGAGACTTGAAGCGCAGCAAGAGCTTTTGGTCTTGACACCCTTTGGAGTGAGAGGAATCCCTGGACGTTCGCAAATGCTGAGCTGGGATCCAGCACCGCTCAGCGTGCGAATGACAGATTCTCTTGGCCTTTGGGAGGCTGCAGGAAGAGAGAGCAGCAGTATGTGTGGAGCTGTGAGTGGGGTTGGCTGGAGACTTGAAGAGCAGCAAGAGCTTTTTGTCCTGTCTCCTCTGGTGTGGGAGGAATCCCTGGACATTCGCAAATTCTGAGCTGGGATTAAGGACCCCTCAGCGTGTGAATGACAGATTCTCTTGGCCTTCGGGAGGCTGCAGGAAGAGAGAGCAGCAGCATGTGTGGAGCTGTGAGTGGGGTTGCCTGGAGACTTGAAGAGCAGCAACAGCTTTTTGTCCTGGCTCCTCTGGTGTGGGAGGAATCCCTGGACGTTCGCAAATGCTGAGCTGGGATCCAGCACCGCTCAGCGTGCCAGGGACAGGCTCTCTTGGCCTTTGGGAGACTGCAGAAAGAGAGAGCAGCAGCATGTGTGGAGCTGTGAGTGGGGTTGCCTGGAGACCTGAAGAGCAGCAAGACCTTTTGGTCGTGTATACTGTGGTGTGGGAGGAATCCCTGGACATTCGCAAATGCTGAGCTGGGATCCAGCACCCCTCAGCGTGTGAATGACAGATTCTCTTGGCCTTTGGGAGGCTGCAGGAAGAGAGAACAGCAGTATGTGTGGAGCTGTGAGTGGGGTTGCCTGGAGACGTGAAGAGCAGCAAGAGCTTTTTGTCCTGTCTCCTCTAGTGTGGGAGGAATCCCTGGACATTCGCAAATGCTGAGCTGGGATCCAGCACCGCTCAGCGTGTGAATGACAGATTCTCTTGGCCTTCGGGAGGCAGCAGAGAAAGACAGAAGCAGCATGTGTGGAGCTGGGAGTGGGGTTGCCTGGAGGCTTGAAGAGCAGCAAGAGCTATTGGTCTTGAGACCCTTTGGAGTGAGAGGAATCCCTGGACGTTCGCAAATGCTGAGCTGGGATCCAGCACCGCTCAGCGAGCCAGGGACAGGCTCTCTTGGCCTTCGGGAGGCTGCAGAAAGAGAGAGCAGCAGCATGTGTGGAGCTGTGAGTGGGGTTGCCTGGAGACTTGAAGAGCAGCAAGAGCTTTTTGTCCTGGCTCCTCTGGTGTGGGAGGAATCCCTGGACGTTCGCAAATGCTGAGCTGGGATCCAGCACCGCTCAGCGAGCCAGGGACAGGCTCTCTTGGCCTTCGGGAGACTGCAGAAAGAGAGAGCAGCAGCATGTGTGGAGCTGTGAGTGGGGTTGCCTGGAGACTTGAAGAGCAGCAAGAGCTTTTTGTCCTGGCTCCTCTGGTGTGGGAGGAATCCCTGGACGTTCGCAAATGCTGAGCTGGGATCCAGCACCGCTCAGCGAGCCAGGGACAGGCTCTCTTGGCCTTTGGGAGGCTGCAGAAAGAGAGAGCAGCAGCATGTGTGGAGCTGTGAATGCGGTTGCCTGGAGACTTGAAGAACAGGAAGAGCTTTTTGTCCTGGCTGCTCTGGTGTGCGAGGAATCCCTGGACGTTCGCAAATGCTGAGCTGGGATCCAGCACCGCTCAGCGAGCCACGGACAGGCTCTCTTGGCCTCCGGGAGACTGCAGAAAGAGAGAGCAGCAGCATGTGTGGAGCTGTGAGTGGGGTTGCCTGGAGACTTGAAGAGCAGCAAGAGCTTTTGGTCCTGGCTCCTCTGGCGTGGGAGGAATCCCTGGACGTTCGCAAATGCTGAGCTGGGATCCAGCACCGCTCAGCGTGCCAGGGACAGGCTCTCTTGGCCTTTGGGAGACTGCAGAAAGAGAGAGCAGCAGCATGTGTGGAGCTGTGAGTGGGGTTGCCTGGAGACTTGAAGAGCAGCAAGAGCTTTTTGTCCTGGCTCCTCTGGTGTGGGAGGAATCCCTGGACGTTCGCAAATGCTGAGCTGGAATCCAGCACCCCTCAGCGTGCCAGGGCCAGGCTCTCTTGGCCTTCGGGAGACTGCAGAAAGAGAGAGCAGCAGCATGTGTGGAGCTGTGAGTGGGGTTGCCTGGAGATTTGAAGAGCAGCAACAGCTTTTGGTCCTGGCTCCTCTGGTGTGGGAGGAATCCCTGGACATTCGCAAATGCTGAGCTGGGATCCAGCACCACTCAGCGAGCCAGGGCCAGAATCTCTTGGCCTTTGGGAGACTGCAGAGAGAGCGAGCAGCAGCATGTGTGGAGCTGTGAGTGGGGTTGCCTGGAGACTTGAAGAGCAGCAAGAGCTTTTGGTCCTGGCTCCTCTGGCGTGGGAGGAATCCCTGGACGTTCGCAAATGCTGAGCTGGGATCCAGCACCGCTCAGCGAGCCAGGGAGAGATTCTCTTGGCCTTTGGGAGGCTGCAGAAAGAGAGAGCAGCAGCATGTGTGGAGCTGTGAGTGGGGCTGCCTGGAGACTTGAAGAGCAGCAGGAGCTTTTGGTCTTGACACCCTTTGGAGTGAGAGGAATCCCTGGACGTTCGCAAATGCTGAGCTGGGATCCAGCACCGCTCAGCGTGCCAGGGACAGGCTCTCTTGGCCTTTGGGAGACTGCAGAAAGAGAGAGCAGCAGCATGTGTGGAGCTGTGAGTGGGGTTGCCTGGAGACTTGAAGAACAGGAAGAGCTTTTTGTCCTGGCTCCTCTGGTGTGGGAGGAATCCCTGGACGTTCGCAAATGCTGAGCTGGGATCCAGCACCGCTCAGCGTGCCAGGGACAGGCTCTCTTGGCCTTCGGGAGACTGCAGAGAGAGAGAGCAGCAGCATGTGTGGAGCTGTGAGTGGGGTTGCCTGGATACTTGAAGAGCAGCAAGAGCTTTTGGTCGTGTATCCTCTGGTGTGGGAGGAATCCCTGGACGTTCGCAAATGCTGAGCTGGGATTCAGCACCGCTCAGCGTGCGAATGACAGATTCTCTTGGCCTTCGGGAGGCAGCAGAGACAGAGCAGCAGCATGTGTGGAGCTGTGAATGGGGTTGCCTGGAGACTTGAAGAGCAGCAAGAGCTTTTGGTCTTGAGACTCTTTGGCGTGGGAGGAATCCCTGGACGTTCGCAAATGCTGAGCTGGGATCCAGCACCGCTCAGCGAGCCAGGGACAGGCTCTCTTGGCCTTTGGGAGGCTGCAGAAAGAGAGAGCAGCAGCATGTGTGGAGCTGGGAGTGGGATTGCCTGGAGGCTTGAAGAGCAGCAAGAGCTTTTTGTCCTGGCTCCTCTGGTGTGGGAGGAATACCTGGACGTTCACAAATGCTGAGCTTGGATCCAGCACCGCTCAGCGAGCCAGGGAGAGATTCTCTTGGCCTTTGGGAGGCTGCAGAAAGAGAGAGCAGCAGCATGTGTGGAGCTGTGAGTGGGGCTGCCTGGAGACTTGAAGAGCAGCAAGAGCTTTTGGTCTTGACACCCTTTGGAGTGAGAGGAATCCCTGGACGTTCGCAAATGCTGAGCTGGGATCCAGCACCGCTCAGCGAGCCAGGGAGAGATTCTCTTGGCCTTTGGGAGGCTGCAGAAAGAGAGAGCAGCAGCATGTGTGGAGCTGTGAGTGGGGCTGCCTGGAGACTTAAAGAGCAGCAAGAGCTTTTGGTCTTGACACCCTTTGGAGTGAGAGGAATCCCTGGACGTTCGCAAATGCTGAGCTGGGATCCAGCACCGCTCAGCGTGCCAGGGACAGGCTCTCTTGGCCTTTGGGAGACTGCAGAAAGAGAGAGCAGCAGCATGTGTGGAGCTGTAAGTGGGGTTGCCTGGAGACTTGAAGAGCAGCAAGAGCTTTTTGTCCTGGCTCCTCTGGTGTGGGAGGAATCCCTGGACATTTGCAAATGCTGAGCTGGGATCCAGCACCGCTCAGCGAGCCAGGGACAGGCTCTCTTGGCGTTCGGGAGGCAGCAGAGAGAGAGAGCAGCAGCATGTGTGGAGCTGTGAGTGGGGTTGCCTGGAGACTTGAAGAGCAGCAAGAGCTTTTTGTCCTGGCTCCTCTGGTGTGGGAGGAATCCCTGGACGTTCGCAAATGCTGAGCTGGGATCCAGCACCGCTCAGCGTGCGAATGACAGGCTCTCTTGGCCTTCGGGAGGCAGCAGAGAGAGAGAACAGCAGCAGGTGTGTAGCTGTGAGTGGGGTTGCCTGGAGACTTGAAGAGCAGCAAGAGCTTTTGGTCCTGGCTCCTCTGGCGTGGGAGGAATCCCTGGACGTTCGCAAATGCTGAGCTGGGATCCAGCACCGCTCAGCGTGCCAGGGACAGGCTCTCTTGGCGTTCGGGAGGCAGCAGAGAGAGAGAGCATCAGCATGTGTGGAGCTGTGAGTGGGGTTGCCTGGAGACTTGAAGAGCAGCAACAGCTTTTGGTCGTGTATCCTCTGGTGTGGGAGGAATCCCTGGACGTTCGCAAATGCTGAGCTGGGATCCAGCACCGCTCAGCGTGCCAGGGACAGGCTCTCTTGGCCTTTGGGAGGCTGCAGAAAGAGAGAGCAGCAGCATGTGTGGAGCTGTGAATGCGGTTGCCTGGAGACTTGAAGAACAGGAAGAGGTTTTTTTCCTGGCTCCTGTGGTGTGCGAGGAAACCCTGGACGTTCGCAAATGCTGAGCTGGGATCCAGCACCGCTCAGCGAGCCACGGACAGGCTCTCTTGGCCTTCGGGAGACTGCAGAAAGAGAGAGCAGCAGCATGTGTGGAGCTGTGAGTGGGGTTGCCTGGAGACTTGAAGAGCAGCAAGAGCTTTTGGTCCTGGCTCCTCTGGCGTGGGAGGAATCCCTGGACGTTCGCAAATGCTGAGCTGGGATCCAGCACCTCTCAGCGAGCCAGGGACAAGCTCTCTTGGCCTTCGGGAGGCAGCAGAGAGAGAGAGCAGCAGCATGTGTGGAGCTGGGAGTGGGGTTGCCTGGAGACTTGAAGAGCAGCAAGAGCTTTTTGTCCTGGCTCCTCTGGTGTGCGAGGAATCCCTGGACGTTCGCAAATGCTGAGCTGGGATCCAGCAATCCTCAGCGTGCGAATGACAGATTCTCCTGGCCTTCGAGAGACTGCAGAGAGAGAGAGCAGCAGCATGTGTGGAGCTGTGAGTGGGGTTGGCTGGAGACTTGAAGAACAGCAAGAGCTTTTTGTCCTGGCTCCTCTGGTGTGGGAGGAATCCCTGGACGTTCGCAAATGCTGAGCTGGGATCCAGCACCGCTCAGCGTGCCAGGGACAGGCTCTCTTGGCCTTCGGGAGACTGCAGAGAGAGAGAGCAGCAGCATGTGTGGAGCTGTGAGTGGGGTTGACTGGATACTTGAAGAGCAGCAAGAGCTTTTTGTCCTGGCTCCTCTGGTGTGGGAGGAATCCCTGGACGTTCGCAAATGCTGAGCTGGGATTCAGCACCGCTCAGCGTGCGAATGAGAGATTCTCTTGGCCTTCGGGAGGCAGCAGAGACAGAGCAGCAGCATGTGTGGAGCTGTGAGCGGGGTTGCCTGGAGACTTGAAGAGCAGCAAGAGCTTTTGGTCTTGAGACTCTTTGGCGTGGGAGGAATCCCTGGACGTTCGCAGATGCTGAGCTGGGATCCAGCACCGCTCAGCGAGCCAGGGACAGGCTCTCTTGGCCTTTGGGAGGCTGCAGAAAGAGAGAGCAGCAGCATGTGTGGAGCTGGGAGTGGGATTGCCTGGAGGCTTGAAGAGCAGCAAGAGCTTTTTGTCCTGACTCCTCTGGTGTGGGAGGAATCCCTGGACGTTCGCAAATGCTGAGCTGGGATCCAGCACCGCTCAGCGTGCCAGGGACAGGCTCTCTTGGCCTTTGGGAGGCTGCAGAAAGAGAGAGCAGCAGCATGTGTGGAGCTGTGAGTGGGGTTGCCTGGAGACTTGAAGAGCAGCAAGAGCTTTTGGTCCTGGCTCCTCTGGTGTGGGAGGAATCCCTGGACATTCACAAATGCTGAGCTTGGATCCAGCACCGCTCAGCGAGCCAGGGAGAGATTCTCTTGGCCTTTGGGAGGCTGCAGAAAGAGAGAGCAGCAGCATGTGTGGAGCTGTGAGTGGGGCTGCCTGGAGACTTGAAGAGCAGCAAGAGCTTTTGGTCTTGACACCCTTTGGAGTTAGAGGAATCCCTGGACGTTCGCAAATGCTGAGCTGGGATCCAGCACCGCTCAGCGTGCGAATGACAGATTCTCTTGGCCTTTGGGAGGCTGCAGGAAGAGAGAGCAGCAGCATGTGTGGAGCTGTGAGTGGGGTTGCCTGGAGACTTGAAGAGCAGTAACAGCTTTTTGTCCTGGCTCCTCTGGTGTGGGAGGAATCCCTGGACGTTCGCAAATGCTGAGCTGGGATCCAGCACCCCTCAGCGTGTGAATGACAGATTCTCTTGGCCTTCGGGAGACTGCAGAAAGAGAGAGCAGCAGCATGTGTGGAGCTGTGAGTGGGGTTGCCTGGAGACGTGAAGAGCAGCAAGAGCTTTTTGTCTTGACAATCTTTGGCGTGGGAGGAATCCCTGGACGTTCGCAAATGCTGAGCTGGGATCCAGCACCTCTCAGCGAGCCAGGGACAGGCTCTCTTGGCCTTTGGGAGACTGCAGAAAGAGAGAGCAGAAGCATGTGTGGAGCTGTGAGTGGGGTTGCCTGGAGACTTGAAGAGCAGCAAGAACTTTTTGTCCTTGCTCCTCTGGTGTGGGAAGAATCCCTGGACGTTCGCAAATGCTGAGCTGGGATCCAGAACCGCTCAGCGTGCCAGGGACAGGCTCTCTTGGCCTTTGGGAGGCTGCAGAAAGAGAGAGCAGCAGCATGTGTGGAGCTGTGAATGCGGTTGCCTGGAGACTTGAAGAACAGGAAGAGCTTTATGTCCTGGCTGCTCTGGTGTGGGAGGAATCCCTGGACGTTTGCAAATGCTGAGCTGGGATCCAGCACCGCTCAGCGTGCCACGGACAGAATCTCTTGGCCTTCGGGAGACTGCAGAAAGAGAGAGCAGCAGCATGTGTGGAGCTGTGAGCGGGGTTGCCTGGAGACTTGAAGAGCAGCAACAGCTTTTGGTCCTGGCTCCTCTGGTGTGGGAGGAATCCCTGGATGTTCGCAAATGCTGAGCTGGGATCCAGCACCTCTCAGCGAGCGAGGGATAGATTCTCTTGGCCTTTGGGAGGCTGCAGAAAGAGAGAGCAGCAGCATGTGTGGAGCTGTGAGTGGGGTTGCCTGGAGACTTGAAGAGCAGCAAGAGCTTTTGGTCCTGGCTCCTCTGGTGTGGGAGGAATCCCTGGACGTTCGCAAATGCTGAGCTGGGATCCAGCACCTCTCAGCGAGCCAGGGAGAGACTCTCTTGGCCTTTGGGAGACTGCAGAAAGAGAGAGCAGAAGCATGTGTGGAGCTGTGAGTGGGGTTGCCTGGAGACTTGAAGAGCAGCAAGAACTTTTTGTCCTGTCTCCTCTGGTGTGGGAGGAATCTCTGGACGTTCACAAATGCTGAGCTGGGATCCAGCAATCCTCAACGTGCGAATTACAGATTCTCTTGGCCTTCGGGATGCAGTAGAGAGAGAGCATCAGCATGTGTGGAGCTGTGAGTGGGGTTGCCTGGAGACTTGAAGAGCAGCAAGAGCTTTTTGTCCTGGCTCCTCTGGTGTGCGAGGAATCCCTGGACGTTCGCAAATGCTGAGCTGGGATCCAGCACCGCTCAGCGTGCCAGGGAGAGATTCTCTTGGCCTTTGGGAGACTGCAGAAAGAGAGAGCAGCAGCATGTGTGGAGCTGTGAGTGGGGTTGCCTGGAGACTTGAAGAGCAGCAAGAGCTTTTGGTCCTGGCTCCTCTGGCGTGGGAGGAATCCCTGGACGTTCGCAAATGCTGAGCTGGGATCCAGCACCGCTCAGCGAGCCAGGGAGAGATTCTCTTGGCCTTTGGGAGGCTGCAGAAAGAGAGAGCAGCAGCATGTGTGGAGCTGTGAGTGGGGCTGCCTGGAGACTTGAAGAGCAGCAAGAGCTTTTGGTCTTGACACCCTTTGGAGTGAGAGGAATCCCTGGACGTTCGCAAATGCTGAGCTGGGATCCAGCACCGCTCAGCGTGCGAATGACAGATTCTCTTGGCCTTTGGGAGGCTGCAGGAAGAGAGAGCAGCAGTATGTGTGGAGCTGTGAGTGGGGTTGGCTGGAGACTTGAAGAGCAGCAAGAGCTTTTTGTCCTGGCTCCTCTGGTGTGGGAGGAATCCCTGGACATTCGCAAATGCTGAGCTGGGATCCAGCACCCCTCAGCGTGTGAATGACAGATTCTCTTGGCCTTCGGGAGGCAGCAGAGAAAGAGTAGCAGCAGCATGTGTGGAGCTGTGAATGGGGTTGCCTGGAGACTTGAAGAGCAGCAAGAGCTTTTTGTCTTGACAATCTTTGGCGTGGGAGGAATCCCTGGACGTTCGCAAATGCTGAGCTGGGATCCAGCGCCCCTCAGCGAGCCAGGAACAGGCTCTCTTGGCCTTCGGGAGGCTGCAGAAAGAGAGAGAAATAGCGTTCGTAGGGCTGTGAGTGGGGTTGCCTGGAGGCTTGAAGAGCAGCAAGAGCTTTTTGTCCTGGCTCCTCTGGTGTGGGAGGAATTTGTGGACATTCACAAATGCTGAGCTGGGATCCAGCACCTCTCAGCGAGCCAGGGATAGATTCTCTTGGCCTTTGGGAGGCTGCAGAAAGAGAGAGCAGCAGCATGTGTGGAGCTGTGAGTGGGGTTGCCTGGAGACTTGAAGAGCAGCAAGAGCTTTTTGTCCTGGCTCCTCTGGTGTGGGAAGAATCCCTGGACGTTCGCAAATGCTGAGCTGGGATCCAGCACCGCTCAGCGAGCCACGGACAGGCTCTCTTGGCCTTCGGGAGACTGCAGAAAGAGAGAGCAGCAGCATGTGTGGAGCTGTGAGCGGGGTTGCCTGGAGACTTGAAGAGCAGCAACAGCTTTTGGTCCTGGCTCCTCTGGTGTGGGAGGAATCCCTGGACGTTCGCAAATGCTGAGCTGGGATCCAGCACCTCTCAGCGAGCCAGGGACAAGCTCTCTTGGCCTTCGGGAGGCAGCAGAGAGAGAGAGCAGCAGCATGTGTGGAGCTGGGAGTGGGGTTGCCTGGAGACTTGAAGAGCAGCAAGAGCTTTTTGTCCTGGCTCCTCTGGTGTGGGAGGAATCCCTGGATGTTCGCAAATGCTGAGCTGGGATCCAGCACCTCTCAGCGAGCCAGGGATAGATTCTCTTGGCCTTTGGGAGGCTGCAGAAAGAGAGAGCAGCAGCATGTGTGTAGCTGTGAGTGGGGTTGCCTGGAGACTTGAAGAGCAGCAAGAGCTTTTTGTCCTGGCTCCTCTGGTGTGGGAAGAATCCCTGGACGTTCGCAAATGCTGAGCTGGGATCCAGCACCGCTCAGCGTGCCAGGGACAGGCTCTCTTGGCCTTCGGGAGACTGCAGAGAGAGAGAGCAGCAGCATGTGTGGAGCTGTGAGTGGGGTTGCCTGGAGACTTGAAGAGCAGCAAGAACTTTTTGTCCTGTCTCCTCTGGTGTGAGAGGAATCTCTGGACGTTCGCAAATGCTGAGCTGGGATCCAGCAATCCTCAGCGTGCGAATGACAGATTCTCTTGGCCTTCGGGAGGCAGTAGAGAGAGAGCATCAGCATGTGTGGAGCTGTGAGTGGGGTTGCCTGGAGACTTGAAGAGCAGCAACAGCTTTTGGTCCTGGCTCCTCTGGTGTGGGAAGAATCCCTGGACGTTCGCAAATGCTGAGCTGGGATCCAGCACCGCTCAGCGTGCCAGGAAGAGATTCTCTTGGCCTTCGGGAGACTGCAGAAAGAGAGAGCAGCAGCATGTGTGGAGCTGTGAGTGGGGTTGCCTGGAGACTTGAAGAGCAGCAACAGCTTTTCGTCGCGGCTCCTCTGGCGTGGGAGGAATCCCTGGACGTTCGCAAATGCTGAGCTGGGATCCAGCACCCCTCAGCGAGCCAGGGACAGGCTCTCTTGGCCTTCGGGAGGCTGCAGAAAGAGAGAGCAGCAGCATGTGTGGAGCTGGGAGTGGGGTTGCCTGGAGACTTGAAGAGCAGCAAGAGCTTTTTGTCCTGGCTCCTCTGGTGTGGGAGGAATCCCTGGACGTTCGCAAATGCTGAGCTGGGATCCAGCACCGCTCAGCGTGCCAGGGAGAGATTCTCTTGGCCTTCGGGAGACTGCAGAGAGAGAGAGCAGCAGCATGTGTGGAGCTGTGAGTGGGGTTGCCTGGAGACTTGAAGAGCAGCAAGGACTTTTTGTCCTGGCTCCTCTGGTGTGGGAGGAATCTCTGGACGTTCACAAATGCTTAGCTGGGATCCAGCAATCCTCAACGTGCGAATTACAGATTCTCTTGGCCTTCGGGAGGCAGTAGAGAGAGAGCATCAGCATGTGTGGAGCTGTGAGTGGGGTTGCCTGGAGACTTGAAGAGCAGCAAGAGCTTTTTGTCCTGGCTCCTCTGGTGTGGGAGGAATCCCTGGACGTTCGCAAATGCTGAGCTGGGATCCAGCACCGCTCAGCGTGCCAGGGAGAGATTCTCTTGGCCTTTGGGAGACTGCAGAAAGAGAGAGCAGCAGCATGTGTGGAGCTGTGAGTGGGGTTGACTGGAGACTTGAAGAGCAGCAAGAGCTTTTTGTCCTGGCTCCTCTGGTGTGGGAGGAATCCCTGGACGTTCGCAAATGCTGAGCTGGGATCCAGCACCCCTCAGCGAGCCAGGGACAGGCTCTCTTGGCCTTTGGGAGGCTGTAGAAAGAGAGAGCAGCAGCATGTGTGGAGCTGTGAGTGGGGTTGCCTGGAGACTTGAAGAGCAGCAAGAGCTTTTTGTCCTGGCTCCTCTGGTGTGGGAGGAATCCCTGGACGTTCGCAAATGCTGAGCTGGGATCCAGCACCGCTCAGCGAGCCAGGGACAGAATCTCTTGGCCTTCGCGAGACTGCAGAGAGAGAGAGCATCAGCATGTGTGGAGCTGTGAGTGGGGTTGCCTGGAGACTTGAAGAGCAGCAAGAGCTTTTGGTCGTGTATCCTCT
The DNA here is from genome assembly GCF_965183815.1 of Platalea leucorodia. Classification (NCBI taxonomy): domain Eukaryota; kingdom Metazoa; phylum Chordata; class Aves; order Pelecaniformes; family Threskiornithidae; genus Platalea; species Platalea leucorodia. Next base: position 10,011,529 of record NC_138833.1, read on the forward strand.
GGTGTGGGAGGAATCCCTGGACGTTCGCAAATGCTGAGCTGGGATCCAGCACCGCTCAGCGAGCCAGGGAGAGATTCTCTTGGCCTTTGGGAGGCTGCAGAAAGAGAGAGCAGCAGCATGTGTGGAGCTGTGAGTGGGGCTGCCTGGAGACTTGAAGAGCAGCAAGAGCTTTTGGTCTTGACACCCTTTGGAGTGAGAGGAATCCCTGGACGTTCGCAAATGCTGAGCTGGGATCCAGCACCGCTCAGCGTGCGAATGACAGATTCTCTTGGCCTTTGGGAGGCTGCAGGAAGAGAGAGCAGCAGTATGTGTGGAGCTGTGAGTGGGGTTGGCTGGAGACTTGAAGAGCAGCAAGAGCTTTTTGTCCTGGCTCCTCTGGTGTGGGAGGAATCCCTGGACATTCACAAATGCTGAGCTGGGATCCAGCACCCCTCAGCGTGTGAATGACAGATTCTCTTGGCCTTCGGGAGGCAGCAGAGAAAGAGAGCAGCAGCATGTGTGGAGCTGTGAATGGGGTTGCCTGGAGACTTGAAGAGCAGCAAGAGCTTTTTGTCTTGACAATCTTTGGCGTGGGAGGAATCCCTGGACGTTCGCAAATGCTGAGCTGGGATCCAGCGCCCCTCAGCGAGCCAGGAACAGGCTCTCTTGGCCTTTGGGAGGCTGCAGAAAGAGAGAGAAATAGCGTTCGTAGGGCTGTGAGTGGGGTTGCCTGGAGGCTTGAAGAGCAGCAAGAGCTTTTTGTCCTGGCTCCTCTGGTGTGGGAGGAATTTGTGGACATTCACAAATGCTGAGCTGGGATCCAGCACCGCTCAGCGAGCCAGGGAGAGATTCTCTTGGCCTTTGGGAGGCTGCAGAAAGAGAGAGCAGCAGCATGTGTGGAGCTGTGAGTGGGGTTGCCTGGAGACGTGAAGAGCAGCAAGAGCTTTTTGTACTGGCTCCTCTGGTGTGGGAGGAATCCCTGGACATTCGCAAATGCTGAGCTGGGATCCAGCACCGCTCAGCGAGCCAGGGACAGGCTCTCTTGGCCTTCGGGAGGCAGCAGAGAGAGCGAGCAGCAGCATGTGTGTAGCTGTGAGTGGGGTTGCCTGGAGACTTGAAGAGCAGCAACAGCTTTTGGTCGTGGCTCCTCTGGTGTGGGAGGAATCCCTGGACGTTCGCAAATGCTGAGCTGGGATCCAGCACCGCTCAGCGAGCCAGGGACAGGCTCTCTTGGCCTTCGGGAGACTGCAGAAAGAGAGAGCAGCAGCATGTGTGGAGCTGTGAGTGGGGTTGCCTGGAGACTTGAAGAGCAGCAAGAGCTTTTTGTCCTGGCTCCTCTGGCGTGGGAGGAATCCCTGGACGTTCGCAAATGCTGAGCTGGGATCCAGCACCTCTCAGCGAGCCAGGGACAAGCTCTCTTGGCCTTTGGGAGGCAGCATAGAGAGAGAGCAGCAGCATGTGTGGAGCTGTGAGTGGGGTTGACTGGAGACCTGAAGAGCAGCAAGACCTTTTGGTCGTGGCTCCTCTGGTGTGGGAGGAATCCCTGGACTTTCGCAAATGCTGAGCTGGGATTCAGCACCGCTCAGCGTGCGAATGACAGATTCTCTTGGCCTTCGGGAGGCAGCAGAGACAGAGCAGCAGCATGTGTGGAGCTGTGAATGGGGTTGCCTGGAGACTTGAAGAGCAGCAAGAGCTTTTGGTCTTGAGACTCTTTGGCGTGGGAGGAATCCCTGGACGTTCGCAAATGCTGAGCTGGGATCCAGCACCGCTCAGTGAGCCAGGGACAGGCTCTCTTGGCCTTTGGGAGGCTGCAGAAAGAGAGAGCAGCAGCATGTGTGGAGCTGTGAGCGGGGTTGCCTGGAGACTTGAAGAGCAGCAAGAGCTTTTGGTCCTGGCTCCTCTGGTGTGGGAGGAATCCCTGGACGTTCGCAAATGCTGAGCTGGGATCCAGCACCGCTCAGCGTGCCAGGGAGAGATTCTCTTGGCCTTCGGGAGACTGCAGAAAGAGAGAGCAGCAGCATGTGTGGAGCTGTGAGTGGGGTTGCCTGGAGACTTGAAGAGCAGCAAGGTCTTTTTGTCCTGGCTCCTCTGGTGTGGGAGGAATCCCTGGACATTCGCAAATGCTGAGCTGGGATCCAGCACCCCTCAGCGAGCCAGGGACAGGCTCTCTTGGCCTTTGGGAGGCTGTAGAAAGAGAGAGCAGCAGCATGTGTGGAGCTGTGAGTGGGGTTGCCTGGAGACTTGAAGAGCAGCAAGAGCTTTTTGTCCTGGCTCCTCTGGTGTGCGAGGAATCCCTGGACGTTCGCAAATGCTGAGCTGGGATCCAGCACCACTCAGCGTGCCAGGGAGAGATTCTCTTGGCCTTCGGGAGACTGCAGAAAGAGAGAGCAGCAGCATGTGTGGAGCTGTGAGTGGGGTTGCCTGGAGACTTGAAGAGCAGCAAGGACTTTTTGTCCTGGCTCCTCTGGTGTGGGAGGAATCCCTGGACGTTCGCAAATGCTGAGCTGGGATCCAGCACCGCTCAGCGTGCCAGGGACAGGCTCTCTTGGCGTTCGGGAGGCAGCAGAGAGAGAGAGCAGCAGCATGTGTGGAGCTGTGAGTGGGGTTGCCTGGAGACTTGAAGAGCAGCAAGAGCTTTTTGTCCTGGCTCCTCTGGTGTGGGAGGAATCCCTGGACGTTCGCAAATGCTGAGCTGGGATCCAGCACCCCTCAGCGAGCCAGGGACAGGCTCTCTTGGCCTTTGGGAGGCTGTAGAAAGAGAGAGCAGCAGCATGTGTGGAGCTGTGAGTGGGGTGTCCTGGAGACTTGAAGAGCAGCAAGAGCTTTTTGTCCTGGCTCCTCTGGTGTGGGAGGAATCCCTGGACGTTCGCAAATGCTGAGCTGGGATCCAGCACCGCTCAGCGAGCCAGGGACAGGCTCTCTTGGCCTTCAGGAGACTGCAGAGAGAGAGAGCATCAGCATGTGTGGAGCTGTGAGTGGGGTTGCCTGGATACTTGAAGAGCAGCAAGAGCTTTTGGTCGTGTATCCTCTGGTGTGGGAGGAATCCCTGGACGTTCGCAAATGCTGAGCTGGGATCCAGCACCGCTCAGCGAGCCAGGGAGAGATTCTCTTGGCCTTTGGGAGGCTGCAGGAAGAGAGAGCAGCAGCATGTGTGGAGCTGTGAGTGGGGTTGGCTGGAGACTTGAAGAGCAGCAAGAGCTTTTTGTCCTGGCTCCTCTGGTGTGGGAGGAATCCCTGGACATTCGCAAATGCTGAGCTGGGATCCAGCACCCCTCAGCGTGTGAATGACAGATTCTCTTGGCCTTCGGGAGGCAGCAGAGAAAGAGAGCAGCAGCATGTGTGGGGCTGTGAGTGGGGTTGACTGGAGACTTGAAGAGCAGCAAGAGCTTTTTGTCTTGACAATCTTTGGCGTGGGAGGAATCCCTGGACGTTCGCAAATGCTGAGCTGGGATCCAGCGCCCCTCAGCGAGCCAGGAACAGGCTCTCTTGGCCTTTGGGAGGCTGCAGAAAGAGTGAGAAATAGCGTTCGTAGGGCAGTGAGTGGGGTTGCCTGGAGGCTTGAAGAGCAGCAAGAGCTTTTTGTCCTGGCTCCTCTGGTGTGGGAGGAATCCCTGGACATTCGCAAATGCTGAGCTGGGATCCAGCACCCCTCAGCGTGTGAATGACAGATTCTCTTGGCCTTCGGGAGGCAGCAGAGAAAGAGAGCAGCAGCATGTGTGGGGCTGTGAGTGGGGTTGACTGGAGACTTGAAGAGCAGCAAGAGCTTTTTGTCTTGACAATCTTTGGCGTGGGAGGAATCCCTGGACGTTCGCAAATGCTGAGCTGGGATCCAGCGCCCCTCAGCGAGCCAGGAACAGGCTCTCTTGGCCTTTGGGAGGCTGCAGAAAGAGAGAGAAATAGCGTTCGTAGGGCAGTGAGTGGGGTTGCCTGGAGGCTTGAAGAGCAGCAACAGCTTTTGGTCCTGGCTCCTCTGGTGTGGGAGGAATTTGTGGACATTCACAAATGCTGAGCTGGGATCCAGCACCGCTCAGCGAGCCAGGGAGAGATTCTCTTGGCCTTTGGGAGGCTGCAGAAAGAGAGAGCAGCAGCATGTGTGGAGCTGTGAGTGGGGTTGCCTGGAGACTTGAAGAGCAGCAAGAGCTTTTTGTCCTGGCTCCTCTGGTGTGGGAGGAATCCCTGGACGTTCGCAAATGCTGAGCTGGGATCCAGCACCGCTCAGCGAGCCAGGGACAGGCTCTCTTGGCCTTCGGGAGACTGCAGAAAGAGAGAGCAGCAGCATGTGTGGAGCTGTGAGTGGGGTTGCCTGGAGACTTGAAGAGCAGCAAGAGCTTTTTGTCCTGGCTCCTCTGGCGTGGGAGGAATCCCTGGACGTTCGCAAATGCTGAGCTGGGATCCAGCACCTCTCAGCGAGCCAGGGACAAGCTCTCTTGGCCTTCGGGAGGCAGCAGAGAGAGAGAGCAGCAGCATGTGTGGAGCTGTGAGTGGGGTTGACTGGAGACCTGAAGAGCAGCAAGACCTTTTGGTCGTGGCTCCTCTGGTGTGGGAGGAATCCCTGGACTTTCGCAAATGCTGAGCTGGGATTCAGCACCGCTCAGCGTGCGAATGACAGATTCTCTTGGCCTTCGGGAGGCAGCAGAGACAGAGCAGCAGCATGTGTGGAGCTGTGAATGGGGTTGCCTGGAGACTTGAAGAGCAGCAAGAGCTTTTGGTCTTGAGACTCTTTGGCGTGGGAGGAATCCCTGGACGTTCGCAAATGCTGAGCTGGGATCCAGCACCGCTCAGTGAGCCAGGGACAGGCTCTCTTGGCCTTTGGGAGGCTGCAGAAAGAGAGAGCAGCAGCATGTGTGGAGCTGTGAATGCGGTTGCCTGGAGACTTGAAGAGCAGCAAGAGCTTTTGGTCCTGGCTCCTCTGGTGTGGGAGGAATCCCTGGACGTTCGCAAATGATGAGCTGGGATCCAGCACCGCTCAGCGTGCCAGGGAGAGATTCTCTTGGCCTTCGGGAGACTGCAGAAAGAGAGAGCAGCAGCATGTGTGGAGCTGTGAGTGGGGTTGCCTGGAGACTTGAAGAGCAGCAAGAGCTTTTTGTCCTGGCTCCTCTGGTGTGGGAGGAATCCCTGGACATTCGCAAATGCTGAGCTGGGATCCAGCACCCCTCAGCGAGCCAGGGACAGGCTCTCTTGGCCTTTGGGAGGCTGTAGAAAGAGAGAGCAGCAGCATGTGTGGAGCTGTGAGTGGGGTTGCCTGGAGACTTGAAGAGCAGCAAGAGCTTTTTGTCCTGGCTCCTCTGGTGTGCGAGGAATCCCTGGACGTTCGCAAATGCTGAGCTGGGATCCAGCACCACTCAGCGTGCCAGGGAGAGATTCTCTTGGCCTTCAGGAGACTGCAGAAAGAGAGAGCAGCAGCATGTGTGGAGCTGTGAGTGGGGTTGCCTGGAGACTTGAAGAGCAGCAAGGACTTTTTGTCCTGGCTCCTCTGGTGTGGGAGGAATCCCTGGACGTTCGCAAATGCTGAGCTGGGATCCAGCACCGCTCAGCGTGCCAGGGACAGGCTCTCTTGGCGTTCGGGAGGCAGCAGAGAGAGAGAGCAACAGCATGTGTGGAGCTGTGAGTGGGGTTGCCTGGAGACTTGAAGAGCAGCAAGAGCTTTTTGTCCTGGCTCCTCTGGTGTGGGAGGAATCCCTGGACGTTCGCAAATGCTGAGCTGGGATCCAGCACCGCTCAGCGTGCCAGGGAGAGATTCTCTTGGCTTTTGGGAGACTGCAGAAAGAGAGAGCAGCAGCATGTGTGGAGTTGTGAGTGGGGTTGACTGGAGACTTGAAGAGCAGCAAGAGCTTTTTGTCCTGGCTCCTCTGGTGTGGGAGGAATCCCTGGACGTTCGCAAATGCTGAGCTGGGATCCAGCACCCCTCAGCGAGCCAGGGACAGGCTCTCTTGGCCTTTGGGAGGCTGTAGAAAGAGAGAGCAGCAGCATGTGTGGAGCTGTGAGTGGGGTGTCCTGGAGACTTGAAGAGCAGCAAGAGCTTTTTGTCCTGGCTCCTCTGGCGTGGGAGGAATCCCTGGACGTTCGCAAATGCTGAGCTGGGATCCAGCACCGCTCAGCGAGCCAGGGACAGGCTCTCTTGGCCTTCAGGAGACTGCAGAGAGAGAGAGCATCAGCATGTGTGGAGCTGTGAGTGGGGTTGCCTGGATACTTGAAGAGCAGCAAGAGCTTTTGGTCGTGTATCCTCTGGTGTGGGAGGAATCCCTGGACGTTCGCAAATGCTGAGCTGGGATCCAGCACCGCTCAGCGAGCCAGGGAGAGATTCTCTTGGCCTTTGGGAGGCTGCAGAAAGAGAGAGCAGCAGCATGTGTGGAGCTGTGAGTGGGGCTGCCTGGAGACTTGAAGAGCAGCAAGAGCTTTTGGTCTTGACACCCTTTGGAGTGAGAGGAATCCCTGGACGTTCGCAAATGCTGAGCTGGGATCCAGCACCGCTCAGCGTGCGAATGACAGATTCTCTTGGCCTTTGGGAGGCTGCAGGAAGAGAGAGCAGCAGCATGTGTGGAGCTGTGAGTGGGGTTGACTGGAGACTTGAAGAGCAGCAAGAGCTTTTTGTCTTGACAATCTTTGGCATGGGAGGAATCCCTGGACGTTCGCAAATGCTGAGCTGGGATCCAGCGCCCCTCAGCGAGCCAGGAACAGGCTCTCTTGGCCTTTGGGAGGCTGCAGAAAGAGAGAGAAATAGCGTTCGTAGGGCAGTGAGTGGGGTTGCCTGGAGGCTTGAAGAGCAGCAAGAGCTTTTTGTCCTGGCTCCTCTGGTGTGGGAGGAATTTGTGGACATTCACAAATGCTGAGCTGGGATCCAGCACCGCTCAGCGAGCCAGGGAGAGATTCTCTTGGCCTTTGGGAGGCTGCAGAAAGAGAGAGCAGCAGCATGTGTGGAGCTGTGAGTGGGGTTGCCTGGAGACTTGAAGAGCAGCAAGGACTTTTTGTCCTGGCTCCTCTGGTGTGGGAGGAATCCCTGGACGTTCGCAAATGCTGAGCTGGGATCCAGCACCGCTCAGCGTGCCAGGGACAGGCTCTCTTGGCGTTCGGGAGGCAGCAGAGAGAGAGAGCAGCAGCATGTGTGGAGCTGTGAGTGGGGTTGCCTGGAGACTTGAAGAGCAGCAAGAGCTTTTTGTCCTGGCTCCTCTGGTGTGGGAGGAATCCCTGGACGTTCGCAAATGCTGAGCTGGGATCCAGCACCGCTCAGCGTGCCAGGGAGAGATTCTCTTGGCTTTTGGGAGACTGCAGAAAGAGAGAGCAGCAGCATGTGTGGAGCTGTGAGTGGGGTTGACTGGAGACTTGAAGAGCAGCAAGAGCTTTTTGTCCTGGCTCCTCTGGTGTGGGAGGAATCCCTGGACGTTCGCAAATGCTGAGCTGGGATCCAGCACCCCTCAGCGAGCCAGGGACAGGCTCTCTTGGCCTTTGGGAGGCTGTAGAAAGAGAGAGCAGCAGCATGTGTGTAGCTGTGAGTGGGGTGTCCTGGAGACTTGAAGAGCAGCAAGAGCTTTTTGTCCTGGCTCCTCTGGTGTGGGAGGAATCCCTGGACGTTCGCAAATGCTGAGCTGGGATCCAGCACCGCTCAGCGAGCCAGGGACAGAATCTCTTGGCCTTCAGGAGACTGCAGAGAGAGAGAGCATCAGCATGTGTGGAGCTGTGAGTGGGGTTGCCTGGATACTTGAAGAGCAGCAAGAGCTTTTGGTCGTGTATCCTCTGGTGTGGGAGGAATCCCTGGACGTTCGCAAATGCTGAGCTGGGATCCAGCACCGCTCAGCGAGCCAGGGAGAGATTCTCTTGGCCTTTGGGAGGCTGCAGAAAGAGAGAGCAGCAGCATGTGTGGAGCTGTGAGTGGGGCTGCCTGGAGACTTGAAGAGCAGCAAGAGCTTTTGGTCTTGACACCCTTTGGAGTGAGAGGAATCCCTGGACGTTCGCAAATGCTGAGCTGGGATCCAGCACCGCTCAGCGTGCGAATGACAGATTCTCTTGGCCTTTGGGAGGCTGCAGGAAGAGAGAGGAGCAGCATGTGTGGAGCTGTGAGTGGGGTTGCCTGGAGACTTGAAGAGCAGCAAGAGCTTTTTGTCCTGGCTCCTCTGGTGTGGGAGGAATCCCTGGACATTCGCAAATGCTGAGCTGGGATCCAGCACCCCTCAGCGTGTGAATAACAGATTCTCTTGGCCTTCGGGAGGCAGCAGAGAAAGAGAGCAGCAGCATGTGTGGAGCTGTGAATGGGGTTGCCTGGAGACTTGAAGAGCAGCAAGAGCTTTTTGTCTTGACAATCTTTGGCGTGGGAGGAATCCCTGGACGTTCGCAAATGCTGAGCTGGGATCCAGCGCCCCTCAGCGAGCCAGGAACAGGCTCTCTTGGCCTTTGGGAGGCTGCAGAAAGAGAGAGAAATAGCGTTCGTAGGGCAGTGAGTGGGGTTGCCTGGAGGCTTGAAGAGCAGCAAGAGCTTTTTGTCCTGGCTCCTCTGGTGTGGGAGGAATTTGTGGACATTCACAAATGCTGAGCTGGGATCCAGCACCGCTCAGCGAGCCAGGGAGAGATTCTCTTGGCCTTTGGGAGGCTGCAGAAAGAGAGAGCAGCAGCATGTGTGGAGCTGTGAGTGGGGTTGCCTGGAGACGTGAAGAGCAGCAAGAGCTTTTTGTCCTGGCTCCTCTGGTGTGGGAGGAATCCCTGGACATTCGCAAATGCTGAGCTGGGATCCAGCACCGCTCAGCGAGCCAGGGACAGGCTCTCTTGGCCTTCGGGAGGCAGCAGAGAGAGAGAGCAGCAGCATGTGTGTAGCTGTGAGTGGGGTTGCCTGGAGACTTGAAGAGCAGCAAGAGCTTTTGGTCGTGGCTCCTCTGGTGTGGGAGGAATCCCTGGACGTTCGCAAATGCTGAGCTGGGATCCAGAACCGCTCAGCGTGCCAGGGACAGCCTCTCTTGGCGTTTGGGAGGCTGCAGAAAGAGAGAGCAGCAGCATGTGTGTAGCTGTGAGTGGGGTTGCCTGGAGACTTGAAGAACAGGAAGAGCTTTATGTCTTGGCTGCTCTGGTGTGGGAGGAATACCTGGACGTTCGCAAATGCTGAGCTGGGATCCAGCACCGCTCAGCGTGCCACGGACAGGCTCTCTTGGCCTTCGGGAGACTGCAGAGAGAGAGAGCAGCAGCATGTGTGGAGCTGTGAGTGGGGTTGCCTGGAGACTTGAAGAGCAGCAACAGCTTTTGGTCCTGGCTCCTCTGGCGTGGGAGGAATCCCTGGACGTTCGCAAATGCTGAGCTGGGATCCAGCACCCCTCAGCGTGTGAATGACAGATTCTCTTGGCCTTCGGGAGGCAGCAGAGAGAGTTAGAAGCAGCATGTGTGGAGCTGGGAGTGGGGTTGCCTGGAGACTTGAAGAGCAGCAAGAGCTTTTTGTCCTGGCTCCTTTGGGGTGGGAAGAATCCCTGGACGTTCGCAAATGCTGAGCTGGGATCCAGCAATCCTCAGCGTGCGAATGACAGATTCTCTTGGCCTTCGGGAGACTGCAGAGAGAGAGAGCATCAGCATGTGTGGAGCTGTGAGTGGGGTTGGCTGGAGACTTGAAGAGCAGCAAGAGCTTTTTGTCCTGGCTCCTCTGGTGTGGGAGGAATCCCTGGACGTTCGCAAATGCTGAGCTGGGATCCAGCACCGCTCAGCGTGCCAGGGACAGGCTCTCTTGGCCTTCGGGAGACTGCAGAGAGAGAGAGCAGCAGCATGTGTGGAGCTGTGAGTGGGGTTGCCTGGAGACTTGAAGAGCAGCAAGAGCTTTTGGTCGTGGCTCCTCTGGTGTGGGAGGAATCCCTGGACGTTCGCAAATGCTGAGCTGGGATCCAGAACCGCTCAGCGTGCCAGGGACAGCCTCTCTTGGCGTTTGGGAGGCTGCAGAAAGAGAGAGCAGCAGCATGTGTATAGCTGTGAGTGGGGTTGCCTGGAGACTTGAAGAACAGGAAGAGCTTTATGTCTTGGCTGCTCTGGTGTGGGAGGAATACCTGGACGTTCGCAAATGCTGAGCTGGGATCCAGCACCGCTCAGCGTGCCACGGACAGGCTCTCTTGGCCTTCGGGAGACTGCAGAGAGAGAGAGCAGCAGCATGTGTGGAGCTGTGAATGGGGTTGCCTGGAGACTTGAAGAGCAGTAACAGCTTTTGGTCCTGGCTCCTCTGGCGTGGGAGGAATCCCTGGATGTTCGCAAATGCTGAGCTGGGATCCAGCACCTCTCAGCGAGCCAGGGATAGATTCTCTTGGGCTTTGGGAGGCTGCAGAAAGAGAGAGCAGCAGCATGTGTGTAGCTGTGAGTGGGGTTGCCTGGAGACTTGAAGAGCAGCAAGAGCTTTTTGTCCTGGCTCCTCTGGTGTGGGAAGAATCCCTGGACGTTCGCAAATGCTGAGCTGGGATCCAGCACCGCTCAGCGAGCCACGGACAGGCTCTCTTGGCCTTCGGGAGACTGCAGAAAGATAGAGCAGCAGCATGTGTGGAGCTGTGAGTGGGGTTGCCTGGAGACTTGAAGAGCAGCAACAGCTTTTGGTCCTGGCTCCTCTGGCGTGGGAGGAATCCCTGGACGTTCGCAAATGCTGAGCTGGGATCCAGCACCTCTCAGCGAGCCAGGGACAAGCTCTCTTGGCCTTCGGGAGGCAGCAGAGAGAGTTAGAAGCAGCATGTGTGCAGCTGGGAGTGGGGTTGCCTGGAGACTTGAAGAGCAGCAAGAGCTTTTTGTCCTGGCTCCTTTGGGGTGGGAAGAATCCCTGGACGTTCGCAAATGCTGAGCTGGGATCCAGCAATCCTCAGCGTGCGAATGACAGATTCTCTTGGCCTTCGGGAGACTGCAGAGAGAGAGAGCATCAGCATGTGTGGAGCTGTGAGTGGGGTTGGCTGGAGACTTGAAGAGCAGCAAGAGCTTTTTGTCCTGGCTCCTCTGGTGTGGGAGGAATCCCTGGACGTTCGCAAATGCTGAGCTGGGATCCAGCACCGCTCAGCGTGCCAGGGACAGGCTCTCTTGGCCTTCGGGAGACTGCAGAGAGAGAGAGCAGCAGCATGTGTGGAGCTGTGAGTGGGGTTGCCTGGAGACTTGAAGAGCAGCAAGAGCTTTTGGTCGTGTATCCTCTGGTGTGGGAGGAATCCTTGGACGTTCGCAAATGCTGAGCTGGGATCCAGCACTGCTCAGCGTGCCAGGGAGAGATTCTCTTGGCCTTCGGGAGACTGCAGAGAGAGAGAGCAGCAGCATGTGTGGAGCTGTGAGTGGGGTTCACTGGAGACTTGAAGAGCAGCAACAGCTTTTGGTCTTGACACCCTTTGGAGTGAGAGGAATCCCTGGACGTTCGCAAATGCTGAGCTGGGATCCAGCACCGCTCAGCGTGCGAATGACAGATTCTCTTGGCCTTCGGGAGACTGCAGAGAGAGAGAGCAGCAGTATGTGTGGAGCTGTGAGTGGGGTGTCCTGGAGACTTGAAGAGCAGCAAGAGCTTTTTGTCCTGGCTCCTCTGGTGTGGGAGGAATCCCTGGACATTCGCAAATGCTGAGCTGGGATCCAGCACCCCTCAGCGTGTGAATGACAGATTCTCTTGGCATTCGGGAGACTGCAGAAAGAGAGAGCAGCAGCATGTGTGGAGCTGTGAGTGGGGTTGCCTGGAGACTTGAAGAGCAGCAAGAGCTTTTTATCCTGGCTCCTCTGGCGTGGGAGGAATCCCTGGATGTTCGCAAATGCTGAGCTGGGATCCAGCACCGCTCAGCGTGCCAGGGACAGGCTCTCTTGGCCTTTGGGAGGCTGCAGAAAGAGAGAGCAGCAGCATGTGTGGAGCTGTGAGTGGGGTTGCCTGGAGACTTGAAGAGCAGCAAGAGCTTTTTGTCCTGGCTCCTCTGGTGTGGGAGGAATCCCTGGACGTTCGCAAATGCTGAGCTGGGATCCAGCAATCCTCAGCGTGCGAATGACAGATTCTCTTGGCCTTCGGGAGGCAGCAGAGAGAGAGAGCAGCAGCATGTGTGGAGCTGTGAGTGGGGTTGCCTGGAGACTTGAAGAGCAGCAAGAGCTTTTTATCCTGGCTCCTCTGGCGTGGGAGGAATCCCTGGACGTTCGCAAATGCTGAGCTGGGATCCAGCACCGCTCAGCGTGCCAGGGAGAGTTTCTCTTGGCCTTTGGGAGGCTGCAGAAAGAGAGAGCAGCAGCATGTGTGGAGCTGTGAGTGGGGTTGGCTGGAGACTTGAAGAGCAGCAAGAGCTTTTTGTCCTGGCTCCTCTGGTGTGGGAGGAATCCCTGGACGTTTGCAAATGCTGAGCTGGGATCCAGCACCGCTCAGCGTGCCAGGGAGAGATTCTCTTGGCCTTTGGGAGGCTGCAGAAAGAGAGAGCAGCAGCATGTGTGGAGCTGTGAGTGGGGTTGCCTGGAGACTTGAAGAGCAGCAAGAGCTTTTTGTCCTGGCTCCTCTGGTGTGGGAGGAATCCCTGGACGTTCGCAAATGCTGAGCTGGGATCCAGCACCCCTCAGCGTGCGAATGACAGATTCTCTTGGCCTTCGGGAGACTGCAGAGAGGGAGAGCAGCAGCATGTGTGGAGCTGTGAGTGGGGTTGGCTGGAGACCTAAGACCAGCAAGAGCTTTTTGTCCTGGCTCCTCTGGTGTGGGAAGAATCCCTGGACGTTCGCAAATGCTGAGCTGGGATACAGCACCGCTCAGCGTGCCAGGGACAGGCTCTCTTGGCCTTTGGGAGACTGCAGAAAGAGAGAGCAGCAGCATGTGTGGAGCTGTGAGTGGGGTTGACTGGATACTTGAAGAGCAGCAAGAGCTTTTGGTCGTGTATCCTCTGGTGTGGGAGGAATCCCTGGACGTTCGCAAATGCTGAGCTGGGATCCAGCACCGCTCAGTGAGCCAGGGACAGAATCTCTTGGCCTTCGGGAGACTGCAGAAAGAGAGAGCAGCAGCATGTGTGGAGCTGTGAGTGGGGTTGGCTGGAGACTTGAAGAGCAGCAAGAGCTTTTTGTCCTGGCTCCTCTGGTGTGGGAGGAATCCCTGGACGTTCGCAAATGCTGAGCTGGGATCCAGCACCGCTCAGCGAGCCAGGGACAGGCTCTCTTGGCCTTCGGGAGACTGCAGAGAGAGAGAGCAGCAGCATGTGTGGAGCTGTGAGTGGGGTTGCCTGGAGACTTGAAGAGCAGCAAGAGCTTTTCGTCGTGTATCCTCTGGTGTGGGAGGAATCCCTGGACGTTCGCAAATGCTGAGCTGGGATCCAGCACCGCTCAGCGAGCCAGGGACAGAATCTCTTGGCCTTCGGGAGACTGCAGAGAGAGAGAGCAGCAGCATGTGTGGAGCTGTGAGTGGGGTTCACTGGATACTTGAAGAGCAGCAAGAGCTTTTGGTCGTGTATCCTCTGGTGTGGGAGGAATCCCTGGACGTTCGCAGATGCTGAGCTGGGATCCAGCACCGCTCAGCGAGCCAGGGAGAGATTCTCTTGGCCTTTGGGAGGCTGCAGGAAGAGAGAGCAGCAGTATGTGTGGAGCTGTGAGTGGGGTTGGCTGGAGACGTGAAGAGCAGCAAGAGCTTTTTGTCCTGGCTCCTCTGGTGTGGGAGGAATCCCTGGACATTCACAAATGCTGAGCTGGGATCCAGCACCCCTCAGCGTGTGAATGACAGATTCTCTTGGCCTTCGGGAGACTGCAGAAAGAGAGAGCAGCAGCATGTGTGGAGCTGTGAGTGGGGTTGGCTGGAGACTTGAAGAGCAGCAAGAGTTTTTTATCCTGGCTCCTCTGGCGTGGGAGGAATCCCTGGATGTTCGCAAATGCTGAGCTGGGATCCAGCAATCCTCAACGTGCGAATTACAGATTCTCTTGGCCTTCGGGAGGCAGTAGAGAGAGAGCATCAGCATGTGTGGAGCTGTGAGTGGGGTTGGCTGGAGACTTGAAGAGCAGCAAGAGCTTTTTGTCCTGGCTCCTCTGGTGTGGGAGGAATCCCTGGACGTTCGCAAATGCTGAGCTGGGATCCAGCACCGCTCAGCGTGCCAGGGACAGGCTCTCTTGGCCTTTGGGAGGCTGCAGAAAGAGAGAGCAGCAGCATGTGTGGAGCTGTTAGTGGGGTTGCCTGGAGACTTGAAGAACAGCAAGAGCTTTTTGTCCTGGCTCCTCTGGTGTGGGAGGAATCCCTGGACGTTCGCAAATGCTGAGCTGGGATCCAGCAATCCTCAGCGTGCGAATGACAGATTCTCTTGGCCTTCGGGAGACTGCAGAGAGAGAGAGCAGCAGCATGTGTGGAGCTGTGAGTGGGGTTGCCTGGAGACGTGAAGAGCAGCAAGAGCTTTTTGTCCTGGCTCCTCTGGTGTGGGAGGAATCCCTGGACATTCGCAAATGCTGAGCTGGGATCCAGCACCGCTCAGCGAGCCAGGGACAGGCTCTGTTGGCCTTTGGGAGACTGCAGAAAGAGAGAGCAGCAGCATGTGTGGAGCTGTGAGTGGGGTTGCCTGGAGACGTGAAGAGCAGCAAGAGCTTTTTGTCCTGTCTCCTCTGGTGTGGGAGGAATCCCTGGACATTCGCAAATGCTGAGCTGGGATCCAGCACCGCTCAGCGAGCCAGGGACAGGCTCTGTTGGCGTTCGGGAGACTGCAGAGAGAGAGAGCAGCAGCATGTGTGGAGCTGTGAGTGGGGTTGCCTGGAGACTTGAAGAGCAGCAAGAACTTTTGGTCATGAGACTCTTTGGCGTGGGAGGAATCCCTGGACGTTCGCAAATGCTGAGCTGGGATCCAGCACCCCTCAGCGTGTGAATGACAGATTCTCTTGGCCTTTGGGAGGCAGCAGAGACAGAGCAGCAGCATGTGTGGAGCTGTGAATGGGGTTGCCTGGAGACTTGAAGAGCAGCAAGAGCTTTTGGTCTTGAGACTCTTTGGCGTGGGAGGAATCCCTGGACGTTCGCAAATGCTGAGCTGGGATCCAGCACCGCTCAGCGAGCCAGGGACAGGCTCTCTTGGCCTTTGGGAGGCTGCAGAAAGAGAGAGCAACAGCATGTGTGGAGCTGTGAGCGGGGTGTCCTGGACACTTGAAGAGCAGCAACAGCTTTTGGTCCTGGCTCCTCTGGTGTGGGAGGAATCCCTGGATGTTCGCAAATGCTGAGCTGGGATCCAGCACCTCTCAGCGAGCCAGGGATAGATTCTCTTGGCCTTTGGGAGGCTGCAGAAAGAGAGAGCAGCAGCATGTGTGTAGCTGTGAGTGGGGTTGCCTGGAGACTTGAAGAGCAGCAAGAGCTTTTTGTCCTGGCTCCTCTGGTGTGGGAAGAATCCCTGGACGTTTGCAAATGCTGAGCTGGGATCCAGCACCGCTCAGCATGCGAATGACAGATTCTCTTGGCCTTCGGGAGACTGCAGAAAGAGAGAGCAGCAGCATGTGTGGAGCTGTGAGTGGGGTTGCCTGGAGACTTGAAGAGCAGCAAGAGCTTTTTATCCTGGCTCCTCTGGCGTGGGAGGAATCCCTGGACGTTCGCAAATGCTGAGCTGGGATCCAGCACCTCTCAGCGAGCCAGGGAGAGACTCTCTTGGCCTTTGGGAGACTGCAGAAAGAGAGAGCAGAAGCATGTGTGGAGCTGTGAGTGGGGTTGCCTGGAGACTTGAAGAGCAGCAAGAACTTTTTGTCCTGTCTCCTCTGGTGTGAGAGGAATCTCTGGACGTTCGCAAATGCTGAGCTGGGATCCAGCAATCCTCAGCGTGCGAATGACAGATTCTCTTGGCCTTCGGGAGGCAGTAGAGAGAGAGCATCAGCATGTGTGGAGCTGTGAGTGGGGTTGCCTGGAGACTTGAAGAGCAGCAAGAGCTTTTTGTCCTGGCTCCTCTGGTGTGGGAGGAATCCCTGGACGTTCGCAAATGCTGAGCTGGGATCCAGCACCGCTCAGCGTGCCAGGGAGAGATTCTCTTGGCCTTCGGGAGACTGCAGAAAGAGAGAGCAGCAGCATGTGTGGAGCTGTGAGTGGGGTTGCCTGGAGACTTGAAGAGCAGCAAGAGCTTTTTGTCCTGGCTCCTCTGGCGTGGGAGGAATCCCTGGACGTTCGCAAATGCTGAGCTGGGATCCAGCACCCCTCAGCGAGCCAGGGACAGGCTCTCTTGGCCTTTGGGAGGCTGTACAAAGAGAGAGCAGCAGCATGTGTGGAGCTGTGAGTGGGGTTGCCTGGAGACTTGAAGAGCAGCAAGAGCTTTTTGTCCTGGCTCCTCTGGTGTGGGAGGAATCCCTGGACGTTCGCAAATGCTGAGCTGGGATCCAGCACCCCTCAGCGTGCCAGGGAGAGATTCTCTTGGCCTTCGGGAGACTGCAGAAAGAGAGAGCAGCAGCATGTGTGGAGCTGTGAGTGGGGTTGCCTGGAGACTTGAAGAGCAGCAAGGACTTTTTGTCCTGGCTCCTCTGGTGTGGGAGGAATCCCTGGACGTTCGCAAATGCTGAGCTGGGATCCAGCACCGCTCAGCGTGCAAGGGACAGGCTCTCTTGGCGTTCGGGAGGCAGCAGAGAGAGAGAGCAGCAGCATGTGTGGAGCTGTGAGTGGGGTTGCCTGGAGACTTGAAGAGCAGCAAGAGCTTTTTGTCCTGGCTCCTCTGGTGTGGGAGGAATCCCTGGACGTTCGCAAATGCTGAGCTGGGATCCAGCACCGCTCAGCGTGCCAGGGAGAGATTCTCTTGGCCTTTGGGAGACTGCAGAAAGAGAGAGCAGCAGCATGTGTGGAGCTGTGAGTGGGGTTGACTGGAGACTTGAAGAGCAGCAAGAGCTTTTTGTCCTGGCTCCTCTGGTGTGGGAGGAATCCCTGGACGTTCGCAAATGCTGAGCTGGGATCCAGCACCCCTCAGCGAGCCAGGGACAGGCTCTCTTGGCCTTTGGGAGGCTGTAGAAAGAGAGAGCAGCAGCATGTGTGGAGCTGTGAGTGGGGTGTCCTGGAGACTTGAAGAGCAGCAAGAGCTTTTGGTCGTGGCTCCTCTGGTGTGGGAGGAATCCCTGGACGTTCGCAAATGCTGAGCTGGGATCCAGCACCGCTCAGCGAGCCAGGGACAGAATCTCTTGGCCTTCGGGAGACTGCAGAGAGAGAGAGCATCAGCATGTGTGGAGCTGTGAGTGGGGTTGCCTGGATACTTGAAGAGCAGCAAGAGCTTTTGGTCGTGTATCCTCTGGTGTGGGAGGAATCCCTGGACGTTCGCAAATGCTGAGCTGGGATCCAGCACCGCTCAGCGAGCCAGGGAGAGATTCTCTTGGCCTTTGGGAGACTGCAGAAAGAGAGAGCAGCAGCATGTGTGGAGCTGTGAGTGGGGCTGCCTGGAGATTTGAAGAGCAGCAAGAGCTTTTGGTCTTGACACCCTTTGGAGTGAGAGGAATCCCTGGACGTTCGCAAATGCTGAGCTGGGATCCAGCACCGCTCAGCGTGCGAATGACAGATTCTCTTGGCCTTTGGGAGGCTGCAGGAAGAGAGAGCAGCAGTATGTGTGGAGCTGTGAGTGGGGTTGCCTGGAGACGTGAAGAGCAGCAAGAGCTTTTTGTCCTGGCTCCTCTGGTGTGGGAGGAATCCCTGGACATTCGCAAATGCTGAGCTGGGATCCAGCACCCCTCAGCGTGTGAATAACAGATTCTCTTGGCCTTTGGGAGGCTGCAGAAAGAGAGAGCAGCAGCATGTGTGGAGCTGTGAATGCGGTTGCCTGGAGACTTGAAGAACAGGAAGAGCTTTATGTCTTGGCTGCTCTGGTGTGGGAGGAATCCCTGGACGTTCGCAAATGCTGAGCTGGGATCCAGCACCGCTCAGCGTGCCACGGACAGGCTCTCTTGGCCTTCGGGAGACTGCAGAGAGAGAGAGCAGCAGCATGTGTGTAGCTGTGAGTGGGGTTGCCTGGAGACTTGAAGAGCAGCAAGAGCTTTTTGTCCTGGCTCCTCTGGTGTGGGAAGAATCCCTGGACGTTTGCAAATGCTGAGCTGGGATCCAGCACCGCTCAGCATGCGAATGACAGATTCTCTTGGCCTTCGGGAGACTGCAGAAAGAGAGAGCAGCAGCATGTGTGGAGCTGTGAGTGGGGTTGCCTGGAGACTTGAAGAGCAGCAAGAGCTTTTTATCCTGGCTCCTCTGGCGTGGGAGGAATCCCTGGACGTTCGCAAATGCTGAGCTGGGATCCAGCACCTCTCAGCGAGCCAGGGAGAGACTCTCTTGGCCTTTGGGAGACTGCAGAAAGAGAGAGCAGAAGCATGTGTGGAGCTGTGAGTGGGGTTGCCTGGAGACTTGAAGAGCAGCAAGAACTTTTTGTCCTGTCTCCTCTGGTGTGAGAGGAATCTCTGGACGTTCACAAATGCTGAGCTGGGATCCAGCAATCCTCAGCGTGCGAATGACAGATTCTCTTGGCCTTCGGGAGGCAGTAGAGAGAGAGCATCAGCATGTGTGGAGCTGTGAGTGGGGTTGCCTGGAGACTTGAAGAGCAGCAAGAGCTTTTTGTCCTGGCTCCTCTGGTGTGGGAGGAATCCCTGGACGTTCGCAAATGCTGAGCTGGGATCCAGCACCGCTCAGCGTGCCAGGGAGAGATTCTCTTGGCCTTCGGGAGACTGCAGAAAGAGAGAGCAGCAGCATGTGTGGAGCTGTGAGTGGGGTTGCCTGGAGACTTGAAGAGCAGCAAGAGCTTTTTGTCCTGGCTCCTCTGGCGTGGGAGGAATCCCTGGACGTTCGCAAATGCTGAGCTGGGATCCAGCACCCCTCAGCGAGCCAGGGACAGGCTCTCTTGGCCTTTGGGAGGCTGTACAAAGAGAGAGCAGCAGCATGTGTGGAGCTGTGAGTGGGGTTGCCTGGAGACTTGAAGAGCAGCAAGAGCTTTTTGTCCTGGCTCCTCTGGTGTGGGAGGAATCCCTGGACGTTCGCAAATGCTGAGCTGGGATCCAGCACCCCTCAGCGTGCCAGGGAGAGATTCTCTTGGCCTTCGGGAGACTGCAGAAAGAGAGAGCAGCAGCATGTGTGGAGCTGTGAGTGGGGTTGCCTGGAGACTTGAAGAGCAGCAAGGACTTTTTGTCCTGGCTCCTCTGGTGTGGGAGGAATCCCTGGACGTTCGCAAATGCTGAGCTGGGATCCAGCACCGCTCAGCGTGCAAGGGACAGGCTCTCTTGGCGTTCGGGAGGCAGCAGAGAGAGAGAGCAGCAGCATGTGTGGAGCTGTGAGTGGGGTTGCCTGGAGACTTGAAGAGCAGCAAGAGCTTTTTGTCCTGGCTCCTCTGGTGTGGGAGGAATCCCTGGACGTTCGCAAATGCTGAGCTGGGATCCAGCACCGCTCAGCGTGCCAGGGAGAGATTCTCTTGGCCTTTGGGAGACTGCAGAAAGAGAGAGCAGCAGCATGTGTGGAGCTGTGAGTGGGGTTGACTGGAGACTTGAAGAGCAGCAAGAGCTTTTTGTCCTGGCTCCTCTGGTGTGGGAGGAATCCCTGGACGTTCGCAAATGCTGAGCTGGGATCCAGCACCCCTCAGCGAGCCAGGGACAGGCTCTCTTGGCCTTTGGGAGGCTGTAGAAAGAGAGAGCAGCAGCATGTGTGGAGCTGTGAGTGGGGTGTCCTGGAGACTTGAAGAGCAGCAAGAGCTTTTGGTCGTGGCTCCTCTGGTGTGGGAGGAATCCCTGGACGTTCGCAAATGCTGAGCTGGGATCCAGCACCGCTCAGCGAGCCAGGGACAGAATCTCTTGGCCTTCGGGAGACTGCAGAGAGAGAGAGCATCAGCATGTGTGGAGCTGTGAGTGGGGTTGCCTGGATACTTGAAGAGCAGCAAGAGCTTTTGGTCGTGTATCCTCTGGTGTGGGAGGAATCCCTGGACGTTCGCAAATGCTGAGCTGGGATCCAGCACCGCTCAGCGAGCCAGGGAGAGATTCTCTTGGCCTTTGGGAGACTGCAGAAAGAGAGAGCAGCAGCATGTGTGGAGCTGTGAGTGGGGCTGCCTGGAGATTTGAAGAGCAGCAAGAGCTTTTGGTCTTGACACCCTTTGGAGTGAGAGGAATCCCTGGACGTTCGCAAATGCTGAGCTGGGATCCAGCACCGCTCAGCGTGCGAATGACAGATTCTCTTGGCCTTTGGGAGGCTGCAGGAAGAGAGAGCAGCAGTATGTGTGGAGCTGTGAGTGGGGTTGCCTGGAGACGTGAAGAGCAGCAAGAGCTTTTTGTCCTGGCTCCTCTGGTGTGGGAGGAATCCCTGGACATTCGCAAATGCTGAGCTGGGATCCAGCACCCCTCAGCGTGTGAATAACAGATTCTCTTGGCCTTTGGGAGGCTGCAGAAAGAGAGAGCAGCAGCATGTGTGGAGCTGTGAATGCGGTTGCCTGGAGACTTGAAGAACAGGAAGAGCTTTATGTCTTGGCTGCTCTGGTGTGGGAGGAATCCCTGGACGTTCGCAAATGCTGAGCTGGGATCCAGCACCGCTCAGCGTGCCACGGACAGGCTCTCTTGGCCTTCGGGAGACTGCAGAGAGAGAGAGCAGCAGCATGTGTGGAGCTGTGAATGGGGTTGCCTGGAGACTTGAAGAGCAGTAACAGCTTTTGGTCCTGGCTCCTCTGGCGTGGGAGGAATCCCTGGATGTTCGCAAATGCTGAGCTGGGATCCAGCACCGCTCAGCGAGCCAGGGAGAGATTCTCTTGGCCTTTGGGAGGCTGCAGAAAGAGAGAGCAGCAGCATGTGTGTAGCTGTGAGTGGGGTTGCCTGGAGACTTGAAGAGCAGCAAGAGCTTTTTGTCCTGGCTCCTCTGGTGTGGGAAGAATCCCTGGACGTTCGCAAACGCTGAGCTGGGATCCAGCACCGCTCAGCGAGCCACGGACAGGCTCTCTTGGCCTTCGGGAGACTGCAGAAAGAGAGAGCAGCAGCATGTGTGGAGCTGTGAGCGGGGTTGCCTGGAGACTTGAAGAGCAGCAACAGCTTTTGGTCCTGGCTCCTCTGGCGTGGGAGGAATCCCTGGACGTTCGCAAATGCTGAGCTGGGATCTAGCACCTCTCAGCGAGCCAGGGACAAGCTCTCTTGGCCTTCGGGAGGCAGCAGAGAGAGTTAGAAGCAGCATGTGTGGAGCTGGGAGTGGGGTTGCCTGGAGACTTGAAGAGCAGCAAGAGCTTTTTGTCCTGGCTCCTCTGGTGTGGGAGGAATCCCTGGACGTTCGCAAATGCTGAGCTGGGATCCAGCAATCCTCAGCGTGCGAATGACAGATTCTCTTGGCCTTCGGGAGACTGCAGAGAGAGAGAGCATCAGCATGTGTGGAGCTGTGAGTGGGGTTGGCTGGAGACTTGAAGAGCAGCAAGAGCTTTTTGTCCTGGCTCCTCTGGTGTGGGAGGAATCCCTGGACGTTCGCAAATGCTGAGCTGGGATCCATCAGCTCTCAGCGTGCCAGGGATAGGCTCTGTTGGCGTTCGGGAGACTGCAGAGAGAGAGAGCAGCAGCATGTGTGGAGCTGTGAGTGGGGTTGCCTGGAGACTTGAAGAGCAGCAAGAGCTTTTGGTCGTGTATCCTCTGGTGTGGGAGGAATCCCTGGACGTTCGCAAATGCTGAGCTGGGATCCAGCACCGCTCAGCGAGCCAGGGACAGGCTCTGTTGGCGTTCGGGATACTGCAGAAAGAGAGAGCAGCAGCATGTGTGGAGCTGTGAGTGGGGCTGCCTGGAGACTTGAAGAGCAGCAAGAGCTTTTGGTCTTGACACCCTTTGGAGTGAGAGGAATCCCTGGACGTTCGCAAATGCTGAGCTGGGATCCAGCACCGCTCAGCGTGCGAATGACAGATTCTCTTGGCCTTTGGGAGGCTGCAGGAAGAGAGAGCAGCAGCATGTGTGGAGCTGGGAGTGGGGTTGCCTGGAGACTTGAAGAGCAGCAAGAGCTTTTTGTCCTGGCTCCTCTGGTGTGGGAGGAATCCCTGGACATTCGCAAATGCTGAGCTGGGATCCAGCACCCCTCAGCGTGTGAATGACAGATTCTCTTGGCCTTCGGGAGGCAGCAGAGAAAGAGAGCAGCAGCATGTGTGGAGCTGTGAATGGGGTTGCCTGGAGACTTGAAGAGCAGCAAGAGCTTTTTGTCTTGACAATCTTTGGGGTGGGAGGAATCCCTGGACGTTCGCAAATGCTGAGCTGGGATCCAGCGCCCCTCAGCGAGCCAGGAACAGGCTCTCTTGGCCTTTGGGAGGCTGCAGAAAGAGAGAGAAATAGCATTCGTAGGGCAGTGAGTGGGGTTGCCTGGAGACTTGAAGAGCAGCAAGAGCTTTTTGTCCTGGCTCCTCTGGTGTGGGAGGAATCCCTGGACGTTCGCAAATGCTGAGCTGGGATCCAGCACCGCTCAGCGTGCCAGGGAGAGATTCTCTTGGCCTTCGGGAGACTGCAGAAAGAGAGAGCAGCAGCATGTGTGGAGCTGTGAGTGGGGTTGCCTGGAGACTTGAAGAGCAGCAAGAGCTTTTTGTCCTGGCTCCTCTGGCGTGGGAGGAATCCCTGGACGTTCGCAAATGCTGAGCTGGGATCCAGCACCCCTCAGCGAGCCAGGGACAGGCTCTCTTGGCCTTTGGGAGGCTGTACAAAGAGAGAGCAGCAGCATGTGTGGAGCTGTGAGTGGGGTTGCCTGGAGACTTGAAGAGCAGCAAGAGCTTTTTGTCCTGGCTCCTCTGGTGTGGGAGGAATCCCTGGACGTTCGCAAATGCTGAGCTGGGATCCAGCACCCCTCAGCGTGCCAGGGAGAGATTCTCTTGGCCTTCGGGAGACTGCAGAAAGAGAGAGCAGCAGCATGTGTGGAGCTGTGAGTGGGGTTGCCTGGAGACTTGAAGAGCAGCAAGGACTTTTTGTCCTGGCTCCTCTGGTGTGGGAGGAATCCCTGGACGTTCGCAAATGCTGAGCTGGGATCCAGCACCGCTCAGCGTGCAAGGGACAGGCTCTCTTGGCGTTCGGGAGGCAGCAGAGAGAGAGAGCAGCAGCATGTGTGGAGCTGTGAGTGGGGTTGCCTGGAGACTTGAAGAGCAGCAAGAGCTTTTTGTCCTGGCTCCTCTGGTGTGGGAGGAATCCCTGGACGTTCGCAAATGCTGAGCTGGGATCCAGCACCGCTCAGCGTGCCAGGGAGAGATTCTCTTGGCCTTTGGGAGACTGCAGAAAGAGAGAGCAGCAGCATGTGTGGAGCTGTGAGTGGGGTTGACTGGAGACTTGAAGAGCAGCAAGAGCTTTTTGTCCTGGCTCCTCTGGTGTGGGAGGAATCCCTGGACGTTCGCAAATGCTGAGCTGGGATCCAGCACCCCTCAGCGAGCCAGGGACAGGCTCTCTTGGCCTTTGGGAGGCTGTAGAAAGAGAGAGCAGCAGCATGTGTGGAGCTGTGAGTGGGGTGTCCTGGAGACTTGAAGAGCAGCAAGAGCTTTTGGTCGTGGCTCCTCTGGTGTGGGAGGAATCCCTGGACGTTCGCAAATGCTGAGCTGGGATCCAGCACCGCTCAGCGAGCCAGGGACAGAATCTCTTGGCCTTCGGGAGACTGCAGAGAGAGAGAGCATCAGCATGTGTGGAGCTGTGAGTGGGGTTGCCTGGATACTTGAAGAGCAGCAAGAGCTTTTGGTCGTGTATCCTCTGGTGTGGGAGGAATCCCTGGACGTTCGCAAATGCTGAGCTGGGATCCAGCGCCCCTCAGCGAGCCAGGAACAGGCTCTCTTGGCCTTTGGGAGGCTGCAGAAAGAGAGAGAAATAGCGTTCGTAGGGCAGTGAGTGGGGTTGCCTGGAGGCTTGAAGAGCAGCAACAGCTTTTTGTCCTGGCTCCTCTGGCGTGGGAGGAATTTGTGGACATTCACAAATGCTGAGCTGGGATCCAGCACCGCTCAGCGAGCCAGGGAGAGATTCTCTTGGCCTTTGGGAGGCTGCAGAAAGAGAGAGCAGCAGCATGTGTGGAGCTGTGAATGCGGTTGCCTGGAGACTTGAAGAACAGGAAGAGCTTTATGTCTTGGCTGCTCTGGTGTGGGAGGAATCCCTGGACGTTCGCAAATGCTGAGCTGGGATCCAGCACCGCTCAGCGTGCCACGGACAGGCTCTCTTGGCCTTCGGGAGACTGCAGAGAGAGAGAGCAGCAGCATGTGTGGAGCTGTGAATGGGGTTGCCTGGAGACTTGAAGAGCAGTAACAGCTTTTGGTCCTGGCTCCTCTGGCGTGGGAGGAATCCCTGGATGTTCGCAAATGCTGAGCTGGGATCCAGCACCGCTCAGCGAGCCAGGGAGAGATTCTCTTGGCCTTTGGGAGGCTGCAGAAAGAGAGAGCAGCAGCATGTGTGTAGCTGTGAGTGGGGTTGCCTGGAGACTTGAAGAGCAGCAAGAGCTTTTTGTCCTGGCTCCTCTGGTGTGGGAAGAATCCCTGGACGTTCGCAAACGCTGAGCTGGGATCCAGCACCGCTCAGCGAGCCACGGACAGGCTCTCTTGGCCTTCGGGAGACTGCAGAAAGAGAGAGCAGCAGCATGTGTGGAGCTGTGAGCGGGGTTGCCTGGAGACTTGAAGAGCAGCAACAGCTTTTGGTCCTGGCTCCTCTGGCGTGGGAGGAATCCCTGGACGTTCGCAAATGCTGAGCTGGGATCTAGCACCTCTCAGCGAGCCAGGGACAAGCTCTCTTGGCCTTCGGGAGGCAGCAGAGAGAGTTAGAAGCAGCATGTGTGGAGCTGGGAGTGGGGTTGCCTGGAGACTTGAAGAGCAGCAAGAGCTTTTTGTCCTGGCTCCTCTGGTGTGGGAGGAATCCCTGGACGTTCGCAAATGCTGAGCTGGGATCCAGCAATCCTCAGCGTGCGAATGACAGATTCTCTTGGCCTTCGGGAGACTGCAGAGAGAGAGAGCATCAGCATGTGTGGAGCTGTGAGTGGGGTTGGCTGGAGACTTGAAGAGCAGCAAGAGCTTTTTGTCCTGGCTCCTCTGGTGTGGGAGGAATCCCTGGACGTTCGCAAATGCTGAGCTGGGATCCAGCACCGCTCAGCGTGCCAGGGAGAGATTCTCTTGGCCTTCGGGAGACTGCAGAAAGAGAGAGCAGCAGCATGTGTGGAGCTGTGAGTGGGGTTGCCTGGAGACTTGAAGAGCAGCAAGAGCTTTTTGTCCTGGCTCCTCTGGTGTGAGAGGAATCTCTGGACGTTCACAAATGCTGAGCTGGGATCCAGCAATCCTCAGCGTGCGAATGACAGATTCTCTTGGCCTTCGGGAGGCAGTAGAGAGAGAGCATCAGCATGTGTGGAGCTGTGAGTGGGGTTGCCTGGAGACTTGAAGAGCAGCAAGAGCTTTTTGTCCTGGCTCCTCTGGTGTGGGAGGAATCCCTGGACGTTCGCAAATGCTGAGCTGGGATCCAGCACCGCTCAGCGTGCCAGGGAGAGATTCTCTTGGCCTTCGGGAGACTGCAGAAAGAGAGAGCAGCAGCATGTGTGGAGCTGTGAGTGGGGTTGCCTGGAGACTTGAAGAGCAGCAAGAGCTTTTTGTCCTGGCTCCTCTGGCGTGGGAGGAATCCCTGGACGTTCGCAAATGCTGAGCTGGGATCCAGCACCCCTCAGCGAGCCAGGGACAGGCTCTCTTGGCCTTTGGGAGGCTGTACAAAGAGAGAGCAGCAGCATGTGTGGAGCTGTGAGTGGGGTTGCCTGGAGACTTGAAGAGCAGCAAGAGCTTTTTGTCCTGGCTCCTCTGGTGTGGGAGGAATCCCTGGACGTTCGCAAATGCTGAGCTGGGATCCAGCACCCCTCAGCGTGCCAGGGAGAGATTCTCTTGGCCTTCGGGAGACTGCAGAAAGAGAGAGCAGCAGCATGTGTGGAGCTGTGAGTGGGGTTGCCTGGAGACTTGAAGAGCAGCAAGGACTTTTTGTCCTGGCTCCTCTGGTGTGGGAGGAATCCCTGGACGTTCGCAAATGCTGAGCTGGGATCCAGCACCGCTCAGCGTGCAAGGGACAGGCTCTCTTGGCGTTCGGGAGGCAGCAGAGAGAGAGAGCAGCAGCATGTGTGGAGCTGTGAGTGGGGTTGCCTGGAGACTTGAAGAGCAGCAAGAGCTTTTTGTCCTGGCTCCTCTGGTGTGGGAGGAATCCCTGGACGTTCGCAAATGCTGAGCTGGGATCCAGCACCGCTCAGCGTGCCAGGGAGAGATTCTCTTGGCCTTTGGGAGACTGCAGAAAGAGAGAGCAGCAGCATGTGTGGAGCTGTGAGTGGGGTTGACTGGAGACTTGAAGAGCAGCAAGAGCTTTTTGTCCTGGCTCCTCTGGTGTGGGAGGAATCCCTGGACGTTCGCAAATGCTGAGCTGGGATCCAGCACCCCTCAGCGAGCCAGGGACAGGCTCTCTTGGCCTTTGGGAGGCTGTAGAAAGAGAGAGCAGCAGCATGTGTGGAGCTGTGAGTGGGGTGTCCTGGAGACTTGAAGAGCAGCAAGAGCTTTTGGTCGTGGCTCCTCTGGTGTGGGAGGAATCCCTGGACGTTCGCAAATGCTGAGCTGGGATCCAGCACCGCTCAGCGAGCCAGGGACAGAATCTCTTGACCTTCGGGAGACTGCAGAGAGAGAGAGCATCAGCATGTGTGGAGCTGTGAGTGGGGTTGCCTGGATACTTGAAGAGCAGCAAGAGCTTTTGGTCGTGTATCCTCTGGTGTGGGAGGAATCCCTGGACGTTCGCAAATGCTGAGCTGGGATCCAGCACCGCTCAGCGAGCCAGGGAGAGATTCTCTTGGCCTTTGGGAGACTGCAGAAAGAGAGAGCAGCAGCATGTGTGGAGCTGTGAGTGGGGCTGCCTGGAGATTTGAAGAGCAGCAAGAGCTTTTGGTCTTGACACCCTTTGGAGTGAGAGGAATCCCTGGACGTTCGCAAATGCTGAGCTGGGATCCAGCACCGCTCAGCGTGCGAATGACAGATTCTCTTGGCCTTTGGGAGGCTGCAGGAAGAGAGAGCAGCAGTATGTGTGGAGCTGTGAGTGGGGTTGCCTGGAGACGTGAAGAGCAGCAAGAGCTTTTTGTCCTGGCTCCTCTGGTGTGGGAGGAATCCCTGGACATTCGCAAATGCTGAGCTGGGATCCAGCACCCCTCAGCGTGTGAATAACAGATTCTCTTGGCCTTTGGGAGGCTGCAGAAAGAGAGAGCAGCAGCATGTGTGGAGCTGTGAATGCGGTTGCCTGGAGACTTGAAGAACAGGAAGAGCTTTATGTCTTGGCTGCTCTGGTGTGGGAGGAATCCCTGGACGTTCGCAAATGCTGAGCTGGGATCCAGCACCGCTCAGCGTGCCACGGACAGGCTCTCTTGGCCTTCGGGAGACTGCAGAGAGAGAGAGCAGCAGCATGTGTGGAGCTGTGAATGGGGTTGCCTGGAGACTTGAAGAGCAGTAACAGCTTTTGGTCCTGGCTCCTCTGGCGTGGGAGGAATCCCTGGATGTTCGCAAATGCTGAGCTGGGATCCAGCACCGCTCAGCGAGCCAGGGAGAGATTCTCTTGGCCTTTGGGAGGCTGCAGAAAGAGAGAGCAGCAGCATGTGTGTAGCTGTGAGTGGGGTTGCCTGGAGACTTGAAGAGCAGCAAGAGCTTTTTGTCCTGGCTCCTCTGGTGTGGGAAGAATCCCTGGACGTTCGCAAACGCTGAGCTGGGATCCAGCACCGCTCAGCGAGCCACGGACAGGCTCTCTTGGCCTTCGGGAGACTGCAGAAAGAGAGAGCAGCAGCATGTGTGGAGCTGTGAGCGGGGTTGCCTGGAGACTTGAAGAGCAGCAACAGCTTTTGGTCCTGGCTCCTCTGGCGTGGGAGGAATCCCTGGACGTTCGCAAATGCTGAGCTGGGATCTAGCACCTCTCAGCGAGCCAGGGACAAGCTCTCTTGGCCTTCGGGAGGCAGCAGAGAGAGTTAGAAGCAGCATGTGTGGAGCTGGGAGTGGGGTTGCCTGGAGACTTGAAGAGCAGCAAGAGCTTTTTGTCCTGGCTCCTCTGGTGTGGGAGGAATCCCTGGACGTTCGCAAATGCTGAGCTGGGATCCAGCAATCCTCAGCGTGCGAATGACAGATTCTCTTGGCCTTCGGGAGACTGCAGAGAGAGAGAGCATCAGCATGTGTGGAGCTGTGAGTGGGGTTGGCTGGAGACTTGAAGAGCAGCAAGAGCTTTTTGTCCTGGCTCCTCTGGTGTGGGAGGAATCCCTGGACGTTCGCAAATGCTGAGCTGGGATCCATCAGCTCTCAGCGTGCCAGGGATAGGCTCTGTTGGCGTTCGGGAGACTGCAGAGAGAGAGAGCAGCAGCATGTGTGGAGCTGTGAGTGGGGTTGCCTGGAGACTTGAAGAGCAGCAAGAGCTTTTGGTCGTGTATCCTCTGGTGTGGGAGGAATCCCTGGACGTTCGCAAATGCTGAGCTGGGATCCAGCACCGCTCAGCGAGCCAGGGACAGGCTCTGTTGGCGTTCGGGATACTGCAGAAAGAGAGAGCAGCAGCATGTGTGGAGCTGTGAGTGGGGCTGCCTGGAGACTTGAAGAGCAGCAAGAGCTTTTGGTCTTGACACCCTTTGGAGTGAGAGGAATCCCTGGACGTTCGCAAATGCTGAGCTGGGATCCAGCACCGCTCAGCGTGCGAATGACAGATTCTCTTGGCCTTTGGGAGGCTGCAGGAAGAGAGAGCAGCAGCATGTGTGGAGCTGGGAGTGGGGTTGCCTGGAGACTTGAAGAGCAGCAAGAGCTTTTTGTCCTGGCTCCTCTGGTGTGGGAGGAATCCCTGGACATTCGCAAATGCTGAGCTGGGATCCAGCACCCCTCAGCGTGTGAATGACAGATTCTCTTGGCCTTCGGGAGGCAGCAGAGAAAGAGAGCAGCAGCATGTGTGGAGCTGTGAATGGGGTTGCCTGGAGACTTGAAGAGCAGCAAGAGCTTTTTGTCTTGACAATCTTTGGGGTGGGAGGAATCCCTGGACGTTCGCAAATGCTGAGCTGGGATCCAGCGCCCCTCAGCGAGCCAGGAACAGGCTCTCTTGGCCTTTGGGAGGCTGCAGAAAGAGAGAGAAATAGCATTCGTAGGGCAGTGAGTGGGGTTGCCTGGAGACTTGAAGAGCAGCAAGAGCTTTTTGTCCTGGCTCCTCTGGTGTGGGAGGAATCCCTGGACGTTCGCAAATGCTGAGCTGGGATCCAGCACCGCTCAGCGTGCCAGGGAGAGATTCTCTTGGCCTTCGGGAGACTGCAGAAAGAGAGAGCAGCAGCATGTGTGGAGCTGTGAGTGGGGTTGCCTGGAGACTTGAAGAGCAGCAAGAGCTTTTTGTCCTGGCTCCTCTGGCGTGGGAGGAATCCCTGGACGTTCGCAAATGCTGAGCTGGGATCCAGCACCCCTCAGCGAGCCAGGGACAGGCTCTCTTGGCCTTTGGGAGGCTGTACAAAGAGAGAGCAGCAGCATGTGTGGAGCTGTGAGTGGGGTTGCCTGGAGACTTGAAGAGCAGCAAGAGCTTTTTGTCCTGGCTCCTCTGGTGTGGGAGGAATCCCTGGACGTTCGCAAATGCTGAGCTGGGATCCAGCACCCCTCAGCGTGCCAGGGAGAGATTCTCTTGGCCTTCGGGAGACTGCAGAAAGAGAGAGCAGCAGCATGTGTGGAGCTGTGAGTGGGGTTGCCTGGAGACTTGAAGAGCAGCAAGGACTTTTTGTCCTGGCTCCTCTGGTGTGGGAGGAATCCCTGGACGTTCGCAAATGCTGAGCTGGGATCCAGCACCGCTCAGCGTGCAAGGGACAGGCTCTCTTGGCGTTCGGGAGGCAGCAGAGAGAGAGAGCAGCAGCATGTGTGGAGCTGTGAGTGGGGTTGCCTGGAGACTTGAAGAGCAGCAAGAGCTTTTTGTCCTGGCTCCTCTGGTGTGGGAGGAATCCCTGGACGTTCGCAAATGCTGAGCTGGGATCCAGCACCGCTCAGCGTGCCAGGGAGAGATTCTCTTGGCCTTTGGGAGACTGCAGAAAGAGAGAGCAGCAGCATGTGTGGAGCTGTGAGTGGGGTTGACTGGAGACTTGAAGAGCAGCAAGAGCTTTTTGTCCTGGCTCCTCTGGTGTGGGAGGAATCCCTGGACGTTCGCAAATGCTGAGCTGGGATCCAGCACCCCTCAGCGAGCCAGGGACAGGCTCTCTTGGCCTTTGGGAGGCTGTAGAAAGAGAGAGCAGCAGCATGTGTGGAGCTGTGAGTGGGGTGTCCTGGAGACTTGAAGAGCAGCAAGAGCTTTTGGTCGTGGCTCCTCTGGTGTGGGAGGAATCCCTGGACGTTCGCAAATGCTGAGCTGGGATCCAGCACCGCTCAGCGAGCCAGGGACAGAATCTCTTGGCCTTCGGGAGACTGCAGAGAGAGAGAGCATCAGCATGTGTGGAGCTGTGAGTGGGGTTGCCTGGATACTTGAAGAGCAGCAAGAGCTTTTGGTCGTGTATCCTCTGGTGTGGGAGGAATCCCTGGACGTTCGCAAATGCTGAGCTGGGATCCAGCGCCCCTCAGCGAGCCAGGAACAGGCTCTCTTGGCCTTTGGGAGGCTGCAGAAAGAGAGAGAAATAGCGTTCGTAGGGCAGTGAGTGGGGTTGCCTGGAGGCTTGAAGAGCAGCAACAGCTTTTTGTCCTGGCTCCTCTGGCGTGGGAGGAATTTGTGGACATTCACAAATGCTGAGCTGGGATCCAGCACCGCTCAGCGAGCCAGGGAGAGATTCTCTTGGCCTTTGGGAGGCTGCAGAAAGAGAGAGCAGCAGCATGTGTGGAGCTGTGAATGCGGTTGCCTGGAGACTTGAAGAACAGGAAGAGCTTTATGTCTTGGCTGCTCTGGTGTGGGAGGAATCCCTGGACGTTCGCAAATGCTGAGCTGGGATCCAGCACCGCTCAGCGTGCCACGGACAGGCTCTCTTGGCCTTCGGGAGACTGCAGAGAGAGAGAGCAGCAGCATGTGTGGAGCTGTGAATGGGGTTGCCTGGAGACTTGAAGAGCAGTAACAGCTTTTGGTCCTGGCTCCTCTGGCGTGGGAGGAATCCCTGGATGTTCGCAAATGCTGAGCTGGGATCCAGCACCGCTCAGCGAGCCAGGGAGAGATTCTCTTGGCCTTTGGGAGGCTGCAGAAAGAGAGAGCAGCAGCATGTGTGTAGCTGTGAGTGGGGTTGCCTGGAGACTTGAAGAGCAGCAAGAGCTTTTTGTCCTGGCTCCTCTGGTGTGGGAAGAATCCCTGGACGTTCGCAAATGCTGAGCTGGGATCTAGCACCTCTCAGCGAGCCAGGGACAAGCTCTCTTGGCCTTCGGGAGGCAGCAGAGAGAGTTAGAAGCAGCATGTGTGGAGCTGGGAGCGGGGTTGCCTGGAGACTTGAAGAGCAGCAACAGCTTTTGGTCCTGGCTCCTCTGGCGTGGGAGGAATCCCTGGACGTTCGCAAATGCTGAGCTGGGATCTAGCACCTCTCAGCGAGCCAGGGACAAGCTCTCTTGGCCTTCGGGAGGCAGCAGAGAGAGTTAGAAGCAGCATGTGTGGAGCTGGGAGTGGGGTTGCCTGGAGACTTGAAGAGCAGCAAGAGCTTTTTGTCCTGGCTCCTCTGGTGTGGGAGGAATCCCTGGACGTTCGCAAATGCTGAGCTGGGATCCAGCAATCCTCAGCGTGCGAATGACAGATTCTCTTGGCCTTCGGGAGACTGCAGAGAGAGAGAGCATCAGCATGTGTGGAGCTGTGAGTGGGGTTGGCTGGAGACTTGAAGAGCAGCAAGAGCTTTTTGTCCTGGCTCCTCTGGTGTGGGAGGAATCCCTGGACGTTCGCAAATGCTGAGCTGGGATCCATCAGCTCTCAGCGTGCCAGGGACAGGCTCTGTTGGCGTTCGGGAGACTGCAGAGAGAGAGAGCAGCAGCATGTGTGGAGCTGTGAGTGGGGTTGCCTGGAGACTTGAAGAGCAGCAAGAGCTTTTGGTCGTGTATCCTCTGGTGTGGGAGGAATCCCTGGACGTTCGCAAATGCTGAGCTGGGATCCAGCACCGCTCAGCGAGCCAGGGACAGGCTCTGTTGGCGTTCGGGAGACTGCAGAAAGAGAGAGCAGCAGCATGTGTGGAGCTGGGAGTGGGGCTGCCTGGAGACTTGAAGAGCAGCAAGAGCTTTTGGTCTTGACACCCTTTAAAGTGAGAGGAATCCCTGGACGTTCGCAAATGCTGAGCTGGGATCCAGCACCGCTCAGCGTGCGAATGACAGATTCTCTTGGCCTTTGGGAGGCTGCAGGAAGAGAGAGCAGCAGCATGTGTGGAGCTGGGAGTGGGGTTGCCTGGAGACTTGAAGAGCAGCAAGAGCTTTTTGTCCTGGCTCCTCTGGTGTGGGAGGAATCCCTGGACATTCGCAAATGCTGAGCTGGGATCCAGCACCCCTCAGCGTGTGAATGACAGATTCTCTTGGCCTTCGGGAGGCAGCAGAGAAAGAGAGCAGCAGCATGTGTGGAGCTGTGAATGGGGTTGCCTGGAGACTTGAAGAGCAGCAAGAGCTTTTTGTCTTGACAATCTTTGGCGTGGGAGGAATCCCTGGACGTTCGCAAATGCTGAGCTGGGATCCAGCGCCCCTCAGCGAGCCAGGAACAGGCTCTCTTGGCCTTTGGGAGGCTGCAGAAAGAGAGAGAAATAGCATTCGTAGGGCAGTGAGTGGGGTTGCCTGGAGGCTTGAAGAGCAGCAAGAGCTTTTTGTCCTGGCTCCTCTGGTGTGGGAGGAATTTGTGGACATTCACAAATGCTGAGCTGGGATCCAGCACCGCTCAGCGAGCCAGGGAGAGATTCTCTTGGCCTTTGGGAGGCTGCAGAAAGAGAGAGCAGCAGCATGTGTGGAGCTGTGAGTGGGGTTGCCTGGAGACGTGAAGAGCAGCAAGAGCTTTTTGTCCTGGCTCCTCTGGTGTGGGAGGAATCCCTGGACGTTCGCAAATGCTGAGCTGGGATCCAGCACCGCTCAGCGAGCCAGCGACAGGCTCTCTTGGCCTTCGGGAGGCAGCAGAGAGAGAGAGCAGCAGCATGTGTGTAGCTGTGAGTGGGGTTGCCTGGAGACTTGAAGAGCAGCAAGAGCTTTTGGTCGTGGCTCCTCTGGTGTGGGAGGAATCCCTGGACGTTCGCAAATGCTGAGCTGGGATCCAGAACCGCTCAGCGTGCCAGGGACAGCCTCTCTTGGCGTTTGGGAGGCTGCAGAAAGAGAGAGCAGCAGCATGTGTGGAGCTGTGAATGCGGTTGCCTGGAGACTTGAAGAGCAGGAAGAGCTTTATGTCTTGGCTGCTCTGGTGTGGGAGGAATCCCTGGACGTTCGCAAATGCTGAGCTGGGATCCAGCACCGCTCAGCGTGCCACGGACAGGCTCTCTTGGCCTTCGGGAGACTGCAGAGAGAGAGAGCAGCAGCATGTGTGGAGCTGTGAATGGGGTTGCCTGGAGACTTGAAGAGCAGCAAGAGCTTTTGGTCCTGGCTCCTCTGGCGTGGGAGGAATCCCTGGACGTTCGCAAATGCTGAGCTGGGATCCAGCACCTCTCAGCGAGCCAGGGATAGATTCTCTTGGCCTTTGGGAGGCTGCAGAAAGAGAGAGCAGCAGCATGTGTGTAGCTGTGAGTGGGGTTGCCTGGAGACTTGAAGAGCAGCAACAGCTTTTGGTCCTGGCTCCTCTGGTGTGGGAAGAATCCCTGGACGTTCGCAAATGCTGAGCTGGGATCCAGCACCGCTCAGCGAGCCACGGACAGGCTCTCTTGGCCTTCGGGAGACTGCAGAAAGAGAGAGCAGCAGCATGTGTGGAGCTGTGAGCGGGGTTGCCTGGAGACTTGAAGAGCAGCAACAGCTTTTGGTCCTGGCTCCTCTGGCGTGGGAGGAATCCCTGGACGTTCGCAAATGCTGAGCTGGGATCCAGCACCTCTCAGCGAGCCAGGGACAAGCTCTCTTGGCCTTCGGGAGGCAGCAGAGAGAGTTAGAAGCAGCATGTGTGGAGCTGTGAGTGGGGTTGCCTGGAGACTTGAAGAGCAGCAAGAGCTTTTGGTCCTGGCTCCTCTGGTGTGGGAGGAATCCCTGGACGTTCGCAAATGCTGAGCTGGGATCCAGCAATCCTCAGCGTGCGAATGACAGATTCTCTTGGCCTTCGGGAGACTGCAGAGAGAGAGAGCATCAGCATGTGTGGAGCTGTGAGTGGGGTTGGCTGGAGACTTGAAGAGCAGCAAGAGCTTTTTGTCCTGGCTCCTCTGGTGTGGAAGGAATCCCTGGACGTTCGCAAATGCTGAGCTGGGATCCATCAGCTCTCAGCGTGCCAGGGACAGGCTCTCTTGGCCTTCGGGAGACTGCAGAGAGAGAGAGCAGCAGCATGTGTGGAGCTGTGAGTGGGGTTGCCTGGAGACTTGAAGAGCAGCAAGAGCTTTTGGTCGTGTATCCTCTGGTGTGGGAGGAATCCCTGGACGTTCGCAAATGCTGAGCTGGGATCCAGCACCGCTCAGCGAGCCAGGGAGAGATTCTCTTGGCCTTTGGGAGACTGCAGAAAGAGAGAGCAGCAGCATGTGTGGAGCTGTGAGTGGGGCTGCCTGGAGACTTGAAGAGCAGCAAGAGCTTTTGGTCTTGACACCCTTTGGAGTGAGAGGAATCCCTGGACGTTCGCAAATGCTGAGCTGGGATCCAGCACCGCTCAGCGTGCGAATGACAGATTCTCTTGGCCTTCGGGAGACTGCAGAGAGAGAGAGCAGCAGTATGTGTGGAGCTGTGAGTGGGGTTGGCTGGAGACTTGAAGAGCAGCAAGAGCTTTTTGTCCTGGCTCCTCTGGTGTGGGAGGAATCCCTGGACATTCGCAAATGCTGAGCTGGGATCCAGCACCCCTCAGCGTGTGAATGACAGATTCTCTTGGCCTTCGGGAGGCAGCAGAGAAAGAGAGCAGCAGCATGTGTGGAGCTGTGAATGGGGTTGCCTGGAGACTTGAAGAGCAGCAAGAGCTTTTTGTCTTGACAATCTTTGGCGTGGGAGGAATCCCTGGACGTTCGCAAATGCTGAGCTGGGATCCAGCGCCCCTCAGCGAGCCAGGAACAGGCTCTCTTGGCCTTTGGGAGGCTGCAGAAAGAGAGAGAAATAGCGTTCGTAGGGCAGTGAGTGGGGTTGCCTGGAGGCTTGAAGAGCAGCAAGAGCTTTTTGTCCTGGCTCCTCTGGTGTGGGAGGAATTTGTGGACATTCACAAATGCTGAGCTGGGATCCAGCACAGCTCAGCGAGCCAGGGAGAGATTCTCTTGGCCTTTGGGAGGCTGCAGAAAGAGAGAGCAGCAGCATGTGTGGAGCTGTGAGTGGGGTTGCCTGGAGACGTGAAGAGCAGCAAGAGCTTTTTGTCCTGGCTCCTCTGGTGTGGGAGGAATCCCTGGACATTCGCAAATGCTGAGCTGGGATCCAGCACCGCTCAGCGAGCCAGCGACAGGCTCTCTTGGCCTTCGGGAGGCAGCAGAGAGAGAGAGCAGCAGCATGTGTGTAGCTGTGAGTGGGGTTGCCTGGAGACTTGAAGAGCAGCAAGAGCTTTTGGTCGTGGCTCCTCTGGTGTGGGAGGAATCCCTGGACGTTCGCAAATGCTGAGCTGGGATCCAGAACCGCTCAGCGTGCCAGGGACAGCCTCTCTTGGCGTTTGGGAGGCTGCAGAAAGAGAGAGCAGCAGCATGTGTGGAGCTGTGAATGCGGTTGCCTGGAGACTTGAAGAGCAGGAAGAGCTTTATGTCTTGGCTGCTCTGGTGTGGGAGGAATCCCTGGACATTCGCAAATGCTGAGCTGGGATCCAGCACCGCTCAGCGTGCCACGGACAGGCTCTCTTGGCCTTCGGGAGACTGCAGAGAGAGAGAGCAGCAGCATGTGTGGAGCTGTGAATGGGGTTGCCTGGAGACTTGAAGAGCAGCAAGAGCTTTTGGTCCTGGCTCCTCTGGCGTGGGAGGAATCCCTGGACGTTCGCAAATGCTGAGCTGGGATCCAGCACCTCTCAGCGAGCCAGGGATAGATTCTCTTGGCCTTTGGGAGGCTGCAGAAAGAGAGAGCAGCAGCATGTGTGTAGCTGTGAGTGGGGTTGCCTGGAGACTTGAAGAGCAGCAAGAGCTTTTTGTCCTGGCTCCTCTGGTGTGGGAAGAATCCCTGGACGTTCGCAAATGCTGAGCTGGGATCCAGCACCGCTCAGCGAGCCACGGACAGGCTCTCTTGGCCTTCGGGAGACTGCAGAAAGAGAGAGCAGCAGCATGTGTGGAGCTGTGAGTGGGGTGTCCTGGAGACTTGAAGAGCAGCAAGAGCTTTTGGTCCTGGCTCCTCTGGCGTGGGAGGAATCCCTGGACGTTCGCAAATGCTGAGCTGGGATCCAGCACCTCTCAGCGAGCCAGGGACAAGCTCTCTTGGCCTTCGGGAGGCAGCAGAGAGAGTTAGAAGCAGCATGTGTGGAGCTGGGAGTGGGGTTGCCTGGAGACTTGAAGAGCAGCAAGAGCTTTTGGTCCTGGCTCCTCTGGTGTGGGAGGAATCCCTGGACGTTCGCAAATGCTGAGCTGGGATCCAGCAATCCTCAGCGTGCGAATGACAGATTCTCTTGGCCTTCGGGAGACTGCAGAGAGAGAGAGCATCAGCATGTGTGGAGCTGTGAGTGGGGTTGGCTGGAGACTTGAAGAGCAGCAAGAGCTTTTTGTCCTGGCTCCTCTGGTGTGGAAGGAATCCCTGGACGTTCGCAAATGCTGAGCTGGGATCCATCAGCTCTCAGCGTGCCAGGGACAGGCTCTCTTGGCCTTCGGGAGACTGCAGAGAGAGAGAGCAGCAGCATGTGTGGAGCTGTGAGTGGGGTTGCCTGGAGACTTGAAGAGCAGCAAGAGCTTTTGGTCGTGTATCCTCTGGTGTGGGAGGAATCCCTGGACGTTCGCAAATGCTGAGCTGGGATCCAGCACCGCTCAGCGAGCCAGGGAGAGATTCTCTTGGCCTTTGGGAGACTGCAGAAAGAGAGAGCAGCAGCATGTGTGGAGCTGTGAGTGGGGCTGCCTGGAGACTTGAAGAGCAGCAAGAGCTTTTGGTCTTGACACCCTTTGGAGTGAGAGGAATCCCTGGACGTTCGCAAATGCTGAGCTGGGATCCAGCACCGCTCAGCGTGCGAATGACAGATTCTCTTGGCCTTC
The DNA here is from genome assembly GCF_965183815.1 of Platalea leucorodia. Taxonomy (NCBI): domain Eukaryota; kingdom Metazoa; phylum Chordata; class Aves; order Pelecaniformes; family Threskiornithidae; genus Platalea; species Platalea leucorodia. The sequence continues at coordinate 10,048,475 of NC_138833.1, forward strand.
GGGAGACTGCAGAGAGAGAGAGCAGCAGTATGTGTGGAGCTGTGAGTGGGGTTGGCTGGAGACTTGAAGAGCAGCAAGAGCTTTTTGTCCTGGCTCCTCTGGTGTGGGAGGAATCCCTGGACATTCGCAAATGCTGAGCTGGGATCCAGCACCCCTCAGCGTGTGAATGACAGATTCTCTTGGCCTTCGGGAGGCAGCAGAGAAAGAGAGCAGCAGCATGTGTGGAGCTGTGAATGGGGTTGCCTGGAGACTTGAAGAGCAGCAAGAGCTTTTTGTCTTGACAATCTTTGGCGTGGGAGGAATCCCTGGACGTTCGCAAATGCTGAGCTGGGATCCAGCGCCCCTCAGCGAGCCAGGAACAGGCTCTCTTGGCCTTTGGGAGGCTGCAGAAAGAGAGAGAAATAGCGTTCGTAGGGCAGTGAGTGGGGTTGCCTGGAGGCTTGAAGAGCAGCAAGAGCTTTTTGTCCTGGCTCCTCTGGTGTGGGAGGAATTTGTGGACATTCACAAATGCTGAGCTGGGATCCAGCACAGCTCAGCGAGCCAGGGAGAGATTCTCTTGGCCTTTGGGAGGCTGCAGAAAGAGAGAGCAGCAGCATGTGTGGAGCTGTGAGTGGGGTTGCCTGGAGACTTGAAGAGCAGCAAGAGCTTTTGGTCGTGGCTCCTCTGGTGTGGGAGGAATCCCTGGACGTTCGCAAATGCTGAGCTGGGATCCAGAACCGCTCAGCGTGCCAGGGACAGCCTCTCTTGGCGTTTGGGAGGCTGCAGAAAGAGAGAGCAGCAGCATGTGTGGAGCTGTGAATGCGGTTGCCTGGAGACTTGAAGAGCAGGAAGAGCTTTATGTCTTGGCTGCTCTGGTGTGGGAGGAATCCCTGGACATTCGCAAATGCTGAGCTGGGATCCAGCACCGCTCAGCGTGCCACGGACAGGCTCTCTTGGCCTTCGGGAGACTGCAGAGAGAGAGAGCAGCAGCATGTGTGGAGCTGTGAATGGGGTTGCCTGGAGACTTGAAGAGCAGCAAGAGCTTTTTGTCCTGGCTCCTCTGGTGTGGGAGGAATCCCTGGACGTTCGCAAATGCTGAGCTGGGATCCAGCACCTCTCAGCGAGCCAGGGATAGATTCTCTTGGCCTTTGGGAGGCTGCAGAAAGAGAGAGCAGCAGCATGTGTGTAGCTGTGAGTGGGGTTGCCTGGAGACTTGAAGAGCAGCAACAGCTTTTGGTCCTGGCTCCTCTGGTGTGGGAAGAATCCCTGGACGTTCGCAAATGCTGAGCTGGGATCCAGCACCGCTCAGCGAGCCACGGACAGGCTCTCTTGGCCTTCGGGAGACTGCAGAAAGAGAGAGCAGCAGCATGTGTGGAGCTGTGAGCGGGGTTGCCTGGAGACTTGAAGAGCAGCAACAGCTTTTGGTCCTGGCTCCTCTGGCGTGGGAGGAATCCCTGGACGTTCGCAAATGCTGAGCTGGGATCCAGCACCTCTCAGCGAGCCAGGGACAAGCTCTCTTGGCCTTCGGGAGGCAGCAGAGAGAGTTAGAAGCAGCATGTGTGGAGCTGGGAGTGGGGTTGCCTGGAGACTTGAAGAGCAGCAAGAGCTTTTGGTCCTGGCTCCTCTGGTGTGCGAGGAATCCCTGGACGTTCGCAAATGCTGAGCTGGGATCCAGCAATCCTCAGCGTGCGAATGACAGATTCTCTTGGCCTTCGGGAGACTGCAGAGAGAGAGAGCATCAGCATGTGTGGAGCTGTGAGTGGGGTTGGCTGGAGACTTGAAGAGCAGCAAGAGCTTTTTGTCCTGGCTCCTCTGGTGTGGAAGGAATCCCTGGACGTTCGCAAATGCTGAGCTGGGATCCATCAGCTCTCAGCGTGCCAGGGACAGGCTCTCTTGGCCTTCGGGAGACTGCAGAGAGAGAGAGCAGCAGCATGTGTGGAGCTGTGAGTGGGGTTGCCTGGAGACTTGAAGAGCAGCAAGAGCTTTTGGTCGTGTATCCTCTGGTGTGGGAGGAATCCCTGGACGTTCGCAAATGCTGAGCTGGGATCCAGCACCGCTCAGCGAGCCAGGGAGAGATTCTCTTGGCCTTTGGGAGACTGCAGAAAGAGAGAGCAGCAGCATGTGTGGAGCTGTGAGTGGGGCTGCCTGGAGACTTGAAGAGCAGCAAGAGCTTTTGGTCTTGACACCCTTTGGAGTGAGAGGAATCCCTGGACGTTCGCAAATGCTGAGCTGGGATCCAGCACCGCTCAGCGTGCGAATGACAGATTCTCTTGGCCTTCGGGAGACTGCAGAGAGAGAGAGCAGCAGTATGTGTGGAGCTGTGAGTGGGGTTGGCTGGAGACTTGAAGAGCAGCAAGAGCTTTTTGTCCTGGCTCCTCTGGTGTGGGAGGAATCCCTGGACATTCGCAAATGCTGAGCTGGGATCCAGCACCCCTCAGCGTGTGAATGACAGATTCTCTTGGCCTTCGGGAGGCAGCAGAGAAAGAGAGCAGCAGCATGTGTGGAGCTGTGAATGGGGTTGCCTGGAGACTTGAAGAGCAGCAAGAGCTTTTTGTCTTGACAATCTTTGGCGTGGGAGGAATCCCTGGACGTTCGCAAATGCTGAGCTGGGATCCAGCGCCCCTCAGCGAGCCAGGAACAGGCTCTCTTGGCCTTTGGGAGGCTGCAGAAAGAGAGAGAAATAGCGTTCGTAGGGCAGTGAGTGGGGTTGCCTGGAGGCTTGAAGAGCAGCAAGAGCTTTTTCTCCTGGCTCCTCTGGTGTGGGAGGAATTTGTGGACATTCACAAATGCTGAGCTGGGATCCAGCACCGCTCAGCGTGCCAGGGAGAGATTCTCTTGGCCTTTGGGAGGCTGCAGAAAGAGAGAGCAGCAGCATGTGTGGAGCTGTGAGTGGGGTTGCCTGGAGACGTGAAGAGCAGCAAGAGCTTTTTGTCCTGGCTCCTCTGGTGTGGGAGGAATCCCTGGACATTCGCAAATGCTGAGCTGGGATCCAGCACCGCTCAGCGAGCCAGCGACAGGCTCTCTTGGCCTTCGGGAGGCAGCAGAGAGAGAGAGCAGCAGCATGTGTGTAGCTGTGAGTGGGGTTGCCTGGAGACTTGAAGAGCAGCAAGAGCTTTTGGTCGTGGCTCCTCTGGTGTGGGAGGAATCCCTGGACGTTCGCAAATGCTGAGCTGGGATCCAGAACCGCTCAGCGTGCCAGGGACAGCCTCTCTTGGCGTTTGGGAGGCTGCAGAAAGAGAGAGCAGCAGCATGTGTGGAGCTGTGAATGCGGTTGCCTGGAGACTTGAAGAACAGGAAGAGCTTTATGTCTTGGCTGCTCTGGTGTGGGAGGAATCCCTGGACGTTCGCAAATGCTGAGCTGGGATCCAGCACCGCTCAGCGTGCCACGGACAGGCTCTCTTGGCCTTCGGGAGACTGCAGAGAGAGAGAGCAGCAGCATGTGTGGAGCTGTGAATGGGGTTGCCTGGAGACTTGAAGAGCAGTAACAGCTTTTGGTCCTGGCTCCTCTGGCGTGGGAGGAATCCCTGGATGTTCGCAAATGCTGAGCTGGGATCCAGCACCTCTCAGCGAGCCAGGGATAGATTCTCTTGGCCTTTGGGAGGCTGCAGAAAGAGAGAGCAGCAGCATGTGTGTAGCTGTGAGTGGGGTTGCCTGGAGACTTGAAGAGCAGCAAGAGCTTTTTGTCCTGGCTCCTCTGGTGTGGGAAGAATCCCTGGACGTTCGCAAATGCTGAGCTGGGATCCAGCACCGCTCAGCGAGCCACGGACAGGCTCTCTTGGCCTTCGGGAGACTGCAGAAAGAGAGAGCAGCAGCATGTGTGGAGCTGTGAGCGGGGTTGCCTGGAGACTTGAAGAGCAGCAACAGCTTTTGGTCCTGGCTCCTCTGGCGTGGGAGGAATCCCTGGACGTTCGCAAATGCTGAGCTGGGATCCAGCACCTCTCAGCGAGCCAGGGACAAGCTCTCTTGGCCTTCGGGAGGCAGCAGAGAGAGTTAGAAGCAGCATGTGTGGAGCTGGGAGTGGGGTTGCCTGGAGACTTGAAGAGCAGCAAGAGCTTTTGGTCCTGGCTCCTCTGGTGTGCGAGGAATCCCTGGACGTTCGCAAATGCTGAGCTGGGATCCAGCAATCCTCAGCGTGCGAATGACAGATTCTCTTGGCCTTCGGGAGACTGCAGAGAGAGAGAGCATCAGCATGTGTGGAGCTGTGAGTGGGGTTGGCTGGAGACTTGAAGAGCAGCAAGAGCTTTTTGTCCTGGCTCCTCTGGTGTGGAAGGAATCCCTGGACGTTCGCAAATGCTGAGCTGGGATCCATCAGCTCTCAGCGTGCCAGGGACAGGCTCTCTTGGCCTTCGGGAGACTGCAGAGAGAGAGAGCAGCAGCATGTGTGGAGCTGTGAGCAGGGTTGCCTGGAGACTTGAAGAGCAGCAAGAGCTTTTGGTCTTGACACCCTTTGGAGTGAGAGGAATCCCTGGACGTTCGCAAATGCTGAGCTGGGATCCAGCACCGCTCAGCGTGCGAATGACAGATTCTCTTGGCCTTCGGGAGACTGCAGAGAGAGAGAGCAGCAGTATGTGTGGAGCTGTGAGTGGGGTTGGCTGGAGACTTGAAGAGCAGCAAGAGCTTTTTGTCCTGGCTCCTCTGGTGTGGGAGGAATCCCTGGACATTCGCAAATGCTGAGCTGGGATCCAGCACCCCTCAGCGTGTGAATGACAGATTCTCTTGGCCTTCGGGAGGCAGCAGAGAAAGAGAGCAGCAGCATGTGTGGAGCTGTGAATGGGGTTGCCTGGAGACTTGAAGAGCAGCAAGAGCTTTTTGTCTTGACAATCTTTGGCGTGGGAGGAATCCCTGGACGTTCGCAAATGCTGAGCTGGGATCCAGCGCCCCTCAGCGAGCCAGGAACAGGCTCTCTTGGCCTTTGGGAGGCTGCAGAAAGAGAGAGAAATAGCGTTCGTAGGGCAGTGAGTGGGGTTGCCTGGAGGCTTGAAGAGCAGCAAGAGCTTTTTGTCCTGGCTCCTCTGGTGTGGGAGGAATTTGTGGACATTCACAAATGCTGAGCTGGGATCCAGCACAGCTCAGCGAGCCAGGGAGAGATTCTCTTGGCCTTTGGGAGGCTGCAGAAAGAGAGAGCAGCAGCATGTGTGGAGCTGTGAGTGGGGTTGCCTGGAGACGTGAAGAGCAGCAAGAGCTTTTTGTCCTGGCTCCTCTGGTGTGGGAGGAATCCCTGGACATTCGCAAATGCTGAGCTGGGATCCAGCACCGCTCAGCGAGCCAGCGACAGGCTCTCTTGGCCTTCGGGAGGCAGCAGAGAGAGAGAGCAGCAGCATGTGTGTAGCTGTGAGTGGGGTTGCCTGGAGACTTGAAGAGCAGCAAGAGCTTTTGGTCGTGGCTCCTCTGGTGTGGGAGGAATCCCTGGACGTTCGCAAATGCTGAGCTGGGATCCAGAACCGCTCAGCGTGCCAGGGACAGCCTCTCTTGGCGTTTGGGAGGCTGCAGAAAGAGAGAGCAGCAGCATGTGTGGAGCTGTGAATGCGGTTGCCTGGAGACTTGAAGAGCAGGAAGAGCTTTATGTCTTGGCTGCTCTGGTGTGGGAGGAATCCCTGGACATTCGCAAATGCTGAGCTGGGATCCAGCACCGCTCAGCGTGCCACGGACAGGCTCTCTTGGCCTTCGGGAGACTGCAGAGAGAGAGAGCAGCAGCATGTGTGGAGCTGTGAATGGGGTTGCCTGGAGACTTGAAGAGCAGCAAGAGCTTTTGGTCCTGGCTCCTCTGGCGTGGGAGGAATCCCTGGACGTTCGCAAATGCTGAGCTGGGATCCAGCACCTCTCAGCGAGCCAGGGATAGATTCTCTTGGCCTTTGGGAGGCTGCAGAAAGAGAGAGCAGCAGCATGTGTGTAGCTGTGAGTGGGGTTGCCTGGAGACTTGAAGAGCAGCAAGAGCTTTTTGTCCTGGCTCCTCTGGTGTGGGAAGAATCCCTGGACGTTCGCAAATGCTGAGCTGGGATCCAGCACCGCTCAGCGAGCCACGGACAGGCTCTCTTGGCCTTCGGGAGACTGCAGAAAGAGAGAGCAGCAGCATGTGTGGAGCTGTGAGTGGGGTGTCCTGGAGACTTGAAGAGCAGCAAGAGCTTTTGGTCCTGGCTCCTCTGGCGTGGGAGGAATCCCTGGACGTTCGCAAATGCTGAGCTGGGATCCAGCACCTCTCAGCGAGCCAGGGACAAGCTCTCTTGGCCTTCGGGAGGCAGCAGAGAGAGTTAGAAGCAGCATGTGTGGAGCTGGGAGTGGGGTTGCCTGGAGACTTGAAGAGCAGCAAGAGCTTTTGGTCCTGGCTCCTCTGGTGTGGGAGGAATCCCTGGACGTTCGCAAATGCTGAGCTGGGATCCAGCAATCCTCAGCGTGCGAATGACAGATTCTCTTGGCCTTCGGGAGACTGCAGAGAGAGAGAGCATCAGCATGTGTGGAGCTGTGAGTGGGGTTGGCTGGAGACTTGAAGAGCAGCAAGAGCTTTTTGTCCTGGCTCCTCTGGTGTGGAAGGAATCCCTGGACGTTCGCAAATGCTGAGCTGGGATCCATCAGCTCTCAGCGTGCCAGGGACAGGCTCTCTTGGCCTTCGGGAGACTGCAGAGAGAGAGAGCAGCAGCATGTGTGGAGCTGTGAGTGGGGTTGCCTGGAGACTTGAAGAGCAGCAAGAGCTTTTGGTCGTGTATCCTCTGGTGTGGGAGGAATCCCTGGACGTTCGCAAATGCTGAGCTGGGATCCAGCACCGCTCAGCGAGCCAGGGAGAGATTCTCTTGGCCTTTGGGAGACTGCAGAAAGAGAGAGCAGCAGCATGTGTGGAGCTGTGAGTGGGGCTGCCTGGAGACTTGAAGAGCAGCAAGAGCTTTTGGTCTTGACACCCTTTGGAGTGAGAGGAATCCCTGGACGTTCGCAAATGCTGAGCTGGGATCCAGCACCGCTCAGCGTGCGAATGACAGATTCTCTTGGCCTTCGGGAGACTGCAGAGAGAGAGAGCAGCAGTATGTGTGGAGCTGTGAGTGGGGTTGGCTGGAGACTTGAAGAGCAGCAAGAGCTTTTTGTCCTGGCTCCTCTGGTGTGGGAGGAATCCCTGGACATTCGCAAATGCTGAGCTGGGATCCAGCACCCCTCAGCGTGTGAATGACAGATTCTCTTGGCCTTCGGGAGGCAGCAGAGAAAGAGAGCAGCAGCATGTGTGGAGCTGTGAATGGGGTTGCCTGGAGACTTGAAGAGCAGCAAGAGCTTTTTGTCTTGACAATCTTTGGCGTGGGAGGAATCCCTGGACGTTCGCAAATGCTGAGCTGGGATCCAGCGCCCCTCAGCGAGCCAGGAACAGGCTCTCTTGGCCTTTGGGAGGCTGCAGAAAGAGAGAGAAATAGCGTTCGTAGGGCAGTGAGTGGGGTTGCCTGGAGGCTTGAAGAGCAGCAAGAGCTTTTTGTCCTGGCTCCTCTGGTGTGGGAGGAATTTGTGGACATTCACAAATGCTGAGCTGGGATCCAGCACAGCTCAGCGAGCCAGGGAGAGATTCTCTTGGCCTTTGGGAGGCTGCAGAAAGAGAGAGCAGCAGCATGTGTGGAGCTGTGAGTGGGGTTGCCTGGAGACTTGAAGAGCAGCAAGAGCTTTTGGTCGTGGCTCCTCTGGTGTGGGAGGAATCCCTGGACGTTCGCAAATGCTGAGCTGGGATCCAGAACCGCTCAGCGTGCCAGGGACAGCCTCTCTTGGCGTTTGGGAGGCTGCAGAAAGAGAGAGCAGCAGCATGTGTGGAGCTGTGAATGCGGTTGCCTGGAGACTTGAAGAGCAGGAAGAGCTTTATGTCTTGGCTGCTCTGGTGTGGGAGGAATCCCTGGACATTCGCAAATGCTGAGCTGGGATCCAGCACCGCTCAGCGTGCCACGGACAGGCTCTCTTGGCCTTCGGGAGACTGCAGAGAGAGAGAGCAGCAGCATGTGTGGAGCTGTGAATGGGGTTGCCTGGAGACTTGAAGAGCAGCAAGAGCTTTTTTGTCCTGGCTCCTCTGGTGTGGGAGGAATCCCTGGACGTTCGCAAATGCTGAGCTGGGATCCAGCACCTCTCAGCGAGCCAGGGATAGATTCTCTTGGCCTTTGGGAGGCTGCAGAAAGAGAGAGCAGCAGCATGTGTGTAGCTGTGAGTGGGGTTGCCTGGAGACTTGAAGAGCAGCAACAGCTTTTGGTCCTGGCTCCTCTGGTGTGGGAAGAATCCCTGGACGTTCGCAAATGCTGAGCTGGGATCCAGCACCGCTCAGCGAGCCACGGACAGGCTCTCTTGGCCTTCGGGAGACTGCAGAAAGAGAGAGCAGCAGCATGTGTGGAGCTGTGAGCGGGGTTGCCTGGAGACTTGAAGAGCAGCAACAGCTTTTGGTCCTGGCTCCTCTGGCGTGGGAGGAATCCCTGGACGTTCGCAAATGCTGAGCTGGGATCCAGCACCTCTCAGCGAGCCAGGGACAAGCTCTCTTGGCCTTCGGGAGGCAGCAGAGAGAGTTAGAAGCAGCATGTGTGGAGCTGGGAGTGGGGTTGCCTGGAGACTTGAAGAGCAGCAAGAGCTTTTGGTCCTGGCTCCTCTGGTGTGCGAGGAATCCCTGGACGTTCGCAAATGCTGAGCTGGGATCCAGCAATCCTCAGCGTGCGAATGACAGATTCTCTTGGCCTTCGGGAGACTGCAGAGAGAGAGAGCATCAGCATGTGTGGAGCTGTGAGTGGGGTTGGCTGGAGACTTGAAGAGCAGCAAGAGCTTTTTGTCCTGGCTCCTCTGGTGTGGAAGGAATCCCTGGACGTTCGCAAATGCTGAGCTGGGATCCATCAGCTCTCAGCGTGCCAGGGACAGGCTCTCTTGGCCTTCGGGAGACTGCAGAGAGAGAGAGCAGCAGCATGTGTGGAGCTGTGAGTGGGGTTGCCTGGAGACTTGAAGAGCAGCAAGAGCTTTTGGTCGTGTATCCTCTGGTGTGGGAGGAATCCCTGGACGTTCGCAAATGCTGAGCTGGGATCCAGCACCGCTCAGCGAGCCAGGGAGAGATTCTCTTGGCCTTTGGGAGACTGCAGAAAGAGAGAGCAGCAGCATGTGTGGAGCTGTGAGTGGGGCTGCCTGGAGACTTGAAGAGCAGCAAGAGCTTTTGGTCTTGACACCCTTTGGAGTGAGAGGAATCCCTGGACGTTCGCAAATGCTGAGCTGGGATCCAGCACCGCTCAGCGTGCGAATGACAGATTCTCTTGGCCTTCGGGAGACTGCAGAGAGAGAGAGCAGCAGTATGTGTGGAGCTGTGAGTGGGGTTGGCTGGAGACTTGAAGAGCAGCAAGAGCTTTTTGTCCTGGCTCCTCTGGTGTGGGAGGAATCCCTGGACATTCGCAAATGCTGAGCTGGGATCCAGCACCCCTCAGCGTGTGAATGACAGATTCTCTTGGCCTTCGGGAGGCAGCAGAGAAAGAGAGCAGCAGCATGTGTGGAGCTGTGAATGGGGTTGCCTGGAGACTTGAAGAGCAGCAAGAGCTTTTTGTCTTGACAATCTTTGGCGTGGGAGGAATCCCTGGACGTTCGCAAATGCTGAGCTGGGATCCAGCGCCCCTCAGCGAGCCAGGAACAGGCTCTCTTGGCCTTTGGGAGGCTGCAGAAAGAGAGAGAAATAGCGTTCGTAGGGCAGTGAGTGGGGTTGCCTGGAGGCTTGAAGAGCAGCAAGAGCTTTTTCTCCTGGCTCCTCTGGTGTGGGAGGAATTTGTGGACATTCACAAATGCTGAGCTGGGATCCAGCACCGCTCAGCGTGCCAGGGAGAGATTCTCTTGGCCTTTGGGAGGCTGCAGAAAGAGAGAGCAGCAGCATGTGTGGAGCTGTGAGTGGGGTTGCCTGGAGACGTGAAGAGCAGCAAGAGCTTTTTGTCCTGGCTCCTCTGGTGTGGGAGGAATCCCTGGACATTCGCAAATGCTGAGCTGGGATCCAGCACCGCTCAGCGAGCCAGCGACAGGCTCTCTTGGCCTTCGGGAGGCAGCAGAGAGAGAGAGCAGCAGCATGTGTGTAGCTGTGAGTGGGGTTGCCTGGAGACTTGAAGAGCAGCAAGAGCTTTTGGTCGTGGCTCCTCTGGTGTGGGAGGAATCCCTGGACGTTCGCAAATGCTGAGCTGGGATCCAGAACCGCTCAGCGTGCCAGGGACAGCCTCTCTTGGCGTTTGGGAGGCTGCAGAAAGAGAGAGCAGCAGCATGTGTGGAGCTGTGAATGCGGTTGCCTGGAGACTTGAAGAACAGGAAGAGCTTTATGTCTTGGCTGCTCTGGTGTGGGAGGAATCCCTGGACGTTCGCAAATGCTGAGCTGGGATCCAGCACCGCTCAGCGTGCCACGGACAGGCTCTCTTGGCCTTCGGGAGACTGCAGAGAGAGAGAGCAGCAGCATGTGTGGAGCTGTGAATGGGGTTGCCTGGAGACTTGAAGAGCAGTAACAGCTTTTGGTCCTGGCTCCTCTGGCGTGGGAGGAATCCCTGGATGTTCGCAAATGCTGAGCTGGGATCCAGCACCTCTCAGCGAGCCAGGGATAGATTCTCTTGGCCTTTGGGAGGCTGCAGAAAGAGAGAGCAGCAGCATGTGTGTAGCTGTGAGTGGGGTTGCCTGGAGACTTGAAGAGCAGCAAGAGCTTTTTGTCCTGGCTCCTCTGGTGTGGGAAGAATCCCTGGACGTTCGCAAATGCTGAGCTGGGATCCAGCACCGCTCAGCGAGCCACGGACAGGCTCTCTTGGCCTTCGGGAGACTGCAGAAAGAGAGAGCAGCAGCATGTGTGGAGCTGTGAGCGGGGTTGCCTGGAGACTTGAAGAGCAGCAACAGCTTTTGGTCCTGGCTCCTCTGGCGTGGGAGGAATCCCTGGACGTTCGCAAATGCTGAGCTGGGATCCAGCACCTCTCAGCGAGCCAGGGACAAGCTCTCTTGGCCTTCGGGAGGCAGCAGAGAGAGTTAGAAGCAGCATGTGTGGAGCTGGGAGTGGGGTTGCCTGGAGACTTGAAGAGCAGCAAGAGCTTTTGGTCCTGGCTCCTCTGGTGTGCGAGGAATCCCTGGACGTTCGCAAATGCTGAGCTGGGATCCAGCAATCCTCAGCGTGCGAATGACAGATTCTCTTGGCCTTCGGGAGACTGCAGAGAGAGAGAGCATCAGCATGTGTGGAGCTGTGAGTGGGGTTGGCTGGAGACTTGAAGAGCAGCAAGAGCTTTTTGTCCTGGCTCCTCTGGTGTGGAAGGAATCCCTGGACGTTCGCAAATGCTGAGCTGGGATCCATCAGCTCTCAGCGTGCCAGGGACAGGCTCTCTTGGCCTTCGGGAGACTGCAGAGAGAGAGAGCAGCAGCATGTGTGGAGCTGTGAGCAGGGTTGCCTGGAGACTTGAAGAGCAGCAACAGCTTTTGGTCGTGTATCCTCTGGTGTGGGAGGAATCCCTGGACGTTCGCAAATGCTGAGCTGGGATCCAGCACCGCTCAGCGAGCCAGGGACAGGCTCTCTTGGCCTTTGGGAGGCTGCAGAAAGAGAGAGCAGCAGCATGTGTGGAGCTGTGAATGGGGTTGCCTGGAGACTTGAAGAGCAGCAAGAGCTTTTTGTCCTGGCTCCTCTGGTGTGGGAGGAATCCCTGGACGTTCGCAAATGCTGAGCTGGAATCCAGCACCCCTCAGCGTGCCAGGGACAGGCTCTCTTGGCGTTCGGGAGGCAGCAGAGAGAGAGAGCAGCAGCATGTGTGGAGCTGTGAGTGGGGTTGGCTGGAGACTTGAAGAGCAGCAAGAGCTTTTTGTCCTGGCTCCTCTGGTGTGGGAGGAATCCCTGGACATTCGCAAATGCTGAGCTGGGATCCAGCACCCCTCAGCGTGTGAATGACAGATTCTCTTGGCCTTCGGGAGGCAGCAGAGAAAGAGAGCAGCAGCATGTGTGGAGCTGTGAATGGGGTTGCCTGGAGACTTGAAGAGCAGCAAGAGCTTTTTGTCTTGACAATCTTTGGCGTGGGAGGAATCCCTGGACGTTCGCAAATGCTGAGCTGGGATCCAGCGCCCCTCAGCGAGCCAGGAACAGGCTCTCTTGGCCTTTGGGAGGCTGCAGAAAGAGAGAGAAATAGCGTTCGTAGGGCAGTGAGTGGGGTTGCCTGGAGGCTTGAAGAGCAGCAAGAGCTTTTTCTCCTGGCTCCTCTGGTGTGGGAGGAATTTGTGGACATTCACAAATGCTGAGCTGGGATCCAGCACAGCTCAGCGAGCCAGGGAGAGATTCTCTTGGCCTTTGGGAGGCTGCAGAAAGAGAGAGCAGCAGCATGTGTGGAGCTGTGAGTGGGGTTGCCTGGAGACGTGAAGAGCAGCAAGAGCTTTTTGTCCTGGCTCCTCTGGTGTGGGAGGAATCCCTGGACATTCGCAAATGCTGAGCTGGGATCCAGCACCGCTCAGCGAGCCAGCGACAGGCTCTCTTGGCCTTCGGGAGGCAGCAGAGAGAGAGAGCAGCAGCATGTGTGTAGCTGTGAGTGGGGTTGCCTGGAGACTTGAAGAGCAGCAAGAGCTTTTGGTCGTGGCTCCTCTGGTGTGGGAGGAATCCCTGGACGTTCGCAAATGCTGAGCTGGGATCCAGAACCGCTCAGCGTGCCAGGGACAGCCTCTCTTGGCGTTTGGGAGGCTGCAGAAAGAGAGAGCAGCAGCATGTGTGGAGCTGTGAATGCGGTTGCCTGGAGACTTGAAGAACAGGAAGAGCTTTATGTCTTGGCTGCTCTGGTGTGGGAGGAATCCCTGGACGTTCGCAAATGCTGAGCTGGGATCCAGCACCGCTCAGCGTGCCACGGACAGGCTCTCTTGGCCTTCGGGAGACTGCAGAGAGAGAGAGCAGCAGCATGTGTGGAGCTGTGAATGGGGTTGCCTGGAGACTTGAAGAGCAGTAACAGCTTTTGGTCCTGGCTCCTCTGGCGTGGGAGGAATCCCTGGATGTTCGCAAATGCTGAGCTGGGATCCAGCACCTCTCAGCGAGCCAGGGATAGATTCTCTTGGCCTTTGGGAGGCTGCAGAAAGAGAGAGCAGCAGCATGTGTGTAGCTGTGAGTGGGGTTGCCTGGAGACTTGAAGAGCAGCAAGAGCTTTTTGTCCTGGCTCCTCTGGTGTGGGAAGAATCCCTGGACGTTCGCAAATGCTGAGCTGGGATCCAGCACCGCTCAGCGAGCCACGGACAGGCTCTCTTGGCCTTCGGGAGACTGCAGAAAGAGAGAGCAGCAGCATGTGTGGAGCTGTGAGTGGGGTTGCCTGGAGACTTGAAGAGCAGCAACAGCTTTTGGTCCTGGCTCCTCTGGCGTGGGAGGAATCCCTGGACGTTCGCAAATGCTGAGCTGGGATCCAGCACCTCTCAGCGAGCCAGGGACAAGCTCTCTTGGCCTTCGGGAGGCAGCAGAGAGAGTTAGAAGCAGCATGTGTGGAGCTGGGAGTGGGGTTGCCTGGAGACTTGAAGAGCAGCAAGAGCTTTTGGTCCTGGCTCCTCTGGTGTGCGAGGAATCCCTGGACGTTCGCAAATGCTGAGCTGGGATCCAGCAATCCTCAGCGTGCGAATGACAGATTCTCTTGGCCTTCGGGAGACTGCAGAGAGAGAGAGCATCAGCATGTGTGGAGCTGTGAGTGGGGTTGGCTGGAGACTTGAAGAGCAGCAAGAGCTTTTTGTCCTGGCTCCTCTGGTGTGGGAGGAATCCCTGGACGTTCGCAAATGCTGAGCTGGGATCCATCAGCTCTCAGCGTGCCAGGGACAGGCTCTCTTGGCCTTCGGGAGACTGCAGAGAGAGAGAGCAGCAGCATGTGTGGAGCTGTGAGTGGGGTTGCCTGGAGACTTGAAGAGCAGCAAGAGCTTTTGGTCGTGTATCCTCTGGTGTGGGAGGAATCCCTGGACGTTCGCAAATGCTGAGCTGGGATCCAGCACCGCTCAGCGAGCCAGGGAGAGATTCTCTTGGCCTTTGGGAGACTGCAGAAAGAGAGAGCAGCAGCATGTGTGGAGCTGTGAGTGGGGCTGCCTGGAGACTTGAAGAGCAGCAAGAGCTTTTGGTCTTGACACCCTTTGGAGGAGAGGAATCCCTGGACGTTCGCAAATGCTGAGCTGGGATCCAGCACCGCTCAGCGTGCGAATGACAGATTCTCTTGGCCTTCGGGAGGCAGCAGAGAAAGAGAGCAGCAGCATGTGTGGAGCTGTGAATGGGGTTGCCTGGAGATTTGAAGAGCAGCAAGAGCTTTTTGTCTTGACAATCTTTGGCGTGGGAGGAATCCCTGGACGTTCGCAAATGCTGAGCTGGGATCCAGCGCCCCTCAGCGAGCCAGGAACAGGCTCTCTTGGCCTTTGGGAGGCTGCAGAAAGAGAGAGAAATAGCGTTCGTAGGGCAGTGAGTGGGGTTGCCTGGAGGCTTGAAGAGCAGCAAGAGCTTTTTGTCCTGGCTCCTCTGGTGTGGGAGGAATTTGTGGACATTCACAAATGCTGAGCTGGGATCCAGCACAGCTCAGCGAGCCAGGGAGAGATTCTCTTGGCCTTTGGGAGGCTGCAGAAAGAGAGAGCAGCAGCATGTGTGGAGCTGTGAGTGGGGTTGCCTGGAGACGTGAAGAGCAGCAAGAGCTTTTTGTCCTGGCTCCTCTGGTGTGGGAAGAATCCCTGGACGTTCGCAAATGCTGAGCTGGGATCCAGCACCGCTCAGCGAGCCACGGACAGGCTCTCTTGGCCTTCGGGAGACTGCAGAAAGAGAGAGCAGCAGCATGTGTGGAGCTGTGAGCGGGGTTGCCTGGAGACTTGAAGAGCAGCAACAGCTTTTGGTCCTGGCTCCTCTGGCGTGGGAGGAATCCCTGGACGTTCGCAAATGCTGAGCTGGGATCCAGCACCTCTCAGCGAGCCAGGGACAAGCTCTCTTGGCCTTCGGGAGGCAGCAGAGAGAGTTAGAAGCAGCATGTGTGGAGCTGGGAGTGGGGTTGCCTGGAGACTTGAAGAGCAGCAAGAGCTTTTGGTCCTGGCTCCTCTGGTGTGCGAGGAATCCCTGGACGTTCGCAAATGCTGAGCTGGGATCCAGCAATCCTCAGCGTGCGAATGACAGATTCTCTTGGCCTTCGGGAGACTGCAGAGAGAGAGAGCATCAGCATGTGTGGAGCTGTGAGTGGGGTTGGCTGGAGACTTGAAGAGCAGCAAGAGCTTTTTGTCCTGGCTCCTCTGGTGTGGAAGGAATCCCTGGACGTTCGCAAATGCTGAGCTGGGATCCATCAGCTCTCAGCGTGCCAGGGACAGGCTCTCTTGGCCTTCGGGAGACTGCAGAGAGAGAGAGCAGCAGCATGTGTGGAGCTGTGAGTGGGGTTGCCTGGAGACTTGAAGAGCAGCAAGAGCTTTTGGTCGTGTATCCTCTGGTGTGGGAGGAATCCCTGGACGTTCGCAAATGCTGAGCTGGGATCCAGCACCGCTCAGCGAGCCAGGGAGAGATTCTCTTGGCCTTTGGGAGACTGCAGAAAGAGAGAGCAGCAGCATGTGTGGAGCTGTGAGTGGGGCTGCCTGGAGACTTGAAGAGCAGCAAGAGCTTTTGGTCTTGACACCCTTTGGAGGAGAGGAATCCCTGGACGTTCGCAAATGCTGAGCTGGGATCCAGCACCGCTCAGCGTGCGAATGACAGATTCTCTTGGCCTTCGGGAGACTGCAGAGAGAGAGAGCAGCAGTATGTGTGGAGCTGTGAGTGGGGTTGCCTGGAGACTTGAAGAGCAGCAAGAGCTTTTTGTCCTGGCTCCTCTGGTGTGGGAGGAATCCCTGGACGTTCGCAAATGCTGAGCTGGGATCCAGCACCGCTCAGCGAGCCAGGGACAGAATCTCTTGGCCTTCGGGAGACTGCAGAGAGAGAGAGCAGCAGCATGTGTGGAGCTGTGAGTGGGGTTGCCTGGAGACTTGAAGAGCAGCAAGAGCTTTTGGTCGTGTATCCTCTGGTGTGGGAGGAATCCCTGGACGTTCGCAAATGCTGAGCTGGGATCCAGCACCGCTCAGCGAGCCAGGGAGAGATTCTCTTGGCCTTTGGGAGGCTGCAGAAAGAGAGAGCAGCAGCATGTGTGGAGCTGTGAGCGGGGTTGCCTGGAGACTTGAAGAGCAGCAACAGCTTTTCGTCTTGACACCCTTTGGAGTGAGAGGAATCCCTGGACGTTCGCAAATGCTGCGCTGGGATCCAGCACCGCTCAGCGTGCGAATGACAGATTCTCTTGGCCTTCGGGAGACTGCAGAAAGAGAGAGCAGCAGCATGTGTGGAGCTGTGAGTGGGGTTGGCTGGAGACTTGAAGAGCAGCAAGAGCTTTTTATCCTGGCTCCTCTGGCGTGGGAGGAATCCCTGGATGTTCGCAAATGCTGAGCTGGGATCCAGCACCTCTCAGCGAGCCAGGGACAGGCTCTCTTGGCCTTTGGGAGACTGCAGAAAGAGAGAGCAGAAGCATGTGTGGAGCTGGGAGTGGGGTTGCCTGGAGACTTGAAGAGCAGCAAGAACTTTTTGTCCTGGCTCCTCTGGTGTGGGAGGAATCTCTGGATGTTCGCAAATGCTGAGCTGGGATCCAGCAATCCTCAGCGTGCGAATGACAGATTCTCTTGGCCTTCGGGAGGCAGTAGAGAGAGAGCATCAGCATGTGTGGAGCTGTGAGTGGGGTTGCCTGGAGACTTGAAGAGCAGCAAGAGCTTTTGGTCCTGGCTCCTCTGGTGTGGGAGGAATCCCTGGACGTTCGCAAATGCTGAGCTGGGATCCAGCACCGCTCAGCGAGCCAGGGACAAGCTCTCTTGGCCTTCGGGAGGCAGCAGAGAGAGTTAGAAGCAGCATGTGTGGAGCTGGGAGTGGGGTTGCCTGGAGACTTGAAGAGCAGCAAGAGCTTTTTGTCCTGGCTCCTCTGGTGTGGGAGGAATCCCTGGACGTTCGCAAATGCTGAGCTGGGATCCAGCAATCCTCAGCGTGCGAATGACAGATTCTCTTGGCCTTCGGGAGACTGCAGAGAGAGAGAGCATCAGCATGTGTGGAGCTGTGAGTGGGGTTGCCTGGAGACTTGAAGAGCAGCAAGAGCTTTTTGTCCTGGCTCCTCTGGTGTGGAAGGAATCCCTGGACGTTCGCAAATGCTGAGTTGGATCCATCAGCTCTCAGCGTGCCAGGGACAGGCTCTCTTGGCCTTCGGGAGACTGCAGAGAGAGAGAGCAGCAGCATGTGTGGAGCTGTGAGTGGGGTTGCCTGGAGACTTGAAGAGCAGCAAGAGCTTTTGGTCGTGTATCCTCTGGTGTGGGAGGAATCCCTGGACGTTCGCAAATGCTGAGCTGGGATCCAGCACCGCTCAGCGAGCCAGGGACAGAATCTCTTGGCCTTCGAGAGACTGCAGAGAAAGAGAGCAGCAGCATGTGTGGAGCTGTGAGTGGGGTTGCCTGGAGACTTGAAGAGCAGCAAGAGCTTTTGGTCGTGTATCCTCTGGTGTGGGAGGAATCCCTGGACGTTCGCAAATGCTGAGCTGGGATCCAGCACCGCTCAGCGAGCCAGGGAGAGATTCTCTTGGCCTTTGGGAGGCTGCAGAAAGAGAGAGCAGCAGCATGTGTGGAGCTGTGAGCGGGGTTGCCTGGAGACTTGAAGAGCAGCAACAGCTTTTGGTCTTGACACCCTTTGGAGTGAGAGGAATCCCTGGACGTTCGCAAATGCTGAGCTGGGATCCAGCAATCCTCAGCGTGCGAATGACAGATTCTCTTGGCCTTCGGGAGACTGCAGAGAGAGAGAGCATCAGCATGTGTGGAGCTGTGAGTGGGGTTGGCTGGAGACTTGAAGAGCAGCAAGAGCTTTTTATCCTGGCTCCTCTGGCGTGGGAGGAATCCCTGGATGTTCGCAAATGCTGAGCTGGGATCTAGCACCTCTCAGCGAGCCAGGGACAGGCTCTCTTGGCCTTTGGGAGACTGCAGAAAGAGAGAGCAGAAGCATGTGTGGAGCTGTGAGTGGGGTTGCCTGGAGACTTGAAGAGCAGCAAGAACTTTTTGTCCTGGCTCCTCTGGTGTGGGAGGAATCTCTGGATGTTCGCAAATGCTGAGTTGGGATCCAGCAATCCTCAACGTGCGAATTACAGATTCTCTTGGCCTTCGGGAGGCAGTAGAGAGAGAGCATCAGCATGTGTGGAGCTGTGAGTGGGGTTGCCTGGAGACTTGAAGAGCAGCAAGAGCTTTTTGTCCTGGCTCCTCTGGTGTGGGAGGAATCCCTGGACGTTTGCAAATGCTGAGCTGGGATCCATCAGCTCTCAGCGTGTCAGGGACAGGCTCTCTTGGCCTTTGGGAGGCTGCAGAAAGATAGAGCAGCAGCATGTGTGGAGCTGTGAGTGGGGTTGCCTGGAGAATTGAAGAGCAGCAAGAGCTTTTTGTCCTGGCTCCTCTGGTGTGGGAGGAATCCCTGGACATTCGCAAATGCTGAGCTGGGATCCAGCACCGCTCAGCGAGCCAGGGACAGGCTCTCTTGGCCTTCGGGAGGCAGCAGAGAGAGAGAGCAGCAGCATGTGTGTAGCTGTGAGTGGGGTTGCCTGGAGACTTGAAGAGCAGCAAGAGCTTTTGGTCGTGGCTCCTCTGGTGTGGGAGGAATCCCTGGACGTTCGCAAATGCTGAGCTGGGATCCAGAACCGCTCAGCGTGCCAGGGACAGCCTCTCTTGGCCTTCGGGAGACTGCAGAAAGAGAGAGCATCAGCATGTGTGGAGCTGTGAGTGGGGTTGCCTGGAGACTTGAAGAGCAGCAAGAGCTTTTTGTCCTGGCTCCTCTGGTGTGGGAGGAATACCTGGACGTTCGCAAATGCTGAGCTGGGATCCAGCACCGCTCAGCGTGCCAGGGACAGGCTCTCTTGGCCTTCGGGAGACTGCAGAGAGAGAGAGCAGCAGCATGTGTGGAGCTGTGAATGGGGTTGCCTGGAGACTTGAAGAGCAGTAACAGCTTTTGGTCCTGGCTCCTCTGGCGTGGGAGGAATCCCTGGATGTTCGCAAATGCTGAGCTGGGATCCAGCACCTCTCAGCGAGCCAGGGATAGATTCTCTTGGCCTTTGGGAGGCTGCAGAAAGAGAGAGCAGCAGCATGTGTGTAGCTGTGAGTGGGGTTGCCTGGAGACTTGAAGAGCAGCAAGAGCTTTTTGTCCTGGCTCCTCTGGTGTGGGAAGAATCCCTGGAAGTTCGCAAATGCTGAGCTGGGATCCAGCACCTCTCAGCGAGCCAGGGACAAGCTCTCTTGGCCTTCGGGAGGCAGCAGAGAGAGTTAGAAGCAGCATGTGTGGAGCTGGGAGTGGGGTTGCCTGGAGACTTGAAGAGCAGCAAGAGCTTTTGGTCCTGGCTCCTCTGGTGTGCGAGGAATCCCTGGACGTTCGCAAATGCTGAGCTGGGATCCAGCAATCCTCAGCGTGCGAATGACAGATTCTCTTGGCCTTCGGGAGACTGCAGAGAGAGAGAGCATCAGCATGTGTGGAGCTGTGAGTGGGGTTGGCTGGAGACTTGAAGAGCAGCAAGAGCTTTTTGTCCTGGCTCCTCTGGTGTGGAAGGAATCCCTAGACGTTCGCAAATGCTGAGCTGGGATCCAGCACCGCTCAGCGTGCCAGGGACAGGCTCTCTTGGCCTTTGGGAGGCTGCAGAAAGAGAGAGCAGCAGCATGTGTGGAGCTGTGAGTGGGGTTGCCTGGAGAATTGAAGAGCAGCAAGAGCTTTTTGTCCTGGCTCCTCTGGTGTGGGAGGAATCCCTGGACGTTCGCAAATGCTGAGCTGGGATCCAGCACCGCTCAGCGAGCCAGGGACAGAATCTCTTGGCCTTCGGGAGACTGCAGAGAGAGAGAGCAGCAGCATGTGTGGAGCTGTGAGTGGGGTTGCCTGGAGACATGAAGAGCAGCAAGAGCTTTTTGTCCTGGCTCCTCTGGTGTGGGAGGAATCCCTGGACGTTCGCAAATGCTGAGCTGGGATCCAGCACCGCTCAGTGAGCCAGGGACAGAATCTCTTGGCCTTCGGGAGACTGCAGAAAGAGAGAGCAGCAGCATGTGTGGAGCTGTGAGTGGGGTTGCCTGGAGACTTGAAGAGCAGCAAGAGCTTTTTGTCCTGGCTCCTCTGGCGTGGGAGGAATCCCTGGACGTTCGCAAATGCTGAGCTGGGATCCAGCACCGCTCAGCGTGCCAGGGACAGGCTCTCTTGGCCTTTGGGAGGCTGCAGAAAGAGAGAGCAGCAGCATGTGTGGAGCTGTGAGTGGGGTTGCCTGGAGACTTGAAGAGCAGCAACAGCTTTTGGTCCTGGCTCCTCTGGTGTGGGAGGAATCCCTGGACGTTCGCAAATGCTGAGCTGGGATACAGCACCGCTCAGCGTGCCAGGGACAGGCTCTCTTGGCCTTTGGGAGACTGCAGAAAGAGAGAGCAGCAGCATGTGTGGAGCTGTGAGTGGGGTTGCCTGGAGACTTGAAGAGCAGCAAGAACTTTTTGTCCTGGCTCCTCTGGTGTGGGAGGAATCTCTGGATGTTCGCAAATGCTGAGTTGGGATCCAGCAATCCTCAACCTGCGAATTACAGATTCTCTTGGCCTTCGGGAGGCAGTAGAGAGAGAGCATCAGCATGTGTGGAGCTGTGAGTGGGGTTGCCTGGAGACTTGAAGAGCAGCAACAGCTTTTTGTCCTGGCTCCTCTGGCGTGGGAGGAATCCCTGGACGTTCGCAAATGCTGAGCTGGGATCCAGCACCTCTCAGCGAGCCAGGGAGAGACTCTCTAGGCCTTTGGGAGACTGCAGAAAGAGAGAGCAGCAGCATGTGTGGAGCTGTGAGTGGGGTTGCCTGGAGACTTGAAGAGCAGCAAGAACTTTTTGTCCTGGCTCCTCTGGCGTGGGAGGAATCCCTGGACGTTCGCAAATGCTGAGCTGGGATCCAGCACCTCTCAGCGAGCCAGGGAGAGACTCTCTAGGCCTTCGGGAGACTGCAGAAAGAGAGAGCAGCAGCATGTGTGGAGCTGTGAGTGGGGTTGCCTGGAGACTTGAAGAGCAGCAAGAGCTTTTTGTCCTGGCTCCTCTGGCGTGGGAGGAATCCCTGGACGTTCGCAAATGCTGAGCTGGGATCCAGCACCTCTCAGCGAGCCAGGGAGAGACTCTCTAGGCCTTTGGGAGACTGCAGAAAGAGAGAGCAGAAGCATGTGTGGAGCTGTGAGTGGGGTTGCCTGGAGACTTGAAGAGCAGCAAGAACTTTTTGTCCTGGCTCCTCTGGTGTGGGAGGAATCTCTGGACATTCACAAATGCTGAGCTGGGATCCAGCAATCCTCAACGTGCGAATTACAGATTCTCTTGGCCTTCGGGAGGCAGTAGAGAGAGAGCATCAGCATGTGTGGAGCTGTGAGTGGGGTTGGCTGGAGACTTGAAGAGCAGCAAGAGCTTTTTGTCCTGGCTCCTCTGGTGTGGGAGGAATCCCTGGACGTTCGCAAATGCTGAGCTGGGATCCAGCACCGCTCAGCGTGCCAGGGAGAGATTCTCTTGGCCTTTGGGAGGCTGCAGAAAGAGAGAGCAGCAGCATGTGTGGAGCTGTGAGTGGGGTTGCCTGGAGACTTGAAGAGCAGCAAGAGCTTTTTGTCGTGTATACTCTGGTGTGGGAGGAATCCCTGGACGTTCGCAAATGCTGAGCTGGGATCCAGCACCCCTCAGCGAGCCAGGGACAGGCTCTCTTGGCCTTTGGGAGGCTGTAGAAAGAGAGAGCAGTAGCATGTGTGGAGCTGTGAGTGGGGTTGCCTGGAGACTTGAAGAGCAGCAAGAGCTTTTTGTCCTGGCTCCTCTGGTGTGGGAGGAATCCCTGGACGTTCGCAAATGCTGAGCTGGGATCCAGCACCGCTCAGCGAGCCAGGGACAGAATCTCTTGGCCTTCGGGAGACTGCAGAGAGAGAGAGCAGCCGCATGTGTGGAGCTGTGAGTGGGGTTCACTGGATACTTGAAGAGCAGCAAGAGCTTTTGGTCGTGTATCCTCTGGTGTGGGAGGAATCCCTGGACGTTCGCAAATGCTGAGCTGGGATCCAGCACCGCTCAGCGAGCCAGGGACAGGCTCTCTTGGCCTTTGGGAGGCTGCAGAAAGAGAGAGCAGCAGCATGTGTGGAGCTGTGAGTGGGGCTGCCTGGAGACTTGAAGAGCAGCAAGAGCTTTTGGTCTTGACACCCTTTGGAGTGAGAGGAATCCCTGGACATTCGCAAATGCTGAGCTGGGATCCAGCACCGCTCAGCGTGCGAATGACAGATTCTCTTGGCCTTTGGGAGGCTGCAGGAAGAGAGAGCAGCAGTATGTGTGGAGCTGTGAGTGGGGTTGCCTGGAGACGTGAAGAGCAGCAAGAGCTTTTTGTCCTGTCTCCTCTGGTGTGGGAGGAATCCCTGGACATTCGCAAATGCTGAGCTGGGATCCAGCACCCCTCAGCGTGTGAATGACAGATTCTCTTGGCCTTTGGGAGGCAGCAGAGAAAGAGAGCAGCAGCATGTGTGGAGCTGTGAATGGGGTTGCCTGGAGACTTGAAGAGCAGCAAGAGCTTTTTGTCTTGACAATCTTTGGCGTGGGAGGAATCCCTGGACGTTCGCAAATGCTGAGCTGGGATCCAGCGCCCCTCAGCGAGCCAGGAACAGGCTCTCTTGGCCTTTGGGAGGCTGCAGAAAGAGAGAGAAATAGCGTTCGTAGGGCTGTGAGTGGGGTTGCCTGGAGGCTTGAAGAGCAGCAAGAGCTTTTTGTCCTGGCTCCTCTGGTGTGGGAGGAATTTGTGGACATTCACAAATGCTGAGCTGGGATCCAGCACCGCTCAGCGTGCCACGGACAGGCTCTCTTGGCCTTCGGGAGACTGCAGAGAGAGAGAGCAGCAGCATGTGTGGAGCTGTGAATGGGGTTGCCTGGAGACTTGAAGAGCAGCAAGAGCTTTTGGTCCTGGCTCCTCTGGCATGGGAGGAATCCCTGGATGTTCGCAAATGCTGAGCTGGGATCCAGCACCTCTCAGCGAGCCAAGGATAGATTCTCTTGGCCTTTGGGAGGCTGCAGAAAGAGAGAGCAGCAGCATGTGTGTAGCTGTGAGTGGGGTTGCCTGGAGACTTGAAGAGCAGCAAGAGCTTTTTGTCCTGGCTCCTCTGGTGTGGGAAGAATCCCTGGACGTTCGCAAATGCTGAGCTGGGATCCAGCACCGCTCAGCGAGCCACGGACAGGCTCTCTTGGCCTTCGGGAGACTGCAGAAAGAGAGAGCAGCAGCATGTGTGGAGCTGTGAGCGGGGTTGCCTGGAGACTTGAAGAGCAGCAACAGCTTTTGGTCCTGGCTCCTCTGGCGTGGGAGGAATCCCTGGACGTTCGCAAATGCTGAGCTGGGATCCAGCACCTCTCAGCGAGCCAGGGACAAGCTCTCTTGGCCTTCGGGAGGCAGCAGAGAGAGAGAGCAGCAGCATGTGTGGAGCTGGGAGTGGGGTTGCCTGGAGACTTGAAGAGCAGCAAGAGCTTTTTGTCCTGGCTCCTCTGGTGTGGGAGGAATCCCTGGACGTTCGCAAATGCTGAGCTGGGATCCAGCAATCCTCAGCGTGCGAATGACAGATTCTCTTGGCCTTCGGGAGACTGCAGAGAGAGAGAGCATCAGCATGTGTGGAGCTGTGAGTGGGGTTGCCTGGAGACTTGAAGAGCAGCAAGAGCTTTTTGTCCTGGCTCCTCTGGTGTGGGAGGAATCCCTGGACGTTCGCAAATGCTGAGCTGGGATCCAGCACCGCTCAGCGTGCCAGGGACAGGTTCTCTTGGCCTTCGGGAGACTGCAGAGAGAGAGAGCAGCAGCATGTGTGGAGCTGTGAGTGGGGTTGACTGGATACTTGAAGAGCAGCAAGAGCTTTTGGTCGTGTATCCTCTGGTGTGGGAGGAATCCCTGGACTTTCGCAAATGCTGAGCTGGGATTCAGCACCGCTCAGCGTGCGAATGAGAGATTCTCTTGGCCTTCGGGAGGCAGCAGAGACAGAGCAGCAGCATGTGTGGAGCTGTGAGTGGGGTTGCCTGGAGACTTGAAGAGCAGCAAGAGCTTTTGGTCTTGAGACTCTTTGGCGTGGGAGGAATCCCTGGACGTTCGCAAATGCTGAGCTGGGATCCAGCACCGCTCAGCGAGCCAGGGACAGGCTCTCTTGGCCTTTGGGAGGCTGCAGAAAGAGAGAGCAGCAGCATGTGTGGAGCTGTGAGCAGGGTTGCCTGGAGACTTGAAGAGCAGCAACAGCTTTTGGTCCTGGCTCCTCTGGCGTGGGAGGAATCCCTGGATGTTCGCAAATGCTGAGCTGGGATCCAGCACCTCTCAGCGAGCCAGGGATAGATTCTCTTGGCCTTTGGGAGGCTGCAGAAAGAGAGAGCAGCAGCATGTGTGGAGCTGTGAGTGGGGTTGCCTGGAGACTTGAAGAGCAGCAAGAGCTTTTTGTCCTGGCTCCTCTGGTGTGGGAAGAATCCCTGGACGTTCGCAAATGCTGAGCTGGGATCCAGCACCGCTCAGCGTGCGAATGACAGATTCTCTTGGCCTTCGGGAGACTGCAGAAAGAGAGAGCAGAAGCATGTGTGGAGCTGTGAGTGGGGTTGCCTGGAGACTTGAAGAGCAGCAAGAGCTTTTTATCCTGGCTCCTCTGGCGTGGGAGGAATCCCTGGACGTTCGCAAATGCTGAGCTGGGATCCAGCACCTCTCAGCGAGCCAGGGAGAGACTCTCTAGGCCTTTGGGAGACTGCAGAAAGAGAGAGCAGAAGCATGTGTGGAGCTGTGAGTGGGGTAGCCTGGAGACTTGAAGAGCAGCAAGAACTTTTTGTCCTGTCTCCTCTGGTGTGGGAGGAATCTCTGGACGTTCGCAAATGCTGAGCTGGGATCCAGCAATCCTCAGCGTGCGAATGACAGATTCTCTTGGCCTTCGGGAGGCAGTAGAGAGAGAGCATCAGCATGTGTGGAGCTGTGAGTGGGGTTGGCTGGAGACTTGAAGAGCAGCAACAGCTTTTGGTCGTGGCTCCTCTGGTGTGGGAGGAATCCCTGGACGTTCGCAAATGCTGAGCTGGGATCCAGCACCCCTCAGCGAGCCAGGGACAGGCTCTCTTGGCCTTTGGGAGGCTGTAGAAAGAGAGAGCAGCAGCATGTGTGGAGCTGTGAGTGGGGTTGCCTGGAGACT
Organism: Platalea leucorodia; assembly: GCF_965183815.1. Lineage (NCBI taxonomy): Eukaryota > Metazoa > Chordata > Aves > Pelecaniformes > Threskiornithidae > Platalea > Platalea leucorodia. Next base: position 10,073,547 of record NC_138833.1, read on the forward strand.
TGAAGAGCAGCAAGAGCTTTTTGTCCTGGCTCCTCTGGTGTGGGAGGAATCCCTGGACGTTCGCAAATGCTGAGCTGGGATCCAGCACCTCTCAGCGAGCCAGGGACAAGCTCTCTTGGCCTTCGGGAGGCAGCAGAGAGAGAGAGCAGCAGCATGTGTGGAGCTGGGAGTGGGGTTGCCTGGAGACTTGAAGAGCAGCAAGAGCTTTTTGTCCTGGCTCCTCTGGTGTGGGAGGAATCCCTGGACGTTCGCAAATGCTGAGCTGGGATCCAGCAATCCTCAGCGTGCGAATGACAGATTCTCTTGGCCTTCGGGAGACTGCAGAGAGAGAGAGCATCAGCATGTGTGGAGCTGTGAGTGGGGTTGCCTGGAGACTTGAAGAGCAGCAAGAGCTTTTTGTCCTGGCTCCTCTGGTGTGGGAGGAATCCCTGGACGTTCGCAAATGCTGAGCTGGGATCCAGCACCGCTCAGCGTGCCAGGGACAGGCTCTCTTGGCCTTCGGGAGACTGCAGAGAGAGAGAGCAGCAGCATGTGTGGAGCTGTGAGTGGGGTTGACTGGATACTTGAAGAGCAGCAAGAGCTTTTGGTCGTGTATCCTCTGGTGTGGGAGGAATCCCTGGACTTTCGCAAATGCTGAGCTGGGATTCAGCACCGCTCAGCGTGCGAATGAGAGATTCTCTTGGCCTTCGGGAGGCAGCAGAGACAGAGCAGCAGCATGTGTGTAGCTGTGAGTGGGGTTGCCTGGAGACTTGAAGAGCAGCAAGAGCTTTTGGTCTTGAGACTCTTTGGCGTGGGAGGAATCCCTGGACGTTCGCAAATGCTGAGCTGGGATCCAGCACCGCTCAGCGAGCCAGGGACAGGCTCTCTTGGCCTTTGGGAGGCTGCAGAAAGAGAGAGCAGCAGCATGTGTGGAGCTGTGAGCAGGGTTGCCTGGAGACTTGAAGAGCAGCAACAGCTTTTGGTCCTGGCTCCTCTGGCGTGGGAGGAATCCCTGGATGTTCGCAAATGCTGAGCTGGGATCCAGCACCTCTCAGCGAGCCAGGGATAGATTCTCTTGGCCTTTGGGAGGCTGCAGAAAGAGAGAGCAGCAGCATGTGTGGAGCTGTGAGTGGGGTTGCCTGGAGACTTGAAGAGCAGCAAGAGCTTTTTGTCCTGGCTCCTCTGGTGTGGGAAGAATCCCTGGACGTTCGCAAATGCTGAGCTGGGATCCAGCACCGCTCAGCGTGCGAATGACAGATTCTCTTGGCCTTCGGGAGGCACCAGAGAGAGAGAGCAGAAGCATGTGTGGAGCTGTGAGTGGGGTTGCCTGGAGACTTGAAGAGCAGCAAGAGCTTTTTATCCTGGCTCCTCTGGCGTGGGAGGAATCCCTGGACGTTCGCAAATGCTGAGCTGGGATCCAGCACCTCTCAGCGAGCCAGGGAGAGACTCTCTAGGCCTTTGGGAGACTGCAGAAAGAGAGAGCAGAAGCATGTGTGGAGCTGTGAGTGGGGTAGCCTGGAGACTTGAAGAGCAGCAAGAACTTTTTGTCCTGGCTCCTCTGGTGTGCGAGGAATCTCTGGACGTTCGCAAATGCTGAGCTGGGATCCAGCAATCCTCAGCGTGCGAATGACAGATTCTCTTGGCCTTCGGGAGGCAGTAGAGAGAGAGCATCAGCATGTGTGGAGCTGTGAGTGGGGTTGCCTGGAGACTTGAAGAGCAGCAAGAGCTTTTTGTCCTGGCTCCTCTGGTGTGGGAGGAATCCCTGGACGTTCGCAAATGCTGAGCTGGGATCCAGCACCGCTCAGCGTGCCAGGGAGAGATTCTCTTGGCCTTCGGGAGACTGCAGAAAGAGAGAGCAGCAGCATGTGTGGAGCTGTGAGTGGGGTTGCCTGGAGACTTGAAGAGCAGCAAGAGCTTTTTGTCCTGGCTCCTCTGGTGTGGGAGGAATCCCTGGACGTTCGCAAATGCTGAGCTGGGATCCAGCACCCCTCAGCGAGCCAGGGACAGGCTCTCTTGGCCTTTGGGAGACTGCAGAAAGAGAGAGCAGCAGCATGTGTGGAGCTGTGAGTGTGGTTGCCTGGAGACTTGAAGAGCAGCAAGAGCTTTTTGTCCTGGCTCCTCTGGTGTGGGAGGAATCCCTGGACGTTCGCAAATGCTGAGCTGGGATCCAGCACCGCTCAGCGTGCCAGGGAGAGATTCTCTTGGCCTTCGGGAGACTGCAGAAAGAGAGAGCAGCAGCATGTGTGGAGCTGTGAGTGGGGTTGCCTGGAGACTTGAAGAGCAGCAAGAGCTTTTTGTCCTGGCTCCTCTGGTGTGGGAGGAATCCCTGGACGTTCGCAAATGCTGAGCTGGGATCCAGCACCGCTCAGCGAGCCAGGGACAGAATCTCTTGGCCTTCGGGAGACTGCAGAGAGAGAGAGCAGCAGCATGTGTGGAGCTGTGAGTGGGGTTCACTGGATACTTGAAGAGCAGCAAGAGCTTTTGGTCGTGTATCCTCTGGTGTGGGAGGAATCCCTGGACGTTCGCAAATGCTGAGCTGGGATCCAGCACCCCTCAGCGTGCCAGGGACAGGCTCTCTTGGCCTTTGGGAGGCTGCAGAAAGAGAGAGCAGCAGCATGTGTGGAGCTGGGAGTGGGGTTGCCTGGAGACTTGAAGAACAGCAAGAGCTTTTTGTCCTGGCTCCTCTGGTGTGGGAGGAATTTGTGGACATTCACAAATGCTGAGCTGGGATCCAGCACCGCTCAGCGAGCCAGGGACAGGGTCTCTTGGCCTTTGGGAGGCTGCAGAAAGAGAGAGCAGCAGCATGTGTGGAGCTGTGAGTGGGGCTGCCTGGAGACGTGAAGAGCAGCAAGAGCTTTTTGTCCTGGCTCCTCTGGTGTGGGAGGAATCCCTGGACATTCGCAAATGCTGAGCTGGGATCCAGCACCGCTCAGCGAGCCAGGGACAGGCTCTCTTGGCCTTCGGGAGGCAGCAGAGAGAGAGAGCAGCAGCATGTGTGTAGCTGTGAGTGGGGTTGCCTGGAGACTTGAAGAGCAGCAACAGCTTTTGGTCGTTGCACCTCTGGTGTGGGAGGAATCCCTGGACGTTCGCAAATGCTGAGCTGGGATCCAGAACCGCTCAGCGTGCCAGGGACAGGCTCTCTTGGCCTTTGGGAGGCTGCCGAAAGAGAGAGCAGCAGCATGTGTGGAGCTGTGAATGCGGTTGCCTGGAGACTTGAAGAACAGGAAGAGCTTTATGTCTTGGCTGCTCTGGTGTGGGAGGAATCCCTGGACGTTCGCAAATGCTGAGCTGGGATCCAGCACCGCTCAGCGTGCCACGGACAGGCTCTCTTGGCCTTCGGGAGGCAGCAGAGAGAGAGAGCAGCAGCATGTGTGGAGCTGTGAATGGGGTTGCCTGGAGACTTGAAGAGCAGCAACAGCTTTTGGTCGTGGCTCCTCTGGTGTGGGAGGAATCCCTGGACGTTCGCAAATGCTGAGCTGGGATCCAGCACCGCTCAGCGTGCGAATGAAAGTTTCTCTTGGCCTTCGGGAGACTGCAGAAAGAGAGAGCAGCAGCATGTGTGGAGCTGTGAATGCGGTTGCCTGGAGACTTGAAGAACAGGAAGAGCTTTATGTCTTGGCTGCTCTGGTGTGGGAGGAATCCCTGGACGTTCGCAAATGCTGAGCTGGGATCCAGCACCGCTCAGCGTGCCACGGACAGGCTCTCTTGGCCTTCGGGAGACTGCAGAGAGAGAGAGCAGCAGCATGTGTGGAGCTGTGAATGGGGTTGCCTGGAGACTTGAAGAGCAGCAAGAGCTTTTTGTCCTGGCTCCTCTGGTGTGGGAGGAATCCCTGGACGTTCGCAAATGCTGAGCTGGGATCCAGCACCGCTCAGCGTGCGAATGAAAGTTTCTCTTGGCCTTCGGGAGACTGCAGAAAGAGAGAGCAGCAGCATGTGTGGAGCTGTGAGTGGGGTTGCCTGGAGACTTGAAGAGCAGCAAGAGCTTTTTATCCTGGCTCCTCTGGCGTGGGAGGAATCCCTGGACGTTCGCAAATGCTGAGCTGGGATCCAGCACCTCTCAGCGAGCCAGGGAGAGACTCTCTAGGCCTTTGGGAGACTGCAGAGAGAGAGAGCATCAGCATGTGTGGAGCTGTGAGTGGGGTTGCCTGGAGACTTGAAGAGCAGCAAGAGCTTTTGGTCGTGTATCCTCTGGTGTGGGAGGAATCCCTGGACGTTCGCAAATGCTGAGCTGGGATCCAGCACCGCTCAGCGAGCCACGGACAGGCTCTCTTGGCCTTCGGGAGACTGCAGAAAGAGAGAGCAGCAGCATGTGTGGAGCTGTGAGTGGGGTTGCCTGGAGACTTGAAGAGCAGCAAGAGCTTTTTGTCCTGGCTCCTCTGGTGTGGGAGGAATCCCTGGACGTTCGCAAATGCTGAGCTGGGATCCAGCACCCCTCAGCGAGCCAGGGACAGGCTCTCTTGGCCTTTGGGAGACTGCAGAAAGAGAGAGCAGCAGCATGTGTGGAGCTGTGAGTGGGGCTGCCTGGAGACTTGAAGAGCAGCAAGAGCTTTTTGTCCTGGCTCCTCTGGTGTGGGAGGAATCCCTGGACGTTCGCAAATGCTGAGCTGGGATCCAGCACCGCTCAGCGTGCCAGGGAGAGATTCTCTTGGCCTTCGGGAGACTGCAGAAAGAGAGAGCAGCAGCATGTGTGGAGCTGTGAGTGGGGTTGCCTGGAGACTTGAAGAGCAGCAAGAGCTTTTTGTCCTGGCTCCTCTGGTGTGGGAGGAATCCCTGGACGTTCGCAAATGCTGAGCTGGGATACAGCACCGCTCAGCGAGCCAGGGACAGAATCTCTTGGCCTTCGGGAGACTGCAGAGAGAGAGAGCAGCAGCATGTGTGGAGCTGTGAGTGGGGTTCACTGGATACTTGAAGAGCAGCAAGAGCTTTTGGTCGTGTATCCTCTGGTGTGGGAGGAATCCCTGGACGTTCGCAAATGCTGAGCTGGGATCCAGCACCGCTCAGCGTGCCAGGGACAGGCTCTCTTGGCCTTTGGGAGGCTGCAGAAAGAGAGAGCAGCAGCATGTGTGGAGCTGTGAATGGGGTTGCCTGGAGACTTGAAGAGCAGCAACAGCTTTTGGTCGTGGCTCCTCTGGTGTGGGAGGAATCCCTGGACGTTCGCAAATGCTGAGCTGGGATCCAGCACCCCTCAGCGTGCGAATGACAGGCTCTCTTGGCCTTCGGGTGGCAGCAGAGAGAGAGAGCAGCAGCATGTGTGGAGCTGTGAGTGGGGTTGGCTGGAGACTTGAAGAGCAGCAACAGCTTTTTGTCCTGGCTCCTCTGGTGTGGGAGGAATCCCTGGACGTTCGCAAATGCTGAGCTGGGATCCAGCACCGCTCAGCGTGCCACGGACAGGCTCTCTTGTCCTTCAGGAGGCAGCAGAGAGAGAGAGCAGCAGCATGTGTGGAGCTGTGAGTGGGGTTGCCTGGAGACTTGAAGAGCAGCAAGAGCTTTTTGTCCTGGCTCCTCTGGTGTGCGAGGAATCCCTGGACGTTCGCAAATGCTGAGCTGGGATCCAGCACCTCTCAGCGAGCCAGGGACAGGCTCTCTTGGCCTTTGGGAGGCTGCAGAAAGAGAGAGCAGCAGCATGTGTGTAGCTGTGAGTGGGGTTGCCTGGAGACTTGAAGAGCAGCAAGAGCTTTTGGTCCTGGCTCCTCTGGTGTGGGAGGAATCCCTGGACGTTCGCAAATGCTGAGCTGGGATCCAGCACCGCTCAGCGAGCCAGGGACAGGCTCTCTTGGCATTCGGGAGGCAGCAGAGAGAGAGAGCAGCAGCATGTGTGTAGCTGTGAGTGGGGTTGCCTGGAGACTTGAAGAGCAGCAAGAGCTTTTGGTCCTGGCTCCTCTGGTGTGGGAGGAATCCCTGGACGTTCGCAAATGCTGAGCTGGGATCCAGCACCGCTCAGCGAGCCAGGGACAGGCTCTCTTGGCCTTTGGGAGACTGCAGAAAGAGAGAGCAGCAGCATGTGTGGAGCTGTGAATGCGGTTGCCTGGAGACTTGAAGAACAGGAAGAGCTTTATGTCTTGGCTGCTCTGGTGTGGGAGGAATCCCTGGACGTTCGCAAATGCTGAGCTGGGATCCAGCACCGCTCAGCGTGCCACGGACAGGCTCTCTTGGCCTTCGGGAGACTGCAGAGAGAGAGAGCAGCAGCATGTGTGGAGCTGTGAATGGGGTTGCCTGGAGACTTGAAGAGCAGCAAGAGCTTTTTGTCCTGGCTCCTCTGGTGTGGGAGGAATCCCTGGACGTTCGCAAATGCTGAGCTGGGATCCAGCACCGCTCAGCGTGCGAATGAAAGATTCTCTTGGCCTTCGGGAGACTGCAGAAAGAGAGAGCAGCAGCATGTGTGGAGCTGTGAGTGGGGTTGCCTGGAGACTTGAAGAGCAGCAAGAGCTTTTTATCCTGGCTCCTCTGGCGTGGGAGGAATCCCTTGACGTTCGCAAATGCTGAGCTGGGATCCAGCACCTCTCAGCGAGCCAGGGACAGGCTCTCTTGGCCTTTGAGAGACTGCAGAAAGAGAGAGCAGCAGCATGTGTGTAGCTGTGAGTGGGGTTGCCTGGAGACTTGAAGAGCAGCAAGAACTTTTTGTCCTGGCTCCTCTGGTGTGGGAGGAATCTCTGGATGTTCGCAAATGCTGAGTTGGGATCCAGCAATCCTCAACGTGCGAATTACAGATTCTCTTGGCCTTCGGAAGGCAGTAGAGAGAGAGCAGCAGCATGTGTGGAGCTGTGAGTGGGGTGTCCTGGAGACTTGAAGAGCAGCAAGAGCTTTTGGTCCTGGCTCCTCTGGTGTGGGAGGAATCCCTGGACGTTCGCAAATGCTGAGCTGGGATCCAGCACCGCTCAGCGAGCCAGGGACAGGCTCTCTTGGCCTTCGGGAGACTGCAGAAAGAGAGAGCAGCAGCATGTGTGGAGCTGTGAGTGGGGTTGCCTGGAGACTTGAAGAGCAGCAACAGCTTTTGGTCGTGGCTCCTCTGGTGTGGGAGGAATCCCTGGACGTTCGCAAATGCTGAGCTGGGATCCAGCACCCCTCAGCGTGCGAATGACAGGCTCTCTTGGCCTTCGGGAGGCAGCAGAGAGAGAGAGCAGCAGCATGTGTGGAGCTGTGAGTGGGGTTGCCTGGAGACTTGAAGAGCAGCAAGAGCTTTTTGTCCTGGCTCCTCTGGTGTGCGAGGAATCCCTGGACGTTCGCAAATGCTGAGCTGGGATCCAGCACCGCTCAGCGAGCCAGGAACAGGCTCTCTTGGCCTTCGAGAGACTGCAGAAAGAGAGAGCAGCAGCATGTGTGGAGCTGAGAGTGGGGTGTCCTGGAGACTTGAAGAGCAGCAAGAACTTTTTGTCCTGTCTCCTCTGGTGTGCGAGGAATCTCTGGACGTTCGCAAATGCTGAGCTGGGATCCAGCAATCCTCAGCGTGCGAATGACAGATTCTCTTGGCCTTCGGGAGGCAGTAGAGAGAGAGCATCAGCATGTGTGGAGCTGTGAGTGGGGTTGCCTGGAGACTTGAAGAGCAGCAAGAGCTTTTTGTCCTGGCTCCTCTGGTGTGGGAGGAATCCCTGGACGTTCGCAAATGCTGAGCTGGGATCCAGCACCGCTCAGCGTGCCAGGGAGAGATTCTCTTGGCCTTCGGGAGACTGCAGAAAGAGAGAGCAGCAGCATGTGTGGAGCTGTGAGTGGGGTTGCCTGGAGACTTGAAGAGCAGCAAGAGCTTTTTATCCTGGCTCCTCTGGCGTGGGAGGAATCCCTTGACGTTCGCAAATGCTGAGCTGGGATCCAGCACCTCTCAGCGAGCCAGGGACAGGCTCTCTTGGCCTTTGAGAGACTGCAGAAAGAGAGAGCAGCAGCATGTGTGTAGCTGTGAGTGGGGTTGCCTGGAGACTTGAAGAGCAGCAAGAACTTTTTGTCCTGGCTCCTCTGGTGTGGGAGGAATCTCTGGATGTTCGCAAATGCTGAGTTGGGATCCAGCAATCCTCAACGTGCGAATTACAGATTCTCTTGGCCTTCGGAAGGCAGTAGAGAGAGAGCAGCAGCATGTGTGGAGCTGTGAGTGGGGTGTCCTGGAGACTTGAAGAGCAGCAAGAGCTTTTGGTCCTGGCTCCTCTGGTGTGGGAGGAATCCCTGGACGTTCGCAAATGCTGAGCTGGGATCCAGCACCGCTCAGCGAGCCAGGGACAGGCTCTCTTGGCCTTCGGGAGACTGCAGAAAGAGAGAGCAGCAGCATGTGTGGAGCTGTGAGTGGGGTTGCCTGGAGACTTGAAGAGCAGCAACAGCTTTTGGTCGTGGCTCCTCTGGTGTGGGAGGAATCCCTGGACGTTCGCAAATGCTGAGCTGGGATCCAGCACCCCTCAGCGTGCGAATGACAGGCTCTCTTGGCCTTCGGGAGGCAGCAGAGAGAGAGAGCAGCAGCATGTGTGGAGCTGTGAGTGGGGTTGCCTGGAGACTTGAAGAGCAGCAAGAGCTTTTTGTCCTGGCTCCTCTGGTGTGCGAGGAATCCCTGGACGTTCGCAAATGCTGAGCTGGGATCCAGCACCGCTCAGCGAGCCAGGAACAGGCTCTCTTGGCCTTCGAGAGACTGCAGAAAGAGAGAGCAGCAGCATGTGTGGAGCTGAGAGTGGGGTGTCCTGGAGACTTGAAGAGCAGCAAGAACTTTTTGTCCTGTCTCCTCTGGTGTGCGAGGAATCTCTGGACGTTCGCAAATGCTGAGCTGGGATCCAGCAATCCTCAGCGTGCGAATGACAGATTCTCTTGGCCTTCGGGAGGCAGTAGAGAGAGAGCATCAGCATGTGTGGAGCTGTGAGTGGGGTTGCCTGGAGACTTGAAGAGCAGCAAGAGCTTTTTGTCCTGGCTCCTCTGGTGTGGGAGGAATCCCTGGACGTTCGCAAATGCTGAGCTGGGATCCAGCACCGCTCAGCGTGCCAGGGAGAGATTCTCTTGGCCTTCGGGAGACTGCAGAAAGAGAGAGCAGCAGCATGTGTGGAGCTGTGAGTGGGGTTGCCTGGAGACTTGAAGAGCAGCAAGAGCTTTTTGTCCTGGCTCCTCTGGTGTGGGAGGAATCCCTGGACGTTCGCAAATGCTGAGCTGGGATCCAGCACCCCTCAGCGAGCCAGGGACAGGCTCTCTTGGCCTTTGGGAGACTGCAGAAAGAGAGAGCAGCAGCATGTGTGGAGCTGGGAGTGGGGTTGCCTGGAGACTTGAAGAGCAGCAAGAGCTTTTTGTCCTGGCTCCTCTGGTGTGGGAGGAATCCCTGGACGTTCGCAAATGCTGAGCTGGGATCCAGCACCGCTCAGCGTGCGAATGAAAGATTCTCTTGGCCTTCGGGAGACTGCAGAAAGAGAGAGCAGCAGCATGTGTGGAGCTGTGAGTGGGGTTGCCTGGAGACTTGAAGAGCAGCAAGAGCTTTTTATCCTGGCTCCTCTGGCGTGGGAGGAATCCCTTGACGTTCGCAAATGCTGAGCTGGGATCCAGCACCTCTCAGCGAGCCAGGGACAGGCTCTCTTGGCCTTTGAGAGACTGCAGAAAGAGAGAGCAGCAGCATGTGTGTAGCTGTGAGTGGGGTTGCCTGGAGACTTGAAGAGCAGCAAGAACTTTTTGTCCTGGCTCCTCTGGTGTGGGAGGAATCTCTGGATGTTCGCAAATGCTGAGTTGGGATCCAGCAATCCTCAACGTGCGAATTACAGATTCTCTTGGCCTTCGGAAGGCAGTAGAGAGAGAGCAGCAGCATGTGTGGAGCTGTGAGTGGGGTGTCCTGGAGACTTGAAGAGCAGCAAGAGCTTTTGGTCCTGGCTCCTCTGGTGTGGGAGGAATCCCTGGACGTTCGCAAATGCTGAGCTGGGATCCAGCACCGCTCAGCGAGCCAGGGACAGGCTCTCTTGGCCTTCGGGAGACTGCAGAAAGAGAGAGCAGCAGCATGTGTGGAGCTGTGAGTGGGGTTGCCTGGAGACTTGAAGAGCAGCAACAGCTTTTGGTCGTGGCTCCTCTGGTGTGGGAGGAATCCCTGGACGTTCGCAAATGCTGAGCTGGGATCCAGCACCCCTCAGCGTGCGAATGACAGGCTCTCTTGGCCTTCGGGAGGCAGCAGAGAGAGAGAGCAGCAGCATGTGTGGAGCTGTGAGTGGGGTTGCCTGGAGACTTGAAGAGCAGCAAGAGCTTTTTGTCCTGGCTCCTCTGGTGTGCGAGGAATCCCTGGACGTTCGCAAATGCTGAGCTGGGATCCAGCACCGCTCAGCGAGCCAGGAACAGGCTCTCTTGGCCTTCGAGAGACTGCAGAAAGAGAGAGCAGCAGCATGTGTGGAGCTGAGAGTGGGGTGTCCTGGAGACTTGAAGAGCAGCAAGAACTTTTTGTCCTGTCTCCTCTGGTGTGCGAGGAATCTCTGGACGTTCGCAAATGCTGAGCTGGGATCCAGCAATCCTCAGCGTGCGAATGACAGATTCTCTTGGCCTTCGGGAGGCAGTAGAGAGAGAGCATCAGCATGTGTGGAGCTGTGAGTGGGGTTGCCTGGAGACTTGAAGAGCAGCAAGAGCTTTTTGTCCTGGCTCCTCTGGTGTGGGAGGAATCCCTGGACGTTCGCAAATGCTGAGCTGGGATCCAGCACCGCTCAGCGTGCCAGGGAGAGATTCTCTTGGCCTTCGGGAGACTGCAGAAAGAGAGAGCAGCAGCATGTGTGGAGCTGTGAGTGGGGTTGCCTGGAGACTTGAAGAGCAGCAAGAGCTTTTTGTCCTGGCTCCTCTGGTGTGGGAGGAATCCCTGGACGTTCGCAAATGCTGAGCTGGGATCCAGCACCCCTCAGCGAGCCAGGGACAGGCTCTCTTGGCCTTTGGGAGACTGCAGAAAGAGAGAGCAGCAGCATGTGTGGAGCTGGGAGTGGGGTTGCCTGGAGACTTGAAGAGCAGCAAGAGCTTTTTGTCCTGGCTCCTCTGGTGTGGGAGGAATCCCTGGACGTTCGCAAATGCTGAGCTGGGATCCAGCACCGCTCAGCGTGCCAGGGAGAGATTCTCTTGGCCTTCGGGAGACTGCAGAAAGAGAGAGCAGCAGCATGTGTGTAGCTGTGAGTGGGGTTGCCTGGAGACTTGAAGAGCAGCAAGAGCTTTTTGTCCTGGCTCCTCTGGTGTGGGAGGAATCCCTGGACGTTCGCAAATGCTGAGCTGGGATCCAGCACCCCTCAGCGAGCCAGGGACAGGCTCTCTTGGCCTTCGGGAGACTGCAGAGAGAGAGAGCAGCAGCATGTGTGGAGCTGTGAGTGGGGTGTCCTGGAGACTTGAAGAGCAGCAAGAGCTTTTTGTCCTGGCTCCTCTGGTGTGGGAGGAATCCCTGGACGTTCGCAAATGCTGAGCTGGGATCCAGCACCGCTCAGCGAGCCAGGGACAGAATCTCTTGGCCTTCGGGAGACTGCAGAGAGAGAGAGCAGCAGCATGTGTGGAGCTGTGAGTGGGGTTCACTGGATACTTGAAGAGCAGCAAGAGCTTTTGGTCGTGTATCCTCTGGTGTGGGAGGAATCCCTGGACGTTCGCAAATGCTGAGCTGGGATTCAGCACCGCTCAGCGAGCCAGGGAGAGATTCTCTTGGCCTTCGGGAGACTGCAGAGAGAGAGAGCAGCAGCATGTTTGGAGCTGTGAGTGGGGTTCACTGGATACTTGAAGAGCAGCAAGAGCTTTTGGTCGTGTATCCTCTGGTGTGGGAGGAATCCCTGGACGTTCGCAAATGCTGAGCTGGGATCCAGCACCGCTCAGCGTGCCAGGGAGAGATTCTCTTGGCCTTTCGGAGACTGCAGAAAGAGAGAGCTGCAGCATGTGTGGAGCTGGGAGTGGGGTTGCCTGGAGACTTGAAGAATAGCAAGAGCTTTTTGTCCTGGCTCCTCTGGTGTGGGAGGAATTTGTGGACATTCACAAATGCTGAGCTGGGATCCAGCACCGCTCAGCGAGCCAGGGACAGGCTCTCTTGGCCTTTGGGAGGCTGCAGAAAGAGAGAGCAGCAGCATGTGTGGAGCTGTGAGTGGGGTTGCCTGGAGACGTGAAGAGCAGCAAGAGCTTTTTGTCCTGGCTCCTCTGGTGTGGGAGGAATCCCTGGACATTCGCAAATGCTGAGCTGGGATCCAGCACCGCTCAGCGAGCCAGGGACAGGCTCTCTTGGCCTTCGGGAGGCAGCAGAGAGAGAGAGCAGCAGCATGTGTGTAGCTGTGAGTGGGGTTGCCTGGAGACTTGAAGAGCAGCAACAGCTTTTGGTCGTGGCACCTCTGGCGTGGGAGGAATCCCTGGACGTTCGCATATGCTGAGCTGGGATCCAGAACCGCTCAGCGTGCCAGGGACAGGCTCTCTTGGCCTTCGGGAGACTGCAGAAAGAGAGAGCAGCAGCATGTGTGGAGCTGTGAATGCGGTTGCCTGGAGACTTGAAGAACAGGAAGAGCTTTATGTCTTGGCTGCTCTGGTGTGGGAGGAATCCCTGGACGTTCGCAAATGCTGAGCTGGGATCCAGCACCGCTCAGCGTGCCACGGACAGGCTCTCTTGGCCTTCGGGAGACTGCAGAAAGAGAGAGCAGCAGCATGTGTGGAGCTGTGAGTGGGGTTGCCTGGAGACTTGAAGAGCAGCAAGAGCTTTTTGTCCTGGCTCCTCTGGTGTCCGAGGAATCCCTTGACGTTCGCAAATGCTGAGCTGGGATCCAGCACCTCTCAGCGAGCCAGGGACAGGCTCTCTTGGCCTTTGGGAGACTGCAGAAAGAGAGAGCAGCAGCATGTGTGGAGCTGTGAGTGGGGTTGCCTGGAGACTTGAAGAGCAGCAAGAACTTTTTGTCCTGGCTCCTCTGGTGTGGGAGGAATCTCTGGATGTTTGCAAATGCTGAGTTGGGATCCAGCAATCCTCAACGTGCGAATTATAGATTCTCTTGGCCTTCGGGAGGCAGTAGAGAGAGAGCAGCAGCATGTGTGGAGCTGTGAGTGGGGTGTCCTGGAGACTTGAAGAGCAGCAAGAGCTTTTTGTCCTGGCTCCTCTGGTGTGGGAGGAATCCCTGGACGTTCGCAAATGCTGAGCTGGGATCCAGCACCGCTCAGCGAGCCAGGGACAGGCTCTCTTGGCCTTTGGGAGGCTGTAGAAAGAGAGAGCAGCAGCATGTGTGGAGCTGTGAGTGGGGTTGCCTGGAGACTTGAAGAGCAGCAACAGCTTTTGGTCGTGGCTCCTCTGGTGTGGGAGGAATCCCTGGACGTTCGCAAATGCTGAGCTGGGATCCAGCACCCCTCAGCGTGCGAATGACAGGCTCTCTTGGCCTTCGGGAGGCAGCAGAGAGAGAGAGCAGCAGCATGTGTGGAGCTGTGAGTGGGGTTGGCTGGAGACTTGAAGAACAGCAAGAGCTTTTTGTCCTGGCTCCTCTGGTGTGCGAGGAATCCCTGGACGTTCGCAAATGCTGAGCTGGGATCCAGCACCGCTCAGCGAGCCAGGAACAGGCTCTCTTGGCCTTCGAGAGACTGCAGAAAGAGAGAGCAGCAGCATGTGTGGAGCTGAGAGTGGGGTGTCCTGGAGACTTGAAGAGCAGCAAGAGCTTTTTGTCCTGGCTCCTTTGGGGTGGGAAGAATCCCTGGACGTTCGCAAATGCTGAGCTGGGATCCATCACCCCTCAGCGTGCCAGGGAGAGATTCTCTTGGCCTTCGGGAGGCTGCAGGAAGAGAGGGCAGCAGTATGTGTGGAGCTGGGATTGGGGTTGCCTGGAGACGTGAAGAGCAGCAAGAGCTTTTTGTCCTGTCTCCTCTGGTGTGGGAGAAATCCCTGGACATTCGCAAATGCTGAGCTGGGATCCAGCACCGCTCAGCGTGTGAATGACAGATTCTCTTGGCCTTCGGGAGGCAGCAGAGAAAGAGAGCAGCAGCATGTGTGGAGCTGTGAGTGGGGTTGCCTGGAGACTTGAAGAGCAGCAACAGCTTTTGGTCCTGGCTCCTCTGGTGTGGGAGGAATCCCTGGACGTTCGCAAATGCTGACCTGGGATCCAGCACCTCTCAGCGAGCCAGGGACAGGCTCTCTTGGCCTTTGGGAGGCTGTAGAAAGAGAGAGCAGCAGCATGTGTGCAGCTGTGAGTGGGGTTGCCTGGAGACTTGAAGAGCAGCAAGAGCTTTTTGTCCTGGCTCCTCTGGTGTGGGAGGAATCCCTGGACGTTCGCAAATGCTGAGCTGGGATCCAGCAATCCTCAGCGTGCGAATGAAAGATTCTCTTGGCCTTCGGGAGACTGCAGAGAGATAGACCAGCAGCATGTGTGGAGCTGTGAGTGGGGTTGCCTGGAGACGTGAAGAGCAGCAAGAGCTTTTTGTCCTGGCTCCTCTGGTGTGGGAGGAATCCCTGGACATTCGCAAATGCTGAGCTGGGATCCAGCACCGCTCAGCGAGCCAGCGACAGGCTCTCTTGGCGTTTGGGAGGCTGCAGAGAGAGAGAGCAGCAGCATGTGTGTAGCTGTGAGTGGGGTTGCCTGGAGACTTGAAGAGCAGCAAGAGCTTTTGGTCGTGGCTCCTCTGGTGTGGGAGGAATCCCTGAACGTTCGCAAATGCTGAGCTGGGATCCAGCACCGCTCAGCGTGCCAGGGACAGGCTCTCTTGGCGTTTGGGAGGCTGCAGAAAGAGAGAGCAGCAGCATGTGTGGAGCTGTGAATGCGGTTGCCTGGAGACGTGAAGAGCAGCAAGAGCTTTTTGTCCTGTCTCCTCTGGTGTGGGAGGAATCCCTGGACATTCGCAAATGCTGAGCTGGGATCCAGCACCGCTCAGCGAGCCAGGGACAGGCTCTCTTGGCCTTTGGGAGACTGCAGAGAGAGAGAGCAGCAGCATGTGTGGAGCTGTGAGTGGGGTTGCCTGGAGACTTGAAGAGCAGCAACAGCTTTTGGTCCTGGCTCCTCTGGGGTGGGAGGAATCCCTGGACGTTCGCAAATGCTGAGCTGGGATCCAGCACCGCTCAGCGAGCCAGGGACAGGCTCTCTTGGCCTTTGGGAGGCTGCAGAAAGAGAGAGCAGCAGCATGTGTGGAGCTGTGAATGCGGTTGCCTGGAGACTTGAAGAGCAGCAAGAGCTTTTTGTCCTGGCTCCTCTGGTGTGGGAGGAATCCCTGGACGTTCGCAAATGCTGAGCTGGGATCCAGCACCGCTCAGCGTGCCAGAGAGAGTTTCTCTTGGCCTTTGTGAGGCTGCAGAAAGAGAGAGCAGCAGCATGTGTGGAGCTGTGAGTGGGGTAGCCTGGAGACTTGAAGAACAGCAAGAGCTTTTTGTCCTGGCTCCTCTGGTGTGCGAGGAATCCCTGGATGTTCGCAAATGCTGAGCTGGGATCCAGCACCGCTCAGCGTGCCAGGGAGAGATTCTCTTGGCCTTTGGGAGGCTGCAGAAAGAGAGAGCAGCAGCATGTGTGTAGCTGTGAGTGGGGTTGCCTGGAGACTTGAAGAGCAGCAAGAGCTTTTTGTCCTGGCTCCTCTGGTGTGGGAGGAATCCCTGGACATTCGCAAATGCTGAGCTGGGATCCATCACCTCTCAGCGTGCCAGGGACAGGCTCTCTTGGCCTTTGGGAGACTGCAGAAAGAGAGAGCAGCAGCATGTGTGGAGCTGTGAGTGGGGTTGCCTGGAGACTTGAAGAGCAGCATGAGGTTTTGGTCTTGAGACCCTTTGGAGTGAGAGGAATCCCTGGACATTCGCAAATGCTGAGCTGGGATCCAGCACCGCTCAGCGAGCCAGGGACAGGCTCTCTTGGCCTTTGGGAGGCTGCAGAAAGAGAGAGCAGCAGCATGTGTGGAGCTGGGAGTGGGGTTGCCTGGAGACTTGAAGAGCAGCAAGAGCTTTTGGTCCTGGCTCCTCTGGCGTGGGAGGAATCCCCGGACGTTCGCAAATGCTGAGCTGGGATCCAGCACCTCTCAGCGAGCCAGGGACAGGCTCTCTTGGCCTTCGGGAGACTGCAGAAAGAGAGAGCAGCAGCATGTGTGGAGCTGTGAGTGGGGTTGCCTGGAGACTTGAAGAGGAGCAACAGCTTTTGGTCGCGGCTCCTCTGGTGTGGGAGGAATCCCTGGATGTTCGCAAATGCTGAGCTGGGATCCAGCACCGCTCAGCGAGCCAGGGATAGATTCTCATGGCCTTTGGGAGGCTGCAGAAAGAGAGAGCAGCAGCATGTGTGGAGCTGTGAGTGGGGTTGGCTGGAGACTTGAAGAGCAGCAAGAGCTTTTTGTCCTGGCTCCTCTGGTGTGGGAAGAATCCCTGGACGTTCGCAAATGCTGAGCTGGGATCCAGCACCGCTCAGCGTGCGAATGAGAGATTCTCTTGGCCTTCGGGAGACTGCAGAGAGAGAGAGCAGCAGCATGTGTGTAGCTGTGAGTGGGGTTGCCTGGAGACTTGAAGAGCAGCAAGAGCTTTTTATCCTGGCTCCTCTGGCGTGGGAGGAATCCCTGGACGTTCGCAAATGCTGAGCTGGGATCCAGCACTGCTCAGCGAGCCAGGGACAGGCTCTCTTGGCCTTCGGGAGGCAGTAGAGAGAGAGCATCAGCATGTGTGGAGCTGTGAGTGGGGTTGCCTGGAGACTTGAAGAGCAGCAACAGCTTTTGGTCCTGGCTCCTCTGGTGTGGGAGGAATCCCTGGACGTTCGCAAATGCTGAGCTGGGATCCAGCACCGCTCAGCGTGCCAGGGAGAGATTCTCTTGGCCTTCGGGAGACTGCAGAAAGAGAGAGCAGCAGCATGTGTGGAGCTGTGAATGCGGTTGACTGGAGACTTGAAGAGCAGCAAGAGCTTTTTGTCCTGGCTCCTCTGGTGTGGGAGGAATCCCTGGACGTTCACAAATGCTGAGCTGGGATCCAGCACCTCTCAGCGAGCCAGGGACGGAATCTCTTGGCCTTCGGGAGACTGCAGAGAGAGAGAGCAGCCGCATGTGTGGAGCTGTGAGTGGGGTTCACTGGATACTTGAAGAGCAGCAAGAGCTTTTTGTCCTGGCTCCTCTGGTGTGGGAGGAATCCCTGGACGTTCGCAAATGCTGAGCTGGGATCCAGCACCGCTCAGCGAGCCAGGGAGAGATTCTCTTTTCCTTTGGGAGGCTGCAGAAAGAGAGAGCAGCAGCATGTGTGGAGCTGTGAGTGGGGCTGCCTGGAGACTTGAAGAGCAGCAAGAGCTTTTGGTCTTGACACCCTTTGGAGTGAGAGGAATCCCTGGACGTTCGCAAATGCTGAGCTGGGATCCAGCACCGCTCAGCGTGCGAATGACAGATTCTCTTGGCCTTTGGGAGGCTGCAGGAAGAGAGAGCAGCAGTATGTGTGGAGCTGTGAGTGGGGTTGGCTGGAGACTTGAAGAGCAGCAAGAGCTTTTTGTCCTGGCTCCTCTGGTGTGGGAGGAATCCCTGGACGTTCGCAAATGCTGAGCTGGGATCCAGCACCCCTCAGCGTGTGAATGACAGATTCTCTTGGCCTTTGGGAGGCAGCAGAGAAAGAGAGCAGCAGCATGTGTGGAGCTGTGAATGGGGTTGCCTGGAGACTTGAAGAGCAGCAAGAGCTTTTTGTCTTGACAATCTTTGGGGTGGGAGGAATCCCTGGACGTTCGCAAATGCTGAGCTGGGATCCAGCGCCCCTCAGCGAGCCAGGAACAGGCTCTCTTGGCCTTTGGGAGGCTGCAGAAAGAGAGAGAAATAGCGTTCGTAGGGCTGTGAGTGGGGTTGCCTGGAGGCTTGAAGAGCAGCAAGAGGTTTTTGTCCTGGCTCCTCTGGTGTGGGAGGAATTTGTGGACATTCACAAATGCTGAGCTGGGATCCAGCACCGCTCAGCGAGCCAGGGAGAGATTCTCTTGGCCTTTGGGAGGCTGCAGAAAGAGAGAGCAGCAGCATGTGTGGAGCTGTGAGTGGGGTTGCCTGGAGACGTGAAGAGCAGCAAGAGCTTTTTGTCCTGGCTCCTCTGGTGTGGGAGGAATCCCTGGACATTCGCAAATGCTGAGCTGGGATCCAGCACCGCTCAGCGAGCCAGGGACAGGCTGTCTTGGCCTTCGGGAGGCAGCAGAGAGAGAGAGCAGCAGCATGTGTGGAGCTGTGAGTGGGGTTGCCTGGAGACTTGAAGAGCAGCAAGAGCTTTTTGTCCTGGCTCCTCTGGTGTGGAAAGAATCCCTGGACGTTCGCAAATGCTGAGCTGGGATCCAGCACCGCTCAGCGTGTGAATGAAAGATTCTCTTGGCCTTCGGGAGACTGCAGAAAGAGAGAGCAGCAGCATGTGTGGAGCTGTGAGTGGGGTGTCCTGGAGACTTGAAGAGCAGCAAGAGCTTTTTATCCTGGCTCCTCTGGCGTGGGAGGAATCCCTGGACGTTCGCAAATGCTGAGCTGGGATCCAGCACCGCTCAGCGAGCCAGGGAGAGACTCTCTTGGCGTTTGGGAGACTGCAGAAAGAGAGAGCAGCAGCATGTGTGGAGCTGTGAGTGGGGTTGCCTGGAGACTTGAAGAGCAGCAAGAACTTTTTGTCCTGGCTCCTCTGGTGTGGGAGGAATCTCTGGACGTTCACAAATGCTGAGCTGGGATCCAGCAATCCTCAACGTGCGAATGACAGATTCTCTTGGCCTTCGGGAGGCAGTAGAGAGAGAGCATCAGCATGTGTGGAGCTGTGAGTGGGGTTGCCTGGAGACTTGAAGAGCAGCAAGAGCTTTTTGTCCTGGCTCCTCTGGTGTGGGAGGAATCCCTGGACGTTCGCAAATGCTGAGCTGGGATCCAGCACCGCTCAGCGTGCCAGGGACAGGCTCTCTTGGCCTTTGGGAGGCTGCAGAAAGAGAGAGCAGCAGCATGTGTGGAGCTGTGAGTGGGGTTGGCTGGAGACTTGAAGAGCAGCAAGAGCTTTTTGTCCTGGCTCCTCTGGTGTGGGAGGAATCCCTGGACGTTCGCAAATGCTGAGCTGGGATCCAGCACCCCTCAGCGTGTGAATGACAGATTCTCTTGGCCTTTGGGAGGCAGCAGAGAAAGAGAGCAGCAGCATGTGTGGAGCTGTGAATGGGGTTGCCTGGAGACTTGAAGAGCAGCAAGAGCTTTTTGTCTTGACAATCTTTGGGGTGGGAGGAATCCCTGGACGTTCGCAAATGCTGAGCTGGGATCCAGCGCCCCTCAGCGAGCCAGGAACAGGCTCTCTTGGCCTTTGGGAGGCTGCAGAAAGAGAGAGAAATAGCGTTCGTAGGGCTGTGAGTGGGGTTGCCTGGAGGCTTGAAGAGCAGCAAGAGGTTTTTGTCCTGGCTCCTCTGGTGTGGGAGGAATTTGTGGACATTCACAAATGCTGAGCTGGGATCCAGCACCGCTCAGCGAGCCAGGGAGAGATTCTCTTGGCCTTTGGGAGGCTGCAGAAAGAGAGAGCAGCAGCATGTGTGGAGCTGTGAGTGGGGTTGCCTGGAGACGTGAAGAGCAGCAAGAGCTTTTTGTCCTGGCTCCTCTGGTGTGGGAGGAATCCCTGGACATTCGCAAATGCTGAGCTGGGATCCAGCACCGCTCAGCGAGCCAGGGACAGGCTGTCTTGGCCTTCGGGAGGCAGCAGAGAGAGAGAGCAGCAGCATGTGTGGAGCTGTGAGTGGGGTTGCCTGGAGACTTGAAGAGCAGCAAGAGCTTTTTGTCCTGGCTCCTCTGGTGTGGAAAGAATCCCTGGACGTTCGCAAATGCTGAGCTGGGATCCAGCACCGCTCAGCGTGTGAATGAAAGATTCTCTTGGCCTTCGGGAGACTGCAGAAAGAGAGAGCAGCAGCATGTGTGGAGCTGTGAGTGGGGTTGCCTGGAGACTTGAAGAGCAGCAAGAGCTTTTTATCCTGGCTCCTCTGGCGTGGGAGGAATCCCTGGACGTTCGCAAATGCTGAGCTGGGATCCAGCACCGCTCAGCGAGCCAGGGAGAGACTCTCTTGGCCTTTGGGAGACTGCAGAAAGAGAGAGCAGCAGCATGTGTGGAGCTGTGAGTGGGGTTGCCTGGAGACTTGAAGAGCAGCAAGAACTTTTTGTCCTGGCTCCTCTGGTGTGGGAGGAATCTCTGGACGTTCACAAATGCTGAGCTGGGATCCAGCAATCCTCAACGTGCGAATGACAGATTCTCTTGGCCTTCGGGAGGCAGTAGAGAGAGAGCATCAGCATGTGTGGAGCTGTGAGTGGGGTTGCCTGGAGACTTGAAGAGCAGCAAGAGCTTTTTGTCCTGGCTCCTCTGGTGTGGGAGGAATCCCTGGACGTTCGCAAATGCTGAGCTGGGATCCAGCACCGCTCAGCGTGCCAGGGACAGGCTCTCTTGGCCTTTGGGAGGCTGCAGAAAGAGAGAGCAGCAGCATGTGTGGAGCTGTGAGTGGGGTTGACTGGAGACTTGAAGAGCAGCAAGAGCTTTTTGTCCTGGCTCCTCTGGCGTGGGAGGAATCCCTGGACATTCGCAAATGCTGAGCTGGGATCCAGCACCGCTCAGCGAGCCAGCGACAGGCTCTCTTGGCCTTCGGGAGGCACCAGAGAGAGAGAGCAGCAGCATGTGTGGAGCTGTGAATGCGGTTGCCTGGAGACTTGAAGAGCAGCAAGAGCTTTTGGTCCTGGCTCCTCTGGTGTGCGAGGAATCCCTGGACGTTCGCAAATGCTGAGCTGGGATCCAGCACCCCTCAGCGTGCGAATGACAGATTCTGTTGGCCTTCGGGAGGCAGCAGAGAGAGAGAGCAGCAGCATGTGTGTAGCTGTGAATGCAGTTGCCTGGAGACTTGAAGAGCAGCAACAGCTTTTGGTCCTGGCTCCTCTGGCGTGGGAGGAATCCCTGGACGTTCGCAAATGCTGAGCTGGGATCCAGCACCGCTCAGTGAGCCAGGGACAGGCTCTCTTGTCCTTCGAGAGACTGCAGAAAGAGAGAGCAGCAGCATGTGTGGAGCTGAGAGTGGGGTGTCCTGGAGACTTGAAGAGCAGCAAGAGCTTTTTGTCCTGGCTCCTTTGGGGTGGGAAGAATCCCTGGACGTTCGCAAATGCTGAGCTGGGATCCATCACCCCTCAGCGTGCCAGGGACAGGCTCTCTTGGCCTTCGGGAGGCTGCAGGAAGAGAGGGCTGCAGTATGTGTGGAGCTGGGATTGGGGTTGCCTGGAGACTTGAAGAGCAGCAAGAGCTTTTTGTCCTGGCTCCTCTGGTGTGGGAGGAATCCCTGGACATTCGCAAATGCTGAGCTGGGATCCAGCAGTCCTCAGCATGCGAATGACAGATTGTCTTGGCCTTCGGGAGACAGCAGAGAGAGAGAGCAGAAGCATGTGTGGAGCTGTGAGTGGGGTTGCCTGGAGACTTGAAGAGCAGCAAGAACTTTTTGTCCTGGCTCCTCTGGTGTGGGAGGAATCTCTGGATGTTCGCAAATGCTGAGTTGGGATCCAGCAATCCTCAACGTGCGAATTACAGATTCTCTTGGCCTTCGGGAGGCAGTAGAGAGAGAGCATCAGCATGTGTGGAGCTGTGAGTGGGGTTGCCTGGAGACTTGAAGAGCAGCAACAGCTTTTTGTCCTGGCTCCTCTGGTGTGGGAGGAATCCCTGGACGTTCGCAAATGCTGAGCTGGGATCCAGCACCGCTCAGCGTGCCAGGGACAGGCTCTCTTGGCCTTTGGGAGGCTGCAGAAAGAGAGAGCAGCAGCATGTGTGGAGCTGTGAGTGGGGTTGCCTGGAGACTTGAAGAGCAGCAAGAGCTTTTTGTCCTGGCTCCTCTGGTGTGGGAGGAATCCCTGGACATTCGCAAATGCTGAGCTGGGATCCAGCACCGCTCAGCGAGCCAGCGACAGGCTCTCTTGGCCTTCGGGAGGCACCAGAGAGAGAGAGCAGCAGCATGTGTGGAGCTGTGAATGCGGTTGCCTGGAGACTTGAAGAGCAGCAAGAGCTTTTGGTCCTGGCTCCTCTGGTGTGCGAGGAATCCCTGGACGTTCGCAAATGCTGAGCTGGGATCCAGCACCCCTCAGCGTGCGAATGACAGGCTCTCTTGGCCTTCGGGAGGCAGCAGAGAGAGAGTGCAGGCGCATGTGTGGAGCTGTGAGTGGGGTTGCCTGGAGACTTGAAGAACAGCAAGAGCTTTTTGTCCTGGCTCCTCTGGTGTGCGAGGAATCCCTGGACGTTCGCAAATGCTGAGCTGGGATCCAGCACCGCTCAGCGAGCCAGGGACAGGCTCTCTTGGCCTTTGGGTGACTGCCGAAAGAGAGAGCAGCAGCATGTGTGGAGCTGAGAGTGGGGTGTCCTGGAGACTTGAAGAGCAGCAAGAGCTTTTTGTCCTGGCTCCTTTGGGGTGGGAAGAATCCCTGGACGTTCGCAAATGCTGAGCTGGGATCCAGCACCCCTCAGCGTGCCAGGGAGAGATTCTCTTGGCCTTCGGGAGGCTGCAGGAAGAGAGGGCAGCAGTATGTGTGGAGCTGTGAGTGGGGTTGCCTGGAGACTTGAAGAGCAGCATGAGGTTTTTGTCCTGGCTCCTCTGGTGTGGGAGAAATCCCTGGACATTCGCAAATGCTGAGCTGGGATCCAGCACCGCTCAGCGTGCGAATGACAGATTGTCTTGGCCTTCGGGAGACAGCAGAGAGAGAGAGCAGCAGCATGTGTGGAGCTGTGAGTGGGGTTGCCTGGAGACTTGAAGAGCAGCAAGAGCTTTTTGTCCTGGCTCCTCTGGTGTGGGAGGAATCCCTGGACGTTTGCAAATGCTGAGCTGGGATCCAGCACCGCTCAGCGAGCCAGGGACAGGCTCTCTTGGCCTTCGGAAGACTGCCGAAAGAGAGAGCAGCAGCATGTGTGGAGCTGTGAGTGGGGTTGCCTGGAGACTTGAAGAGCAGCAAGAGCTTTTTGTCCTGGCTCCTCTGGTGTGGGAGGAATCCCTGGACATTCGCAAATGCTGAGCTGGGATCCAGCAATCCTCAGCGTGCGAATGACAGATTCTCTTGGCCTTCGGGAGACTGCAGAGAGAGAGAGCAGCAGCATGTGTGGAGCTGTGAGTGGGGTTGCCTGGAGACTTGAAGAGCAGCAAGAGCTTTTTGTCCTGGCTCCTCTGGTGTGGGAGGAATCCCTGGACGTTCGCAAATGCTGAGCTGGGATCCAGCACCGCTCAGCGTGCCAGGGACAGGCTCTCTTGGCCTTCGGGAGACTGCAGAAAGAGAGAGCATCAGCATGTGTGGAGCTGTGAGTGGGGTTGCCTGGAGACTTGAAGAGCAGCAAGAGCTTTTTGTCCTGTCTCCTCTGGTGTGGGAGGAATCCCTGGACATTCGCAAATGCTGAGCTGGGATCCAGCACCGCTCAGCGAGCCAGGGACAGGCTCTGTTGGCGTTCGGGAGACTGCAGAGAGAGAGAGCAGCAGCATGTGTGGAGCTGTGAGTGGGGTTGCCTGGAGACTTGAAGAGCAGCAAGAACTTTTGGTCATGTATCCTCTGGTGTGGGAGGAATCCCTGGACGTTCGCAAATGCTGAGCTGGGATCCAGCACCGCTCAGCGTGCGAATGACAGGCTCTCTTGGCCTTCGGGAGGCAGCAGAGAGAGAGAGCAGCAGCATGTGTGGAGCTGTGAGTGGGGTTGCCTGGAGACTTGAAGAGCAGCAACAGCTTTTCGTCGCGGCTCCTCTGGTGTGGGAGGAATCCCTGGACGTTCGCAAATGCTGAGCTGGGATCCAGCACCGCTCAGCGTGCCAGGGACAGGCTCTCTTGGCCTTTGGGAGGCTGCAGAAAGAGAGAGCAGCAGCATGTGTGGAGCTGTGAATGCGGTTGCCTGGAGACTTGAAGAGCAGCAAGAGCTTTTTGTCCTGGCTCCTCTGGTGTGCAAGGAATCCCTGGACGTTCGCAAATGCTGAGCTGGGATCCAGCACCGCTCAGCGTGCCAGGGAGAGTTTCTCTTGGCCTTTGGGAGGCTGCAGAAAGAGAGAGCAGCAGCATGTGTGGAGCTGTGAGTGGGGTAGCCTGGAGACTTGAAGAGCAGCAAGAGCTTTATGTCCTGGCTCCTCTGGTGTGGGAGGAATCCCTGGACGTTCGCAAATGCTGAGCTGGGATCCAGCACCACTCAGCGAGCCAGGGACAGGCTCTCTTGGCCTTCGGGAGACTGAAGAAAGAGAGAGCAGCAGCATGTGTGGAGCTGTGAATGCGGTTGCCTGGAGACTTGAAGAACAGCAAGAGCTTTTTGTCCTGGCTCCTCTGGTGTGGGAGGAATCCCTGGACGTTCGCAAATGCTGAGCTGGGATCCAGCACCGCTCAGCGTGCCAGGGACAGGCTCTCTTGGCCTTTGGGAGGCTGCAGAAAGAGAGAGCAGCAGCATGTGTGGAGCTGTGAGTGGGGTTGCCTGGAGACTTGAAGAGCAGCATGAGGTTTTGGTCTTGAGACCCTTTGGAGTGAGAGGAATCCCTGGACGTTCGCAAATGCTGAGCTGGGATCCAGCACCGCTCAGCGAGCCAGGGACAGGCTCTCTTGGCCTTCGGGAGGCAGCAGAGAGAGAGAGCAGCAGCATGTGTGGAGCTGGGAGTGGGGTTGCCTGGAGACTTGAAGAGCAGCAACAGCTTTTGGTCGGGGCTCCTCTGGTGTGGGAGGAATCCCTGGACGTTCGCAAATGCTGAGCTGGGATCCAGCACCCCTCAGCGTGCCAGGGACAGGCTCTCTTGGCCTTCGGGAGGCTGCAGAAAGAGAGAGCAGCAGCATGTGTGGAGCTGTGAGTGGGGTTGCCTGGAAACTTGAAGAACAGGAAGAGCTTTTTGTCCTGGCTCCTCTGGCGTGGGAGGAATCCCTGGACGTTCGCAAATGCTGAGCTGGGATCCAGCACCGCTCAGCGAGCCAGGGACAGGCTCTCTTGGCCTTCGGGAGACTGCAGAGAGAGAGAGCAGCAGCATGTGTGGAGCTGTGAGTGGGGTTGCCTGGAGACTTGAAGAGCAGCAACAGCTTTTGGTAGCGGCTCCTCTGGCGTGGGAGGAATCCCTGGACGTTCGCAAATGCTGAGCTGGGATCCAGCACCGCTCAGCGTGCGAATGACAGATTCTCTTGGCCTTCGGGAGGCAGCAGAGACAGAGCAGCAGCATGTGTGGAGCTGTGAATACGGTTGCCTGGAGACTTGAGGAGCAGCAAGAGCTTTTGGTCTTGAGACTCTTTGGCGTGGGAGGAATCCCTGGACATTCGCAAATGCTGAGCTGGGATCCAGCACCGCTCAGCGTGCGAATGACAGATTCTCTTGGCCTTCGGGAGGCAGCAGAGAGAGAGAGCAGCAGCATGTGTGGAGCTGTGAATGCGGTTGCCTGGAGACTTGAAGAGCAGCAAGAGCTTTTTGTCCTGGCTCCTCTGGTGTGGGAGGAATCCCTGGACGTTCGCAAATGCTGAGCTGGGATCCAGCACCTCTCAGCGAGCCAGGGACAGGCTCTCTTGGCCTTCGAGAGACGGCAGAAGGAGAGAGCAGCAGCATTTGTGGAGCTGGGAGTGGGGTTGCCTGGAGACTTGAAGAGCAGCAAGAGCTTTTGGTCCTGGCTCCTCTGGTGTGCGAGGAATCCCTGGACGTTCGCAAATGCTGAGCTGGGATCCAGCACCGCTCAGCGAGCCAGGGACAGGCTCTCTTGGCCTTTGGGAGGCTGCAGAAAGAGAGAGCAGCAGCATGTGTGGAGCTGTGAGTGGGGTTGCCTGGAGACTTGAAGAGCAGCAAGAGCTTTTTGTCCTGGCTCCTCTGGTGTGGGAGGAATCCCTGGACGTTCGCAAATGCTGAGCTGGGATCCAGCACCCCTCAGCGTGCGAATGACAGATTCTCTTGGCCTTTGGGAGGCAGCAGAGAGAGAGAGCAGCAGCATGTGTGTAGCTGTGAGTGGGGTTGCCTGGAGACTTGAAGAGCAGCAACAGCTTTTGGTCGCGGCTCCTCTGGTGTGGGAGGAATCCCTGGACGTTCGCAAATGCTGAGCTGGGATCCAGCAATCCTCAACCTGCGAATGACAGATTCTCTTGGCCTTCGGGAGGCAGCAGAGAGAGAGAGCAGCAGCATGTGTGGAGCTGTGAGTGGGGTTGCCTGGAGACTTGAAGAGCAGCAAGAGCTTTTGGTCTTGAGACTCTTTGGGGTGGGAGGAATCCCTGGACGTTCGCAAATGCTGAGCTGGGATCCAGCACCGCTCAGTGAGCCAGGGACAGGCTCTCTTGGCCTTCGGGAGACTGCAGAAAGAGAGAGCAGCAGCATGTGTGGAGCTGTGAGTGGGGTTGCCTGGAGACTTGAAGAGCAGCAAGAGCTTTTTGTCCTGGCTCCTCTGGCGTGGGAGGAATCCCTGGACGTTCGCAAATGCTGAGCTGGGATCCAGCACCGCTCAGTGAGCCAGGGAGAGACTCTCTAGGCCTTTGGGAGACTGCAGAAAGAGAGAGCAGCAGCATGTGTGGAGCTGTGAGTGTGGTTGCCTGGAGACTTGAAGAGCAGCAAGAACTTTTTGTCCTGGCTCCTCTGGTGTGGGAGGAATCTCTGGACGTTCACAAATGCTGAGCTGGGATCCAGCAATCCTCAACGTGCGAATGACAGATTCTCTTGGCCTTCGGGAGGCAGTAGAGAGAGAGCATCAGCATGTGTGGAGCTGTGAGTGCGGTTGCCTGGAGACTTGAAGAGCAGCAAGAACTTTTGGTCTTGAGACCCTTTGGAGTGAGAGGAATCCCTGGACGTTCGCAAATGCTGAGCTGGGATCCAGCACCGCTCAGCGTGCCAGGGAGAGATTCTCTTGGCCTTCGGGAGGCTGCAGAAAGAGAGAGCAGCAGCATGTGTGGAGCTGTGAGTGGGGTTGCCTGGAGACTTGAAGAGCAGCAAGAGCTTTTTGTCCTGGCTCCTCTGCTGTGGGATGAATCCCTGGACGTTCACAAATGCTGAGCTGGGATCCAGCACCGCTCAGCGTGCCAGGGACAGGCTCTCTTGGCCTTTGGGAGGCTGCAGAAAGAGAGAGCAGCAGCATGTGTGGAGCTGTGAATGCGGTTGCCTGGAGACTTGAAGAACAGGAAGAGCTTTTTGTCCTGGCTCCTCTGGTGTGCGAGGAATCCCTGGACGTTCGCAAATGCTGAGCTGGGATCCAGCACCGCTCAGCGAGCCAGGGACAGGCTCTCTTGGCCTTTGGGAGACTGCAGAAAGAGAGAGCATCAGCATGTGTGGAGCTGTGAGTGGGGTTGCCTGGAGACTTGAAGAGCAGCAAGACCTTTTGGTCCTGGCTCCTCTGGCGTGGGAGGAATCCCCGGACGTTCGCAAATGCTGAGCTGGGATCCAGCACCTCTCAGCGAGCCAGGGACAGGCTCTCTTGGCCTTTGGGAGGCTGTAGAAAGAGAGAGCAGCAGCATGTGTGGAGCTGTGAGTGGGGTTGCCTGGAGACTTGAAGAGCAGCAAGAGCTTTTTGTCCTGGCTCCTCTGGTGTGGGAGGAATCCCTGGACGTTCGCAAATGCTGAGCTGGGATCCAGCACCCCTCAGCGTGCGAATGACAGATTCTCTTGGCCTTCGGGAGGCAGCAAAGAGGGAGAGCAGCAGCATGTGTGGAGCTGTGAGTGGGGTTGGCTGGAGACTTGAAGAGCAGCAAGAGCATTTTGTCCTGGCTCCTCTGGTGTGGGAGGAATCCCTGGACGTTCGCAAATGCTGAGCTGGGATCCAGCACCGCTCAGCGTGCCAGGGACAGGCTCTCTTGGCCTTCGGGAGACTGCAGAGAGAGAGAGCAGCAGCATGTGTGGAGCTGTGAGTGGGGTTGCCTGGATACTTGAAGAGCAGCAAGAGCTTTAGGTCGTGTATCCTCTGGTGTGGGAGGAATGCCTGGACGTTCGCAAATGCTGAGCTGGGATCCAGCACCGCTCAGCGAGCCAGGGACAGGCTCTCTTGGCCTTCGGGAGACTGCAGAAAGAGAGAGCAGCAGCATGTGTGGAGCTGTGAGTGGGGTTGGCTGGAGACGTGAAGAGCAGCAAGAGCTTTTGGTCGTGTATCCTCTGGTGTGGGAGGAATCCCTGGACGTTCGCAAATGCTGAGCTGGGATCCAGCACCTCTCAGCGAGCCAGGGAGAGACTCTCTAGGCCTTTGGGAGACTGCAGAAAGAGAGAGCAGCAGGATGTGTGTAGCTGTGAGTGGGGTTGCCTGGAGACTTGAAGAGCAGCAAGAGCTTTTTGTCCTGGCTCCTCTGGTGTGGGAGGAATCTCTGGACGTTCACAAATGCTGAGCTGGGATCCAGCACCGCTCAGCGTGCGAATGACAGATTCTCTTGGCCTTCGGGAGGCAGCAGAGAGAGAGAGCAGCAGCATGTGTAGAGCTGTGAATGGGGTTGCCTGGAGACTTGAAGAGGAGCAAGAGCTTTTGGTCTTGAGACTCTTTGGGGTGGGAGGAATCCCTGGACGTTCGCAAATGCTGAGCTGGGATCCAGCACCGCTCAGTGAACCAGGGACAGGCTCTCTTGGCCTTCGGGAGACTGCAGAAAGAGAGAGCAGCAGCATGTGTGGAGCTGTGAGTGGGGTTGCCTGGAGACTTGAAGAGCAGCAAGAACTTTTTGTCCTGGCTCCTCTGGTGTGGGAGGAATCTCTGGACGTTCACAAATGCTGAGCTGGGATCCAGCAATCCTCAACGTGCGAATGACAGATTCTCTTGGCCTTCGGGAGGCAGTAGAGAGAGAGCATCAGCATGTGTGGAGCTGTGAGTGGGGTTGCCTGGAGACTTGAAGAGCAGCAAGAACTTTTGGTCTTGAGACCCTTTGGAGTGAGAGGAATCCCTGGACGTTCGCAAATGCTGAGCTGGGATCCAGCACCGCTCAGCGTGCCAGGGAGAGATTCTCTTGGCCTTCGGGAGACTGCAGAAAGAGAGAGCAGCAGCATGTGTGGAGCTGTGAGTGGGGTTGCCTGGAGACTTGAAGAGCAGCAAGAGCTTTTGGTCATGTATCCTCTGGTGTGGGATGAATCCCTGGACGTTCGCAAATGCTGAGCTGGGATCCAGCACCGCTCAGCGTGCCAGGGACAGGCTCTCTTGGCCTTTGGGAGGCTGCAGAAAGAGAGAGCAGCAGCATGTGTGGAGCTGGGAGTGGGGTTGCCTGGAGACTTGAAGAGCAGCAAGAGCTTTTTGTCCTCGCTCCTCTGGTGTGGGAGGAATCCCTGGACGTTCGCAAATGCTGAGCTGGGATCCAGCACCCCTCAGCGTGCGAATGACAGATTCTCTTGGCCTTCGGGAGGCAACAAAGAGGGAGAGCAGCAGCATGTGTGGAGCTGTGAGTGGGGTTGGCTGGAGACTTGAAGAGCAGCAAGAGCATTTTGTCCTGTCTCCTCTGGCGTGGGAGGAATCCCTGGACGTTCGCAAATGCTGAGCTGGGATACAGCACCGCTCAGCGTGCCAGGGACAGGCTCTCTTGGCCTTCGGGAGACTGCAGAGAGAGAGAGCAGCAGCATGTGTGGAGCTGTGAGTGGGGTTGCCTGGATACTTGAAGAGCAGCAAGAGCTTTAGGTCGTGTATCCTCTGGTGTGGGAGGAATGCCTGGACGTTCGCAAATGCTGAGCTGGGATCCAGCACCGCTCAGTGAGCCAGGGACAGAATCTCTTGGCCTTCGGGAGACTGCAGAAAGAGAGAGCAGCAGCATGTGTGGAGCTGTGAGTGGGGTTGCCTGGAGACGTGAAGAGCAGCAAGAGCTTTTGGTCGTGTATCCTCTGGTGTGGGAGGAATCCCTGGACGTTCGCAAATGCTGAGCTGGGATCCAGCACCTCTCAGCCAGCCAGGGAGAGACTCTCTAGGCCTTTGGGAGACTGCAGAAAGAGAGAGCAGCAGGATGTGTGTAGCTGTGAGTGGGGTTGCCTGGAGACTTGAAGAGCAGCAAGAGCTTTTTGTCCTGGCTCCTCTGGTGTGGGAGGAATCTCTGGACGTTCACAAATGCTGAGCTGGGATCCAGCACCGCTCAGCGTGCGAATGACAGATTCTCTTGGCCTTTGGGAGGCTGCAGGAAGAGAGAGCAGCAGTATGTGTGGAGCTGTGAATGGGGTTGCCTGGAGACTTGAAGAGCAGCAAGAGCTTTTGGTCTTGAGACTCTTTGGGGTGGGAGGAATCCCTGGACGTTTGCAAATGCTGAGCTGCGATCCAGCACCGCTCAGTGAACCAGGGACAGGCTCTCTTGGCCTTCGGGAGACTGCAGAAAGAGAGAGCAGCAGCATGTGTGGAGCTGTGAGTGGGGTTGCCTGGAGACTTGAAGAGCAGCAAGAGCTTTTAGTCCTGGCTCCTCTGGCGTGGGAGGAATCCCTGGACGTTCGCAAATGCTGAGCTGGGATCCAGCACCTCTCAGCGAGCCAGGGAGAGACTCTCTAGGCCTTTGGGAGACTGCAGAAAGAGAGAGCAGCAGCATGTGTGGAGCTGTGAGTGGGGTTGCCTGGAGACTTGAAGAGCAGCAAGAACTTTTTGTCCTGGCTCCTCTGGTGTGGGAGGAATCTCTGGACGTTCACAAATGCTGAGCTGGGATCCAGCAATCCTCAACGTGCGAATGACAGATTCTCTTGGCCTTCGGGATGCAGTAGAGAGAGAGCATCAGCATGTGTGGAGCTGTGAGTGGGGTTGCCTGGAGACTTGAAGAGCAGCAAGAACTTTTGGTCTTGAGACCCTTTGGAGTGAGAGGAATCCCTGGACGTTCGCAAATGCTGAGCTGGGATCCAGCACCGCTCAGCGTGCCAGGGAGAGATTCTCTTGGCCTTCGGGAGACTGCAGAAAGAGAGAGCAGCAGCATGTGTGGAGCTGTGAGTGGGGTTGCCTGGAGACTTGAAGAGCAGCAAGAGCTTTTTGTCCTGGCTCCTCTGCTGTGGGATGAATCCCTGGACGTTCGCAAATGCTGAGCTGGGATCCAGCACCGCTCAGCGAGCCAGGGACAGGCTCTCTTGGCCTTCGGGAGGCTGCAGAAAGAGAGAGCAGCAGCATGTGTGGAGCTGTGAATGCGGTTGCCTGGAAACTTGAAGAACAGGAAGAGCTTTTTGTCCTGGCTCCTCTGGTGTGGGAGAAATCCCTGGACGTTCACAAATGCTGAGCTGGGATCCAGCACCGCTCAGCGAGCCAGGGACAGGCTCTCTTGGCCTTCGGGAGACTGCAGAGAGAGAGAGCAGCAGCATGTGTGGAGCTGTGAGTGGGGTTGCCTGGAGACTTGAAGAGCAGCAAGAGCTTTTGGTCGTGTACCGTCTGGTGTGGGAGGAATCCCTGGACGTTCGCAAATGCTGAGCTGGGATCCAGCACCGCTCAGCGTGCGAATGACAGATTCTCTTGGCCTTCGGGAGGCAGCAGAGACAGAGCAGCAGCATGTGTGGAGCTGTGAATGCGGTTGCCTGGAGACTTGAAGAGCAGCAAGAGCTTTTGGTCCTGGCTCCTCTGGTGTGGGAGGAATCCCTGGACGTTCGCAAATGCTGAGCTGGGATCCAGCACCTCTCAGCGAGCCAGGGACAGGCTCTCTTGGCCTTCGAGAGACGGCAGAACGAGAGAGCAGCAGCATTTGTGGAGCTGGGAGTGGGGTTGCCTGGAGACTTGAAGAGCAGCAAGAGCTTTTGGTCCTGGCTCCTCTGGTGTGCGAGGAATCCCTGGACGTTCGCAAATGCTGAGCTGGGATCCAGCACCGCTCAGCGAGCCAGGGACAGGCTCTCTTGGCCTTTGGGAGGCTGCAGAAAGAGAGAGCAGCAGCATGTGTGGAGCTGTGAGTGGGGTTGCCTGGAGACTTGAAGAGCAGCAAGAGCTTTTGGTCTTGAGACTCTTTGGGGTGGGAGGAATCCCTGGACGTTCGCAAATGCTGAGCTGGGATCCAGCACCGCTCAGCGTGCCAGGGAGAGATTCTCTTGGCCTTCGGGAGGCTGCAGAAAGAGAGAGCAGCAGCATGTGTGGAGCTGTGAGTGGGGTTGCCTGGAGACTTGAAGAGCAGCAAGAGCTTTTTGTCCTGGCTCCTCTGGTGTGGGAGGAATCCCTGGACGTTCGCAAATGCTGAGCTGGGATCCAGCACCGCTCAGCGAGCCAGGGACAGGCTCTCTTGGCCTTCGGGAGGCAGCAGAGAGAGAGAGCAGCAGCATGTGTGGAGCTGTGAGTGGGGTTGCCTGGAGACTTGAAGAGCAGCAAGAGCTTTTTGTCCTGGCTCCTCTGGTGTGGGAGGAATCCCTGGACGTTCGCAAATGCTGAGCTGGGATCCAGCACCGCTCAGCGTGCGAATGACAGATTCTCTTGGCCTTCGGGAGGCAGCAGAGACAGAGCAGCAGCATGTGTGTAGCTGTGAGTGGGGTTGCCTGGAGACTTGAAGAGCAGCAAGAGCTTTTGGTCTTGAGACTCCTTGGCGTGGGAGGAATCCCTGGACGTTCGCAAATGCTGATCTGGGATCCAGCACCTCTCAGCGAGCCAGGGACAGGCTCTCTTGGCCTTTGGGAGGCTGCAGAAAGAGAGAGCAGCAGCATGTGTGGAGCTGGGAGTGGGGTTGCCTGGAGACTTGAAGAGCAGCAAGAGCTTTTTGTCGTGAGACCTTTTGGGGTTGGAGGAATCCCTGGACGTTCGCAAATGCTGAGCTGGGATCCAGCACCGCTCAGCGAGCCAGGGACAGGCTCTCTTGGCCTTTGGGAGGCTGCAGAAAGAGAGAGCAGCAGCATGTGTGGAGCTGTGAGTGGGGTTGCCTGGAGACTTGAAGAGCAGCAACAGCTTTTTGTCCTGGCTCCTCTGGTGTGGGAGGAATCTCTGGACGTTCACAAATGCTGAGCTGGGATCCAGCAATCCTCAACGTGCGAATGACAGATTCTCTTGGCCTTCGGGAGGCAGTAGAGAGAGAGCATCAGCATGTGTGGAGCTGTGAGTGGGGTTGCCTGGAGACTTGAAGAGCAGCAAGAACTTTTGGTCTTGAGACCCTTTGGAGTGAGAGGAATCCCTGGACGTTCGCAAATGCTGAGCTGGGATCCAGCACCGCTCAGCGTGCCAGGGAGAGATTCTCTTTTCCTTTGGGAGGCTGCAGAAAGAGAGAGCAGCAGCATGTGTGGAGCTGTGAGTGGGGTTGCCTGGAGACTTGAAGAGCAGCAAGAGCTTTTTGTCCTGGCTCCTCTGGTGTGGGAGGAATCCCTGGACGTTCGCAAATGCTGAGCTGGGATCCAGCACCGCTCAGCGTGCCAGGGACAGGATCTCTTGGCCTTCGGGAGGCTGCAGAAAGAGAGAGCAGCAGCATGTGTGGAGCTGTGAATGCGGTTGCCTGGAAACTTGAAGAACAGGAAGAGCTTTTTGTCCTGGCTCCTCTGGCGTGGGAGGAATCCCTGGACGTTCGCAAATGCTGAGCTGGGATCCAGCACCGCTCAGCGAGCCAGGGACAGGCTCTCTTGGCCTTCGGGAGACTGCAGAGAGAGAGAGCAGCAGCATGTGTGGAGCTGTGAGTGGGGTTGCCTGGAGACTTGAAGAGCAGCAAGAGCTTTTGGTCGTGTATCGTCTGGTGTGGGAGGAATCCCTGGACGTTCGCAAATGCTGAGCTGGGATCCAGCACCGCTCAGCGTGCGAATGACAGATTCTCTTGGCCTTCGGGACGCAGCAGAGAGAGAGAGCAGCAGCATGTGTGTAGCTGTGAGTGGGGTTGCCTGGAGACTTGAAGAGTAGCAACAGCTTTTGGTCCTGGCTCCTCTGGTGTGGGACGAATCCCTGGACGTTCGCAAATGCTGAGCTGGGATCCAGCACCTCTCAGCGAGCCAGGGACAGGCTCTCTTGGCCTTCGGGAGACTGCAGAAAGAGAGAGCAGCAGCATGTGTGGAGCTGTGAATGCGGTTGCCTGGAGACTTGAAGAACAGCAAGAGCTTTTTGTCCTGGCTCCTCTGGTGTGGGCGGAATCCCTGGACATTCGCAAATGCTGAGCTGGGATCCAGCACCGCTCAGCGTGTGAATGACAGATTCTCTTGGCCTTTGGGAGGCTGCAGGAAGAGAGAGCAGCAGTATGTGTGGAGCTGTGAATGGGGTTGCCTGGAGACTTGAAGAGCAGCAAGAGCTTTTGGTCTTGAGACTCTCTGGCGTGGGAGGAATCCCTGGACATTCACAAATGCTGAGCTGGGATCCAGCACCGCTCAGCGAGCCAGGGAGAGATTCTCTTGGCCTTTGGGAGGCTGCAGAAAGAGAGAGCAGCAGCATGTGTGGAGCTGTGAGTGGGGTTGCCTGGAGACGTGAGTAGCAGCAAGAGCTTGTTGTCCTGGCTCCTCTGGTGTGGGAGGAATCCCTGGACATTCGCAAATGCTGAGCTGGGATTCAGCACCGCTCAGCGAGCCAGGGAGAGATTCTCTTGGCCTTTGGGAGGCTGCAGAAAGAGAGAGCAGCAGCATGTGTGAGGCTGTGAGTGGGGTTGCCTGGAGACTTGAAGAGCAGCAAGAGCTTTTGGACTTGAGACCCTTTGGAGTGAGAGGAATCCCTGGACGTTCGCAAATGCTGAGCTGGGATCCAGCACCGCTCAGCGTGCGAATGACAGATTCTCTTGGCCTTTGGGAGGCTGCAGGAAGAGAGAGCAGCAGTATGTGTGGAGCTGTGAGTGGGGTTGCCTGGAGACTTGAAGAGCAGCAAGAGCTTTTGTCCTGGCTCCTCTGGTGTGGGAGGAATCCCTGGACGTTCGCAAATGCTGAGCTGGGATCCAGCACCCCTCAGCGTGCGAATGACAGATTCTCTTGGCCTTTGGGAGGCAGCAGAGAAAGAGAGCAGCAGCATGTGTGGAGCTGTGAGTGGGGTTGCCTGGAGACTTGAAGAGCAGCAAGAGCATTTTGTCCTGTCTCCTCTGGCGTGGGAGGAATCCCTGGACGTTCGCAAATGCTGAGCTGGGATACAGCACCGCTCAGCGTGCCAGGGACAGGCTCTCTTGGCCTTCGGGAGACTGCAGAGAGAGAGAGCAGCAGCATGTGTGGAGCTGTGAGTGGGGTTGGCTGGAGACTTGAAGAGCAGCAAGAGCATTTTGTCCTGTCTCCTCTGGCGTGGGAGGAATCCCTGGACGTTCGCAAATGCTGAGCTGGGATACAGCACCGCTCAGCGTGCCAGGGACAGGCTCTCTTGGCCTTCGGGAGACTGCAGAGAGAGAGAGCAGCAGCATGTGTGGAGCTGTGAGTGGGGTTGCCTGGAGACTTGAAGAGCAGCAAGAGCTTTAGGTCGTGTATCCTCTGGTGTGGGAGGAATGCCTGGACGTTCGCAAATGCTGAGCTGGGATCCAGCACCGCTCAGTGAGCCAGGGACAGAATCTCTTGGCCTTCGGGAGACTGCAGAAAGAGAGAGCAGCAGCATGTGTGGAGCTGTGAGTGGGGTTGCCTGGAGACGTGAAGAGCAGCAAGAGCTTTTGGTCGTGTATCCTCTGGTGTGGGAGGAATCCCTGGACGTTCGCAAATGCTGAGCTGGGATCCAGCACCTCTCAGCCAGCCAGGGAGAGACTCTCTAGGCCTTTGGGAGACTGCAGAAAGAGAGAGCAGCAGGATGTGTGTAGCTGTGAGTGGGGTTGCCTGGAGACTTGAAGAGCAGCAAGAGCTTTTTGTCCTGGCTCCTCTGGTGTGGGAGGAATCTCTGGACGTTCACAAATGCTGAGCTGGGATCCAGCACCGCTCAGCGTGCGAATGACAGATTCTCTTGGCCTTTGGGAGGCTGCAGGAAGAGAGAGCAGCAGTATGTGTGGAGCTGTGAATGGGGTTGCCTGGAGACTTGAAGAGCAGCAAGAGCTTTTGGTCTTGAGACTCTTTGGGGTGGGAGGAATCCCTGGACATTCGCAAATGCTGAGCTGGGATCCAGCACCGCTCAGTGAACCAGGGACAGGCTCTCTTGGCCTTCGGGAGACTGCAGAAAGAGAGAGCAGCAGCATGTGTGGAGCTGTGAGTGGGGTTGCCTGGAGACTTGAAGAGCAGCAAGAGCTTTTAGTCCTGGCTCCTCTGGCGTGGGAGGAATCCCTGGACGTTCGCAAATGCTGAGCTGGGATCCAGCACCTCTCAGCGAGCCAGGGAGAGACTCTCTAGGCCTTTGGGAGACTGCAGAAAGAGAGAGCAGCAGCATGTGTGGAGCTGTGAGTGGGGTTGCCTGGAGACTTGAAGAGCAGCAAGAACTTTTTGTCCTGGCTCCTCTGGTGTGGGAGGAATCTCTGGACGTTCACAAATGCTGAGCTGGGATCCAGCAATCCTCAACGTGCGAATGACAGATTCTCTTGGCCTTCGGGAGGCAGTAGAGAGAGAGCATCAGCATGTGTGGAGCTGTGAGTGGGGTTGCCTGGAGACTTGAAGAGCAGCAAGAACTTTTGGTCTTGAGACCCTTTGGAGTGAGAGGAATCCCTGGACGTTCGCAAATGCTGAGCTGGGATCCAGCACCGCTCAGCGTGCCAGGGAGAGATTCTCTTGGCCTTCGGGAGACTGCAGAAAGAGAGAGCAGCAGCATGTGTGGAGCTGTGAGTGGGGTTGCCTGGAGACTTGAAGAGCAGCAAGAGCTTTTTGTCCTGGCTCCTCTGCTGTGGGATGAATCCCTGGACGTTCGCAAATGCTGAGCTGGGATCCAGCACCGCTCAGCGAGCCAGGGACAGGCTCTCTTGGCCTTCGGGAGGCTGCAGAAAGAGAGAGCAGCAGCATGTGTGGAGCTGTGAATGCGGTTGCCTGGAAACTTGAAGAACAGGAAGAGCTTTTTGTCCTGGCTCCTCTGGTGTGGGAGGAATCCCTGGACGTTCGCAAATGCTGAGCTGGGATCCAGCACCGCTCAGCGAGCCAGGGACAGGCTCTCTTGGCCTTCGGGAGACTGCAGAGAGAGAGAGCAGCAGCATGTGTGGAGCTGTGAGTGGGGTTGCCTGGAGACTTGAAGAGCAGCAAGAGCTTTTGGTCGTGTACCGTCTGGTGTGGGAGGAATCCCTGGACGTTCGCAAATGCTGAGCTGGGATCCAGCACCGCTCAGCGTGCGAATGACAGATTCTCTTGGCCTTCGGGAGGCAGCAGAGACAGAGCAGCAGCATGTGTGGAGCTGTGAATGCGGTTGCCTGGAGACTTGAAGAGCAGCAAGAGCTTTTGGTCTTGAGACTCTTTGGCGTGGGAGGAATCCCTGGACATTCGCAAATGCTGAGCTGGGATCCAGCACTGCTCAGTGAGCCAGGGACAGGCTCTCTTGGCCTTCGGGAGACTGCAGAAAGAGAGAGCAGCAACATGTGTGGAGCTGTGAATGCGGTTGCCTGGAGACTTGAAGAGCAGCAAGAGCTTTTGGTCGTGGCTCCTCTGGTGTGGGAGGAATCCCTGGACGTTCGCAAATGCTGAGCTGGGATCCAGCACCTCTCAGCGAGCCAGGGACAGGCTCTCTTGGCCTTCGAGAGACGGCAGAACGAGAGAGCAGCAGCATTTGTGGAGCTGGGAGTGGGGTTGCCTGGAGACTTGAAGAGCAGCAAGAGCTTTTGGTCCTGGCTCCTCTGGTGTGCGAGGAATCCCTGGACGTTCGCAAATGCTGAGCTGGGATCCAGCACCGCTCAGCGAGCCAGGGACAGGCTCTCTTGGCCTTTGGGAGGCTGCAGAAAGAGAGAGCAGCAGCATGTGTGGAGCTGTGAGTGGGGTTGCCTGGAGACTTGAAGAGCAGCAAGAGCTTTTGGTCTTGAGACTCTTTGGGGTGGGAGGAATCCCTGGACGTTCGCAAATGCTGAGCTGGGATCCAGCACCGCTCAGCGTGCCAGGGAGAGATTCTCTTGGCCTTCGGGAGGCTGCAGAAAGAGAGAGCAGCAGCATGTGTGGAGCTGTGAGTGGGGTTGCCTGGAGACGTGAAGAGCAGCAAGAGCTTTTTGTCCTGGCTCCTCTGGTGTGGGAGGAATCCCTGGACGTTCGCAAATGCTGAGCTGGGATCCAGCACCGCTCAGCGAGCCAGGGACAGGCTCTCTTGGCCTTCGGGAGGCAGCAGAGAGAGAGAGCAGCAGCATGTGTGGAGCTGTGAGTGGGGTTGCCTGGAGACTTGAAGAGCAGCAAGAGCTTTTTGTCCTGGCTCCTCTGGTGTGGGAGGAATCCCTGGACGTTCGCAAATGCTGAGCTGGGATCCAGCACCGCTCAGCGTGCGAATGACAGATTCTCTTGGCCTTCGGGAGGCAGCAGAGACAGAGCAGCAGCATGTGTGTAGCTGTGAGTGGGGTTGCCTGGAGACTTGAAGAGCAGCAAGAGCTTTTGGTCTTGAGACTCCTTGGCGTGGGAGGAATCCCTGGACGTTCGCAAATGCTGAGCTGGGATCCAGCACCGCTCAGCGAGCCAGGGACAGGCTCTCTTGGCCTTCGGGAGACTGCAGAGAGAGAGAGCAGCAGCATGTGTGGAGCTGTGAGTGGGGTTGCCTGGAGACTTGAAGAGCAGCAAGAGCTTTTGGTCGTGTATCGTCTGGTGTGGGAGGAATCCCTGGACGTTCGCAAATGCTGAGCTGGGATCCAGCACCGCTCAGCGTGCGAATGACAGATTCTCTTGGCCTTCGGGACGCAGCAGAGAGAGAGAGCAGCAGCATGTGTGTAGCTGTGAGTGGGGTTGCCTGGAGACTTGAAGAGTAGCAACAGCTTTTGGTCCTGGCTCCTCTGGTGTGGGACGAATCCCTGGACGTTCGCAAATGCTGAGCTGGGATCCAGCACCTCTCAGCGAGCCAGGGACAGGCTCTCTTGGCCTTCGGGAGACTGCAGAAAGAGAGAGCAGCAGCATGTGTGGAGCTGTGAATGCGGTTGCCTGGAGACTTGAAGAACAGCAAGAGCTTTTTGTCCTGGCTCCTCTGGTGTGGGCGGAATCCCTGGACATTCGCAAATGCTGAGCTGGGATCCAGCACCGCTCAGCGTGTGAATGACAGATTCTCTTGGCCTTTGGGAGGCTGCAGGAAGAGAGAGCAGCAGTATGTGTGGAGCTGTGAATGGGGTTGCCTGGAGACTTGAAGAGCAGCAAGAGCTTTTGGTCTTGAGACTCTCTGGCGTGGGAGGAATCCCTGGACATTCACAAATGCTGAGCTGGGATCCAGCACCGCTCAGCGAGCCAGGGAGAGATTCTCTTGGCCTTTGGGAGGCTGCAGAAAGAGAGAGCAGCAGCATGTGTGGAGCTGTGAGTGGGGTTGCCTGGAGACGTGAGTAGCAGCAAGAGCTTGTTGTCCTGGCTCCTCTGGTGTGGGAGGAATCCCTGGACATTCGCAAATGCTGAGCTGGGATTCAGCACCGCTCAGCGAGCCAGGGAGAGATTCTCTTGGCCTTTGGGAGGCTGCAGAAAGAGAGAGCAGCAGCATGTGTGAGGCTGTGAGTGGGGTTGCCTGGAGACTTGAAGAGCAGCAAGAGCTTTTGGACTTGAGACCCTTTGGAGTGAGAGGAATCCCTGGACGTTCGCAAATGCTGAGCTGGGATCCAGCACCGCTCAGCGTGCGAATGACAGATTCTCTTGGCCTTTGGGAGGCTGCAGGAAGAGAGAGCAGCAGTATGTGTGGAGCTGTGAGTGGGGTTGCCTGGAGACTTGAAGAGCAGCAAGAGCTTTTGTCCTGGCTCCTCTGGTGTGGGAGGAATCCCTGGACGTTCGCAAATGCTGAGCTGGGATCCAGCACCCCTCAGCGTGCGAATGACAGATTCTCTTGGCCTTTGGGAGGCAGCAGAGAAAGAGAGCAGCAGCATGTGTGGAGCTGTGAGTGGGGTTGCCTGGAGACTTGAAGAGCAGCAAGAGCTTTTGGTCTTGAGACCCTTTGGGGTGGGACGAATCCCTGGACGTTCGCAAATGCTGAGCTGGGATCCAGCACCGCTCAGCGAGCCAGGGACAGGCTCTCTTGGCCTTCGGGAGGCAGCAGAGAGAGAGAGCAGCAGCATGTGTGGAGCTGTGAGTGGGGTTACCTGGAGACTTGAAGAGCAGCAAGAGCTTTTTGTCCTGGCTCCTCTGGTGTGGGAGGAATCCCTGGGCGTTCGCAAATGCTGAGCTGGGATCCAGCACCGCTCAGCGTGCGAATGACAGATTCTCTTGGCCTTCGGGAGGCAGCAGAGAGAGAGAGAGCAGCAGCATGTGTGTAGCTGTGAGTGGGGTTGCCTGGAGACTTGAAGAGTAGC
The DNA here is from genome assembly GCF_965183815.1 of Platalea leucorodia. NCBI lineage: Eukaryota > Metazoa > Chordata > Aves > Pelecaniformes > Threskiornithidae > Platalea > Platalea leucorodia. The sequence continues at coordinate 10,113,395 of NC_138833.1, forward strand.
AACAGCTTTTGGTCCTGGCTCCTCTGGCGTGGGAGGAATCCCTGGACGTTCGCAAATGCTGAGCTGGGATCCAGCACCGCTCAGCGTGCCAGGGACAGGCTCTCTTGGCCTTTGGGAGGCTGCAGAAAGAGAGAGCAGCAGCATGTGTGGAGCTGTGAATGCGGTTGCCTGGAGACTTGAAGAGCAGCAACAGCTTTTTGTCCTGGCTCCTCTGGTGTGGGAGGAATCCCTGGACGTTCGCAAATGCTGAGCTGGGATCCAGCACCACTCAGCGAGCCAGGGACAGGCTCTCTTGGCCTTCGGGAGACTGCAGAAAGAGAGAGCAGCAGCATGTGTAGAGATGTGAATGCGGTTTCCTGGAGACTTGAAGAGCAGCAACAACTTTTTGTCCTGGCTCCTCTGGCGTGGGAGGAATCCCTGGACGTTCGCAAATGCTGAGCTGGGATCCAGCACCACTCAGCGTGCGAATGACAGATTCTCTTGGCCTTTGGGAGACTGCAGAGAGAGAGAGCAGCAGCATGTGTGGACCTGTAAATGGGGTTGCCTGGAGACTTGAAGAGCAGCAAGAGCTTTTGGTCTTGAGACTCCTTGGCGTGGGAGGAATCCCTGGACGTTCGCAAATGCTGAGCTGGGATCCAGCACCTCTCCGCGAGCCAGGGACAGGCTCTCTTGGCCTTTGGGAGGCTGCAGAAAGAGAGAGCAGCAGCATGTGTGGAACTGGGAGTGGGGTTGCCTGGAGACTTGAAGAGCAGCAACAGCTTTTTGTCGTGAGACCCTTTGGGGTTAGAGGAATCCCTGGATGTTCGCAAATGCTGAGCTGGGATCCAGCACCGCTCAGCGAGCCAGGGACAGGCTCTCTTGGCCTTCGGGAGGCTGCAGAAAGAGAGAGCAGCAGCATGTGTGGAGCTGTGAGTGGGGTTGCCTGGAGACTTGAAGAGCAGCAAGAGCTTTTTGTCCTGGCTCCTCTGGTGTGGGAGGAATCCCTGGACGTTTGCAAATGCTGAGCTGGGATCCAGCACCGCTCAGCGTGCCAGGGACAGGCTCTCTTGGCCTTTGGGAGGCTGCAGAAAGAGAGAGCAGCAGCATGTGTGGAGCTGTGAATGCGGTTGCCTGGAGACTTGAAGAACAGGAAGAGCTTTTTGTCCTGGCTCCTCTGGTGTGCGAGGAATCCCTGGACGTTCGCAAATGCTGAGCTGGGATCCAGCACCGCTCAGCGAGCCAGGGACAGGCTCTCTTGGCCTTCGGGAGACTGCAGAAAGAGAGAGCATCAGCATGTGTGGAGCTGTGAGTGGGGTTGCCTGGAGACTTGAAGAGCAGCAAGACCTTTTGGTCCTGGCTCCTCTGGCGTGGGAGGAATCCCCGGACGTTCGCAAATGCTGAGCTGGGATCCAGCACCGCTCAGCGAGCCAGGGACAGGCTCTCTTGGCCTTTGGGAGGCTGCAGGAAGAGAGAGCAGCAGCATGTGTGGAGCTGGGAGTGGGGTTGCCTGGAGACTTGAAGAGCAGCAAGAGCTTTTTGTCCTGGCTCCTCTGGTGTGGGAGGAATCCCTGGACATTCACAAATGCTGAGCTGGGATCCAGCACCGCTCAGCGAGCCAGGGAGAGATTCTCTTGGCCTTTGGGAGGCTGCAGAAAGAGAGAGCAGAAGCATGTGTGGAGCTGTGAGTGGGGCTGCCTGGAGACTTGAAGAGCAGCAAGAGCTTTTGGTCTTGACACCCTTTGGAGTGAGAGGAATCCCTGGACGTTCGCAAATGCTGAGCTGGGATCCAGCACCGCTCAGCGTGCGAATGACAGATTCTCTTGGCCTTCGGGAGGCAGTAGAGAGAGCGCATCAGCATGTGTGGAGCTGTGAGTGGGGTTGGCTGGAGACTTGAAGAGCAGCAAGAGCTTTTGGTCGTGGCTCCTCTGGTGTGGGAGGAATCCCTGGACATTCGCAAATGCTGAGCTGGGATCAGCACCCCTCAGCGTGTGAACGACAGATTCTCTTGGCCTTCGGGAGGCAGCAGAGAGAGAGAGCAGCAGCATGTGTGGAGCTGTGAGTGGGGTTGCCTGGAGACGTGAAGAGCAGCAAGAGCTATTGGTCTTGAGACACTTTGCAGTGAGAGGAATCCCTGGACGTTCGCAAATGCTGAGCTGGGATCCCGCACCGCTCAGCGTGCCAGGGACAGGCTCTCTTGGCGTTCGGGAGGCAGCAGAGAGAGAGAGCAGCAGCATGTGTGGAGCTGTGAATGCGGTTGCCTGGAGCATTGAAGAACAGCAAGAGCTTTTTGTCCTGGCTCCTCTGGCGTGGGAGGAATCCCTGGACGTTCGCAAATGCTGAGCTGGGATCCAGCACCGCTCAGCGAGCGAATGACAGATTCTCTTGGCCTTCGGGAGGCAGCAGAGAGAGAGAGCAGCAGCACGTGTGGAGCTGGGAGTGGGGTTGCCTGGAGACTTGAAGAGCAGCAAGAACTTTTTGTCCTGGCTCCTCTGGTGTGGGAGGAATCCCTGGACGTTCGCAAATGCTGAGCTGGGATCCAGCACCGCTCAGCGTGCCAGGGAGAGATTCTCTTGGCCTTTGGGAGGCTGCAGAAAGAGAGAGCAGCAGCATGTGTGGAGCTGGGAGTGGGGTTGCCTGGAGACTTGAAGAGCAGCAAGAGCTTTTTGTCCTGGCTCCTCTGGTGTGCGAGGAATCCCTGGACGTTCGCAAATGCTGAGCTGGGATCCAGCACCGCTCAGCGAGCCAGGGACAGGCTCTCTTGGCCTTTGGGAGGCTGCAGGAAGAGAGAGCAGCAGCATGTGTGGAGCTGTGAGTGGGGCTGCCTGGAGACTTGAAGAGCAGCAAGAGCTTTTGGTCTTGAGACCCTTTGGAGTGAGAGGAATCCCTGGACGTTCGCAAATGCTGAGCTGGGATCCAGCACCGCTCAGCGTGCGAATGACAGATTCTCTTGGCCTTTGGAAGGCTGCAGGAAGAGAGAGCAGCAGCATGTGTGCAGCTGTGAGTGGGGTTGCCTGGAGACTTGAAGAGCAGCAAGAGGTTTTGGTCTTGAGACTCTTTGGCGTGGGAGGAATCCCTGGACGTTCGCAAATGCTGAGCTGGGATCCAGCACTGCTCAGCGAGCCAGGGAGAGATTCTCTTGGCCTTTGGGAGGCTGCAGAAAGAGAGAGCAGAAGCATGTGTGGAGCTGTGAGTGGGGCTGCCTGGAGACTTGAAGAGCAGCAAGAGCTATTGGTCTTGAGACCCTTTGGAGTGAGAAGAAACCCCTGGACGTTCGCAAATGCTGAGCTGGGATCCAGCACCGCTCAGCGTGCCACGGACAGGCTCTCTTGGCCTTCGGGAGGCAGCAGAGAGAGAGAGCATCAGCATGTGTGGAGCTGTGAGTGGGGTTGCCTGCAGACTTGAAGAGCAGCAAGAGCTTTTTGTCCTGGCTCCTCTGGTGTGGGAGGAATGCCTGGACGTTCGCAAATGCTGAGCTGGGATCCAGCACCGCTCAGCGTGCCAGGGACAGGCTCTCTTGGCCTTTTGGAGGCTGCAGAAAGAGAGAGCAGCAGCATGTGTGGAGCTGTGAATGCGGTTGCCTGGAGCATTGAAGAAAAGGAAGAGCTTTTTGTCCTGGCTCCTCTGGTGTGGGAGGAATCCCTGGACGTTCGCAAATGCTGAACTGGGATCCAGCACCGCTCAGCGTGCCAGGGACAGGCTCTCTTGGCCTTCGGGAGACTGCAGAAAGAGAGAGCAGCAGCATGTGTGGAGCTGTGAGTGGGGTTGCCTGGAGACTTGAAGAGTAGCAACAGCTTTTGGTCGTGGCTCCTCTGGCGTGGGAGGAATCCCTGGACGTTCGCAAATGCTGAGCTGGGATCCAGCACCTATCAGCGTGCCAGGGACAGGCTCTCTTGGCCTTTGGGAAGCTGCAGAAAGAGAGAGCAGCAGCATGTGTGGAGCTGGGAGTGGGGTTGCCTGGAGACTTGAAGAGCAGCAAGAGCTTTTTGTCCTGTCTCCTCTGGTGTGCGAGGAATCCCTGGACGTTCGCAAATGCTGAGCTGGGATCCAGCACCGCTCAGCGAGCCAGGGACAGGCTCTCTTGGCCTTCGGGAGACTGCAGAAAGAGAGAGCAGCAGCATGTGTGGAGCTGTGAGTGGGGTTGCCTGGAGACTTGAAGAGCAGCAACAGCTTTTGGTCCTGGCTCCTCTGGTGTGGGAGGGATCCCTGGACGTTTGCAAATGCTGAGCTGGGATCCAGCACCGCTCAGCGTGCGAATGACAGGCTCTCTTGGCCTTTGGGAGGCTGCAGAAAGAGAGAGCAGCAGCATGTGTGGAGCTGGGAGTGGGGTTGCCTGGAGACTTGAAGAACAGCAAGAGCTTTTGGTCCTGGCTCGTCTGGTGTGGGAGGAATCCCTGGACGTTCGCAAATGCTGAGCTGGGATCCAGCACCGCTCAGCGAGCCAGGGAGAGATTCTCTTGGCCTTTGGGAGACTGCAGAAAGAGAGAGCAGCATCATGTGTGGAGCTGTGAGTGGGGTTGCCTGGAGACATGAAGAGCAGCAAGAGCTTTTGGTCTTGAGACCCTTTGGAGTGAGAGGAATCCCTGGACATTCGCAAATGCTGAGCTGGGATCCAGCACCGCTCAGCGAGCCAGGGACAGGCTCTCGGCCTTCGGGAGACTGCAGAAAGAGAGAGCAGCAGCATGTGTGGAGCTGTGAGTGGGGTTGCCTGGAGAGTTGAAGAGCAGCAAGAGCTTTTTGTCCTGGCTCCTCTGGTGTGCGAGGAATCCCTGGACGTTCGCAAATGCTGAGCTGGGATCCAGCACCGCTCAGCGAGCCAGGGACAGGCTCTCTTGGCCTTTGGGAGGCTGCAGGAAGAGAGAGCAGCAGCATGTGTGGAGCTGTGAGTGGGGCTGCCTGGAGACTTGAAGAGCAGCAAGAGCTATTGGTCTTGAGACCCTTTGGAGTTAGAAGAAACCCCTGGACGTTCGCAAATGCTGAGCTGGGATCCAGCACCGCTCAGCGTGCCACGGACAGGCTCTCTTGGCCTTCGGGAGGCAGCAGAGAGAGAGAGCAGCAGCATGTGTGGAGCTGTGAATGCGGTTGCCTGGAACATTGAAGAACAGGAAGAGCTTTTTGTCCTGGCTCCTCTGGTGTGGGAGGAATCCCTGGACGTTCGCAAATGCTGAGCTGGGATCCATCACCTCTCAGCGTGCCAGGGAGAGATTCTCTTGGCCTTCGGGAGACTGCAGAAAGAGAGAGCAGCAGCATGTGTGGAGCTGTGAGTGGGGTTGCCTGGAGACTTGAAGAGTAGCAACAGCTTTTGGTCGTGGCTCCTCTGGCGTGGGAGGAATCCCTGGACGTTCGCAAATGCTGAGCTGGGATCCAGCACCTCTCAGCGTGCCAGGGACAGGCTCTCTTGGCCTTTGGGAGGCTGCAGAAAGAGAGAGCAGCAGCATGTGTGGAGCTGGGAGTGGGGTTGCCTGGAGACTTGAAGAGCAGCAAGAGCTTTTGGTCCTGTCTCCTCTGGTGTGCGAGGAATCCCTGGACGTTCGCAAATGCTGAGCTGGGATCCAGCACCGCTCAGCGAGCCAGGGACAGGCTCTATTGGCCTTCGGGAGACTGCAGAAAGAGAGAGCAGCAGCATGTGTGGAGCTGTGAGTGGGGTTGCCTGGAGACTTGAAGAGCAGCAACAGCTTTTTGTCCTCGCTCCTCTGGTGTGGGAGGAATCCCTGGACGTTCGCAGATGCTGAGCTGGGATCCAGCACCGCTCAGCGAGCCAGGGACAGGCTGTCTTGGCCTTTGGGAGGCTGCAGAAAGAGAGAGAAATAGCGTTCGTAGGGCTGTGAATGGGGTTGCCTGGAGACTTGAAGAGCAGCAACAGCTTTTGGTCCTGGGTCCTCTGGTGTGCGAGGAATCCCTGGACATTCACAAATGCTGAGCTGGGATCCAGCACCGCTCAGCGAGCCAGGGACAGGCTCTCTTGGCCTTTCGGAGGCTCCAGAAAGAGAGAGAAATAGCGTTCGTAGGGCTGTGAATGGGGTTGCCTGGAGACTTGAAGAGCAGCAACAGCTTTTGGTCCTGGCTCCTCTGGTGTGCGAGGAATCCCTGGACATTCACAAATGCTGAGCTGGGATCCAGCACCGCTCAGCGAGCCAGGGAGAGATTTTCTTGGCCTTTGGGAGGCTGCAGAAAGAGAGAGCAGCAGCATGTGTGGAGCTGTGAGTGGGGTTGACTGGAGACGTGAAGAGCAGCAAGAGCTTGTTGTCCTGGCTCCTCTGGTGCGGGAGGAATCCCTGGACGTTCGCAAATGCTGAGCTGGGATCCAGCACCGCTCAGCGTGCCAGGGAGAGATTCTCTTGGCCTTTGGGAGGCTGCAGAAAGAGAGAGCAGCAGCATGTGTGGAGCTGTGAGTGGGGTTGCCTGGAGACTTGAAGAGCAGCAAGAGCTTTTGGTCTTGAGACCCTTTGGAGTGAGAGGAATCCCTGGACGTTCGCAAATGCTGAGCTGGGATCCAGCACCTCTCAGCGTGCGAATGACAGATTCTCTTGGCCTTTGGGAGGCTGCAGGAAGAGAGAGCAGCAGTATGTGTGGAGCTGTGAGTGGGGTTGCCTGGAGACTCGAAGAGCAGCAAGAGCTTTTTGTCCTGGCTCCTCTGGTGTGGGAGGAATCCCTGGACATTCGCAAATGCTGAGCTGGGATCCAGCACCCCTCAGCGTGTGAATGACAGATTCTCTTGGCCTTCGGGAGACTGCAGAGAGAGAGAGCAGCAGCACCTGTGGAGCTGGGAGTGGGGTTGCCTGGAGACTTGAAGAGCAGCAAGAGCTATTGGTCGTGAGACCCTTTGGAGTGAGAGGAATCCCTGGACGTTCGCAAATGCTGAGCTGGGATCCAGCACCGCTCAGCGTGCCAGGGAGAGATTGTCTTGGCCTTCGGGAGGCTGCAGAAAGAGAGAGCAGCAGCATGTGTGGAGCTGTGAGTGGGGTTGCCTGGAGACTTGAAGAGCAGCAAGAGCTTTTTGTCCTGGCTCCTCTGGTGTGGGAGGAATCCCTGGACGTTCGCAAATGCTGAGCTGGGATCCAGCACCGCTCAGCGTGCGAATGACAGGCTCTCTTGGCCTTTGGGAGGCAGCAGAGAGAGAGAGCAGCAGCATGTGTGGAGCTGTGAGTGGGGTTGCCTGGAGACTTGAAGAGCAGCAAGAGCTTTTTGTCCTGGCTCCTCTGGTGTGGGAGGAATCCCTGGACGTTCGCAAATGCTGAGCTGGGATCCAGCACCGCTCAGCGAGCCAGGGACAGGCTCTCTTGGCCTTCGGGAGACTGCAGAAAGAGAGAGCAGCAGCATGTGTGGAGCTGTGAGTGGGGTTGCCTGGAGACTTGAAGAGCAGCAACAGCTTTTGGTCCTGGCTCCTCTGGTGTGGGAGGAATCCCTGGACGTTCGCAAATGCTGAGCTGGGATCCAGCACCGCTCAGCGAGCCAGGGACAGGCTCTCTTGGCCTTTGGGAGGCAGCAGAGAGAGAGAGCAGCAGCATGTGTGGAGCTGTGAATGGGGTTGCCTGGAGACATGAAGAGCAGCAAGAGCTTTTTGTCCTGGCTCCTCTGGCGTGGGAGGAATCCCTGGACGTTCGCAAATGCTGAGCTGGGATCCAGCACCGCTCAGCGAGCCAGGGACAGGCTCTCTTGGCCTTTGGGAGGCAGCAGAGAGAGAGAGCAGCAGCATGTGTGTAGCTGTGAGTGGGGTGTCCTGGAGACTTGAAGAGCAGCAAGAGCTTTTGGTCTTGAGACCCTTTGGAGTGAGAGGAATCCCTGGACGTTCGCAAATGCTGAGCTGGGATCCAGCACCGCTCAGCGTGCGAATGACAGATTCTCTTGGCCTTTGGAAGGCTGCAGGAAGAGAGAGCAGCAGCATGTGTGCAGCTGTGAGTGGGGTTGCCTGGAGACTTGAAGAGCAGCAAGAGGTTTTGGTCTTGAGACTCTTTGGCGTGGGAGGAATCCCTGGACGTTCGCAAATGCTGAGCTGGGATCCAGCACCGCTCAGCGAGCCAGGGAGAGATTCTCTTGGCCTTTGGGAGGCTGCAGAAAGAGAGAGCAGAAGCATGTGTGGAGCTGTGAGTGGGGCTGCCTGGAGACTTGAAGAGCAGCAAGAGCTATTGGTCTTGAGACCCTTTGGAGTGAGAAGAAACCCCTGGACGTTCGCAAATGCTGAGCTGGGATCCAGCACCTCTCAGCGTGCCAGGGACAGGCTCTCTTGGCTTTCGGGAGGCAGCAGAGAGAGAGAGCATCAGCATGTGTGGAGCTGTGAGTGGGGTTGCCTGCAGACTTGAAGAGCAGCAAGAGCTTTTTGTCCTGGCTCCTCTGGTGTGGGAGGAATGCCTGGACGTTCGCAAATGCTGAGCTGGGATCCAGCACCGCTCAGCGTGCCAGGGACAGGCTCTCGTGGCCTTTGGGAGGCTGCAGAAAGAGAGAGCAGCAGCATGTGTGGAGCTGGGAGTGGGGTTGCCTGGAGACTTGAAGAGCAGCAAGAGCTTTTGGTCCTGGCTCCTCTGGTGTGGGAGGAATCCCTGGACGTTCGCAAATGCTGAGCTGGGATCCAGCACCGCTCAGCGAGCCAGGGACAGGCTCTCTTGGCCTTCGGGAGACTGCAGAAAGAGAGAGCAGCAGCATGTGTGGAGCTGTGAGTGGGGTTGCCTGGAGACTTGAAGAGCAGCAACAGCTTTTGGTCCTGGCTCCTCTGGTGTGGGAGGAATGCCTGGACGTTCGCAAATGCTGAGCTGGGATCCAGCACCACTCAGCGTGCGAATGACAGATTCTCTTGGCCTTTGGGAGACTGCAGAGAGAGAGAGCAGCAGCATGTGTGGACCTGTAAATGGGGTTGCCTGGAGACTTGAAGAGCAGCAAGAGCTTTTGGTCTTGAGACTCCTTGGCGTGGGAGGAATCCCTGGACGTTCGCAAATGCTGAGCTGGGATCCAGCACCTCTCCGCGAGCCAGGGACAGGCTCTCTTGGCCTTTGGGAGGCTGCAGAAAGAGAGAGCAGCAGCATGTGTGGAACTGGGAGTGGGGTTGCCTGGAGACTTGAAGAGCAGCAACAGCTTTTTGTCGTGAGACCCTTTGGGGTTAGAGGAATCCCTGGATGTTCGCAAATGCTGAGCTGGGATCCAGCACCGCTCAGCGAGCCAGGGACAGGCTCTCTTGGCCTTCGGGAGGCTGCAGAAAGAGAGAGCAGCAGCATGTGTGGAGCTGTGAGTGGGGTTGCCTGGAGACTTGAAGAGCAGCAAGAGCTTTTTGTCCTGGCTCCTCTGGTGTGGGAGGAATCCCTGGACGTTTGCAAATGCTGAGCTGGGATCCAGCACCGCTCAGCGTGCCAGGGACAGGCTCTCTTGGCCTTTGGGAGGCTGCAGAAAGAGAGAGCAGCAGCATGTGTGGAGCTGTGAATGCGGTTGCCTGGAGACTTGAAGAACAGGAAGAGCTTTTTGTCCTGGCTCCTCTGGTGTGCGAGGAATCCCTGGACGTTCGCAAATGCTGAGCTGGGATCCAGCACCGCTCAGCGAGCCAGGGACAGGCTCTCTTGGCCTTCGGGAGACTGCAGAAAGAGAGAGCATCAGCATGTGTGGAGCTGTGAGTGGGGTTGCCTGGAGACTTGAAGAGCAGCAAGACCTTTTGGTCCTGGCTCCTCTGGCGTGGGAGGAATCCCCGGACGTTCGCAAATGCTGAGCTGGGATCCAGCACCGCTCAGCGAGCCAGGGACAGGCTCTCTTGGCCTTTGGGAGGCTGCAGGAAGAGAGAGCAGCAGCATGTGTGGAGCTGGGAGTGGGGTTGCCTGGAGACTTGAAGAGCAGCAAGAGCTTTTTGTCCTGGCTCCTCTGGTGTGGGAGGAATCCCTGGACATTCACAAATGCTGAGCTGGGATCCAGCACCGCTCAGCGAGCCAGGGAGAGATTCTCTTGGCCTTTGGGAGGCTGCAGAAAGAGAGAGCAGAAGCATGTGTGGAGCTGTGAGTGGGGCTGCCTGGAGACTTGAAGAGCAGCAAGAGCTTTTGGTCTTGACACCCTTTGGAGTGAGAGGAATCCCTGGACGTTCGCAAATGCTGAGCTGGGATCCAGCACCGCTCAGCGTGCGAATGACAGATTCTCTTGGCCTTCGGGAGGCAGTAGAGAGAGCGCATCAGCATGTGTGGAGCTGTGAGTGGGGTTGGCTGGAGACTTGAAGAGCAGCAAGAGCTTTTGGTCGTGGCTCCTCTGGTGTGGGAGGAATCCCTGGACATTCGCAAATGCTGAGCTGGGATCAGCACCCCTCAGCGTGTGAATGACAGATTCTCTTGGCCTTCGGGAGGCAGCAGAGAGAGAGAGCAGCAGCATGTGTGGAGCTGTGAGTGGGGTTGCCTGGAGACGTGAAGAGCAGCAAGAGGTATTGGTCTTGAGACCCTTTGCAGTGAGAGGAATCCCTGGACGTTCGCAAATGCTGAGCTGGGATCCCGCACCGCTCAGCGTGCCAGGGACAGGCTCTCTTGGCGTTCGGGAGGCAGCAGAGAGAGAGAGCAGCAGCATGTGTGGAGCTGTGAATGCGGTTGCCTGGAGCATTGAAGAACAGCAAGAGCTTTTTGTCCTGGCTCCTCTGGCGTGGGAGGAATCCCTGGACGTTCGCAAATGCTGAGCTGGGATCCAGCACCGCTCAGCGAGCGAATGACAGATTCTCTTGGCCTTCGGGAGGCAGCAGAGAGAGAGAGCAGCAGCACCTGTGGAGCTGGGAGTGGGGTTGCCTGGAGACTTGAAGAGCAGCAAGAACTTTTTGTCCTGGCTCCTCTGGTGTGGGAGGAATCCCTGGACGTTCGCAAATGCTGAGCTGGGATCCAGCACCGCTCAGCGTGCCAGGGAGAGATTCTCTTGGCCTTTGGGAGGCTGCAGAAAGAGAGAGCAGCAGCATGTGTGGAGCTGGGAGTGGGGTTGCCTGGAGACTTGAAGAGCAGCAAGAGCTTTTTGTCCTGGCTCCTCTGGTGTGCGAGGAATCCCTGGACGTTCGCAAATGCTGAGCTGGGATCCAGCACCGCTCAGCGAGCCAGGGACAGGCTCTCTTGGCCTTTGGGAGGCTGCAGGAAGAGAGAGCAGCAGCATGTGTGGAGCTGTGAGTGGGGCTGCCTGGAGACTTGAAGAGCAGCAAGAGCTTTTGGTCTTGAGACCCTTTGAAGTGAGAGGAATCCCTGGACGTTCGCAAATGCTGAGCTGGGATCCAGCACCGCTCAGCGTGCGAATGACAGATTCTCTTGGCCTTTGGAAGGCTGCAGGAAGAGAGAGCAGCAGCATGTGTGCAGCTGTGAGTGGGGTTGCCTGGAGACTTGAAGAGCAGCAAGAGGTTTTGGTCTTGAGACTCTTTGGCGTGGGAGGAATCCCTGGACGTTCGCAAATGCTGAGCTGGGATCCAGCACTGCTCAGCGAGCCAGGGAGAGATTCTCTTGGCCTTTGGGAGGCTGCAGAAAGAGAGAGCAGAAGCATGTGTGGAGCTGTGAGTGGGGCTGCCTGGAGACTTGAAGAGCAGCAAGAGCTATTGGTCTTGAGACCCTTTGGAGTGAGAAGAAACCCCTGGACGTTCGCAAATGCTGAGCTGGGATCCAGCACCGCTCAGCGTGCCACGGACAGGCTCTCTTGGCCTTCGGGAGGCAGCAGAGAGAGAGAGCATCAGCATGTGTGGAGCTGTGAGTGGGGTTGCCTGCAGACTTGAAGAGCAGCAAGAGCTTTTTGTCCTGGCTCCTCTGGTGTGGGAGGAATGCCTGGACGTTCGCAAATGCTGAGCTGGGATCCAGCACCGCTCAGCGTGCCAGGGACAGGCTCTCTTGGCCTTTTGGAGGCTGCAGAAAGAGAGAGCAGCAGCATGTGTGGAGCTGTGAATGCGGTTGCCTGGAGCATTGAAGAAAAGGAAGAGCTTTTTGTCCTGGCTCCTCTGGTGTGGGAGGAATCCCTGGACGTTCGCAAATGCTGAACTGGGATCCAGCACCGCTCAGCGTGCCAGGGACAGGCTCTCTTGGCCTTCGGGAGACTGCAGAAAGAGAGAGCAGCAGCATGTGTGGAGCTGTGAGTGGGGTTGCCTGGAGACTTGAAGAGTAGCAACAGCTTTTGGTCGTGGCTCCTCTGGCGTGGGAGGAATCCCTGGACGTTCGCAAATGCTGAGCTGGGATCCAGCACCTATCAGCGAGCCAGGGACAGGCTCTCTTGGCCTTTGGGAAGCTGCAGAAAGAGAGAGCAGCAGCATGTGTGGAGCTGGGAGTGGGGTTGCCTGGAGACTTGAAGAGCAGCAAGAGCTTTTTGTCCTGTCTCCTCTGGTGTGCGAGGAATCCCTGGACGTTCGCAAATGCTGAGCTGGGATCCAGCACCGCTCAGCGAGCCAGGGACAGGCTCTCTTGGCCTTCGGGAGACTGCAGAAAGAGAGAGCAGCAGCATGTGTGGAGCTGTGAGTGGGGTTGCCTGGAGACTTGAAGAGCAGCAACAGCTTTTGGTCCTGGCTCCTCTGGTGTGGGAGGGATCCCTGGACGTTTGCAAATGCTGAGCTGGGATCCAGCACCGCTCAGCGTGCGAATGACAGGCCCTCTTGGCCTTTGGGAGGCTGCAGAAAGAGAGAGCAGCAGCATGTGTGGAGCTGGGAGTGGGGTTGCCTGGAGACTTGAAGAGCAGCAAGAGGTTTTGGTCTTGAGACTCTTTGGCGTGGGAGGAATCCCTGGACGTTCGCAAATGCTGAGCTGGGATCCAGCACTGCTCAGCGAGCCAGGGAGAGATTCTCTTGGCCTTTGGGAGGCTGCAGAAAGAGAGAGCAGAACCATGTGTGGAGCTGTGAGTGGGGCTGCCTGGAGACTTGAAGAGCAGCAAGAGCTATTGGTCTTGAGACCCTTTGGAGTTAGAAGAAACCCCTGGACGTTCGCAAATGCTGAGCTGGGATCCAGCACCGCTCAGCGTGCCACGGACAGGCTCTCTTGGCCTTCGGGAGGCAGCAGAGAGAGAGAGCAGCAGCATGTGTGGAGCTGTGAATGCGGTTGCCTGGAACATTGAAGAACAGGAAGAGCTTTTTGTCCTGGCTCCTCTGGTGTGGGAGGAATCCCTGGACGTTCGCAAATGCTGAGCTGGGATCCATCACCTCTCAGCGTGCCAGGGAGAGATTCTCTTGGCCTTCGGGAGACTGCAGAAAGAGAGAGCAGCAGCATGTGTGGAGCTGTGAGTGGGGTTGCCTGGAGACTTGAAGAGTAGCAACAGCTTTTGGTCGTGGCTCCTCTGGCGTGGGAGGAATCCCTGGACGTTCGCAAATGCTGAGCTGGGATCCAGCACCTCTCAGCGTGCCAGGGACAGGCTCTCTTGGCCTTTGGGAGGCTGCAGAAAGAGAGAGCAGCAGCATGTGTGGAGCTGGGAGTGGGGTTGCCTGGAGACTTGAAGAGCAGCAAGAGCTTTTGGTCCTGTCTCCTCTGGTGTGCGAGGAATCCCTGGACGTTCGCAAATGCTGAGCTGGGATCCAGCACCGCTCAGCGAGCCAGGGACAGGCTCTATTGGCCTTCGGGAGACTGCAGAAAGAGAGAGCAGCAGCATGTGTGGAGCTGTGAGTGGGGTTGCCTGGAGACTTGAAGAGCAGCAACAGCTTTTTGTCCTCGCTCCTCTGGTGTGGGAGGAATCCCTGGACATTCACAAATGCTGAGCTGGGATCCAGCACCGCTCAGCGAGCCAGGGACAGGCTCTCTTGGCCTTTCGGAGTCTGCAGAAAGAGAGAGAAATAGCGTTCGTAGGGCTGTGAATGGGGTTGCCTGGAGACTTGAAGAGCAGCAACAGCTTTTGGTCCTGGCTCCTCTGGTGTGCGAGGAATCCCTGGACATTCACAAATGCTGAGCTGGGATCCAGCACCGCTCAGCGAGCCAGGGAGAGATTTTCTTGGCCTTTGGGAGGCTGCAGAAAGAGAGAGCAGCAGCATGTGTGGAGCTGTGAGTGGGGTTGACTGGAGACGTGAAGAGCAGCAAGAGCTTGTTGTCCTGGCTCCTCTGGTGCGGGAGGAATCCCTGGACATTCGCAAATGCTGAGCTGGGATCCAGCACCGCTCAGCGTGCCAGGGAGAGATTCTCTTGGCCTTTGGGAGGCTGCAGAAAGAGAGAGCAGCAGCATGTGTGGAGCTGTGAGTGGGGTTGCCTGGAGACTTGAAGAGCAGCAAGAGCTTTTGGTCTTGAGACCCTTTGGAGTGAGAGGAATCCCTGGACGTTCGCAAATGCTGAGCTGGGATCCAGCACCTCTCAGCGTGCGAATGACAGATTCTCTTGGCCTTTGGGAGGCTGCAGGAAGAGAGAGCAGCAGTATGTGTGGAGCTGTGAGTGGGGTTGCCTGGAGACTCGAAGAGCAGCAAGAGCTTTTTGTCCTGGCTCCTCTGGTGTGGGAGGAATCCCTGGACATTCGCAAATGCTGAGCTGGGATCCAGCACCCCTCAGCGTGTGAATGACAGATTCTCTTGGCCTTCGGGAGACTGCAGAGAGAGAGAGCAGCAGCACCTGTGGAGCTGGGAGTGGGGTTGCCTGGAGACTTGAAGAGCAGCAAGAGCTATTGGTCGTGAGACCCTTTGGAGTGAGAGGAATCCCTGGACGTTCGCAAATGCTGAGCTGGGATCCAGCACCGCTCAGCGTGCCAGGGAGAGATTGTCTTGGCCTTCGGGAGGCTGCAGAAAGAGAGAGCAGCAGCATGTGTGGAGCTGTGAGTGGGGTTGCCTGGAGACTTGAAGAGCAGCAAGAGCTTTTTGTCCTGGCTCCTCTGGTGTGGGAGGAATCCCTGGACGTTCGCAAATGCTGAGCTGGGATCCAGCACCGCTCAGCGTGCGAATGACAGGCTCTCTTGGCCTTTGGGAGGCAGCAGAGAGAGAGAGCAGCAGCATGTGTGGAGCTGTGAGTGGGGTTGCCTGGAGACTTGAAGAGCAGCAAGAGCTTTTTGTCCTGGCTCCTCTGGTGTGGGAGGAATCCCTGGACGTTCGCAAATGCTGAGCTGGGATCCAGCACCTCTCAGCGAGCCAGGGACAGGCTCTCTTGGCCTTCGGGAGACTGCAGAAAGAGAGAGCAGCAGCATGTGTGGAGCTGTGAGTGGGGTTGCCTGGAGACTTGAAGAGCAGCAACAGCTTTTGGTCCTGGCTCCTCTGGTGTGGGAGGAATCCCTGGACGTTCGCAAATGCTGAGCTGGGATCCAGCACCGCTCAGCGAGCCAGGGACAGGCTCTCTTGGCATTCGGGAGGCAGCAGAGAGAGAGAGCAGCAGCATGTGTGGAGCTGTGAATGGGGTTGCCTGGAGACATGAAGAGCAGCAAGAGCTTTTGGTCTTGAGACCCTTTGGAGTGAGAGGAATCCCTGGACATTCGCAAATGCTGAGCTGGGATCCAGCACCGCTCAGCGAGCCAGGGACAGGCTCTCTTGGCCTTCGGGAGACTGCAGAAAGAGAGAGCAGCAGCATGTGTGGAGCTGTGAGTGGGGTGTCCTGGAGACTTGAAGAGCAGCAAGAGCTTTTTGTCCTGGCTCCTCTGGCGTGGGAGGAATCCCTGGACGTTCGCAAATGCTGAGCTGGGATCCAGCACCGCTCAGCGAGCCAGGGACAGGCTCTCTTGGCCTTTGGGAGGCTGCAGAAAGAGAGAGCAGCAGCATGTGTGTAGCTGTGAGTGGGGTGTCCTGGAGACTTGAAGAGCAGCAAGAGCTTTTGGTCTTGAGACCCTTTGGAGTGAGAGGAATCCCTGGACGTTCGCAAATGCTGAGCTGGGATCCAGCACCGCTCAGCGTGCGAATGACAGATTCTCTTGGCCTTTGGAAGGCTGCAGGAAGAGAGAGCAGCAGCATGTGTGCAGCTGTGAGTGGGGTTGCCTGGAGACTTGAAGAGCAGCAAGAGGTTTTGGTCTTGAGACTCTTTGGCGTGGGAGGAATCCCTGGACGTTCGCAAATGCTGAGCTGGGATCCAGCACCGCTCAGCGAGCCAGGGAGAGATTCTCTTGGCCTTTGGGAGGCTGCAGAAAGAGAGAGCAGAAGCATGTGTGGAGCTGTGAGTGGGGCTGCCTGGAGACTTGAAGAGCAGCAAGAGCTATTGGTCTTGAGACCCTTTGGAGTGAGAAGAAACCCCTGGACGTTCGCAAATGCTGAGCTGGGATCCAGCACCTCTCAGCGTGCCAGGGACAGGCTCTCTTGGCTTTCGGGAGGCAGCAGAGAGAGAGAGCATCAGCATGTGTGGAGCTGTGAGTGGGGTTGCCTGGAGACTTGAAGAGCAGCAAGAGCTTTTTGTCCTGGCTCCTCTGGTGTGGGAGGAATGCCTGGACGTTCGCAAATGCTGAGCTGGGATCCAGCACCGCTCAGCGTGCCAGGGACAGGCTCTCTTGGCCTTTGGGAGGCTGCAGAAAGAGAGAGCAGCAGCATGTGTGGAGCTGGGAGTGGGGTTGCCTGGAGACTTGAAGAGCAGCAAGAGCTTTTGGTCCTGGCTCCTCTGGTGTGGGAGGAATCCCTGGACGTTCGCAAATGCTGAGCTGGGATCCAGCACCGCTCAGTGAGCCAGGGACAGGCTCTCTTGGCCTTCGGGAGACTGCAGAAAGAGAGAGCAGCAGCATGTGTGGAGCTGTGAGTGGGGTTGCCTGGAGACTTGAAGAGCAGCAACAGCTTTTGGTCCTGGCTCCTCTGGCGTGGGAGGAATCCCTGGACGTTCGCAAATGCTGAGCTGGGATCCAGCACCGCTCAGCGAGCCAGGGACAGGCTCTCTTGGCCTTTGGGAGGCTGTAAAAAGAGAGAGCAGCAGCATGTGTGGAGCTGTGAGTGGGGCTGCCTGGAGACATGAAGAGCAGCAAAACTTTTTGTCCTCGCTCCTCTGGTGTGGGAGGAATCCCTGGACGTTCGCAAATGCTGAGCTGGGATCCAGCACCGCTCAGCGAGCCAGGGACAGGCTCTCTTGGCCTTTGGGAGGCTGTAGAAAGAGAGAGAAATAGCGTTCGTAGGGCTGTGAATGGGGTTGCCTGGAGACTTGAAGAGCAGCAACAGCTTTTGGTCCTGGCTCCTCTGGTGTGCGAGGAATCCCTGGACATTCACAAATGCTGAGCTGGCATCCAGCACCGCTCAGCGAGCCAGGGAGAGATTCTCTTGGCCTTTGGGAGGCTGCAGAAAGAGAGAGCAGCAGCATGTGTGGAGCTGTGAGTGGGGTTGACTGGAGACGTGAAGAGCAGCAAGAGCTTGTTGTCCTGGCTCCTCTGGTGCGGGAGGAATCCCTGGACATTCGCAAATGCTGAGCTGGGATCCAGCACCGCTCAGCGTGCCAGGGAGAGATTCTCTTGGCCTTTGGGAGGCTGCAGAAAGAGAGAGCAGCAGCATGTGTGGAGCTGTGAGTGGGGTTGCCTGGAGACTTGAAGAGCAGCAAGAAGTTTTGGTCATGTATCCTCTGGCGTGGGAGGAATCCCTGGACGTTCGCAAATGCTGAGCTGGGATCCAGCACCGCTCAGCGAGCCAGGGACAGGCTCTCTTGGCCTTTGGGAGGCTGCAGAAAGAGAGAGCAGCAGCATGTGTGTAGGTGTGAGTGGGGCTGCCTGGAGACTTGAAGAGCAGCAAGAGCTTTTGGTCTTGAGACCCTTTGGAGTGAGAGGAATCCCTGGACGTTCGCAAATGCTGAGCTGGGATCCAGCACGGCTCAGCGTGTGAATGACAGATTCTCTTGGCCTTCGGGAGGCAGCAGAGAAAGAGAGCAGCAGCATGTGTGGAGCTGTGAGTGGGGTTGCCTGGAGAGTTGAAGAGCAGCAAGAGGTATTGGTCGTGAGACCCTTTGGAGTGAGAGGAATCCCTGGACGTTCGCAAATGCTGAGCTGGGATCCAGCACTGCTCAGCGAGCCACGGAGAGATTCTCTTGGCCTTTGGGAGGCTGCAGAAAGAGAGAGCAGCAGCATGTGTGGAGCTGTGAGTGGGGCTGCCTGGAGACTTGAAGAGCAGCAAGAGCTTTTGGTCTTGACACCCTTTGGAGTGAGAGGAATCCCTGGATGTTCGCAAATGCTGAGCTGGGATCCAGCACCCCTCAGCGTGCGAATGACAGATTCTCTTGGCCTTCGGGAGGCACTAGAGAAAGAGAGCAGCAGCATGTGTGGAGCTGTGAGTGGGGTTGCCTGGAGAGTTGAAGAGCAGCAAGAGCTTTTGGTCATGAGACCCTTTGGAGTGAGAGGAATCCCTGGACGTTCGCAAATGCTGAGCTGGGATCCAGCACCGCTCAGCGTGCCAGGGAGAGATTGTCTTGGCCTTCGGGAGGCTGCAGAAAGAGAGAGCAGCAGCATGTGTGGAGCTGGGAGTGGGGTTGCCTGGAGACTTGAAGAGCAGCAAGAGCTTTTTGTCCTGGCTCCTCTAGTGTGGGAGGAATCCCTGGACATTCGCAAATGCTGAGCTGGGATCCAGCAATCGTCAGCGTGCGAATGACAGATTCTCTTGGCCTTCGGGAGGCAGCAGAGAGAGAAACCAGCAGCATGTGTGGAGCTGTGAGTGGGGTTGCCTGGAGACTTGAAGAGCAGCAAGAAGTTTTGGTCCTGTATCCTCTGGTGTGGGAGGAATCCCTGGACGTTCGCAAATGCTGAGCTGGGATCCAGCACCCCTCAGCGTGTGAATGACAGATTCTCTTGGCCTTCGGGAGGCTGCAGGAAGAGAGAGCAGCAGTATGTGTGGATCTGTGAGTGGGGTTGGCTGGAGACTTGAAGAGCAGCAAGAGCTTTTGGTCCTGGCTCCTCTGGTGTGGGAGGAATCCCTGGACGTTTGCAAATGCTGAGCTGGCATCCAGCTCCACTGAGTGAGCCATGGACAGGCTCTCTTGGCCTTCGGGAGACTGCAGAGAGAGAGAGCAGCAGCACCTGTGGAGCTGGGAGTGGGGTTGCCTGGAGACGTGAAGAGCAGCAAGAACTTTTTGTCCTGGCTCCTCTGGCGTGGGAGGAATCCCTGGACGTTCGCAAATGCTGAGCTGGGATCCAGCACCTCTCAGCGAGCATGGGAGAGATTCTCTTGGCCTTCGTGAGGCTGCAGAAAGAGAGAGCAGCAGCATGTGTGGAGCTGTGAATGGGGTTGCCTGGAGACTTGAAGAACAGCAAGAGCTTTTTTCCTGGCTCCTCTGGTGTGCGAGGAATCCCTGGACGTTCACAAATGCTGAGCTGGGATCCAGCATAACTCAGCAAGCCAGGGACAGGCTCTCTTGGCCTTCGGGAGACTGCAGAAAGAGAGAGCAGCAGCATGTGTGGAGCTGTGAGTGGGGTTGCCTGGAGACTTGAAGAGCAGCAACAGCTTTTGGTCCTGGCTCCTCTGGCGTGGGAGGAATCCCTGGACGTTCGCAAATGCTGAGCTGGGATCCAGCACCGCTCAGCGAGCCAGGGACAGGCTCTCTTGGCCTTTGGGAGGCTGCAGGAAGAGAGAGCAGCAGCATGTGTGGAGCTGTGAGTGGGGCTGCCTGGAGACTTGAAGAGCAGCAAGAGCTTTTTGTCCTGGCTCCTCTGGTGTGGGAGGAATCCCTGGAGGTTCGCAAATGCTGAGCTGGGATCCAGCACCGCTCAGCGAGCCAGGGAGAGATTCTCTTGGCCTTTGGGAGGCTGCAGAAAGAGAGAGCAGCAGCATGTGTGGAGCTGTGAATGGGGTTGCCTGGAGACTTGAAGAGCAGCAAGAGCTTTTGGTCTTGAGACCCTTTGGAGTGAGAGGAATCCCTGGACATTCGCAAATGCTGAGCTGGGATCCAGCACCGCTCAGCGATCCAGGGACAGGCTCTCTTGGCCTTCGGGAGACTGCAGAAAGAGAGAGCAGCAGCATGTGTGGAGCTGTGAGTGGGGTGTCCTGGAGACTTGAAGAGCAGCAAGAGCTTTTTGTCCTGGCTCCTCTGGCGTGGGAGGAATCCCTGGAGATTCGCAAATGCTGAGCTGGGATCCAGCACCGCTCAGCGAGCCAGGGACAGGCTCTCTTGGCCTTTGGGAGGCTGCAGAAAGAGAGAGCAGCAGCATGTGTGGAGCTGTGAGTGGGGCTGCCTGGAGACTTGAAGAGCAGCAAGAGCTTTTGGTCTTGAGACCCTTTGGAGTGAGAGGAATCCCTGGACGTTCGCAAATGCTGAGCTGGGATCCAGCACCGCTCAGCGTGCGAATGACAGATTCTCTTGGCCTTTGGGAGGCTGCAGAAAGAGAGAGCAGCAGCATGTGTGGAGCTGTGAGTGGGGTTGCCTGGAGACTTGAAGAGCAGCAAGAGCTTTTGGTCCTGGCTCCTCTGGTGTGGGAGGAATCCCTGCACGTTTGCAAATGCTGAGCTGGGATCCAGCACCGCTCAGCGTGCGAATGACAGATTCTCTTGGCCTTTGGGAGGCAGCATAGAGAGAGAGCAGCAGCATGTGTGGAGCTGTGAGTGGGGTGTCCTGGAGACGTGAAGAGCAGCAAGAGCTTTTGGTCGTGAGACCCTTTGGAGTGAGAGGAATCCCTGGACGTTCGCAAATGCTGAGCTGGGATCCAGCACCGCTCAGCGAGCCAGGGACAGGCTCTCTTGGCCTTCGGGAGGCTGCAGAAAGAGAGAGCAGCAGCATGTGTGGAGCTGTGAGTGGGGTTGCCTGGAGACTTGAAGAGCAGCAAGAGCTTTTTTTCCTGGCTCATCTAGTGTGGGCTGAATCCCTGGACATTCGCAAATGCTGAGCTGGCATCCAGCACCGCTCAGCGAGCCAGGGACAGGCTCTCTTGGCCTTTGGGAGGCTGCAGAAAGAGAGAGCAGCAGCATGTGTGTAGCTGTGAGTGGGGCTGCCTGGAGACTTGAAGAGCAGCAAGAGCTTTTGGTCTTGAGACCCTTTGGAGTGAGAGGAATCCCTGGACATTCGCAAATGCTGAGCTGGGATCCAGCACCGCTCAGCGTGCGAATGACAGATTCTCTTGGCCTTCGGGAGGCAGCAGAGAAAGAGAGCAGCAGCATGTGTGGAGCTGTGAGTGGGGTTGCCTGGAGACTTGAAGAGCAGCAAGAGGTATTGGTCGTGAGACCCTTTGGAGTGAGAGGAATCCTTGGACGTTCGCAAATGCTGAGCTGGGATCCAGCACCGCTCAGCGAGCCAGGGACAGGCTCTCTTGGCCTTTGGGAGACTGCAGAAAGAGAGAGCAGCAGCATGTGTGGAGCTGTGAGTGGGGCTGCCTGGAGACTTGAAGAGCAGCAAGAGCTTTTGGTCTTGAGACCCTTTGGAGTGAGAGGAATCCCTGGACATTCGCAAATGCTGAGCTGGGATCCAGCACCGCTCAGCGTGCGAATGACAGATTCTCTTGGCCTTCGGGAGGCAGCAGAGAAAGAGAGCAGCAGCATGTGTGGAGCTGTGAGTGGGGTTGCCTGGAGACTTGAAGAGCAGCAAGAGGTATTGGTCGTGAGACCCTTTGGAGTGAGAGGAATGCTTGGACGTTCGCAAATGCTGAGCTGGGATCCAGCACCGCTCAGCGAGCCAGGGACAGGCTCTCTTGGCCTTCGGGAGACTGCAGAAAGAGAGAGCAGCAGCATGTGTGGAGCTGTGAGTGGGGTTGCCTGGAGACTTGAAGAGCAGCAACAGCTTTTGGTCCTGGCTCCTCTGGCGTGGGAGGAATCCCTGGACGTTCGCAAATGCTGAGCTGGGATCCAGCACCGCTCAGCGAGCCAGGGACAGGCTCTCTTGGCCTTTGGGAGGCTGCAGGAAGAGAGAGCAGCAGCATGTGTGGAGCTGTGAGTGGGGCTGCCTGGAGACTTGAAGAGCAGCAAGAGCTTTTTGTCCTGGCTCCTCTGGTGTGGGAGGAATCCCTGGAGGTTCGCAAATGCTGAGCTGGGATCCAGCACCGCTCAGCGAGCCAGGGAGAGATTCTCTTGGCCTTTGGGAGGCTGCAGAAAGAGAGAGCAGCAGCATGTGTGGAGCTGTGAATGGGGTTGCCTGGAGACTTGAAGAGCAGCAAGAGCTTTTGGTCTTGAGACCCTTTGGAGTGAGAGGAATCCCTGGACATTCGCAAATGCTGAGCTGGGATCCAGCACCGCTCAGCGATCCAGGGACAGGCTCTCTTGGCCTTCGGGAGACTGCAGAAAGAGAGAGCAGCAGCATGTGTGGAGCTGTGAGTGGGGTGTCCTGGAGACTTGAAGAGCAGCAAGAGCTTTTTGTCCTGGCTCCTCTGGCGTGGGAGGAATCCCTGGAGATTCGCAAATGCTGAGCTGGGATCCAGCACCGCTCAGCGAGCCAGGGACAGGCTCTCTTGGCCTTTGGGAGGCTGCAGAAAGAGAGAGCAGCAGCATGTGTGGAGCTGTGAGTGGGGCTGCCTGGAGACTTGAAGAGCAGCAAGAGCTTTTGGTCTTGAGACCCTTTGGAGTGAGAGGAATCCCTGGACGTTCGCAAATGCTGAGCTGGGATCCAGCACCGCTCAGCGTGCGAATGACAGATTCTCTTGGCCTTTGGGAGGCTGCAGGAAGAGAGAGCAGCAGCATGTGTGGAGCTGTGAGTGGGGTTGCCTGGAGACTTGAAGAGCAGCAAGAGCTTTTGGTCCTGGCTCCTCTGGTGTGGGAGGAATCCCTGCACGTTTGCAAATGCTGAGCTGGGATCCAGCACCGCTCAGCGTGCGAATGACAGATTCTCTTGGCCTTTGGGAGGCAGCATAGAGAGAGAGCAGCAGCATGTGTGGAGCTGTGAGTGGGGTGTCCTGGAGACGTGAAGAGCAGCAAGAGCTTTTGGTCGTGAGACCCTTTGGAGTGAGAGGAATCCCTGGACGTTCGCAAATGCTGAGCTGGGATCCAGCACCGCTCAGCGAGCCAGGGACAGGCTCTCTTGGCCTTCGGGAGGCTGCAGAAAGAGAGAGCAGCAGCATGTGTGGAGCTGTGAGTGGGGTTGCCTGGAGACTTGAAGAGCAGCAAGAGCTTTTTTTCCTGGCTCATCTAGTGTGGGCTGAATCCCTGGACATTCGCAAATGCTGAGCTGGCATCCAGCACCGCTCAGCGAGCCAGGGACAGGCTCTCTTGGCCTTTGGGAGGCTGCAGAAAGAGAGAGCAGCAGCATGTGTGTAGCTGTGAGTGGGGCTGCCTGGAGACTTGAAGAGCAGCAAGAGCTTTTGGTCTTGAGACCCTTTGGAGTGAGAGGAATCCCTGGACATTCGCAAATGCTGAGCTGGGATCCAGCACCGCTCAGCGTGCGAATGACAGATTCTCTTGGCCTTCGGGAGGCAGCAGAGAAAGAGAGCAGCAGCATGTGTGGAGCTGTGAGTGGGGTTGCCTGGAGACTTGAAGAGCAGCAAGAGGTATTGGTCGTGAGACCCTTTGGAGTGAGAGGAATCCTTGGACGTTCGCAAATGCTGAGCTGGGATCCAGCACCGCTCAGCGAGCCAGGGACAGGCTCTCTTGGCCTTTGGGAGACTGCAGAAAGAGAGAGCAGCAGCATGTGTGGAGCTGTGAGTGGGGCTGCCTGGAGACTTGAAGAGCAGCAAGAGCTTTTGGTCTTGAGACCCTTTGGAGTGAGAGGAATCCCTGGACATTCGCAAATGCTGAGCTGGGATCCAGCACCGCTCAGCGTGCGAATGACAGATTCTCTTGGCCTTCGGGAGGCAGCAGAGAAAGAGAGCAGCAGCATGTGTGGAGCTGTGAGTGGGGTTGCCTGGAGACTTGAAGAGCAGCAAGAGGTATTGGTCGTGAGACCCTTTGGAGTGAGAGGAATGCTTGGACGTTCGCAAATGCTGAGCTGGGATCCAGCACCGCTCAGCGAGCCAGGGACAGGCTCTCTTGGCCTTCGGGAGACTGCAGAAAGAGAGAGCAGCAGCATGTGTGGAGCTGTGAGTGGGGTTGCCTGGAGACGTGAAGAGCAGCAAGAGCTTTTAGTCCTGGCTCCTCTGGTGTGGGAGGAATCCCTGGAGATTCGCAAATGCTGAGCTGGGATCCAGCACCCCTCAGCGTGCGAATGACAGGCTCTCTTGGCCTTCGGGAGACTGCAGAGAGAGAGAGCAGCAGCATGTGTGGAGCTGTGAGTGGGGTTCACTGGATACTTGAAGAGCAGCAAGAGCTTTTGGTCGTGTATCCTCTGGTGTGGGAGGAATCCCTGGACGTTCGCAGATGCTGAGCTGGGATCCAGCACCGCTCAGCGAGCCAGGGAGAGATTCTCTTGGCCTTTGGGAGGCTGCAGAAAGAGAGAGCAGCAGCATGTGTGTAGCTGTGAGTGGGGCTGCCTGGAGACGTGAAGAGCAGCAAGAGCTTTTTGTCCTGGCTCCTCTGGTGTGGGAGGAATCCCTGGACATTCGCAAATGCTGAGCTGGGATCCAGCACCGCTCAGCGAGCCAGGGAGAGATTCTCTTGGCCTTTGGGAGGCTGCCGAAAGAGAGAGCAGCAGCATGTGTGGAGCTGTGAGTGGGGTTGCCTGGAGACTTGAAGAGCAGCAAGAGCTTTTGGTCTTGAGACCCTTTGGAGTGAGAGGAATCCCTGGACATTCGCAAATGCTGAGCTGGGATCCAGCACCGCTCAGCGAGCCAGGGACAGGCTCTCTTGGCCTTCGGGAGACTGCAGAAAGAGAGAGCAGCAGCATGTGTGGAGCTGT
This sequence comes from Platalea leucorodia, assembly GCF_965183815.1. Classification (NCBI taxonomy): domain Eukaryota; kingdom Metazoa; phylum Chordata; class Aves; order Pelecaniformes; family Threskiornithidae; genus Platalea; species Platalea leucorodia. Next base: position 10,137,847 of record NC_138833.1, read on the forward strand.
GAATGCGGTTGCCTGGAGACTTGAAGAGCAGCAACAGCTTTTTGTCGTGGCTCCTCTGGCGTGGGAGGAATCCCTGGAGATTCGCAAATGCTGAGCTGGGATCCAGCACCGCTCAGCGAACCAGGGACAGGCTCTCTTGGCCTTTGGGAGGCTGCAGAAAGAGAGAGCAGCAGCATGTGTGGAGCTGTGAGTGGGGCTGCCTGGAGACTTGAAGAGCAGCAAGAGCTTTTGGTCTTGAGACCCTTTGGAGTGAGAGGAATCCCTGGACATTCGCAAATGCTGAGCTGGGATCCAGCACCGCTCAGCGTGCGAATGACAGATTCTCTTGGCCTTTGGGAGGCTGCAGGAAGAGAGAGCAGCAGCATGTGTGGAGCTGTGAGTGGGGTTGCCTGGAGACTTGAAGAGCAGCAACAGCTTTTGGTCGTGGCTCCTCTGGTGTGGGAGGAATCCCTGGACGTTCGCAAATGCTGAGCTGGGATCCAGCACCGCTCAGCGAGCCAGGGAGAGATTCTCTTGGCCTTCGGGAGGCTGCAGAAAGAGAGAGCAGCAGCATGTGTGGAGCTGTGAATGGGGTTGCCTGGAGACTTGAAGAGCAGCAAGAGCTTTTTGTCCTGGCTCCTCTGGTGTGGGAGGAATCCCTGGACGTTTGCAAATGCTGAGCTGGGATCCAGCACCCCTCAGCGTGCGAATGACAGGCTCTCTTGGCCTTTGGGAGGCAGCAGAGAGAGAGAGCAGCAGCATGTGTGTAGCTGTGAGTGGGGTTGCCTGGAGACTTGAAGAGCAGCAAGAGCTTTTGGTCCTGGCTCCTCTGGTGTGGGAGGGATCCCTGGACGTTCGCAAATGCTGAGCTGGGATCCAGCACCGCTCAGCGTGCCAGGGAGAGATTCTCTTGGCCTTTGGGAGACTGCAGAAAGAGAGAGCAGCAGCATGTGTGGAGCTGTGAATGGGGTTGCCTGGAGACTTGAAGAGCAGCAAGAGCTTTTGGTCGTGAGACCCTTTGGAGTGAGAGGAATCCCTGGACGTTCGCAAATGCTGAGCTGGGATCCATCAGCTCTCAGCGTGCCAGGGAGAGATTCTCTTGGCCTTTGGGAGGCTGCAGAAAGAGAGAGCAGCAGCATGTGTGGAGCTGTGAGTGGGGTTGGCTGGAGACTTGAAGAGCAGCAACAGCTTTTTGTCCTGGCTCCTCTGGCGTGGGAGGAATCCCTGGACATTCGCAAATGCTGAGCTGGGATCCAGCACCTCTCAGCGAGCCAGGGACAGGCTCTCTTGGCCTTTGGGAGGCTGCAGAAAGAGAGAGCAGCAGCATGTGTGGAGCTGGGAATGAGTTTGCCTGGAGACTTGAAGAACAGCAAGAGCTTTTTGTCCTGGCTCCTCTGGTGTGCGAGGAAACCCTGGACGTTCGCAAATGCTGAGCTGGCATCCAGCATAACTCAGCAAGCCAGGGACAGGCTCTCTTGGCCTTCGGGAGACTGCAGAAAGAGAGAGCAGCAGCATGTGTGGAGCTGTGAGTGGGGTTGCCTGGAGACTTGAAGAGCAGCAACAGCTTTTGGTCCTGGCTCCTCTGGCGTGGGAGGAATCCCTGGACGTTCGCAAATGCTGAGCTGGGATCCAGCACCGCTCAGCGAGCCAGGGACAGGCTCTCTTGGCCTTTGGGAGGCTGCAGAAAGAGAGAGCAGCAGCATGTGTGGAGCTGTGAGTGGGGCTGCCTGGAGACTTGAAGAGCAGCAAGAGCTTTTGGTCTTGAGACCCTTTGGAGTGAGAGGAATCCCTGGACGTTCGCAAATGCTGAGCTGGGATCCAGAACCGCTCAGCGTGCGAATGACAGATTCTCTTGGCCTTTGGGAGGCTGCAGGAAGAGAGAGCAGCAGTATGTGTGGAGCTGTGAGTGGGGTTGGCTGGAGACTCGAAGAGCAGCAAGAGCTTTTTGTCCTGGCTCCTCTGGTGTGGGAGGAATCCCTGGACATTCGCAAATGCTGAGCTGGGATCCAGCACCCCTCAGCGTGTGAATGACAGATTCTCTTTGCCTTCGGGAGGCAGCAGAGAAAGAGAGCAGCAGCATGTGTGGAGCTGTGAGTTGGGTTGCCTGGAGACTTGAAGAGCAGCAAGAGGTATTGGTCTTGAGACCCTTTGGAGTGAGAGGAATCCCTGGACGTTCGCAAATGCTGAGCTGGGATCCATCAGCTCTCAGCGTGCCACGGAGAGATTCTCTTGGCCTTTGGGAGGCTGCAGAAAGAGAGAGCAGCAGCATGTGTGGAGCTGTGAGTGGGGTTGCCTGGAGACGTGAAGAGCAGCAAGAGCTTTTTGTCCTGGCTCCTCTGGTGTGGGAGGAATCCCTGGACGTTCGCAAATGCTGAGCTGGGATCCAGCACCCCTCAGCGTGCGAATGACAGGCTCTCTTGGCCTTCGGGAGGCAGCAGAGAGAGAGAGCAGCAGCATGTGTGTAGCTGTGAATGCAGTTGCCTGGAGACTTGAAGAACAGCAAGAGCTTTTGGTCCTGGCTCCTCTGGTGTGCGAGGAATCCCTGGACGTTCGCAAATGCTGAGCTGGCATCCAGCTCCACTCAGCGAGCCAGGGACAGGCTCTCTTGGCCTTCGGGAGGCTGCAGAGAGAGAGAGCAGCAGCATGTGTGGAGCTGGGAGTGGGGTTGCCTGGAGACTTGAAGAGCAGCAAGAGCTTTTGGTCCTGGCTCCTCTGGCGTGGGAGGAATCCCTGGACGTTCGCAAATGCTGAGCTGGGATCCAGCACCGCTCAGTGAGCCAGGGACAGGCTCTCTTGGCCTTTGGGAGGCTGCAGAAAGAGAGAGCAGCAGCATGTGTGGAGCTGGGAGTGGGGTTGCCTGGAGACGTGAAGAGCAGCAAGAGCTTTTTGTCCTGGCTCCTCTGGTGTGCGAGGAATCCCTGGACATTCGCAAATGCTGAGCTGGGATCCAGCACCGCTCAGCGAGCCAGGGAGAGATTCTATTGGCCTTTGGGAGACTGCAGAAAGAGAGAGCAGCAGCATGTGTGGAGCTGTGAATGGGGTTGCCTGGAGACGTGAAGAGCAGCAAGAGCTTTTGGTCTGTAGACCCTTTGGAGTGAGAGGAATCCCTGGACATTCGCAAATGCTGAGCTGGGATCCAGCACCGCTCAGCGAGCCAGGGACAGGCTCTCTTGGCCTTCGGGAGACTGCAGAAAGAGAGAGCAGAAGCATGTGTGGAGCTGTGAGTGGGGTTGGCTGGAGACTTGAAGAGCAGCAAGAGCTTTTTGTCCTGGCTCCTCTGGCGTGGGAGGAATCCCTGGAGATTCGCAAATGCTGAGCTGGGATCCAGCACCGCTCAGCGAGCCAGGGACAGGATCTCTTGGCCTTTGGGAGGCTGCAGGAAGAGAGAGCAGCAGTATGTGTGAGGCTGTGAGTGGGGTTGCCTGGAGACTTGAAGAGCAGCAAGAGCTTTTGGTCTTGAGACCCTTTGGAGTGAGAGGAATCCCTGGACGTTCGCAAATGCTGAGCTGGGATCCAGCACCCCTCAGCGTGCGAATGACAGATTCTCTTGGCCTTTGGGAGGCTGCAGGAAGAGAGAGCAGCAGTATGTGTGGAGCTGTGAGTGGGGTTGGCTGGAGACTTGAAGAGCAGCAAGAGCTTTTTGTCCTGGCTCCTCTGGCGTGGGAGGAATCCCTGGAGATTCGCAAATGCTGAGCTGGGATCCAGCACCGCTCAGCATGTGAATGAAAGATTCTCTTGGCCTTCGGGAGGCAGCAGAGAAACAGAGAAGCAGCATGTGTGGAGCTGTGAGTGGGGTTGCCTGGAGACTTGAAGAGCAGCAAGAGGTATTGGTCGTGAGACCCTTTGGAGTGAGAGGAATGCTTGGACGTTCGCAAATGCTGAGCTGGGATCCAGCACCGCTCAGCGAGCCAGGGACAGGCTCTCTTGGCCTTCGGGAGACTGCAGAAAGAGAGAGCAGCAGCATGTGTGGAGCTGTGAGTGGGGTTGCCTGGAGACGTGAAGAGCAGCAAGAGCTTTTAGTCCTGGCTCCTCTGGTGTGGGAGGAATCCCTGGAGATTCGCAAATGCTGAGCTGGGATCCAGCACCCCTCAGCGTGCGAATGACAGGCTCTCTTGGCCTTCGGGAGGCAGGAGAGAGAGAGACCAGCACGTGTGGAGCTGTGAGTGGGGTTGCCTGGAGACTTGAAGAGCAGCAACAGCTTTTGGTCCTGGCTCCTCTGGGGTGGGAGGAATCCCTGGACGTTCGCAAATGCTGAGCTGGGATCCAGCACCGCTCAGCGAGCCAGGGACAGGCTCTCTTGGCCTTTGGGAGGCTGCAGGAAGAGAGAGCAGCAGCATGTGTGTAGCTGTGAGTGGGGCTGCCTGGAGACGTGAAGAGCAGCAAGAGCTTTTTGTCCTGGCTCCTCTGGTGTGGGAGGAATCCCTGGACGTTCGCAAATGCTGAGCTGGGATCCAGCACCGCTCAGCGAGCCAGGGAGAGATTCTCTTGGCCTTTGGGAGGCTGCCGAAAGAGAGAGCAGCAGCATGTGTGGAGCTGTGAGTGGGGTTGCCTGGAGACTTGAAGAGCAGCAAGAGCTTTTGGTCTTGAGACCCTTTGGAGTGAGAGGAATCCCTGGACATTCGCAAATGCTGAGCTGGGATCCAGCACCGCTCAGCGAGCCAGGGACAGGCTCTCTTGGCCTTCGGGAGATTGCAGAAAGAGAGAGCAGCAGCATGTGTGGAGCTGTGAATGCGGTTGCCTGGAGACTTGAAGAGCAGCAACAGCTTTTTGTCGTGGCTCCTCTGGCGTGGGAGGAATCCCTGGAGATTCGCAAATGCTGAGCTGGGATCCAGCACCGCTCAGCGAACCAGGGACAGGCTCTCTTGGCCTTTGGGAGGCTGCAGAAAGAGAGAGCAGCAGCATGTGTGGAGCTGTGAGTGGGGCTGCCTGGAGACTTGAAGAGCAGCAAGAGCTTTTGGTCTTGAGACCCTTTGGAGTGAGAGGAATCCCTGGACATTCGCAAATGCTGAGCTGGGATCCAGCACCGCTCAGCGTGCGAATGACAGATTCTCTTGGCCTTTGGGAGGCTGCAGGAAGAGAGAGCAGCAGCATGTGTGGAGCTGTGAGTGGGGTTGCCTGGAGACTTGAAGAGCAGCAAGAGCTTTTGGTCCTGGCTCCTCTGGTGTGGGAGGAATCCCTGGACGTTCGCAAATGCTGAGCTGGGATCCAGCACCGCTCAGCGAGACAGGGACAGGCTCTCTTGGCCTTTGGGAGGCTGCAGAAAGAGAGAGCAGCAGCATGTGTGGAGCTGTGAGTGGGGTTGCCTGGAGACTTGAAGAGCAGCAACAGCTTTTGGTCCTGGCTCCTCTGGTGTGGGAGGAATCCCTGGACGTTCGCAAATGCTGAGCTGGGATCCAGCACCGCTCAGCGAGCCAGGGAGAGATTCTCTTGGCCTTCGGGAGGCTGCAGAAAGAGAGAGCAGCAGCATGTGTGGAGCTGTGAATGGGGTTGCCTGGAGACTTGAAGAGCAGCAAGAGCTTTTTGTCCTGGCTCCTCTGGTGTGGGAGGAATCCCTGGACGTTTGCAAATGCTGAGCTGGGATCCAGCACCCCTCAGCGTGCGAATGACAGGCTCTCTTGGCCTTTGGGAGGCAGCAGAGAGAGAGAGCAGCAGCATGTGTGTAGCTGTGAGTGGGGTTGCCTGGAGACTTGAAGAGCAGCAAGAGCTTTTGGTCCTGGCTCCTCTGGTGTGGGAGGGATCCCTGGACGTTCGCAAATGCTGAGCTGGGATCCAGCACCGCTCAGCGTGCCAGGGAGAGATTCTCTTGGCCTTTGGGAGACTGCAGAAAGAGAGAGCAGCAGCATGTGTGGAGCTGTGAATGGGGTTGCCTGGAGACTTGAAGAGCAGCAAGAGCTTTTGGTCTTGAGACCCTTTGGAGTGAGAGGAATCCCTGGACGTTCGCAAATGCTGAGCTGGGATCCAGCACCGCTCAGCGTGCGAATGACAGATTCTCTTGGCCTTTGGGAGGCTGCAGGAAGAGAGAGCAGCAGTATTTGTGGAGCTGTGAATGGGGTTGCCTGGAGACTTGAAGAGCAGCAAGAGCTTTTGGTCGTGAGACCCTTTGGAGTGAGAGGAATCCCTGGACGTTCGCAAATGCTGAGCTGGGATCCATCAGCTCTCAGCGTGCCAGGGAGAGATTCTCTTGGCCTTTGGGAGGCTGCAGAAAGAGAGAGCAGCAGCATGTGTGGAGCTGTGAGTGGGGTTGCCTGGAGACTTGAAGAGCAGCAACAGCTTTTTGTCCTGGCTCCTCTGGCGTGGGAGGAATCCCTGGACATTCGCAAATGCTGAGCTGGGATCCAGCACCTCTCAGCGAGCCAGGGACAGGCTCTCTTGGCCTTTGGGAGGCTGCAGAAAGAGAGAGCAGCAGCATGTGTGGAGCTGGGAATGAGTTTGCCTGGAGACTTGAAGAACAGCAAGAGCTTTTTGTCCTGGCTCCTCTGGTGTGCGAGGAAACCCTGGACGTTCGCAAATGCTGAGCTGGCATCCAGCATAACTCAGCAAGCCAGGGACAGGCTCTCTTGGCCTTCGGGAGACTGCAGAAAGAGAGAGCAGCAGCATGTGTGGAGCTGTGAGTGGGGTTGCCTGGAGACTTGAAGAGCAGCAACAGCTTTTGGTCCTGGCTCCTCTGGCGTGGGAGGAATCCCTGGACGTTCGCAAATGCTGAGCTGGGATCCAGCACCGCTCAGCGAGCCAGGGACAGGCTCTCTTGGCCTTTGGGAGGCTGCAGAAAGAGAGAGCAGCAGCATGTGTGGAGCTGTGAGTGGGGCTGCCTGGAGACTTGAAGAGCAGCAAGAGCTTTTGGTCTTGAGACCCTTTGGAGTGAGAGGAATCCCTGGACGTTCGCAAATGCTGAGCTGGGATCCAGAACCGCTCAGCGTGCGAATGACAGATTCTCTTGGCCTTTGGGAGGCTGCAGGAAGAGAGAGCAGCAGTATGTGTGGAGCTGTGAGTGGGGTTGGCTGGAGACTCGAAGAGCAGCAAGAGCTTTTTGTCCTGGCTCCTCTGGTGTGGGAGGAATCCCTGGACATTCGCAAATGCTGAGCTGGGATCCAGCACCCCTCAGCGTGTGAATGACAGATTCTCTTGGCCTTCGGGAGGCAGCAGAGAAAGAGAGCAGCAGCATGTGTGGAGCTGTGAGTTGGGTTGCCTGGAGACTTGAAGAGCAGCAAGAGCTTTTGGTCGTGAGACCCTTTGGAGTGAGAGGAATCCCTGGACGTTCGCAAATGCTGAGCTGGGATCCAGCACCGCTCAGCATGCCAGGGAGAGATTCTCTTGGCCTTTGGGAGGCTGCAGAAAGAGAGAGCAGCAGCATGTGTGGAGCTGTGAGTGGGGTTGCCTGGAGACGTGAAGAGCAGCAAGAGCTTTTTGTCCTGGCTCCTCTGGTGTGGGAGGAATCCCTGGACGTTCGCAAATGCTGAGCTGGGATCCAGCACCCCTCAGCGTGCGAATGACAGGCTCTCTTGGCCTTCGGGAGGCAGCAGAGAGAGAGAGCAGCAGCATGTGTGTAGCTGTGAATGCAGTTGCCTGGAGACTTGAAGAACAGCAAGAGCTTTTGGTCCTGGCTCCTCTGGTGTGCGAGGAATCCCTGGACGTTCGCAAATGCTGAGCTGGCATCCAGCTCCACTCAGCGAGCCAGGGACAGGCTCTCTTGGCCTTCGGGAGGCTGCAGAGAGAGAGAGCAGCAGCATGTGTGGAGCTGGGAGTGGGGTTGCCTGGAGACTTGAAGAGCAGCAAGAGCTTTTGGTCCTGGCTCCTCTGGCGTGGGAGGAATCCCTGGACGTTCGCAAATGCTGAGCTGGGATCCAGCACCGCTCAGCGAGCCAGGGACAGGCTCTCTTGGCCTTTGGGAGGCTGCAGAAAGAGAGAGCAGCAGCATGTGTGGAGCTGGGAGTGGGGTTGCCTGGAGACGAGAAGAGCAGCAAGAGCTTTTTGTCCTGGCTCCTCTGGTGTGCGAGGAATCCCTGGACATTCGCAAATGCTGAGCTGGGATCCAGCACCGCTCAGCGAGCCAGGGAGAGATTCTATTGGCCTTTGGGAGACTGCAGAAAGAGAGAGCAGCAGCATGTGTGGAGCTGTGAATGGGGTTGCCTGGAGACGTGAAGAGCAGCAAGAGCTTTTGGTCTGTAGACCCTTTGGAGTGAGAGGAATCCCTGGACATTCGCAAATGCTGAGCTGGGATCCAGCACCGCTCAGCGAGCCAGGGACAGGCTCTCTTGGCCTTCGGGAGACTGCAGAAAGAGAGAGCAGAAGCATGTGTGGAGCTGTGAGTGGGGTTGGCTGGAGACTTGAAGAGCAGCAAGAGCTTTTTGTCCTGGCTCCTCTGGCGTGGGAGGAATCCCTGGAGATTCGCAAATGCTGAGCTGGGATCCAGCACCTCTCAGCGAGCCAGGGACAGGATCTCTTGGCCTTTGGGAGGCTGCAGGAAGAGAGAGCAGCAGTATGTGTGAGGCTGTGAGTGGGGTTGCCTGGAGACTTGAAGAGCAGCAAGAGCTTTTGGTCTTGAGACCCTTTGGAGTGAGAGGAATCCCTGGACGTTCGCAAATGCTGAGCTGGGATCCAGCACCCCTCAGCGTGCGAATGACAGATTCTCTTGGCCTTTGGGAGGCTGCAGGAAGAGAGAGCAGCAGTATGTGTGGAGCTGTGAGTGGGGTTGGCTGGAGACTCGAAGAGCAGCAAGAGCTTTTTGTCCTGGCTCCTCTGGTGTGGGAGGAATCCCTGGACATTCGCAGATGCTGAGCTGGGATCCAGCACCGCTCAGCATGTGAATGAAAGATTCTCTTGGCCTTCGGGAGGAAGCAGAGAAAGAGAGCAGCAGCATGTGTGGAGCTGTGAGTGGGGTTGCCTGGAGACTTGAAGAGCAGCAAGAGCTATTGGTCGTGAGACCCTTTGGAGTGAGAGGAATCCCTGGACGTTCGCAAATGCTGAGCTGGGATCCATCACCTCTCAGCGTGCCAGGGAGAGATTCTCTTGGCCTTCGGGAGGCTGCAGAAAGAGAGAGCAGCAGCATGTGTGGAGCTGTGAGTGGGGTTGCCTGGAGACTTGAAGAGCAGCAAGAGCTTTTTGTCCTGGCTCATCTAGTGTGGGATGAATCCCTGGACATTCGCAAATGCTGAGCTGGGATCCAGCACCCCTCAGCGTGCGAATGACAGGCTCTCTTGGCCTTCGGGAAGCAGCAGAGAGAGAGAGCAGCAGCATGTGTGGAGCTGGGAGTGGGGTTGCCTGGAGACTTGAAGAGCAGCAAGAGCTTTTTGTCCTGGCTCCTCTGGCGTGGGAGGAATCCCTGGACGTTTGCAAATGCTGAGCTGGGATCCAGCACCCCTCAGCGTGCGAATGACAGGCTCTCTTGGCCTTCGGGAGGCAGCAGAGAGAGAGAGCAGCAGCATGTGTGTAGCTGTGAGTGGGGTTGCCTGGAGACTTGAAGAGCAGCAACAGCTTTTGGTCCTGGCTCCTCTGGGGTGCGAGGAATCCCTGGACGTTCGCAAATGCTGAGCTGGCATCCAGCTCCACTCAGCGAGCCAGGGACAGGCTCTCTTGGCCTTTGGGAGGCTGCAGAAAGAGAGAGCAGCAGCACGTGTGGAGCTGGGAGTGGGGTTGCCTGGAGACTTGAAGAGCGGCAAGAACTTTTTGTCCTGGCTCCTCTGGCGTGGGAGGAATCCCTGGACGTTCGCAAATGCTGAGCTGGGATCCAGCACCGCTCAGCGAGCCAGGGACAGGCTCTCTTGGCCTTTGGGAGGCTGCAGAAAGAGAGAGCAGCAGCATGTGTGGAGCTGTGAATGCGGTTGCCTGGAGACTTGAAGAGCAGCAACAGCTTTTGGTCCTGGCTCCTCTGGCGTGGGAGGAATCCCTGGAGATTCGCAAATGCTGAGCTGGGATCCAGCACCGCTCAGCGAGCCAGGGACAGGCTCTCTTGGCCTTTGGGAGGCTGCAGAAAGAGAGAGCAGCAGCATGTGTGGAGCTGTGAGTGGGGCTGCCTGGAGACTTGAAGAGCAACAAGAGCTTTTGGTCTTGAGACCCTTTGGAGTGAGAGGAATCCCTGGACATTCGCAAATGCTGAGCTGGGATCCAGCACCGCTCAGCGTGCGAATGACAGATTCTCTTGGCCTTTGGGAGGCTGCAGGAAGAGAGAGCAGCAGCATGTGTGGAGCTGTGAGTGGGGTGTCCTGGAGACTTGAAGAGCAGCAAGAGCTTTTGGTCCTGGCTCCTCTGGTGTGGGAGGAATCCCTGGACGTTCGCAAATGCTGAGCTGGGATCAAGCACCGCTCAGCGAGCCAGGGACAGGCTCTCTTGGCCTTCGGGAGACTGCAGAAAGAGAGAGCAGCAGCATGTGTGGAGCTGTGAGTGGGGTTGCCTGGAGACTTGAAGAGCAGCAAGAGCTTTTGGTCGTGGCTCCTCTGGTGTGGGAGGAATCCCTGGACGTTCGCAAATGCTGAGCTGGGATCCAGCACCGCTCAGCGAGCCAGGGAGAGATTCTCTTGGCCTTTGGGAGGCTGCAGAAAGAGAGAGCAGCAGCATGTGTGGAGCTGTGAGTGGGGTTGCCTGGAGACTTGAAGAGCAGCAAGAGCTTTTTGTCCTGGCTCCTCTGGTGTGGGAGGAATCCCTGGACGTTTGCAAATGCTGAGCTGGGATCCAGCACCCCTCAGCGTGCGAATGACAGGCTCTCTTGGCCTTCGGGAGGCAGCAGAGAGAGAGAGCAGCAGCATGTGTGTAGCTGTGAATGCAGTTGCCTGGAGACTTGAAGAGCAGCAAGAGCTTTTGGTCCTGGCTCCTCTGGTGTGGGAGGGATCCCTGGACGTTCGCAAATGCTGAGCTGGGATCCAGCACCGCTCAGCGTGCCAGGGAGAGATTCTCTTGGCCTTTGGGAGACTGCAGAAAGAGAGAGCAGCAGCATGTGTGGAGCTGTGAATGGGGTTGCCTGGAGACTTGAAGAGCAGCAAGAGCTTTTGGTCTTGACACCCTTTGGAGTGAGAGGAATCCCTGGACGTTCGCAAATGCTGAGCTGGGATCCAGCACCGCTCAGCGTGCGAATGACAGATTCTCTTGGCCTTTGGGAGGCTGCAGGAAGAGAGAGCAGCAGTATGTGTGGAGCTGTGAGTGGGGTTGCCTGGAGACTTGAAGAGCAGCAAGAGCTTTTGTTCGTGAGACCCTTTGGAGTGAGAGGAATCCCTGGACGTTCGCAAATGCTGAGCTGGGATCCATCAGCTCTCAGCGTGCCAGGGAGAGATTCTCTTGGCCTTTGGGAGGCTGCAGAAAGAGAGAGCAGCAGCATGTGTGGAGCTGTGAGTGGGGTTGCCTGGAGACTTGAAGAGCAGCAAGAGCTTTTTTTCCTGGCTCATCTAGTGTGGGATGAATCCCTGGACATTCGCAAATGCTGAGCTGGCATCCAGCTCCACTCAGCGAGCCAGGGACAGGCTCTCTTGGCCTTTGGGACGCAGCAGAGAGAGAGAGCAGCAGCACGTGTGGAGCTGGGAGTGGGGTTGCCTGGAGACTTGAAGAGCAGCAAGAACTTTTTGTCCTGGCTCCTCTGGTGTGGGAGGAATCCCTGGACGTTCGCAAATGCTGAGCTGGGATCCAGCACCGCTCAGCGTGCGAATGACAGGCTCTCTTGGCCTTTGGGAGGCAGCAGAGAGAGAGAGCAGCAGCACGTGTGGAGCTGTGAGTGGGGTTGCCTGGAGACTTGAAGAGCAGCAAGAGCTTTTTGTCGTGGCTCCTCTGGCGTGGGAGGAATCCCTGGACGTTCGCAAATGCTGAGCTGGGATCCAGCATAACTCAGCAAGCCAGGGACAGGCTCTCTTGGCCTTTGGGAGGCTGCAGAAAGAGAGAGCAGCAGCATGTGTGGAGCTGTGAGTGGGGCTGCCTGGAGACTTGAAGAGCAGCAAGAGCTTTTGGTCTTGAGACCCTTTGGAGTGAGAGGAATCCCTGGACGTTCGCAAATGCTGAGCTGGGATCCAGCACCGCTCAGCGTGCGAATGAGAGATTCTCTTGGCCTTTGGGAGGCTGCAGGAAGAGAGAGCAGCAGTATGTGTGGAGCTGTGAGTGGGGTTGGCTGGAGACTCGAAGAGCAGCAAGAGCTTTTTGTCCTGGCTCCTCTGGTGTGGGAGGAATCCCTGGACATTCGCAAATGCTGAGCTGGGATCCAGCACCCCTCAGCGTGTGAATGACAGATTCTCTTGGCCTTTGGGAGGCAGCAGAGAAAGAGAGCAGCAGCATGTGTGGAGCTGTGAGTTGGGTTGCCTGGAGACTTGAAGAGCAGCAAGAGCTTTTGGTCGTGAGACCCTTTGGAGTGAGAGGAATCCCTGGATGTTCGCAAATGCTGAGCTGGGATCCAGCACCGCTCAGCGTGCCAGGGAGAGATTCTCTTGGCCTTTGGGAGGCTGCAGAAAGAGAGAGCAGCAGCATGTGTGGAGCTGTGAGTGGGGTTGCCTGGAGACGTGAAGAGCAGCAAGAGCTTTTTGTCCTGGCTCCTCTGGTGTGGGAGGAATCCCTGGACGTTCGCAAATGCTGAGCTGGGATCCAGCACCCCTCAGCGTGCGAATGACAGATTCTGTTGGCCTTCGGGAGGCAGCAGAGAGAGAGAGCAGCAGCATGTGTGTAGCTGTGAATGCAGTTGCCTGGAGACTTGAAGAGCAGCAACAGCTTTTGGTCCTGGCTCCTCTGGTGTGGGAGGAATCCCTGGACGTTCGCAAATGCTGAGCTGGCATCCAGCTCCACTCAGCGAGCCAGGGACAGGCTCTCTTGGCCTTTGGGAGACTGCAGAAAGAGAGAGCAGCAGCATGTGTGGAGCTGTGAGTGGGGTTGGCTGGAGACTTGAAGAACAGCAAGAGCTTTTTGTCCTGGCTCCTCTGGTGTCCGAGGAATCCCTGGACGTTCGCAAATGCTGAGCTGGGATCCAGCACCGCTCAGCAATCCAGGGACAGGCTCTCTTGGCCTTTGGGAGGCTGTAAAAAGAGAGAGCAGCAGCATGTGTGGAGCTGTGAGTGGGGCTGCCTGGAGACGTGAAGAGCAGCAAGAGCTTTTTGTCCTGGCTCCTCTGGTGTGGGAGGAATCCCTGGACATTCGCAAATGCTGAGCTGGGATCCAGCACCGCTCAGCGATCCAGGGACAGGCTCTCTTGGCCTTTGGGAGACTGCAGAAAGAGAGAGCAGCAGCATGTGTGGAGCTGTGAATGGGGTTGCCTGGAGACGTGAAGAGCAGCAAGAGCTTTTGGTCTGTAGACCCTTTGGAGTGAGAGGAATCCCTGGACGTTCGCAAATGCTGAGCTGGGATCCAGCACCGCTCAGCGTGCGAATGAGAGATTCTCTTGGCCTTTGGGAGGCTGCAGGAAGAGAGAGCAGCAGTATGTGTGGAGCTGTGAGTGGGGTTGGCTGGAGACTCGAAGAGCAGCAAGAGCTTTTTGTCCTGGCTCCTCTGGTGTGGGAGGAATCCCTGGACATTCGCAAATGCTGAGCTGGGATCCAGCACCCCTCAGCGTGTGAATGACAGATTCTCTTGGCCTTTGGGAGGCAGCAGAGAAAGAGAGCAGCAGCATGTGTGGAGCTGTGAGTTGGGTTGCCTGGAGACTTGAAGAGCAGCAAGAGCTTTTGGTCGTGAGACCCTTTGGAGTGAGAGGAATCCCTGGATGTTCGCAAATGCTGAGCTGGGATCCATCAGCTCTCAGCGTGCCAGGGAGAGATTCTCTTGGCCTTTGGGAGGCTGCAGAAAGAGAGAGCAGCAGCATGTGTGGAGCTGTGAGTGGGGTTGGCTGGAGACTTGAAGAGCAGCAAGAGCTTTTTGTCCTGGCTCCTCTGGCGTGGGAGGAATCCCTGGAGATTCGCAAATGCTGAGCTGGGATCCAGCACCGCTCAGCATGTGAATGAAAGATTCTCTTGGCCTTCGGGAGGCAGCAGAGAAACAGAGCAGCAGCATGTGTGGAGCTGTGAGTGGGGTTGCCTGGAGACTTGAAGAGCAGCAAGAGGTATTGGTCGTGAGACCCTTTGGAGTGAGAGGAATCCCTGGACGTTCGCAAATGCTGAGCTGGGATCCATCACCTCTCAGCGTGCCAGGGAGAGATTCTCTTGGCCTTCGGGAGGCTGCAGAAAGAGAGAGCAGCAGCATGTGTGTAGCTGTGAGTGAGGTTGCCTGGAGACTTGAAGAGCAGCAAGAGCTTTTTGTCTTGGCTCATCTAGTGTGGGATGAATCCCTGGACATTCGCAAATGCTGAGCTGGGATCCAGCACCCCTCAGTGTGCGAATGACAGATTCTCTTGGCCTTCGGGAAGCAGCAGAGAGAGAGAGCAGCAGCATGTGTGGAGCTGGGAGTGGGGTTGCCTGGAGACTTGAAGAGCAGCAAGAGCTTTTTGTCCTGGCTCCTCTGGCGTGGGAGGAATCCCTGGACGTTTGCAAATGCTGAGCTGGGATCCAGCACCGCTCAGCGAGCCAGGGACAGGCTCTCTTGGCCTTCGGGAGGCAGCAGAGAAAGAGAACAGCAGCATGTGTGTAGCTGTGAGTGGGGTTGCCTGGAGACTTGAAGAGCAGCAAGAGCTTTTGGTCTTGAGACTCTTTGGAGTGAGAGGAATCCCTGGACATTCGCAAATGCTGAGCTGGGATCCAGCACCGCTCAGCGTGCCAGGGACAGGCTCTCTTGGCCTTTGGGAGGCTGTAAAAGATAGAGCAGCAGCATGTGTGGAGCTGTGAGTGAGGCTGCCTGGAGACGTGAATGGCAGCAAAAGCTTTTGGTTGTGGCTCCTCTGGTGTGGGAGGAAACCCTGGACGTTCGCAAATGCTGAGCTGGGATCCAGCACCGCTCAGCGTGCCAGGAAGAGATTCTCTTGGCCTTTGGGAGGCTGCAGAAAGAGAGAGCAGCAGCATGTGTGAGGCTTTGAGTGGGGCTGCCTGGAGACTTGAAGAGCAGCAAGAGCTTTTGGTCGTGGCTCCTCTGGTGTGCGAGGAATCCCTGGACGTTCGCAAATGCTGAGCTGGGATCCAGCACCGCTCAGCGAGCCAGGGACAGGCTCTCTTGGCCTTTCGGAGGCTGCAGAAAGAGAGAGAAATAGCGTTCGTAGGGCTGTGAATGGGGTTCCCTGGAGACGTGAAGAGCAGCAAGAGCTTTTTGTCCTGGCTCCTCTGGTGTGCGAGGAATCCCTGGACATTCGCAAATGCTGAGCTGGGATCCAGCACCGCTCAGCGTGCCAGGGACAGGCTCTCTTGGCCTTTGTGAGACTGCAGAAAGAGAGAGCAGCAGCATGTGTGGAGCTGTGAGTGGGGTTGCCTGGAGACTTGAAGAGCAGCAAGAGCTTTTGGTCGTGGCTCCTCTGGTGTGGGATGAATCCCTGGACATTCGCAAATGCTGAGCTGGGATCCAGCACCTCTCAGCGTGCCAGGGAGAGATTCTCTTATCCTTCGGGAGACTGCAGAAAAAGAGAGCAGCAGCATGTGTGGAGCTGTGAGTGGGGTTGCCTGGAGACTTGAAGAGCAGCAACAGCTTTTGGTCCTGGCTCCTCTGGCGTGGGAGGAATCCCTGGACGTTCGCAAATGCTGAGCTGGGATCCAGCACCCCTCAGCGTAGGAATGACAGGCTCTCTTGGCCTTTGGGAGGCAGCAGAGAGAGAGAGCAGCAGCATGTGTGGAGCTGTGAATGCGGTTGCCTGGAGAGTTGAAGAGCAGCAAGAGCTTTTGGTCCTGGCTCGTCTGGTGTGGGAGGAATCCCTGGACATTTGCAAATGCTGAGCTGGGATCCAGCACCCCTCAACGTGCGAATGACAGGCTCTCTTGGCCTTCGGGAGGCAGCAGAGAGAGAGAGCAGCAGCATGTGTGGAGCTGTGAGTGGGGTTGCCTGGAGACTTGAAGAACAGCAAGAGCTTTTTGTCCTGGCTCCTCTGGTGTGGGAGGAATCCCTGGACATTCGCAAATGCTGAGCTGGGATACAGCACCCCTCAGCGTGCGAATGACAGGCTCTCTTGGCCTTTGGGAGGCTGCAGAGAGAGAGAGCAGCAGCACGTGTGGAGCTGGGAGTGGGGTTGCCTGGAGACTTGAAGAGCGGCAAGAACTTTTTGTCCTGGCTCCTCTGGCGTGGGAGGAATCCCTGGACGTTCGCAAATGCTGAGCTGGGATCCAGCACCGCTCAGCGAGCCAGGGACAGGCTCTCTTGGCCTTTGGGAGGCTGCAGAAAGAGAGAGCAGCAGCATGTGTGTAGCTGTGAGTGGGGTTGCCTGGAGACTTGAAGAGCAGCAACAGCTTTTGGTCCTGGCTCCTCTGGGGTGCGAGGAATCCCTGGACGTTCGCAAATGCTGAGCTGGCATCCAGCTCCACTCAGCGAGCCAGGGACAGGCTCTCTTGGCCTTTGGGAGGCTGCAGAGAGAGAGAGCAGCAGCACGTGTGGAGCTGGGAGTGGGGTTGCCTGGAGACTTGAAGAGCGGCAAGAACTTTTTGTCCTGGCTCCTCTGGCGTGGGAGGAATCCCTGGACGTTCGCAAATGCTGAGCTGGGATCCAGCACCGCTCAGCGAGCCAGGGACAGGCTCTCTTGGCCTTTGGGAGACTGCAGGAAGAGAGAGCAGCAGCATGTGTGTAGCTGTGAGTGGGGCTGCCTGGAGACGTGAAGACCAGCAAGAGCTTTTTGTCCTGGCTCCTCTGGTGTGCGAGGAATCCCTGGACGTTCGCAAATGCTGAGCTGGGATCCAGCACCGCTCAGCGAGCCAGGGACAGGCTCTCTTGGCCTTTGGGAGACTGCAGAAAGAGAGAGCAGCAGCATGTGTGGAGCTGTGAGTGGGGTTGCCTGGAGACTTGAAGAGCAGCAAGAGCTTTTGGTCTTGAGACCCTTTGGAGTGAGAGGAATCCCTGGACATTCGCAAATGCTGAGCTGGGATCCAGCACCGCTCAGCGAGCCAGGGACAGGCTCTCTTGGCCTTCGGGAGACTGCAGAAAGAGAGAGCAGCAGCATGTGTGGAGCTGTGAATGCGGTTGCCTGGAGACTTGAAGAGCAGCAACAGCTTTTGGTCCTGGCTCCTCTGGTGTGGGAGGAATCCCTGGACGTTCGCAAATGCTGAGCTGGGATCCAGCACCGCTCAGCGAGCCAGGGAGAGATTCTCTTGGCCTTTGGGAGGCTGCAGAAAGAGAGAGCAGCAGCATGTGTGGAGCTGTGAATGGGGTTGCCTGGAGACTTGAAGAGCAGCAAGAGCTTTTTGTCCTGGCTCCTCTGGTGTGGGAGGAATCCCTGGACGTTTGCAAATGCTGAGCTGGGATCCAGCACCCCTCAGCGTGCGAATGACAGGCTCTCTTGGCCTTTGGGAGGCAGCAGAGAGAGAGAGCAGCAGCATGTGTGTAGCTGTGAGTGGGGTTGCCTGGAGACTTGAAGAGCAGCAAGAGCTTTTGGTCCTGGCTCCTCTGGTGTGGGAGGGATCCCTGGACGTTCGCAAATGCTGAGCTGGGATCCAGCACCGCTCAGCGTGCCAGGGAGAGATTCTCTTGGCCTTTGGGAGACTGCAGAAAGAGAGAGCAGCAGCATGTGTGGAGCTGTGAATGGGGTTGCCTGGAGACTTGAAGAGCAGCAAGAGCTTTTGGTCTTGACACCCTTTGGAGTGAGAGGAATCCCTGGACGTTCGCAAATGCTGAGCTGGGATCCAGCACCGCTCAGCGTGCGAATGACAGATTCTCTTGGCCTTTGGGAGGCTGCAGGAAGAGAGAGCAGCAGTATTTGTGGAGCTGTGAATGGGGTTGCCTGGAGACTTGAAGAGCAGCAAGAGCTTTTGGTCGTGAGACCCTTTGGAGTGAGAGGAATCCCTGGACGTTCGCAAATGCTGAGCTGGGATCCATCAGCTCTCAGCGTGCCAGGGAGAGATTCTCTTGGCCTTTGGGAGGCTGCAGAAAGAGAGAGCAGCAGCATGTGTGGAGCTGTGAGTGGGGTTGCCTGGAGACTTGAAGAGCAGCAACAGCTTTTTGTCCTGGCTCCTCTGGCGTGGGAGGAATCCCTGGACATTCGCAAATGCTGAGCTGGGATCCAGCACCTCTCAGCGAGCCAGGGACAGGCTCTCTTGGCCTTTGGGAGGCTGCAGAAAGAGAGAGCAGCAGCATGTGTGGAGCTGGGAATGAGTTTGCCTGGAGACTTGAAGAACAGCAAGAGCTTTTTGTCCTGGCTCCTCTGGTGTGCGAGGAAACCCTGGACGTTCGCAAATGCTGAGCTGGCATCCAGCATAACTCAGCAAGCCAGGGACAGGCTCTCTTGGCCTTCGGGAGACTGCAGAAAGAGAGAGCAGCAGCATGTGTGGAGCTGTGAGTGGGGTTGCCTGGAGACTTGAAGAGCAGCAACAGCTTTTGGTCCTGGCTCCTCTGGCGTGGGAGGAATCCCTGGACGTTCGCAAATGCTGAGCTGGGATCCAGCACCGCTCAGCGAGCCAGGGACAGGCTCTCTTGGCCTTTGGGAGGCTGCAGAAAGAGAGAGCAGCAGCATGTGTGGAGCTGTGAGTGGGGCTGCCTGGAGACTTGAAGAGCAGCAAGAGCTTTTGGTCTTGAGACCCTTTGGAGTGAGAGGAATCCCTGGACGTTCGCAAATGCTGAGCTGGGATCCAGCACCGCTCAGCGAGCCAGGGACAGGCTCTCTTGGCCTTTGGGAGACTGCAGAAAGAGAGAGCAGCAGCATGTGTGGAGCTGTGAGTGGGGCTGCCTGGAGACTTGAAGAGCAACAAGAGCTTTTGGTCTTGAGACCCTTTGGAGTGAGAGGAATCCCTGGACATTCGCAAATGCTGAGCTGGGATCCAGCAATCCTCAGCGTGCGAATGACAGATTCTCTTGGCCTTTGGGAGGCTGCAGGAAGAGAGAGCAGCAGCATGTGTGGAGCTGTGAGTGGGGTGTCCTGGAGACTTGAAGAGCAGCAAGAGCTTTTGGTCCTGGCTCCTCTGGTGTGGGAGGAATCCCTGGACGTTCGCAAATTCTGAGCTGGGATCCAGCACCGCTCAGCGAGCCAGGGACAGGCTCTCTTGGCCTTTGGGAGGCTGCAGAAAGAGAGAGCAGCAGCATGTGTGGAGCTGTGAGTGGGGTTGCCTGGAGACTTGAAGAGCAGCAAGAGCTTTTGGTCGTGGCTCCTCTGGTGTGGGAGGAATCCCTGGACGTTCGCAAATGCTGAGCTGGGATCCAGCACCGCTCAGCGAGCCAGGGAGAGATTCTCTTGGCCTTTGGGAGGCTGCAGAAAGAGAGAGCAGCAGCATGTGTGGAGCTGTGAGTGGGGTTGCCTGGAGACTTGAAGAGCAGCAAGAGCTTTTTGTCCTGGCTCCTCTGGTGTGGGAGGAATCCCTGGACGTTTGCAAATGCTGAGCTGGGATCCAGCACCCCTCAGCGTGCGAATGACAGGCTCTCTTGGCCTTCGGGAGGCAGCAGAGAGAGAGAGCAGCAGCATGTGTGTAGCTGGGAGTGGGGTTGCCTGGACACTTGAAGAGCAGCAAGAGCTTTTGGTCCTGGCTCCTCTGGTGTGGGAGGGATCCCTGGACGTTCGCAAATGCTGAGCTGGGATCCAGCACCGCTCAGCGTGCCAGGGAGAGATTCTCTTGGCCTTTGGGAGACTGCAGAAAGAGAGAGCAGCAGCATGTGTGGAGCTGTGAGTGGGGTTGCCTGGAGACTTGAAGAGCAGCAAGAGCTTTTGGTCTTGACACCCTTTGGAGTGAGAGGAATCCCTGGACGTTCGCAAATGCTGAGCTGGGATCCAGCACCGCTCAGCGTGCGAATGACAGATTCTCTTGGCCTTTGGGAGGCTGCAGGAAGAGAGAGCAGCAGTATGTGTGGAGCTGTGAATGGGGTTGCCTGGAGACTTGAAGAGCAGCAAGAGCTTTTGGTCGTGAGACCCTTTGGAGTGAGAGGAATCCCTGGACGTTCGCAAATGCTGAGCTGGGATCCATCAGCTCTCAGCGAGCCAGGGACAGGCTCTCTTGGCCTTCGGGAGACTGCAGAAAGAGAGAGCAGCAGCATGTGTGGAGCTGTGAGTGGGGTTGCCTGGAGACTTGAAGAGCAGCAAGAGCTTTTTTTCCTGGCTCATCTAGTGTGGGATGAATCCCTGGACATTCGCAAATGCTGAGCTGGCATCCAGCTCCACTCAGCGAGCCAGGGACAGGCTCTCTTGGCCTTTGGGAGGCAGCAGAGAGAGAGAGCAGCAGCACGTGTGGAGCTGGGAGTGGGGTTGCCTGGAGACGTGAAGAGCAGCAAGAGCTTTTTGTCCTGGCTCCTCTGGTGTCCGAGGAATCCCTGGACGTTCGCAAATGCTGAGCTGGGATCCAGCACCGCTCAGCGATCCAGGGACAGGCTCTCTTGGCCTTTGGGAGGCTGTAAAAAGAGAGAGCAGCAGCATGTGTGGAGCTGTGAGTGGGGCTGCCTGGAGACGTGAAGAGCAGCAAGAGCTTTTTGTCCTGGCTCCTCTGGTGTGGGAGGAATCCCTGGACATTCGCAAATGCTGAGCTGGGATCCAGCACCGCTCAGCGATCCAGGGACAGGCTCTCTTGGCCTTTGGGAGACTGCAGAAAGAGAGAGCAGCAGCATGTGTGGAGCTGTGAGTGGGGTTGCCTGGAGACTTGAAGAGCAGCAAGAGGTATTGGTCGTGAGACCCTTTGGAGTGAGAGGAATCCCTGGACGTTCGCAAATGCTGAGCTGGGATCCAGCACCGCTCAGCGAGCCAGGGAGAGATTCTCTTGGCCTTCGGGAGGCTGCAGAAAGAGAGAGCAGCAGCATGTGTGTAGCTGTGAGTGGGGTTGCCTGGAGACTTGAAGAGCAGCAAGAGCTTTTTGTCCTGGCTCATCTAGTGTGGGATGAATCCCTGGACATTCGCAAATGCTGAGCTGGGATCCAGCACCCCTCAGTGTGCGAATGACAGATTCTCTTGGCCTTCGGGAAGCAGCAGAGAGAGAGAGCAGCAGCATGTGTGGAGCTGGGAGTGGGGTTGCCTGGAGACTTGAAGAGCAGCAAGAGCTTTTTGTCCTGGCTCCTCTGGCGTGGGAGGAATCCCTGGACGTTTGCAAATGCTGAGCTGGGATCCAGCACCGCTCAGCGAGCCAGGGACAGGCTCTCTTGGCCTTCGGGAGGCAGCAGAGAAAGAGAACAGCAGCATGTGTGTAGCTGTGAGTGGGGTTGCCTGGAGACTTGAAGAGCAGCAAGAGCTTTTGGTCTTGAGACTCTTTGGAGTGAGAGGAATCCCTGGACGTTCGCAAATGCTGAGCTGGGATCCAGCACCGCTCAGCGTGCGAATGAGAGATTCTCTTGGCCTTTGGGAGGCTGCAGGAAGAGAGAGCAGCAGTATGTGTGGAGCTGTGAGTGGGGTTGGCTGGAGACTCGAAGAGCAGCAAGAGCTTTTTGTCCTGGCTCCTCTGGTGTGGGAGGAATCCCTGGACATTCGCAAATGCTGAGCTGGGATCCAGCACCCCTCAGCGTGTGAATGACAGATTCTCTTGGCCTTTGGGAGGCAGCAGAGAAAGAGAGCAGCAGCATGTGTGGAGCTGTGAGTTGGGTTGCCTGGAGACTTGAAGAGCAGCAAGAGCTTTTGGTCGTGAGACCCTTTGGAGTGAGAGGAATCCCTGGATGTTCGCAAATGCTGAGCTGGGATCCATCAGCTCTCAGCGTGCCAGGGAGAGATTCTCTTGGCCTTTGGGAGGCTGCAGAAAGAGAGAGCAGCAGCATGTGTGGAGCTGTGAGTGGGGTTGCCTGGAGACGTGAAGAGCAGCAAGAGCTTTTTGTCCTGGCTCCTCTGGTGTGGGAGGAATCCCTGGACGTTCGCAAATGCTGAGCTGGGATCCAGCACCCCTCAGCGTGCGAATGACAGATTCTGTTGGCCTTCGGGAGGCAGCAGAGAGAGAGAGCAGCAGCATGTGTGTAGCTGTGAATGCAGTTGCCTGGAGACTTGAAGAGCAGCAACAGCTTTTGGTCCTGGCTCCTCTGGCGTGGGAGGAATCCCTGGACGTTCGCAAATGCTGAGCTGGCATCCAGCTCCACTCAGCGAGCCAGGGACAGGCTCTCTTGGCCTTTGGGAGGCTGCAGAAAGAGAGAGCAGCAGCATGTGTGGAGCTGTGAGTGGGGTTGCCTGGAGACTTGAAGAGCAGCAAGAGCTTTTGGTCGTGGCTCCTCTGGTGTGGGATGAATCCCTGGACATTCGCAAATGCTGAGCTGGGATCCAGCACCTCTCAGCGTGCCAGGGAGAGATTCTCTTAGCCTTCGGGAGACTGCAGAAAGAGAGAGCAGCAGCATGTGTGGAGCTGTGAGGGGCTGCCTGGAGACGTGAAGAGCAGCAAGAGCTTTTTGTCCTGGCTCCTCTGGTGTGGGAGGAATCCCTGGACATTCGCAAATGCTGAGCTGGGATCCAGCACCGCTCAGCGATCCAGGGACAGGCTCTCTTGGCCTTTGGGAGACTGCAGAAAGAGAGAGCAGCAGCATGTGTGGAGCTGTGAATGGGGTTGCCTGGAGACGTGAAGAGCAGCAAGAGCTTTTGGTCTGTAGACCCTTTGGAGTGAGAGGAATCCCTGGACGTTCGCAAATGCTGAGCTGGGATCCAGCACCGCTCAGCGTGCCAGGGACAGGCTCTCTTGGCCTTTGGGAGACTGCAGAAAGAGAGAGCAGCAGCATGTGTGGAGCTGTGAGTGGGGTTGGCTGGAGACTTGAAGAGCAGCAAGAGCTTTTTGTCCTGGCTCCTCTGGCGTGGGAGGAATCCCTGGAGATTCGCAAATGCTGAGCTGGGATCCAGCACCGCTCAGCATGTGAATGAAAGATTCTCTTGGCCTTCGGGAGGCAGCAGAGAAACAGAGCAGCAGCATGTGTGGAGCTGTGAGTGGGGTTGCCTGGAGACTTGAAGAGCAGCAAGAGGTATTGGTCGTGAGACCCTTTGGAGTGAGAGGAATCCCTGGACGTTCGCAAATGCTGAGCTGGGATCCAGCACCGCTCAGCGAGCCAGGGAGAGATTCTCTTGGCCTTCGGGAGGCTGCAGAAAGAGAGAGCAGCAGCATGTGTGTAGCTGTGAGTGGGGTTGCCTGGAGACTTGAAGAGCAGCAAGAGCTTTTTGTCCTGGCTCATCTAGTGTGGGATGAATCCCTGGACATTCGCAAATGCTGAGCTGGGATCCAGCACCCCTCAGTGTGCGAATGACAGATTCTCTTGGCCTTCGGGAAGCAGCAGAGAGAGAGAGCAGCAGCATGTGTGGAGCTGGGAGTGGGGTTGCCTGGAGACTTGAAGAGCAGCAAGAGCTTTTTGTCCTGGCTCCTCTGGCGTGGGAGGAATCCCTGGACGTTTGCAAATGCTGAGCTGGGATCCAGCACCGCTCAGCGAGCCAGGGACAGGCTCTCTTGGCCTTCGGGAGGCAGCAGAGAAAGAGAACAGCAGCATGTGTGTAGCTGTGAGTGGGGTTGCCTGGAGACTTGAAGAGCAGCAAGAGCTTTTGGTCTTGAGACTCTTTGGAGTGAGAGGAATCCCTGGACATTCGCAAATGCTGAGCTGGGATCCAGCACCGCTCAGCGTGCCAGGGACAGGCTCTCTTGGCCTTTGGGAGGCTGTAAAAGATAGAGCAGCAGCATGTGTGGAGCTGTGAGTGGGGCTGCCTGGAGACGTGAATGGCAGCAAAAGCTTTTGGTTGTGGCTCCTCTGGTGTGGGAGGAAACCCTGGACGTTCGCAAATGCTGAGCTGGGATCCAGCACCGCTCAGCGTGCCAGGAAGAGATTCTCTTGGCCTTTGGGAGGCTGCAGAAAGAGAGAGCAGCAGCATGTGTGAGGCTTTGAGTGGGGCTGCCTGGAGACTTGAAGAGCAGCAACAGCTTTTGGTCGTGGCTCCTCTGGTGTGCGAGGAATCCCTAAACATTCGCAAATGCTGAGCTGGGATCCAGCACCGCTCAGCGAGCCAGGGACAGGCTCTCTTGGCCTTTCGGAGGCTGCAGAAAGAGAGAGAAATAGCGTTCGTAGGGCTGTGAATGGGGTTCCCTGGAGACGTGAAGAGCAGCAAGAGCTTTTTGTCCTGGCTCCTCTGGTGTGCGAGGAATCCCTGGACATTCGCAAATGCTGAGCTGGGATCCAGCACCGCTCAGCGTGCCAGGGACAGGCTCTCTTGGCCTTTGTGAGACTGCAGAAAGAGAGAGCAGCAGCATGCGTGGAGCTGTGAGTGGGGTTGCCTGGAGACTTGAAGAGCAGCAAGAGCTTTTGGTCGTGGCTCCTCTGGTGTGGGATGAATCCCTGGACATTCGCAAATGCTGAGCTGGGATCCAGCACCTCTCAGCGTGCCAGGGAGAGATTCTCTTAGCCTTCGGGAGACTGCAGAAAGAGAGAGCAGCAGCATGTGTGGAGCTGTGAGTGGGGTTGCCTGGAGACTTGAAGAGCAGCAACAGCTTTTGGTCCTGGCTCCTCTGGCGTGGGAGGAATCCCTGGACGTTCGCAAATGCTGAGCTGGGATCCAGCACCCCTCAGCGTAGGAATGACAGGCTCTCTTGGCCTTTGGGAGGCAGCAGAGAGAGAGAGCAGCAGCATGTGTGGAGCTGTGAATGCGGTTGCCTGGAGAGTTGAAGAGCAGCAAGAGCTTTTGGTCCTGGCTCGTCTGGTGTGGGAGGAATCCCTGGACATTTGCAAATGCTGAGCTGGGATCCAGCACCCCTCAACGTGCGAATGACAGGCTCTCTTGGCCTTCGGGAGGCAGCAGAGAGAGAGAGCAGCAGCATGTGTGGAGCTGTGAGTGGGGTTGCCTGGAGACTTGAAGAACAGCAAGAGCTTTTTGTCCTGGCTCCTCTGGTGTGGGAGGAATCCCTGGACATTCGCAAATGCTGAGCTGGGATACAGCACCCCTCAGCGTGCAAATGACAGTCTCTCTTGGCCTTCGGGAGACTGCAGAAAGAGAGAGCAGCAGCATGTGTGGAGCTGTGAGTGGGGTTGCCTGGAGACGTGAAGAGCAGCAAGAGCTTTTTGTCCTGGCTCCTTTGGGGTGGGAAGAATCCCTGGACGTTCGCAAATGCTGAGCTGGGATCCAGCACCGCTCAGCGTGCGAATGACAGATTCTCTTGGCCTTCGGGAGGCTGCAGAAAGAGAGAGCAGCAGCATGTGTGGAGCTGTGAATGGGGCTGCCTGGAGACTTGAAGAGCAGCAAGAGCTTTTGGTCTTGAGGCTCTTTGGCGTGGGAGGAATCCCTGGACGTTCGCAAATGCTGAGCTGGGATCCAGCACCGCTCAGCGTGCGAATGACAGATTCTCTTGGCTTTTGGGAGGCTGCAGGAAGAGAGAGCAGCAGCATGTGTGGAGCTGTGAGTGGGGTTGCCTGGAGACTTGAAGAGCAGCAAGAGCTATTGGTCTTGAGACCCTTTGGAGTGAGAGGAATCCCTGGACGTTCGCAAATGCTGAGCTGGGATCCAGCACCTCTCAGCGTGCCAGGGAGAGATTCTCTTGGCCTTCGGGAGGCTGCAGAAAGAGAGAGCAGCTGCATGTGTGTAGCTGTGAGTGGGGTTTCCTGGAGACTTGAAGAGCAGCAAGAGCTTTTTGTCCTGGCTCCTCTGGTGTGGGAGGAATCCCTGGACGTTCGCAAATGCTGAGCTGGGATCCAGCACCGCTCAGCGAACCAGGGAGAGATTCTCTTGGCCTTCGGGAGACTGCAGAAAGAGAGAGCAGCAGCATGTGTGGAGCTGTGAATGGGGTTGCCTGGAGACGTGAAGAGCAGCAAGAGCTTTTGGTCTTGAGACTCTTTGGAGTGAGAGGAATCCCTGGACGTTCGCAAATGCTGAGCTGGGATCCAGCACCGCTCAGCGAGCCAGGGACAGGCTCTCTTGGCCTTCGGGAGACTGCAGAAAGAGAGAGCACCAGCATGTGTGGAGCTGTGAGTGGGGCTGCCTGGAGACTTGAAGAGCAGCAAGAGCTTTTGGTCTTGAGACCCTTTGGAGTGAGAGGAATCCCTGGACGTTCGCAAATGCTGAGCTGGGATCCAGCACCGCTCAGCGTGCGAATGACAGATTCTATTGGCCTTTGGGAAGCTGCTGGAAGAGAGAGCAGCAGCATGTGTGGAGCTGTGAGTGGGGTTGCCTGGAGACTCGAAGAGCAGCAAGAGCTTTTTGTCCTGGCTCCTCTGGTGTGGGAGGAATCCCTGGACGTTCGCAAATGCTGAGCTGGGATCCAGCACCGCTCAGCGATCCAGGGACAGGCTCTCTTGGCCTTTGGGAGGCTGTAAAAAGAGAGAGCAGCAGCATGTGTGGAGCTGTGAGTGGGGCTGCCTGGAGACGTGAAGAGCAGCAAGAGCTTTTTGTCCTGGCTCCTCTGGTGTGGGAGGAATCCCTGGACATTCGCAAATGCTGAGCTGGGATCCAGCACCGCTCAGCGAGCCAGGGACAGGCTCTCTTGGCCTTCGGGAGACTGCAGGAAGAGAGAGCAGCAGCATGTGTGGAGCTGGGAGTGGGGTTGCCTGGAGACTTGAAGAGCAGCAAGAGCTTTTTGTCCTTTCTCCTCTGTTGTGGGAGGAATCCCTGGACGTTCGCAAATGCTGAGCTGGGATCCAGCACCGCTCAGCGTGCCAGGGAGAGATTGTCTTGGCCTTCGGGAGGCTGCAGAAAGAGAGAGCAGCAGCATGTGTGGAGCTGTGAGTGGGGTTGGCTGGAGACTTGAAGAGCAGCAAGAGCTTTTTGTCCTGGCTCCTCTGGCGTGGGAGGAATCCCTGGAGATTCGCAAATGCTGAGCTGGGATCCAGCACCGCTCAGCATGTGAATGAAAGATTCTCTTGGCCTTCGGGAGGCAGCAGAGAAACAGAGCAGCAGCATGTGTGGAGCTGTGAGTGGGGTTGCCTGGAGACTTGAAGAGCAGCAAGAGGTATTGGTCGTGAGACCCTTTGGAGTGAGAGGAATCCCTGGACGTTCGCAAATGCTGAGCTGGGATCCATCACCTCTCAGCGTGCCAGGGAGAGATTCTCTTGGCCTTCGGGAGGCTGCAGAATGAGAGAGCAGCAGCATGTGTGTAGCTGTGAGTGGGGTTGCCTGGAGACTTGAAGAGCAGCAAGAGCTTTTTGTCCTGGCTCATCTAGTGTGGGATGAATCCCTGGACATTCGCAAATGCTGAGCTGGGATCCAGCACCCCTCAGTGTGCGAATGACAGATTCTCTTGGCCTTCGGGAAGCAGCAGAGAGAGAGAGCAGCAGCATGTGTGGAGCTGGGAGTGGGGTTGCCTGGAGACTTGAAGAGCAGCAAGAGCTTTTTGTCCTGGCTCCTCTGGCGTGGGAGGAATCCCTGGACGTTTGCAAATGCTGAGCTGGGATCCAGCACCGCTCAGCGAGCCAGGGACAGGCTCTCTTGGCCTTCGGGAGGCAGCAGAGAAAGAGACCGTCAGCATGTGTGTAGCTGTGAGTGGGGTTGCCTGGAGACTTGAAGAGCAGCAAGAGCTTTTGGTCTTGAGACTCTTTGGAGTGAGAGGAATCCCTGGACATTCGCAAATGCTGAGCTGGGATCCAGCACCGCTCAGCGTGCCAGGGACAGGCTCTCTTGGCCTTTGGGAGGCTGTAAAAGATAGAGCAGCAGCATGTGTGGAGCTGTGAGTGGGGCTGCCTGGAGACGTGAATGGCAGCAAAAGCTTTTGGTTGTGGCTCCTCTGGTGTGGGAGGAAACCCTGGACGTTCGCAAATGCTGAGCTGGGATCCAGCACCGCTCAGCGTGCCAGGAAGAGATTCTCTTGGCCTTTGGGAGGCTGCAGAAAGAGAGAGCAGCAGCATGTGTGAGGCTTTGAGTGGGGCTGCCTGGAGACTTGAAGAACAGCAAGAGCTTTTTGTCCTGGCTCCTCTGGTGTGCGAGGAATCCCTGGACATTCGCAAATGCTGAGCTGGGATCCAGCACCGCTCAGCGAGCCAGGGACAGGCTCTCTTGGCCTTTCGGAGGCTGCAGAAAGAGAGAGAAATAGCGTTCGTAGGGCTGTGAATGGGGTTGCCTGGAGACGTGAAGAGCAGCAAGAGCTTTTTGTCCTGGCTCCTCTGGTGTGCGAGGAATCCCTGGACATTCGCAAATGCTGAGCTGGGATCCAGCACCGCTCAGCGTGCCAGGGACAGGCTCTCTTGGCCTTTGTGAGACTGCAGAAAGAGAGAGCATCAGCATGTGTGGAGCTGTGAGTGGGGTTGCCTGGAGACTTGAAGAGCAGCAAGAGCTTTTGGTCGTGGCTCCTCTGGTGTGGGATGAATCCCTGGACATTCGCAAATGCTGAGCTGGGATCCAGCACCTCTCAGCGTGCCAGGGAGAGATTCTCTTAGCCTTCGGGAGACTGCAGAAAGAGAGAGCAGCAGCATGTGTGGAGCTGTGAGTGGGGTTGCCTGGAGACTTGAAGAGCAGCAACAGCTTTTGGTCCTGGCTCCTCTGGCGTGGGAGGAATCCCTGGACGTTCGCAAATGCTGAGCTGGGATCCAGCACCCCTCAGCGTAGGAATGACAGGCTCTCTTGGCCTTTGGGAGGCAGCAGAGAGAGAGAGCAGCAGCATGTGTGGAGCTGTGAATGCGGTTGCCTGGAGACTTGTAGAGCAGCAAGAGCTTTTGGTCCTGGCTCGTCTGGTGTGGGAGGAATCCCTGGACATTCGCAAATGCTGAGCTGGGATCCAGCACCCCTCAGCGTGCGAATGACAGATTCTCTTGGCCTTCGGGAGGCAGCAGAGAGAGAGAGCAGCAGCATGTGTGGAGCTGTGAGTGGGGTTGCCTGGAGACTTGAAGAACAGCAAGAGCTTTTTGTCCTGGCTCCTCTGGTGTGGGAGGAATCCCTGGACATTCGCAAATGCTGAGCTGGGATCCAGCACCCCTCAGCGTGCGAATGACAGGCTCTCTTGGCCTTCGGGAGACTGCAGAAAGAGAGAGCAGCAGCATGTGTGGAGCTGTGAGTGGGGTTGCCTAGAGACGTGAAGAGCAGCAAGAGCTTTTTGTCCTGGCTCCTTTGGGGTGGGAAGAATCCCTGGACGTTCGCAAATGCTGAGCTGGGATCCAGCACCGCTCAGCGTGCGAATGACAGATTCTCTTGGCCTTTGGGAGGCTGCAGAAAGAGAGAGCAGCAGCATGTGTGGAGCTGTGAATGGGGCTGCCTGGAGACTTGAAGAGCAGCAAGAGCTTTTGGTCTTGAGGCTCTTTGGCGTGGGAGGAATCCCTGGACGTTCGCAAATGCTGAGCTGGGATCCAGCACCGCTCAGCGTGCGAATGACAGATTCTCTTGGCTTTTGGGAGGCTGCAGGAAGAGAGAGCAGCAGCATGTGTGGAGCTGTGAGTGGGGTTGCCTGGAGACTTGAAGAGCAGCAAGAGCTTTTGGTCCTGTCTCCTCTGGTGTGGGAGAAATCCCTGGACATTCGCAAATGCTGAGCTGGGATCCAGCACCCCTCAGCGTGTGAATGACAGATTCTGTTGGCCTTCGGGAGGCAGCAGAAAAAGAGAGCAGCAGCATGTGTGGAGCTGTGAGTGGGGTTGCCTGGAGACTTGAAGAGCAGCAAGAGCTATTGGTCTTGAGACCCTTTGGAGTGAGAGGAATCCCTGGACGTTCGCAAATGCTGAGCTGGGATCCATCACCTCTCAGCGTGCCAGGGAGAGATTCTCTTGGCCTTGGGGAGGCTGCCGAAAGAGAGAGCAGCAGCATGTGTGGAGCTGTGAGTGGGGTTGCCTGGAGACTTGAAGAGCAGCAAGAGCTTTTTGTCCTGGCTCCTCTGGTGTGGGAGGAATCCCTGGACGTTCGCAAATGCTGAGCTGGGATCCAGCACCCCTCAGCGTGCGAATGACAGGCTCTCTTGGCCTTCGGGAGGCAGCAGAGAGAGAGACCAGCAGCATGTGTGGAGCTGTGAGTGGGGTTGCCTGGAGACGTGAAGAGCAGCAACAGCTTTTGGTCCTGGCTCCTCTGGTGTGGGAGGAATCCCTGGACGTTCGCAAATGCTGAGCTGGCATCCAGCTCCACTCAGCGAGCCAGGGACAGGCTCTCTTGGCCTTCGGGAGGCTGCAGAGAGAGAGAGCAGCAGCACGTGTGGAGCTGGGAGTGGGGTTGCCTGGAGACTTGAAGAGCAGCAAGAACTTTTTGTCTTGGCTCCTCTGGCGTGGGAGGAATCCCTGGACGTTCGCAAATGCTGAGCTGGGATCCAGCACCGCTCAGCGAGCCAGGGACAGGCTCTCTTGGCCTTTGGGAGGCTGCAGAAAGAGAGAGCAGCAGCATGTGTGGAGCTGTGAGTGGGGCTGCCTGGAGACGTGAAGACCAGCAAGAGCTTTTTGTCCTGGCTCCTCTGGTGTGGGAGGAATCCCTGGACATTCGCAAATGCTGAGCTGGGATCCAGCACCGCTCAGCGAGCCAGGGAGAGATTCTCTTGGCCTTTGGGAGACTGCAGAAAGAGAGAGCAGCAGCATGTGTGGAGCTGTGAGTGGGGTTGCCTGGAGACGTGAAGAGCAGCAAGAACTTTTGGTCTGTAGACCCTTTGGAGTGAGAGGAATCCCTGGACATTCGCAAATGCTGAGCTGGGATCCAGCACCGCTCAGCGAGCCAGGGACAGGCTCTCTTGTCCTTAGGGAGACTGCAGAAAGAGAGAGCAGCAGCATGTGTGGAGCTGTGAGTGGGGTTGGCTGGAGACTTGAAGAGCAGCAAGAGCTTTTTGTCCTGGCTCCTCTGGCGTGGGAGGAATCCCTGGAGATTCGCAAATGCTGAGCCTGGATCCAGCACCGCTCAGCATGTGAATGAAAGATTCTCTTGGCCTTCGGGAGGCAGCAGAGAAACAGAGCAGCAGCATGTGTGGAGCTGTGAGTGGGGTTGCCTGGAGACTTGAAGAGCAGCAAGAGGTATTGGTCGTGAGACCCTTTGGAGTGAGAGGAATCCCTGGACGTTCGCAAATGCTGAGCTGGGATCCATCACCTCTCAGCGTGCCAGGGAGAGATTCTCTTGGCCTTCGGGAGGCTGCAGAGAGAGAGAGCATCAGCATGTGTGTAGCTGTGAGTGGGGTTGCCTGGAGACTTGAAGAGCAGCAAGAGCTTTTGGTCGTGGCTCCTCTGGTGTGGGATGAATCCCTGGACATTCGCAAATGCTGAGCTGGGATCCAGCACCCCTCAGTGTGCGAATGACAGATTCTCTTGGCCTTCGGGAAGCAGCAGAGAGAGAGAGCAGCAGCATGTGTGGAGCTGGGAGTGGGGTTGCCTGGAGACTTGAAGAGCAGCAAGAGCTTTTTGTCCTGGCTCCTCTGGCGTGGGAGGAATCCCTGGACGTTTGCAAATGCTGAGCTGGGATCCAGCACCGCTCAGCGAGCCAGGGACAGGCTCTCTTGGCCTTCGGGAGGCAGCAGAGAAAGAGAACAGCAGCATGTGTGTAGCTGTGAGTGGGGTTGCCTGGAGACTTGAAGAGCAGCAAGAGCTTTTGGTCTTGAGACTCTTTGGAGTGAGAGGAATCCCTGGACATTCGCAAATGCTGAGCTGGGATCCAGCACCGCTCAGCGTGCCAGGGACAGGCTCTCTTGGCCTTTGGGAGGCTGTAAAAGATAGAGCAGCAGCATGTGTGGAGCTGTGAGTGGGGCTGCCTGGAGACGTGAATGGCAGCAAAAGCTTTTGGTTGTGGCTCCTCTGGTGTGGGAGGAAACCCTGGACGTTCGCAAATGCTGAGCTGGGATCCAGCACCGCTCAGCGTGCCAGGAAGAGATTCTCTTGGCCTTTGGGAGGCTGCAGAAAGAGAGAGCAGCAGCATGTGTGAGGCTTTGAGTGGGGCTGCCTGGAGACTTGAAGAGCAGCAAGAGCTTTTGGTCGTGGCTCCTCTGGTGTGCGAGGAATCCCTAAACATTCGCAAATGCTGAGCTGGGATCCAGCACCGCTCAGCGAGCCAGGGACAGGCTCTCTTGGCCTTTCGGAGGCTGCAGAAAGAGAGAGAAATAGCGTTCGTAGGGCTGTGAATGGGGTTGCCTGGAGACGTGAAGAGCAGCAAGAGCTTTTTGTCCTGGCTCCTCTGGTGTGCGAGGAATCCCTGGACATTCGCAAATGCTGAGCTGGGATCCAGCACCGCTCAGCGTGCCAGGGACAGGCTCTCTTGGCCTTTGTGAGACTGCAGAAAGAGAGAGCATCAGCATGTGTGGAGCTGTGAGTGGGGTTGCCTGGAGACTTGAAGAGCAGCAAGAGCTTTTGGTCGTGGCTCCTCTGGTGTGGGATGAATCCCTGGACATTCGCAAATGCTGAGCTGGGATCCAGCACCTCTCAGCGTGCCAGGGAGAGATTCTCTTAGCCTTCGGGAGACTGCAGAAAGAGAGAGCAGCAGCATGTGTGGAGCTGTGAGTGGGGTTGCCTGGAGACTTGAAGAGCAGCAACAGCTTTTTGTCCTGGCTCCTCTGGCGTGGGAGGAATCCCTGGACGTTCGCAAATGCTGAGCTGGGATCCAGCACCCCTCAGCGTAGGAATGACAGGCTCTCTTGGCCTTTGGGAGGCAGCAGAGAGAGAGAGCAGCAGCATGTGTGGAGCTGTGAATGCGGTTGCCTGGAGACTTGAAGAGCAGCAAGAGCTTTTTGTCCTGGCTCCTCTGGTGTGGGAGGAATCCCTGGACATTCGCAAATGCTGAGCTGGGATCCAGCACCGCTCAGCGAGCCAGGGACAGGCTCTCTTGGCCTTCGGGAGACTGCAGGAAGAGAGAGCAGCAGCATGTGTGGAGCTGGGAGTGGGGTTGCCTGGAGACTTGAAGAGCAGCAAGAGCTTTTTGTCCTTTCTCCTCTGTTGTGGGAGGAATCCCTGGACGTTCGCAAATGCTGAGCTGGGATCCAGCACCGCTCAGCGTGCCAGGGAGAGATTGTCTTGGCCTTCGGGAGGCTGCAGAAAGAGAGAGCAGCAGCATGTGTGGAGCTGTGAGTGGGGTTGGCTGGAGACTTGAAGAGCAGCAAGAGCTTTTTGTCCTGGCTCCTCTGGCGTGGGAGGAATCCCTGGAGATTCGCAAATGCTGAGCTGGGATCCAGCACCGCTCAGCATGTGAATGAAAGATTCTCTTGGCCTTCGGGAGGCAGCAGAGAAACAGAGCAGCAGCATGTGTGGAGCTGTGAGTGGGGTTGCCTGGAGACTTGAAGAGCAGCAAGAGGTATTGGTCGTGAGACCCTTTGGAGTGAGAGGAATCCCTGGACGTTCGCAAATGCTGAGCTGGGATCCATCACCTCTCAGCGTGCCAGGGAGAGATTCTCTTGGCCTTCGGGAGGCTGCAGAATGAGAGAGCAGCAGCATGTGTGTAGCTGTGAGTGGGGTTGCCTGGAGACTTGAAGAGCAGCAAGAGCTTTTTGTCCTGGCTCATCTAGTGTGGGATGAATCCCTGGACATTCGCAAATGCTGAGCTGGGATCCAGCACCCCTCAGTGTGCGAATGACAGATTCTCTTGGCCTTCGGGAAGCAGCAGAGAGAGAGAGCAGCAGCATGTGTGGAGCTGGGAGTGGGGTTGCCTGGAGACTTGAAGAGCAGCAAGAGCTTTTTGTCCTGGCTCCTCTGGCGTGGGAGGAATCCCTGGACGTTTGCAAATGCTGAGCTGGGATCCAGCACCGCTCAGCGAGCCAGGGACAGGCTCTCTTGGCCTTCGGGAGGCAGCAGAGAAAGAGACCGTCAGCATGTGTGTAGCTGTGAGTGGGGTTGCCTGGAGACTTGAAGAGCAGCAAGAGCTTTTGGTCTTGAGACTCTTTGGAGTGAGAGGAATCCCTGGACATTCGCAAATGCTGAGCTGGGATCCAGCACCGCTCAGCGTGCCAGGGACAGGCTCTCTTGGCCTTTGGGAGGCTGTAAAAGATAGAGCAGCAGCATGTGTGGAGCTGTGAGTGGGGCTGCCTGGAGACGTGAATGGCAGCAAAAGCTTTTGGTTGTGGCTCCTCTGGTGTGGGAGGAAACCCTGGACGTTCGCAAATGCTGAGCTGGGATCCAGCACCGCTCAGCGTGCCAGGAAGAGATTCTCTTGGCCTTTGGGAGGCTGCAGAAAGAGAGAGCAGCAGCATGTGTGAGGCTTTGAGTGGGGCTGCCTGGAGACTTGAAGAACAGCAAGAGCTTTTTGTCCTGGCTCCTCTGGTGTGCGAGGAATCCCTGGACATTCGCAAATGCTGAGCTGGGATCCAGCACCGCTCAGCGAGCCAGGGACAGGCTCTCTTGGCCTTTCGGAGGCTGCAGAAAGAGAGAGAAATAGCGTTCGTAGGGCTGTGAATGGGGTTGCCTGGAGACGTGAAGAGCAGCAAGAGCTTTTTGTCCTGGCTCCTCTGGTGTGCGAGGAATCCCTGGACATTCGCAAATGCTGAGCTGGGATCCAGCACCGCTCAGCGTGCCAGGGACAGGCTCTCTTGGCCTTTGTGAGACTGCAGAAAGAGAGAGCATCAGCATGTGTGGAGCTGTGAGTGGGGTTGCCTGGAGACTTGAAGAGCAGCAAGAGCTTTTGGTCGTGGCTCCTCTGGTGTGGGATGAATCCCTGGACATTCGCAAATGCTGAGCTGGGATCCAGCACCTCTCAGCGTGCCAGGGAGAGATTCTCTTAGCCTTCGGGAGACTGCAGAAAGAGAGAGCAGCAGCATGTGTGGAGCTGTGAGTGGGGTTGCCTGGAGACTTGAAGAGCAGCAACAGCTTTTGGTCCTGGCTCCTCTGGCGTGGGAGGAATCCCTGGACGTTCGCAAATGCTGAGCTGGGATCCAGCACCCCTCAGCGTAGGAATGACAGGCTCTCTTGGCCTTTGGGAGGCAGCAGAGAGAGAGAGCAGCAGCATGTGTGGAGCTGTGAATGCGGTTGCCTGGAGACTTGTAGAGCAGCAAGAGCTTTTGGTCCTGGCTCGTCTGGTGTGGGAGGAATCCCTGGACATTCGCAAATGCTGAGCTGGGATCCAGCACCCCTCAGCGTGCGAATGACAGATTCTCTTGGCCTTCGGGAGGCAGCAGAGAGAGAGAGCAGCAGCATGTGTGGAGCTGTGAGTGGGGTTGCCTGGAGACTTGAAGAACAGCAAGAGCTTTTTGTCCTGGCTCCTCTGGTGTGGGAGGAATCCCTGGACATTCGCAAATGCTGAGCTGGGATCCAGCACCCCTCAGCGTGCGAATGACAGGCTCTCTTGGCCTTCGGGAGACTGCAGAAAGAGAGAGCAGCAGCATGTGTGGAGCTGTGAGTGGGGTTGCCTAGAGACGTGAAGAGCAGCAAGAGCTTTTTGTCCTGGCTCCTTTGGGGTGGGAAGAATCCCTGGACGTTCGCAAATGCTGAGCTGGGATCCAGCACCGCTCAGCGTGCGAATGACAGATTCTCTTGGCCTTTGGGAGGCTGCAGAAAGAGAGAGCAGCAGCATGTGTGGAGCTGTGAATGGGGCTGCCTGGAGACTTGAAGAGCAGCAAGAGCTTTTGGTCTTGAGGCTCTTTGGCGTGGGAGGAATCCCTGGACGTTCGCAAATGCTGAGCTGGGATCCAGCACCGCTCAGCGTGCGAATGACAGATTCTCTTGGCTTTTGGGAGGCTGCAGGAAGAGAGAGCAGCAGCATGTGTGGAGCTGTGAGTGGGGTTGCCTGGAGACTTGAAGAGCAGCAAGAGCTTTTGGTCCTGTCTCCTCTGGTGTGGGAGAAATCCCTGGACATTCGCAAATGCTGAGCTGGGATCCAGCACCCCTCAGCGTGTGAATGACAGATTCTGTTGGCCTTCGGGAGGCAGCAGAAAAAGAGAGCAGCAGCATGTGTGGAGCTGTGAGTGGGGTTGCCTGGAGACTTGAAGAGCAGCAAGAGCTATTGGTCTTGAGACCCTTTGGAGTGAGAGGAATCCCTGGACGTTCGCAAATGCTGAGCTGGGATCCATCACCTCTCAGCGTGCCAGGGAGAGATTCTCTTGGCCTTGGGGAGGCTGCCGAAAGAGAGAGCAGCAGCATGTGTGGAGCTGTGAGTGGGGTTGCCTGGAGACTTGAAGAGCAGCAAGAGCTTTTTGTCCTGGCTCCTCTGGTGTGGGAGGAATCCCTGGACGTTCGCAAATGCTGAGCTGGGATCCAGCACCCCTCAGCGTGCGAATGACAGGCTCTCTTGGCCTTCGGGAGGCAGCAGAGAGAGAGACCAGCAGCATGTGTGGAGCTGTGAGTGGGGTTGCCTGGAGACGTGAAGAGCAGCAACAGCTTTTGGTCCTGGCTCCTCTGGTGTGGGAGGAATCCCTGGACGTTCGCAAATGCTGAGCTGGCATCCAGCTCCACTCAGCGAGCCAGGGACAGGCTCTCTTGGCCTTCGGGAGGCTGCAGAGAGAGAGAGCAGCAGCACGTGTGGAGCTGGGAGTGGGGTTGCCTGGAGACTTGAAGAGCAGCAAGAACTTTTTGTCTTGGCTCCTCTGGCGTGGGAGGAATCCCTGGACATTCGCAAATGCTGAGCTGGGATCCAGCACCGCTCAGCGAGCCAGGGAGAGATTCTCTTGGCCTTTGGGAGACTGCAGAAAGAGAGAGCAGCAGCATGTGTGGAGCTGTGAGTGGGGTTGCCTGGAGACGTGAAGAGCAGCAAGAACTTTTGGTCTGTAGACCCTTTGGAGTGAGAGGAATCCCTGGACATTCGCAAATGCTGAGCTGGGATCCAGCACCGCTCAGCGAGCCAGGGACAGGCTCTCTTGTCCTTAGGGAGACTGCAGAAAGAGAGAGCAGCAGCATGTGTGGAGCTGTGAGTGGGGTTGGCTGGAGACTTGAAGAGCAGCAAGAGCTTTTTGTCCTGGCTCCTCTGGCGTGGGAGGAATCCCTGGAGATTCGCAAATGCTGAGCCTGGATCCAGCACCGCTCAGCATGTGAATGAAAGATTCTCTTGGCCTTCGGGAGGCAGCAGAGAAACAGAGCAGCAGCATGTGTGGAGCTGTGAGTGGGGTTGCCTGGAGACTTGAAGAGCAGCAAGAGGTATTGGTCGTGAGACCCTTTGGAGTGAGAGGAATCCCTGGACGTTCGCAAATGCTGAGCTGGGATCCATCACCTCTCAGCGTGCCAGGGAGAGATTCTCTTGGCCTTCGGGAGGCTGCAGAGAGAGAGAGCATCAGCATGTGTGTAGCTGTGAGTGGGGTTGCCTGGAGACTTGAAGAGCAGCAAGAGCTTTTGGTCGTGGCTCCTCTGGTGTGGGATGAATCCCTGGACATTCGCAAATGCTGAGCTGGGATCCAGCACCCCTCAGTGTGCGAATGACAGATTCTCTTGGCCTTCGGGAAGCAGCAGAGAGAGAGAGCAGCAGCATGTGTGGAGCTGGGAGTGGGGTTGCCTGGAGACTTGAAGAGCAGCAAGAGCTTTTTGTCCTGGCTCCTCTGGCGTGGGAGGAATCCCTGGACGTTTGCAAATGCTGAGCTGGGATCCAGCACCGCTCAGCGAGCCAGGGACAGGCTCTCTTGGCCTTCGGGAGGCAGCAGAGAAAGAGAACAGCAGCATGTGTGTAGCTGTGAGTGGGGTTGCCTGGAGACTTGAAGAGCAGCAAGAGCTTTTGGTCTTGAGACTCTTTGGAGTGAGAGGAATCCCTGGACATTCGCAAATGCTGAGCTGGGATCCAGCACCGCTCAGCGTGCCAGGGACAGGCTCTCTTGGCCTTTGGGAGGCTGTAAAAGATAGAGCAGCAGCATGTGTGGAGCTGTGAGTGGGGCTGCCTGGAGACGTGAATGGCAGCAAAAGCTTTTGGTTGTGGCTCCTCTGGTGTGGGAGGAAACCCTGGACGTTCGCAAATGCTGAGCTGGGATCCAGCACCGCTCAGCGTGCCAGGAAGAGATTCTCTTGGCCTTTGGGAGGCTGCAGAAAGAGAGAGCAGCAGCATGTGTGAGGCTTTGAGTGGGGCTGCCTGGAGACTTGAAGAGCAGCAAGAGCTTTTGGTCGTGGCTCCTCTGGTGTGCGAGGAATCCCTAAACATTCGCAAATGCTGAGCTGGGATCCAGCACCGCTCAGCGAGCCAGGGACAGGCTCTCTTGGCCTTTCGGAGGCTGCAGAAAGAGAGAGAAATAGCGTTCGTAGGGCTGTGAATGGGGTTGCCTGGAGACGTGAAGAGCAGCAAGAGCTTTTTGTCCTGGCTCCTCTGGTGTGCGAGGAATCCCTGGACATTCGCAAATGCTGAGCTGGGATCCAGCACCGCTCAGCGTGCCAGGGACAGGCTCTCTTGGCCTTTGTGAGACTGCAGAAAGAGAGAGCATCAGCATGTGTGGAGCTGTGAGTGGGGTTGCCTGGAGACTTGAAGAGCAGCAAGAGCTTTTGGTCGTGGCTCCTCTGGTGTGGGATGAATCCCTGGACATTCGCAAATGCTGAGCTGGGATCCAGCACCTCTCAGCGTGCCAGGGAGAGATTCTCTTAGCCTTCGGGAGACTGCAGAAAGAGAGAGCAGCAGCATGTGTGGAGCTGTGAGTGGGGTTGCCTGGAGACTTGAAGAGCAGCAACAGCTTTTTGTCCTGGCTCCTCTGGCGTGGGAGGAATCCCTGGACGTTCGCAAATGCTGAGCTGGGATCCAGCACCCCTCAGCGTAGGAATGACAGGCTCTCTTGGCCTTTGGGAGGCAGCAGAGAGAGAGAGCAGCAGCATGTGTGGAGCTGTGAATGCGGTTGCCTGGAGACTTGAAGAGCAGCAAGAGCTTTTGGTCCTGGCTCCTCTGGTGTGGGAGGAATCCCTGGACATTTGCAAATGCTGAGCTGGGATCCAGCACCCCTCAACCTGCGAATGACAGGCTCTCTTGGCCTTCGGGAGGCAGCAGAGAGAGAGAGCAGCAGCATGTGTGGAGCTGTGAGTGGGGTTGCCTGGAGACTTGAAGAACAGCAAGAGCTTTTTGTCCTGGCTCCTCTGGTGTGGGAGGAATCCCTGGACATTCGCAAATGCTGAGCTGGGATCCAGCACCACTCAGCGTGCGAATGACAGGCTCTCTTGGCCTTTGGGAGACTGCAGAAAGAGAGAGCAGCAGCATGTGTGGAGCTGTGAGTGGGGTTGCCTGGAGACGTGAAGAGCAGCAAGAGCTTTTTGTCCTGGCTCCTTTGGGGTGGGAAGAATCCCTGGACGTTCGCAAATGCTGAGCTGGGATCCAGCACCGCTCAGCGTGCGAATGACAGATTCTCTTGGCCTTCGGGAGGCTGCAGAAAGAGAGAGCAGCAGCATGTGTGGAGCTGTGAATGGGGCTGCCTGGAGACTTGAAGAGCAGCAAGAGCTTTTGGTCTTGAGGCTCTTTGGCGTGGGAGGAATCCCTGGACGTTCGCAAATGCTGAGCTGGGATCCAGCACCGCTCAGCGTGCGAATGACAGATTCTCTTGGCTTTTGGGAGGCTGCAGGAAGAGAGAGCAGCAGCATGTGTGGAGCTGTGAGTGGGGTTGCCTGGAGACTTGAAGAGCAGCAAGAGCTTTTGGTCCTGTCTCCTCTGGTGTGGGAGAAATCCCTGGACATTCGCAAATGCTGAGCTGGGATCCAGCACCCCTCAGCGTGTGAATGACAGATTCTCTTGGCCTTCGGGAGACTGCAGAGAAAGAGAGCAGCATCATGTGTGGAGCTGTGAGTGGGGTTGCCTGGAGACTTGAAGAGCAGCAAGAGCTATTGGTCTTGAGACCCTTTGGAGTGAGAGGAATCCCTGGACGTTCGCAAATGCTGAGCTGGGATCCATCACCTCTCAGCGTGCCAGGGAGAGATTCTCTTGGCCTTCGGGAGGCTGCAGAAAGAGAGAGCAGCTGCATGTGTGTAGCTGTGAGTGGGGTTTCCTGGAGACTTGAAGAGCAGCAAGAGCTTTTTGTCCTGGCTCCTCTGGTGTGGGAGGAATCCCTGGACATTCGCAAATGCTGAGCTGGGATCCAGCACCGCTCAGCGAACCAGGGAGAGATTCTCCTGGCCTTCGGGAGACTGCAGAAAGAGAGAGCAGCAGCATGTGTGGAGCTGTGAATGGGGTTGCCTGGAGACTTGAAGAGCAGCAACAGCTTTTGGTCTTGAGACTCTTTGGAGTGAGAGGAATCCCTGGACATTCGCAAATGCTGAGCTGGGATCCAGCACCGCTCAGCGAGCCAGGGACAGGCTCTCTTGGCCTTCGGGAGGCACCAGAGAGAGAGAGCATCAGCATGTGTGGAGCTGTGAGTGGGGTTGCCTGGAGACTTGAAGAGCAGCAAGAGCTTTTTGTCCTGGCTCCTCTGGCGTGGGAGGAATCCCTGGACGTTCGCAAATGCTGAGCTGGGATCCAGCACCGCTCAGCGAGCCAGGGACAGGCTCTCTTGGCCTTTGGGAGACTGCAGAAAGAGAGAGCAGCAGCATGTGTGGAGCTGTGAGTGGGGCTGCCTGGAGACTTGAAGAGCAGCAAGAGCTTTTGGTCTTGAGACCCTTTGGAGTGAGAGGAATCCCTGGACGTTCGCAAATGCTGAGCTGGGATCCAGCACCGCTCAGCGTGCGAATGACAGATTCTATTGGCCTTTGGGAAGCTGCTGGAAGAGAGAGCAGCAGTATGTGTGTAGCTGTGAGTGGGGTTGGCTGGAGACTCGAAGAGCAGCAAGAGCTTTTTGTCCTGGCTCCTCTGGTGTGGGAGGAATCCCTGGACATTCGCAAATGCTGAGCTGGGATCCAGCACCCCTCAGCGTGTGAATGACAGATTCTCTTGGCCTTTGGGAGGCAGCAGAGAAAGAGAGCAGCAGCAGGTGTGGAGCTGTGAGTTGGGTTGCCTGGAGACTTGAAGAGCAGCAAGAGGTATTGGTCGTGATTCCCTTTGGAGTGAGAGGAATCCCTGGACGTTCGCAAATGCTGAGCTGGGATCCATCACCTCTCAGCGTGCCAGGGAGAGATTCTCTTGGCCTTCGGGAAGCAGCAGAGAGAGAGAGCATCAGCATGTGTGGAGCTGTGAGTGGGGTTGCCTGGAGACTTGAAGAGCAGCAAGAGCTTTTTGTCCTGGCTCATCTAGTGTGGGATGAATCCCTGGACATTCGCAAATGCTGAGCTGGGATCCAGCACCCCTCAGTGTGCGAATGACAGATTCTCTTGGCCTTCGGGAAGCAGCAGAGAGAGAGAGCAGCAGCATGTGTGGAGCTGGGAGTGGGGTTGCCTGGAGACTTGAAGAGCAGCAAGAGCTTTTTGTCCTGGCTCCTCTGGTGTGGGAGGAATCCCTGGACGTTCGCAAATGCTGAGCTGGGATCCAGCACCGCTCAGCGTGCGAATGACAGGCTCTCTTGGCCTTCGGGAGGCAGCAGAGAGAGAGAGCAGCAGCATGTGTGGAGCTGTGAGTGGGGTTGCCTGGAGACTTGAAGAGCAGCAAGAGCTTTTGGTCCTGGCTCCTCTGGCGTGGGAGGAATCCCTGGACGTTCGCAAATGCTGAGTTGGGATCCAGCATAACTCAGCGAGCCAGGGACAGGCTCTCTTGGCCTTCGGGAGACTGCAGAAAGAGAGAGCAGCAGCATGTGTGGAGCTGTGAGTGGGGTTGCCTGGAGACTTGAAGAGCAGCAAGAGCTCTTGGTCTTGAGACTCTTTGGAGTGAGAGGAATCCCTGGACATTCGCTAATGCTGAGCTGGGATCCAGCACCGCTCAGCGTGCCAGGGACAGGCTCTCTTGGCCTTTGGGAGGCTGTAAAAAGAGAGAGCAGCAGCATGTGTGTAGCTGTGAGTGGGGTTTCCTGTAGACTTGAAGAGCAGCAAGAGCTTTTTGTCCTGGCTCCTCTGGTGTGGGAGGAATCCCTGGACATTCGCAAATGCTGAGCTGGGATCCAGCACCGCTCAGCGTGCCAGGGAGAGATTCTCTTGGCCTTCGGTAGACTGCAGAAAGAGAGAGCAGCAGCATGTGTGGAGCTGTGAATGGGGTTGCCTGGAGACTTGAAGAGCAGCAAGAGCTTTTGGTCTTGAGACTCTTTGGAGTGAGAGGAATCCCTGGACATTCGCAAATGCTGAGCTGGGATCCAGCACCGCTCAGCGAGCCAGGGACAGGCTCTCTTGGCCTTCGGGAGACTGCAGAAAGAGAGAGCATCAGCATGTGTGGAGCTGTGAGTGGGGTTGCCTGGAGACTTGAAGAGCAGCAAGAGCTTTTGGTCCTGGCTCCTCTGGCGTGGGAGGAATCCCTGGACGTTCGCAAATGCTGAGCTGGGATCCATCACCTCTCAGCGTGCCAGGGAGAGATTCTCTTGGCCTTCGGGAGGCTGCAGAAAGAGAGAGCAGCAGCATGTGTGTAGCTGTGAGTGGGGTTGCCTGGAGACTT
Organism: Platalea leucorodia; assembly: GCF_965183815.1. Lineage (NCBI taxonomy): Eukaryota > Metazoa > Chordata > Aves > Pelecaniformes > Threskiornithidae > Platalea > Platalea leucorodia. The sequence continues at coordinate 10,179,845 of NC_138833.1, forward strand.
GAAGAGCAGCAAGAGCTTTTTGTCCTGGCTCATCTAGTGTGGGATGAATCCCTGGACATTCGCAAATGCTGAGCTGGGATCCAGCAATCCTCAGTGTGCGAATGACAGATTCTCTTGGCCTTCGGGAAGCAGCAGAGAGAGAGAGCAGCAGCATGTGTGGAGCTGGGAGTGGGGTTGCCTGGAGACTTGAAGAGCAGCAAGAGCTTTTTGTCCTGGCTCCTCTGGCGTGGGAGGAATCCCTGGACGTTTGCAAATGCTGAGCTGGGATCCAGCACCCCTCAGCGTGCGAATGACAGGCTCTCTTGGCCTTCGGGAGGCAGCAGAGAGAGAGAGCAGCAGCATGTGTGGAGCTGGGAGTGGGGTTGCCTGGAGACTTGAAGAGCAGCAAGAGCTTTTTGTCCTGGCTCCTCTGGTGTGGGAGGAATCCCTGGACGTTCGCAAATGCTGAGCTGGGATCCAGCACCGCTCAGCGAGCCAGGGACAGGCTCTCTTGGCCTTCGGGAGGCAGCAGAGAAAGAGAGCAGCAGCATGTGTGGAGCTGTGAGTGGGCTTGCCTGGAGACTTGAAGAGCAGCAAGAGCTTTTTGTCCTAGCTCCTCTGGTGTGGGAGGAATCCCTGGACGTTCGCAAATGCTGAGCTGGGATCCAGCACCGCTCAGCGTGCCAGGAACAGGCTCTCTTGGCCTTTGTGAGACTGTAGAAAGAGAGAGCATCAGCATGTGTGGAGCTGTGAGTGGGGTTGCCTGGAGACTTGAAGAGCAGCAAGAGCTTTTGGTCTTGAGACTCTTTGGCGTGGGAGGAATCCCTGGACGTTCGCAAATGCTGAGCTGGGATCCAGCACCCCTCAGCGTGGGAATGACAGATTCTCTTGGCCTTCGGGAGACTGCAGAAAGAGAGAGCAGCAGCATGTGTGGAGCTGTGAGTGGGGTGTCCTGGAGACTTGAAGAGCAGCAACAGCTTTTTGTCCTGGCTCCTCTGGCGTGGGAGGAATCCCTGGACGTTCGCAAATGCTGAGCTGGGATCCAGCACCGCTCAGCGTGCGAATGACAGAATCTCTTGGCCTTCGGGAGGCAGCAGAGAAAGAGAGCAGCAGCATGTGTGGAGCTGTGAGTGGGGTTGCTTGGAGACTTGAAGAGCAGCAAGAGCTTTTTGTCCTGGCTCCTCTGGTGTGGGAGGAATCCCTGGACGTTCGCAAATGCTGAGCTGGGATCCATCAGCTCTCAGCGTGCCAGGGAGAGATTCTCTTGGCCTTCGGGAGACTGCAGAAAGAGAGAGCAGCAGCATGTGTGGAGCTGTTAGTGGGGTTGCCTGGAGACGTGAAGAGCAGCAAGAGCTTTTTGTCCTGTCTCCTCTGGTGTGGGAGGAATCCCTGGACGTTCGCAAATGCTGAGCTGGGATCCAGCACCGCTCAGCGTGCCATGGAGAGATTCTCTTGGCCTTCGGGAGGCTGCAGAAAGAAAGAGCAGCAGCATGTGTGGAGCTGTGAGTGGGGTTGCCTGGAGACTTGAAGAGCAGCAAGAGCTTTTTGTCCTGGCTCCTCTGGTGTGGGAGGAATCCCTGGACGTTCGCAAATGCTGAGCTGGGATCCAGCACCGCTCAGCGTGGGAATGACAGGCTCTCTTGGCCTTCGGGAGGCAGCAGAGAGAGAGAGCAGGAGCATGTGTGGAGCTGTGAGTGGGGTTGCCTGGAGACTTGAAGAGCAGCAAGAGCTTTTGGTCCTGGCTCCTCTGGTGTGGGAGGAATCCCTGGACGTTCGCAAATGCTAAGCTGGGATCAAGCACCGCTCAGCGTGCCAGGGAGAGATTCTCTTGGCCTTTGGGAGACTGCAGAAAGAGAGAGCAGCAGCATGTGTGGAGCTGTGAGTGGGGCTGCCTGGAGACTTGAAGAGCAGCAAGAGCTTTTGGTCTTGAGACTCTTTGGCGTGGGAGGAATCCCTGGACGTTCGCAAATGCTGAGCTGGGATCCAGCACCGCTCAGCGAGCCAGGGACAGGCTCTCTTGGCCTTTTGGAGACTGCAGAAAGAGAGAGCAGCAGCATGTGTGGAGCTGTGAGTGGGCTTGCCTGGAGACTTGAAGAGCAGCAAGAGCTTTTGGTCTTGAGACCCTTTGGAGTGAGAGGAATCCTTGGACGTTTGCAAATGCTGAGCTGGGATCCAGCACCGCTCAGCGTGCGAATGACAGATTCTCTTGGCCTTCGGGAGGCAGCAGAGAGAGAGAGCAGCAGCATGTGTGGAGCTGTGAGTGGGGTTGCCTGGAGACTCGAAGAGCAGCAAGACCTTTTTGTCCTGTCTCCTCTGGCGTGGGAGGAATCCCTGGACATTCGCAAATGCTGAGCTGGGATCCAGCACCCCTCAGCGTGTGAATGACAGATTCTCTTGGCCTTCGGGAGGCACCAGAGAAAGAGAGCAGCAGCATGTGTGGAGCTGTGAATGGGGTTGCCTGGAGACTTGAAGAGCAGCAAGAGCTATTGGTCTTGAGACCCTTTGGAGTGAGAGGAATCCCTGGACGTTCGCAAATGCTGAGCTGGGATCCAGCACCACTCAGCGAGCCAGGGACAGGCTCTCTTGGCCTTTGTGAGACTGCAGAAAGAGAGAGCATCAGCATGTGTGGAGCTGTGAGTGGGGTTGCCTGGAGACTTGAAGAGCAGCAAGAGCTTTTTGTCCTGGCTCCTCTGGTGTGGGAGGAATCCCTGGACATTCGCAAATGCTGAGCTGGGATCCAGCACCGCTCAGCGAGCCAGGGACAGGCTCTCTTGGCCTTCGGGAGACTGCAGGAAGAGAGAGCAGCAGCATGTGTGGAGCTGGGAGTGGGGTTCACTGGAGACTTGAAGAGCAGCAAGAGCTTTTTGTCCTTTCTCCTCTGTTGTGGGAGGAATCCCTGGACGTTCGCAAATGCTGAGCTGGGATCCAGCACCGCTCAGCGAGCCAGGGAGAGATTCTCTTGGCCTTTGGGAGGCTGCAGAAAGAGAGAGCAGCAGCATGTGTGGAGCTGTGAGTTGGGTCAGCTGGAGACTTGAAGAGCAGGAAGAGCAATTTGTCCTGGCTCCTTTGGGGTGGGAAGAATCCCTGGACGTTCGCAAATGCTGAGCTGGGATCCAGCACCGCTCAGCGTGCGAATGACAGATTCTCTTGGCCTTCGGGAGGCAGCAGAGACAGAGCAGCAGCTTGTGTGGAGCTGTGAGAGGGGTTGCCTGGAGACTTGAAGAGCAGCAAGAGCTTTTGGTCTTGAGACTCTTTGGCGTGGGAGGAATCCCTGGACGTTCGCAAATGCTGAGCTGGGATCCAGCACCGCTCAGCGAGCCAGGGAGAGATTCTCTTGGCCTTTGGGAGGCTGCAGAAAGAGAGAGCAGCAGCATGTGTGAGGCTGTGAATGGGGTTGCCTGGAGACTTGAAGAGCAGCAAAAGCTTTTCGTGGTGGCTCGTCTGGTGTGCGAGGAATCTTTGTACGTTCACAAATGCTGAGCTGGGATCCAGCACCGCTCAGCGAGCCAGGTAGAGATTCTCTTGGCCTTTGGGAGGCTGCAGAAAGAGAGAGCAGCAGCATGTGTGGAGCTGTGAGTGGGGTTGCCTGGAGACGTGAAGAGCAGCAAGAGCTTTTTGTCCTGGCTCCTCTGGTGTGGGAGGAATCCCTGGACGTTCGCAAATGCTGAGCTGGGATCCAGCACCGCTCAGCGAGCCAGGGACAGGCTCTCTTGGCCTTTGGGAGGCTGCAGAAAGAGAGAGCAGCAGCATGTGTGGAGCTGGGAGTGGGGTTGCCTGGAGACTTGAAGAGCAGCAAGAGCTTTTTGTCCTGGCTCCTCTGGTGTGGGAGGAATCCCTGGACATTCGCAAATGCTGAGCTGGGATCCAGCACCGCTCAGCGAGCCAGGGACAGGCTCTCTTGGCCTTCGGGAGACTGCAGGAAGAGAGAGCAGCAGCATGTGTGGAGCTGGGAGTGGGGTTGCCTGGAGACTTGAAGAGCAGCAAGAGCTTTTTGTCCTTTCTCCTCTGTTGTGGGAGGAATCCCTGGACGTTCGCAAATGCTGAGCTGGGATCCAGCACCGCTCAGCGAGCCAGGGAGAGATTCTCTTGGCCTTTGGGAGGCTGCAGAAAGAGAGAGCAGCAGCATGTGTGGAGCTGTGAGTTGGGTCAGCTGGAGACTTGAAGAGCAGGAAGAGCAATTTGTCCTGGCTCCTTTGGGGTGGGAAGAATCCCTGGACGTTCGCAAATGCTGAGCTGGGATCCAGCACCGCTCAGCGTGCGAATGACAGATTCTCTTGGCCTTCGGGAGGCAGCAGAGACAGAGCAGCAGCATGTGTGGAGCTGTGAATGGGGTTGCCTGGAGACTTGAAGAGCAGCAAGAGCTTTTGGTCTTGAGACTCTTTGGCGTGGGAGGAATCCCTGGACGTTCGCAAATGCTGAGCTGGGATCCAGCACCGCTCAGCGAGCCAGGGAGAGATTCTCTTGGCCTTTGGGAGGCTGCAGAAAGAGAGAGCAGCAGCATGTGTGAGGCTGTGAATGGGGTTGCCTGGAGACTTGAAGAGCAGCAAAAGCTTTTCGTGGTGGCTCGTCTGGTGTGCGAGGAATCTTTGTACGTTCACAAATGCTGAGCTGGGATCCAGCACCGCTCAGCGAGCCAGGTAGAGATTCTCTTGGCCTTTGGGAGGCTGCAGAAAGAGAGAGCAGCAGCATGTGTGGAGCTGTGAGTGGGGTTGCCTGGAGACGTGAAGAGCAGCAAGAGCTTTTTGTCCTGGCTCCTCTGGTGTGGGAGGAATCCCTGGACGTTCGCAAATGCTGAGCTGGGATCCAGCACCGCTCAGCGAGCCAGGGACAGGCTCTCTTGGCCTTTGGGAGGCTGCAGAAAGAGAGAGCAGCAGCATGTGTGGAGCTGTGAGTGGGGCTGCCTATAGACTGGAAGAGCAGCAAGAGCTTTTGGTCTTGAGACCCTTTGGAGTGAGAGGAATCCCTGGACGTTCGCAAATGCTGAGCTGGGATCCAGCACCGCTCAGCGTGCGAATGACAGATTCTCTTGGCCTTTGGGAGACTGCAGAGAGACAGAGCAGCAGCATGTGTGGAGCTGTGAATGGGGTTGCCTGGAGACTTGAAGAGCAGCAAGAGCTTTTGGTCTTGAGACTCTTTGGCGTGGGAGGAATCCCTGGACGTTTGCAAATGCTGAGCTGGGATCCAGCACCCCTCAGCGTGCGAATGACAGATTCTCTTGGCTTTTGGGACTCTGCAGGAAGAGAGGGCAGCAGTATGTGTGGAGCTGTGAGTGGGGTTGCCTGGAGACTTGAAGAGCAGCAAGAGCTTTTTGTCCTGGCTCCTCTGGTGTGGGAGGAATCCCTGGACGTTCGCAAATGCTGAGCTGGGATCCAGCACCGCTCAGCGTGGGAATGACAGGCTCTCTTGGCCTTCGGGAGGCAGCAGAGAGAGAGAGCAGCAGCATGTGTGGAGCTGGGAGTGGGGTTGCCTGGAGACTTGAAGAGCAGCAAGAGCTTTTGGTCCTGGCTCCTCTGGTGTGGGAGGAATCCCTGGACGTTCGCAAATGCTGAGCTGGGATCCAGCACCGCTCAGCGTGCCAGGGAGAGATTCTCTTGGCCTTTGGGAGACTGCAGAAAGAGAGAGCAGCAGCATGTGTGGAGCTGTGAATGGCGTTGCCTGGAGACTTGAAGAGCAGCAAGAGCTTTTGGTCGTAAGACCCTTTGGAGTGAGAGGAATCCCTGGACATTCGCAAATGCTGAGCTGGGATCCAGCACCGCTCAGCGTGCCAGGGACAGATTCTCTTGGCCTTTGGGAGGCAGCAGAGAGAGAGAGCAGCAGCATGTGTGAGGCTGTGAGTGGGGCTGCCTGGAGACTTGAAGAGCAGCAAGAGCTTTTGGTCGTGGCTCCTCTGGTGTGGGAGGAATCCCTGGACGTTCGCAAATGCTGAGCTGGGATCCAGCACCGCTCAGCATGCCAGGGAGAGATTCTCTTGGCCTTTGGGAGGCTGCAGAAAGAGAGAGCAGCAGCATGTGTGGAGCTGTGAGTGGGGCTGCCTGGAGACTTGAAGAGCAGCAAGAGCTTTTGGTCTTGAGACTCTTTGGCGTGGGAGGAATCCCTGGACGTTCGCAAATGCTGAGCTGGGATCCAGCACCGCTCAGCGAGCCAGGGACAGGCTCTCTTGGCCTTTGGGAGGCTGCAGAAAGAGAGAGCAGCAGCATGTGTGGAGCTGTGAGTGGGGCTGCCTGGAGACTTGAAGAGCAGCAAGAGCTTTTGGTCTTGAGACCCTTTGGAGTTAGAGGAATCCTTGGACGTTTGCAAATGCTGAGCTGGGATCCAGCACCGCTCAGCGTGCGAATGACAGATTCTCTTGGCCTTCGGGAGGCAGCAGAGAGAGAGAGCAGCAGTATGTGTGGAGCTGTGAGTGGGGTTGGCTGGAGACTCGAAGAGCAGCAAGAGCTTTTTGTCCTGGCTCCTCTGGTGTGGGAGGAATCCCTGGACATTCGCAAATGCTGAGCTGGGATCCAGCACCCCTCAGCGTGTGAATGACAGATTCTCTTGGCCTTCGGGAGGCACCAGAGAAAGAGAGCAGCAGCATGTGTGGAGCTGTGAGTGGGCTTGCCTGGAGACTTGAAGAGCAGCAAGAGCTATTGGTCTTGAGACCCTTTGGAGTGAGAGGAATCCCTGGACGTTCGCAAATGCTGAGCTGGGATCCAGCACCACTCAGCGAGCCAGGGACAGGCTCTCTTGGCCTTTGTGAGACTGCAGAAAGAGAGAGCATCAGCATGTGTGGAGCTGTGAGTGGGGTTGCCTGGAGACTTGAAGAGCAGCAAGACCTTTTGGTCGTGTATCCTCTGGTGTGGGAGGAATCCCTGGACATTCGCAAATGCTGAGCTGGGATCCAGCACCGCTCAGCGAGCCAGGGACAGGCTCTCTTGGCCTTCGGGAGACTGCAGAAAGAGAGAGCAGCAGCATGTGTGGAGCTGGGAGTGGGGTTGCCTGGAGACTTGAAGAGCAGCAAGAGCTTTTCGTCGTGTATCCTCTGGTGTGGGAGGAATCCCTGGACGTTCGCAAATGCTGAGCTGGGATCCAGCACCGCTCAGCGAGCCAGGGAGAGATTCTCTTGGCCTTTGGGAGACTGCAGAAAGAGAGAGCAGCAGCATGTGTGGAGCTGTGAGTGGGGTAGCCTGGAGACTTGAAGAGCAGGAAGAGCAATTTGTCCTGGCTCCTTTGGGGTGGGAAGAATCCCTGGACGTTCGCAAATGCTGAGCTGGGATCCAGCACCGCTCAGCGTGCGAATGACAGATTCTCTTGGCCTTCGGAAGGCAGCAGAGACAGAGCAGCAGCTTGTGTGGAGCTGTGAGAGGGGTTGCCTGGAGACTTGAAGAGCAGCAAGAGCTTTTGGTCTTGAGACTCTTTGGCGTGGGAGGAATCCCTGGACGTTCGCAAATGCTGAGCTGGGATCCAGCACCGCTCAGCGAGCCAGGGAGAGATTCTCTTGGCCTTTGGGAGGCTGCAGAAAGAGAGAGCAGCAGCATGTGTGGAGCTGTGAGTGGGGTTGCCTGGAGACTTGAAGAGCAGCAAGAACTTTTTGTCCTGGCTCCTCTGCTGTGGGAGGAATCCCTGGACGTTCGCAAATGCTGAGCTGGGATCCAGCACCGCTCAGCGAGCCAGGGACAGGCTCTCTTGGCCTTTGGGAGGCTGCAGAGAGAGAGAGCAGCAGCATGTGTGGAGCTGTGAGTGGGGCTGCCTATAGACTGGAAGAGCAGCAAGAGCTTTTGGTCTTGAGACCCTTTGGAGTGAGAGGAATCCCTGGACGTTCGCAAATGCTGAGCTGGGATCGAGCACCGCTCAGCGTGCGAATGACAGATTCTCTTGGCCTTTGGGAGGCTGCAGGAAGAGAGAGCAGCAGTATGTGTGGAGCTGTGAGTGGGGTTGGCTGGAGACTTGAAGAGCAGCAAGAGCTTTTTGTCCTGGCTCCTCTGGTGTGGGAGGAATCCCTGGACATTCGCAAATGCTGAGCTGGGATCCAGCACCGCTCAGCGTGCCAGGGACAGGCTCTCTTGGCCTTTGGGAGACTGCAGAAAGAGAGAGCAGCAGCATGTGTGGAGCTGTGAGTGGGGTTGCCTGGAGACTTGAAGAGCAGCAAGAGCTTTTAGTCGTGAGACCCTTTGGTGTGGGATGAATCCCTGGACATTCGCAAATGCTGAGCTGGGATCCAGCACCGCTCAGCCTGCCAGGGAGAGATTCTCTTGGCCTTCGGGAGGCTGCAGAAAGAGAGAGCAGCAGCATGTGTGTAGCTGTGAGTGGGGTTGCCTGGAGACTTGAAGAGCAGCAAGAGCTTTTGGTCTTGAGACTCTCTGGCGTGGGACGAATCCCTGGACGTTCGGAAATGCTGAGCTGGGATCCAGCACCGCTCAGCGAGCCAGGGACAGGCTCTCTTGGCCTTTCGGAGGCTGCAGAAAGAGAGAGAAATAGCGTTCGTAGGGCTGTGAATGGGGTTGCCTGGAGACTTGAAGAGCAGCAACAGCTTTTGGTGGTGGCTCCTCTGGTGTGCGAGGAATCCCTGGACATTCGCAAATGCTGAGCTGGGATCCAGCACCGCTCAGCGAGCCAGGGACAGGCTCTCTTGGCCTTTCGGAGGCTGCAGAAAGAGAGAGCAGCAGCATGTGTGGAGCTGTGAGTGGGGTTGGCTGGAGACTCGAAGAGCAGCAAGAGCTTTTTGTCCTGGCTCCTCTGGTGTGGGAGGAATCCCTGGACATTCGCAAATGCTGAGCTGGGATCCAGCACCCCTCAGCGTGTGAATGACAGATTCTCTTGGCCTTCGGGAGGCAGCAGAGAAAGAGAGCAGCAGCATGTGTGGAGCTGTGAGTGGGCTTGCCTGGAGACTTGAAGAGCAGCAAGAGCTATTGGTCTTGAGACCCTTTGGAGTGAGAGGAATCCCTGGACGTTCGCAAATGCTGAGCTGGGATCCATCACCTCTCAGCGAGCCAGGGAGAGATTCTCTTGGCCTTCGGGAGGCTGCAGAAAGAGAGAGCAGCAGCATGTGTGGAGCTGTGAGTGGGGTTGGCTGGAGACTTGAAGAGCAGGAAGAGCAATTTGTCCTGGCTCCTTTGGGGTGGGAAGAATCCCTGGACGTTCGCAAATGCTGAGCTGGGATCCAGCACCGCTCAGCGTGCGAATGACAGATTCTCTTGGCCTTCGGGAGGCAGCAGAGACAGAGCAGCAGCTTGTGTGGAGCTGTGAGAGGGGTTGCCTGGAGACTTGAAGAGCAGCAAGAGCTTTTGGTCTTGAGACTCTTTGGCGTGGGAGGAATCCCTGGACGTTCGCAAATGCTGAGCTGGGATCCAGCACCGCTCAGCGAGCCAGGGAGAGATTCTCTTGGCCTTTGGGAGGCTGCAGAAAGAGAGAGCAGCAGCATGTGTGAGGCTGTGAATGGGGTTGCCTGGAGACTTGAAGAGCAGCAAAAGCTTTTGGTGGTGGCTCGTCTGGTGTGCGAGGAATCCCTGGACGTTCGCAAATGCTGAGCTGGGATCCAGCACCGCTCAGCGAGCCAGGGAGAGATTCTCTTGGCCTTTGGGAGGCTGCAGAAAGAGAGAGCAGCAGCATGTGTGGAGCTGTGAGTGGGGTTGCCTGGAGACTTGAAGAGCAGCAAGAGCTTTTGGTCCTGGCTCCTCTGGTGTGGGAGGAATCCCTGGACATTCGCAAATGCTGAGCTGGGATCCAGCACCGCTCAGCGAGCCAGGGACAGGCTCTCTTGGCCTTTGGGAGGCTGCAGAAAGAGAGAGCAGCAGCATGTGTGGAGCTGTGAGTGGGGCTGCCTATAGACTTGAAGAGCAGCAAGAGCTTTTGGTCTTGAAACCCTTTGGAGTGAGAGGAATCCCTGGACGTTCGCAAATGCTGAGCTGGGATCCAGCACCGCTCAGCGTGCGAATGACAGATTCTCTTGGCCTTCGGGAGGCTGCAGGAAGAGAGAGCAGCAGTATGTGTGGAGCTGTGAGTGGGGTTGGCTGGAGACTCGAAGAGCAGCAAGAGCTTTTTGTCCTGTCTCCTCTGGTGTGGGAGGAATCCCTGGATGTTCGCAAATGCTGAGCTGGGATCCAGCACCCCTCAGCGTGTGAATGACAGATTCTCTTGGCCTTCGGGAGGCAGCAGAGAAAGAGAGCAGCAGCATGTGTGGAGCTGTGAGTGGGCTTGCCTGGAGACTTGAAGAGCAGCAAGAGCTATTGGTCTTGAGACCCTTTGGAGTGAGAGGAATCCCTGGACGTTCGCAAATGCTGAGCTGGGATCCAGCACCGCTCAGCATGCCAGGGAGAGATTCTCTTGGCCTTCGGGAGGCTGCAGAAAGAGAGAGCATCAGCATGTGTGGAGCTGTGAGTGGGGTTGCCTGGAGACTTGAAGAGCAGCAAGAGCTTTTTGTCCTGGCTCCTCTGGTGTGGGAGGAATCCCTGGACATTCGCAAATGCTGAGCTGGGATCCAGCACCGCTCAGCGAGCCAGGGACAGGCTCTCTTGGCCTTCGGGAGACTGCAGAAAGAGAGAGCAGCAGCATGTGTGGAGCTGTGAATGGGGTTGCCTGGAGACTTGAAGAGCAGCAAGAGCTTTTTGTCCTGGCTCCTCTGGTGTGGGAGGAATCCCTGGACGTTCGCAAATGCTGAGCTGGGATCCAGCACCCCTCAGCCTGCAAATGACAGGCTCTCTTGGCCTTCGGGAGGTAGCAGAGAGAGAGAGCAGCAGCATGTGTGGAGCTGTGAGTGGGGTTGCCTGGAGACTTGAAGAACAGCAAGAGCTTTTTGTCCTGGCTCCTCTGGTGTGCGAGGAATCCCTGGACGTTCGCAAATGCTGAGCTGGGATCCAGCTCCAGTCAGCGAGCCAGGGACAGGCTCTCTTGGCCTTCGGGAGGCTGCAGAGAGAGAGAGCAGCAGCATGTGTGGAGCTGTGAGTGGGGTTGCCTGGAGACTTGAAGAGCAGCAAGAGCTTTTTGTCCTGGCTCCTTTGGGGTGGGAAGAATCCCTGGACGTTCGCAAATGCTGAGCTGGGATCCAGCACCGCTCAGCGTGCGAATGACAGATTCTCTTGGCCTTCGGGAGGCAGCAGAGACAGAGCAGCAGCATGTGTGGAGCTGTGAGTGGGGTTGGCTGGAGACTTGAAGAGCAGCAAGAGCTTTTGTTCTTGAGACTCTTTGGCGTGGGAGGAATCCCTGGACGTTCGCAAATGCTGAGCTGGGATCCAGCACCGCTCAGTGAGCTAGGGACAGGCTCTCTTGGCCTTCGGGAGACTGCAGAGAGAGAGAGCAGCAGCATGTGTGGAGCTCTGAGTGGGGTTGACTGGATACTTGAAGAGCAGCAAGAGCTTTTGGTCTTGAGACTCTTTGGCGTGGGAGGAATGCCTGGACGTTCGCAAATGCTGAGCTGGGATCCAGCACCGCTCAGCGAGCCAGGGACAGGCTGTCTTGGCCTTTCGGAGGCTGCAGAAAGAGAGAGATATAGCGTTCGTAGGGCTGTGAATGGGGTTGCCTGGAGACGTGAAGAGCAGCAACAGCTTTTGGTCGTGTATCCTCTGGTGTGGGAGGAATCCCTGGACATTCACAACTGCTGAGCTGGGATCCAGCACCGCTCAGCGTGCGAATGACAGATTCTCTTGGCCTTTGGGAGGCTGCAGAAAGAGAGAGCAGCAGCATGTGTGGAGCTGTGAGTGGGGTTGCCTGGAGACTTGAAGAGCAGCAACAGCTTTTTGTCCTGGCTCCTCTGGTGTGGGAGGAATCCCTGGACATTCGCAAATGCTGAGCTGGGATCCAGCACCGCTCAGCGAGCCAGGGAAAGATTCTCTTGGCCTTCGGGAGGCTGTAAAAAGAGAGAGCAGCAGCATGTGTGGAGCTGTGAGTGGGGTTGACTGGAGACTTGAAGAGCAGCAACAGCTTTTGGTCCTGGCTCCTCTGGCGTGGGAGGAAACCCTGGACGTTCGCAAATGCTGAGCTGCGATCCAGCACCTCTCAGCGAGCCAGGGACAGGCTCTCTTGGCCTTTGGGAGGCTGTAGAAAGAGAGAGCAGCAGCATGTGTGGAGCTGTTAATGGGGCTGCCTGGAGACTTGAAGAGCAGCAAGAGCTTTTGGTCTTGAGACCCTTTGGAGTGAGAGGAATCCCTGGACGTTCGCAAATGCTGAGCTGGGATCCAGCACCGCTCAGCGTGCCAGGGAGAGATTCTCTTGGCCTTCGGGAGGCTGCAGAAAGAGAGAGCAGCAGCATGTGTGGAGCTGTGAGTGGGGTTGCCTGGAGACTTGAAGAGCAGCAAGAGCTTTTTGTCCTGGCTCCTCTGGTGTGGGAGGAATCCCTGGACGTTTGCAAATGCTGAGCTGGGATCCAGCACCGCTCAGCGTGCCAGGGACAGGCTCTCTTGGCCTTTGGGAGGCTGCAGAAAGAGAGAGCAGCAGCATGTGTGGAGCTGTGAATGCGGTTTCCTGGAGCATTGAAGAACAGGAAGAGCTTTTTGTCCTGGCTCCTCTGGTGTGCGAGGAATCCCTGGACGTTCGCAAATGCTGAGCTGGGATCCAGCACCGCTCAGCGAGCCACGGACAGGCTCTCTTGGCCTTCGGGAGACTGCAGAGAGAGAGAGCAGCAGCATGTGTGGAGCTGTGAGTGGGGTTGCCTGGAGACTTGAAGAGCAGCAAAAGCTTTTTGTCCTGGCTCCTCTGGTGTGGGAGGAATCCCTGGACATTCGCAAATGCTGAGCTGGGATCCAGCACCGCTCGGCGTGCCAGGGACAGGCTCTCTTGGCCTTCGGGAGACTGCAGAGAGAGAGAGCAGCAGCATGTGTGGAGCTGTGAGTGGGGTTGACTGGAGACTTGAAGAGCAGCAAGAGCTTTTGGTCCTGAGACTCTGTGGCGTGGGAGGAATCCCTGGACATTCGCAAATGCTGAGCTGGGATCCAGCACCGCTCCGTGAGCCAGGGACAGGCTCTCTTGGCCTTCGGGAGACTGCAGAAAGAGAGAGCAGCAGCATGTGTGGAGCTGTGAGTGGGGTGTCCTGGAGACTTGAAGAGCAGCAAGAGCTTTTTGTCCTGGCTCCTTTGGGGTGGGAAGAATCCCTGGACGTTCGCAAATGCTGAGCTGGGATCCAGCACCGCTCAGCGTGCGAATGACAGATTCTCTTGGCCTTTGGGAGGGTGCAGGAAGAGAGAGCAGCAGCATGTGTGGAGCTGTGAATGGGGTTGCCTGGAGACTTGAAGAGCAGCAAGAGCTTTTGGTCTTGAGACTCTTTGGCGTGGGAGGAATCCCTGGACGTTCGCAAATGCTGAGCTGGGATCCAGCACCGCTCAGCGAGCCAGGGACAGGCTCTCTTGGCCTTTGGGAGGCTGCAGAAAGAGAGAGATATAGCGTTCGTAGGGCTGTGAATGGGGTTGCCTGGAGACTTGAAGAGCAGCAACAGCTTTTGGTCGTGGCTCCTCTGGTGTGCGAGGAATCCCTGGACATTCACAAATGCTGAGCTGGGATCCAGCACCGCTCAGCGAGCCAGGGAGAGATTCTCTTGGCCTTTGGGAGGCTGCAGAAAGAGAGAGCAGCAGCATGTGTGGAGCTGTGAGTGGGGTTGCCTGGAGACTTGAAGAGCAGCAAGAGCTTTTGGTCCTGGCTCCTCTGGTGTGGGAGGAATCCCTGGACATTCGCAAATGCTGAGCTGGGATCCAGCACCGCTCAGCGAGCCAGGGACAGGCTCTCTTGGCCTTCGGGAGGCTGCAGAAAGAGAGAGCAGCAGCATGTGTGGAGCTGTGAGTGGGGCTGCCTATAGACTTGAAGAGCAGCAAGAGCTTTTGGTCTTGACACCCTTTGGAGTGAGAGGAATCCCTGGACGTTCGCAAATGCTGAGCTGGGATCCAGCACCGCTCAGCGTGCGAATGACAGATTCTCTTGGCCTTCGGGAGGCTGCAGGAAGAGAGAGCAGCAGTATGTGTGGAGCTGTGAGTGGGGTTGGCTGGAGACTCGAAGAGCAGCAAGAGCTTTTTCTCCTGTCTCCTCTGGTGTGGGAGGAATCCCTGGAAGTTCGCAAATGCTGAGCTGGGATCCAGCACCCCTCAGCGTGTGAATGACAGATTCTCTTGGCCTTCGGGAGGCAGCAGAGAAAGAGAGCAGCAGCATGTGTGGAGCTGTGAGTGGGCTTGCCTGGAGACTTGAAGAGCAGCAAGAGGTATTGGTCTTGAGACCCTTTGGAGTGAGAGGAATCCCTGGACGTTCGCAAATGCTGAGCTGGGATCCAGCTCCAGTCAGCGAGCCAGGGACAGGCTCTCTTGGCCTTCGGGAGGCTGCAGAGAGAGAGAGCAGCAGCACGTGTGGAGCTGTGAGTGGGGTTGCCTGGAGACTTGAAGAGCAGCAAGAGCTTTTTGTCCTGGCTCCTCTGGTGTGGGAGGAATCCCTGGACATTCGCAAATGCTGAGCTGGGATCCAGCACCGCTCAGCGAGCCAGGGACAGGCTCTCTTGGCCTTTGGGAGGCACCAGAGAGAGAGAGCAGCAGCATGTGTGGAGCTGTGAATGGGGTTGCCTGGAGACTTGAAGAGCAGCAAGAGCTTTTTGTCCTCGCTCCTCTGGTGTGCGAGGAATCCCTGGACGTTCGCAAATGCTGAGCTGGGATCCAGCACCCCTCAGCGTGCGAATGACAGGCTCTCTTGGCCTTCGGGAGGCAGCAGAGAGAGAGAGCAGCAGCATGTGTGGAGCTGTGAGTGGGGTTGCCTGGAGACTTGAAGAACAGCAAGAGCTTTTTGTCCTGGCTCCTCTGGTGTGCGAGGAATCCCTGGACGTTCGCAAATGCTGAGCTGGGATCCAGCTCCACTCAGTGAGCCAGGGACAGGCTCTCTTGGCCTTCGGGAGGCTGCAGAGAGAGAGAGCAGCAGCATGTGTGGAGCTGTGAGTGGGGTTGACTGGATACTTGAAGAGCAGCAAGAGCTTTTGGTCTTGAGACCCTTTGGAGTGAGAGGAATCCCTGGATGTTCGCAAATGCTGAGCTGGGATCCAGCACCGCTCAGCGTGCGAATAACAGATTCTCTTGGCCTTTGGGAGGCTGCAGGAAGAGAGAGCAGCAGTATGTGTGGAGCTGTGAGTGGGGTTGTCTGGAGACTTGAAGAGCAGCAAGAGCTTTTTGTCCTGTCTCCTCTGGTGTGGGAGGAATCCCTGGACATTCGCAAATGCTGAGCTGGGATCCAGCACCCCTACGCGTGTGAATGACAGTTTCTCTTGGCCTTCGGGAGGCAGCAGAGAAAGAGAGCAGCAGCATGTGTGGAGCTGTGAGTGGGGTTGCCTGGAGACTTGAAGAGCAGCAAGAGCTTTTTGTCCTGGCTCCTCTGGTGTGGGATGAATCCCTGGACATTCGCAAATGCTGAGCTGGGATCCCGCACCTCTCAGCGTGCCAGGGAGAGATTCTCTTAGCCTTCGGGAGACTGCAGAAAGAGAGAGCAGCAGCATGTGTGGAGCTGTGAGTGGGGTTGCCTGGAGACTTGAAGAGCAGCAACAGCTTTTTGTCCTGGCTCCTCTGGCGTGGGAGGAATCCCTGGACGTTCGCAAATGCTGAGCTGGGATCCAGCACCCCTCAGCGTAGGAATGACAGGCTCTCTTGGCCTTTGGGAGGCAGCAGAGAGAGAGAGCAGCAGCATGTGTGGAGCTGTGAGTGGGGTTGCCTGGAGACTGGAAGAGCAGCAAGAGCTTTTGGTCCTGTCTCCTCTGGTGTCTGAGGAATCCCTGGACATTCGCAAATGCTGAACTGGGATCCAGCACCCCTCAGCGTGTGAATGACAGTTTCTCTTGGCCTCCGGGAGGCAGCAGAGAAAGAGAGCAGCAGCATGTGTGGAGCTGGGAGTGGGGTTGCCTGGAGACTTGAAGAGCAGCAAGAGCTTTTGGTCGTGGCTCCTCTGGTGTGGGATGAATCCCTGGACATTCGCAAATGCTGAGCTGGGATCCAGCACCTCTCAGCGTGCCAGGGAGAGATTCTCTTAGCCTTCGGGAGACTGCAGAAAGAGAGAGCAGCAGCATGTGTGGAGCTGTGAGTGGGGTTGCCTGGAGACTTGAAGAGCAGCAACAGCTTTTTGTCCTGGCTCCTCTGGCGTGGGAGGAATCCCTGGACGTTCGCAAATGCTGAGCTGGGATCCAGCACCCCTCAGCGTAGGAATGACAGGCTCTCTTGGCCTTTGGGAGGCAGCAGAGAGAGAGAGCAGCAGCATGTGTGGAGCTGTGAATGCGGTTGCCTGGAGACTTGAAGAGCAGCAAGAGCTTTTGGTCCTGGCTCGTCTGGTGTGAGAGGAATCCCTGGACATTCGCAAATGCTGAGCTGGGATCCAGCACCCCTCAACGTGCGAATGACAGGCTCTCTTGGCCTTCGGGAGGCAGCACAGAAAGAGAGCAGCAGCATGTGTGGAGCTGTGAGTGGGGTTGCCTGGAGACTTGAAGAGCAGCAAGAGCTTTTGGTCCTGTCTCCTCTGGTGTCTGAGGAATCCCTGGACATTCGCAAATGCTGAGCTGGGATCCAGCACCCCTCAGCGTGTGAATGACAGATTGTCTTGGCCTTCGGGAGGCAGCAGAGAAAGAGAGCAGCAGCATGTGTGGAGCTGTGAGTGGGGTTGCCTGGAGACTTGAAGAGCAGCAAGAGCTTTTGGTCTTGACACCCTTTGGAGTGAGAGGAAAACCTGGACGTTCGCAAATGCTGAGCTGGGATCCAGCACCGCTCAGCGTGCCAGGGACAGGCTCTCTTGGCCTTCGGGAGACTGCAGAAAGAGAGAGCAGCAGCATGTGTGGAGCTGTGAGTGGGGTTGCCTGGAGACTTGAAGAGCAGCAACAGCTTTTGGTCCTGGCTCCTCTGGTGTGGGAGGAATGCCTGGACGTTCGCAAATGCTGAGCTGGGATCCAGCACCGCTCAGCGTGCCAGGGACAGGCTCTCTTGGCCTACGGGAGGCAGCAGAAAGAGAGAGCAGCAGCATGTGTGTAGCTGTGAGTGGGGTTGCCTGGAGACTTGAAGAGCAGCAACAGCTTTTTGTCCTGGCTCCTCTGGTGTGGGAGGAATCCCTGGACGTTCGCAAATGCTGAGCTGGGATCCAGCACCGCTCAGCGTGCCAGGGACAGGCTCTCTTGGCCTTCGGGAGGCAGCAGAGAGAGAGAGCAGCAGCATGTGTGGAGCTGTGAATGCGGTTGCCTGGAGACTTGAAAAACAGGAAGAGCTTTTGGTCCTGGCTCCTCTGGTGTGCGAGGAATCCCTGGACGTTCGCAAATGCTGAGCTGGGATCCAGCACCGCTCAGCGGGCCAGGGACAGGCTCTCTTGGCCTTCGGGAGACTGCCGAAAGAGAGAGCAGCAGCATGTGTGGAGCTGTGAGTGGGGTTGCCTGGAGACTTGAAGAGCAGCAAGAGCTTTTTGTCCTGGCTCCTCTGGCGTCGGAGGAATCCCTGGACGTTCGCAAATGCTGAGCTGGGATCCAGCAATCCTCAGCGTGCGAATGACAGATTCTCTTGGCCTTCGGGAGACTGCAGAGAGAGAGAGCAGCAGCATGTGTGGAGCTGGGAGTGGGGTTGCCTGGAGACTTGAAGAACAGCAAGAGCTTTTGGTCGTGACTCCTCTGGTGTGGGAGGAATCCCTGGACGTTCGCAAATGCTGAGCTGGGATCCAGCACGGCTCAGCGTGCGAATGACAGATTCTCTTGGCCTTCGGGAGGCAGCAGAGACAGAGCAGCAGCATGTGTGGAGCTGTGAGTTGGGTTGCCTGGAGACTTGAAGAGCAGCAAGAGCTTTTGGTCTTGAGACTCTTTGGCGTGGGAGGAATCCCTGGACGTTCGCAAATGCTGAGCTGGGATCCAGCACCGCTCAGCATGCGAATGACAGGCTCTCTTGGCCTTCGGGAGACTGCAGAGAGAGAGAGCAGCAGCATGTGTGGAGCTCTGAGTGGGGTTGACTGGATACTTGAAGAGCAGCAAGAGCTTTTTGTCCTGGCTCCTCTGGTGTGGGAGGAATCCCTGGACGTTCGCAAATGCTGAGCTGGGATCCAGCACCGCTCAGCGTGCGAATGACAGATTCTCTTGGCCTTCAGGAGGCAGCAGAGACAGAGCAGCAGCTTGTGTGGAGATGTGAGAGGGGTTGCCTGGAGACTTGAAGAGCAGCAAGAGCTTTTGGTCTTGAGACTCTTTGGCGTGGGAGGAATGCCTGGACGTTCGCAAATGCTGAGCTGGGATCCAGCACCGCTCAGCGAGCCAGGGACAGGCTCTCTTGGCCTTTCGGAGGCTGCAGAAAGAGAGAGAAATAGCGTTCGTAGGGCTGTGAATGGGGTTGCCTGGAGACGTGAGTAGCTGCAAGAGCTTTTTGTCCTGGCTCCTCTGGTGTGGGAGGAATCGCTGGACATTCGCAAATGCTGAGCTGGGATCCAGCACCGCTCAGCGAGCCAGGGAGAGATTCTCTTGGCCTTTGGGAGGCTGCAGAAAGAGAGAGCAGCAGCATGTGTGGAGCTGTGAGTGGGGCTGCCTGGAGACTTGAAGAGCAGCAAGAGCTTTTTGTCCTGGCTCCTCTGGTGTGGGAGGAATCCCTGGACATTCGCAAATGCTGAGCTGGGATCCAGCACCGCTCAGCGAGCCAGGGACAGGCTCTCTTGGCGTTCGGGAGGCAGCAGAGAGAGAGAGCAACAGCATGTGTGGAGCTGGGAGTGGGGTTGCCTGGAGACTTGAAGAGCA
The DNA here is from genome assembly GCF_965183815.1 of Platalea leucorodia. NCBI lineage: Eukaryota > Metazoa > Chordata > Aves > Pelecaniformes > Threskiornithidae > Platalea > Platalea leucorodia. Next base: position 10,198,482 of record NC_138833.1, read on the forward strand.
GCAAGAGCTTTTTGTCCTCGCTCCTCTGGTGTGGGAGGAATCCCTGGACGTTCGCAAATGCTGAGCTGGGATCCAGCACCGCTCAGCGTGCGAATGACAGGCTCTCTTGGCCTTCGGGAAGCAGCAGAAAGAGAGAGCAGCAGCATGTGTGGAGCTGTGAGTTGGGTTGCCTGGAGACTTGAAGAGCAGCAAGAGCTTTTGGTCCTGGCTCCTCTGGTGTGGGAGGAATCCCTGGACGTTCGCAAATGCTGAGCTGGGATCCAGCACCGCTCAGTGAGCCAGGGACAGAATCTCTTGGCCTTCGGGAGACTGCCGAAAGAGAGAGCAGCAGCATGTGTGGAGCTGTGAGTGGGGTTGCCTGGAGACTTGAAGAGCAGCAAGAGCTTTTTGTCCTGGCTCCTCTGGCGTGGGAGGAATCCCTGGACATTCGCAAATGCTGAGCTGGGATCCAGCAATCCTCAACGTGCGAATGACAGATTCTCTTGGCCTTCGGGAGGCTGCAGAAAGAGAGAGCAGCAGCATGTGTGGAGCTGTGAGTGGGGTTGCCTGGAGACTTGAAGAGCAGCAAGAGCTTTTGGTCTTGAGACCCTTTGGAGTGAGAGGAATCCCTGGACGTTCGCAAATGCTGAGCTGGCATCCAGCACCGCTCAGCGTGCGAATGACAGATTCTCTTGGCCTTTGGGAGGCTGCAGGAAGAGAGAGCAGCAGTATGTGTGGAGCTGTGAGTGGGGTTGGCTGGAGACTCGAAGAGCAGCAAGAGCTTTTAGTCCTGGCTCCTCTGGTGTGGGAGGAATCCCTGGACATTCGCAAATGCTGAGCTGGGATCCAGCACCCCTCAGCGTGTGAATGACAGATTCTCTTGGCCTTCGGGAGACTGCAGAAAGAGAGAGCAGCAGCATGTGTGGAGCTGTGAGTGGGGTTGCCTGGAGACTTGAAGAGCAGCAAGAGCTTTTTGTCCTGGCTCCTCTGGTGTGGGAGGAATCCCTGGACGTTCGCAAATGCTGAGCTGGGATCCAGCACCGCTCAGCGTGCGAATGACAGAATCTCTTGGCCTTCGGGAGGCAGCAGAGAGAGAGAGCAGCAGCATGTGTGGAGCTGTGAGTGGGGTTGCCTGGAGACTTGAAGAGCAGCAAGAGCTTTTTGTCCTGGCTCCTCTGGTGTGGGAGGAATCCCTGGACGTTCGCAAATGCTGAGCTGGGATCCAGCACCTCTCAGCGAGCCAGGGACAGGCTCTCTTGGCCTTCGGGAGACTGCAGAAAGAGAGAGCATCAGCATGTGTGGAGCTGTGAGTGGGGTTGCCTGGAGACTTGAAGAGCAGCAACAGCTTTTGGTCCTGGCTCCTCTGGCGTGGGAGGAATCCCTGGACGTTCGCAAATGCTGAGCTGGGATCCAGCACCGCTCAGCGAGCCAGGGACAGGCTCTCTTGGCGTTCGGGAGGCAGCAGAGAGAGAGAGCAGCAGCATGTGTGGAGCTGTGAGTGGGGTTGCCTGGAGACTTGAAGAGCAGCAAGAAGTTTTGGTCATGTATCCTCTGGTGTGGGAGGAATCCCTGGACGTTCGCAAATGCTGAGCTGGGATCCAGCATCACTCAGCGAGCCAGGGACAGAATCTCTTGGCCTTCGGGAGGCTGCAGGAAGAGAGAGCAGCAGTATGTGTGGAGCTGTGAGTGGGGTTGCCTGGAGACGTGAAGACCAGCAAGACCTTTTGGTCGTGTATCCTCTGGTGTGGGAGGAATCCCTGGACATTCGCAAATGCTGAGCTGGGATCCAGCACCGCTCAGCGTGTGAATGACAGATTCTCTTGGCCTTCGGGAGGCAGCAGAGAAAGAGAGCAGCAGCATGTGTGGAGCTGTGAGTGGGGTTGCCTGGAGACTTGAAGAGCAGCAAGAGGTATTGGTCCTGGCTCCTCTGGCGTGGGAGGAATCCCTGGACGTTCGCAAATGCTGAGCTGGGATCCATCACCTCTCAGCGTGCCAGGGAGAGATTCTCTTGGCCTTTGGGAGGCTGCCGAAAGAGAGAGCAGCAGCATGTGTGGAGCTGTGAGTGGGGTGTCCTGGAGACTTGAAGAGCAGCAAGAGCTTTTTGTCCTGGCTCCTCTAGTGTGGGAGGAATCCCTGGACATTCGCAAATGCTGAGCTGGGATCCAGCACCGCTCAGCATGCGAATAACAGATTCTCTTAGCCTTCGGGAGGCAGCAGAGAGAGAGAGCAGCAGCATGTGTGGAGCTGTGAGTGGGGTTGCCTGGAGACTTGAAGAGCAGCAAGAGCTTTTTGTCCTGGCTCCTCTGGTGTGGGAGGAATCCCTGGACGTTCGCAAATGCTGAGCTGGGATCCAGCACCGCTCAGCGTGCGAATGACAGGCTCTCTTGGCCTTCAGGAGGCAGCAGAGAGAGAGAGCAGCAGCATGTGTGGAGCTGGGAGTGGGGTTGCCTGGAGACTTGAAGAGCAGCAAGAGCTTTTTGTCCTGGCTCCTCTGGTGTGCGAGGAATCCCTGGACGTTCGCAAATGCTGAGCTGGGATCCAGCACCTCTCAGCGAGAGAGGGACAGGCTCTCTTGGCCTTCGGGAGACTGCAGAAAGAGAGAGAATCAGCATGTGTGGAGCTGTGAGTGGGGTTGCCTGGAGACTTGAAGAGCAGCAACAGCTTTTGGTCCTGGCTCCTCTGGCGTGGGAGGAATCCCTGGACGTTCGCAAATGCTGAGCTGGGATCCAGCACCGCTCAGCGAGCCAGGGACAGGCTCTCTTGGCGTTCGGGAGGCAGCAGAGAGAGAGAGCAGCAGCATGTGTGGAGCTGTGAGTGGGGTTGCCTGGAGACTTGAAGAGCAGCAAGAAGTTTTGGTCATGTATCCTCTGGTGTGGGAGGAATCCCTGGACATTCGCAAATGCTGAGCTGGGATCCAGCATCACTCAGCGAGCCAGGGACAGAATCTCTTGGCCTTTGGGAGGCTGCAGGAAGAGAGAGCAACAGTATGTGTGGAGCTGTGAGTGGGGTTGGCTGGAGACTCGAAGAGCAGCAAGAGCTTTTTGTCCTGGCTCCTCTGGTGTGGGAGGAATCCCTGGACATTCGCAAATGCTGAGCTGGGATCCAGCACCGCTCAGCGTGTGAATGACAGATTCTCTTGGCCTTCGGGAGGCAGCAGAGAAAGAGAGCAGCAGCATGTGTGGAGCTGTGAGTGGGGTTGCCTGGAGACTTGAAGAGCAGCAAGAGGTATTGGTCGTGAGACCCTTTGGAGTGAGAGGAATCCCTGGACGTTCGCAAATGCTGAGCTGGGATCCATCACCTCTCAGCGTGCCAGGGAGAGATTCTCTTGGCCTTGGGGAGGCTGCCGAAAGAGAGAGCAGCAGCATGTGTGGAGCTGTGAGTGGGGTTGCCTGGAGACTTGAAGAGCAGCAAGAGCTTTTTGTCCTGGCTCCTCTGGTGTGGGAGGAATCCCTGGACGTTCGCAAATGCTGAGCTGGGATCCAGCACCCCTCAGCGTGCGAATGACAGGCTCTCTTGGCCTTCGGGAGGCAGCAGAGAAAGAGAGCAGCAGCATGTGTGGAGCTGGGAGTGGGGTTGCCTGGAGACTTGAAGAGCAGCAAGAGCTTTTTGTCCTGGCTCCTCTGGCGTGGGAGGAATCCCTGGACGTTCGCAAATGCTGAGCTGGGATCCAGCACCACTGAGCGTGCCAGGGAGAGATTCTCTTCGCCTTTGGGAGGCTGCAGAAAGAGAGAGCAGCAGCATGTGTGGAGCTGTGAATGGGGTTGCCTGGAGACTTGAAGAGCAGCAAGAGCTTTTGGTCTTGAGACCCTTTGGAGTGAGAGGAATCCCTGGACATTCGCAAATGCTGAGCTGGGATCCAGCACCCCTCAGCGAGCCAGGGACAGGCTCTCTTGGCCTTTGGGAGGCTGCAGAAAGACAGAGCAGAAGCATGTGTGGAGCTGGGAGTGGGGTTGCCTGGAGACTTGAAGAGCAGCAAGAGCTTTTTGTCCTGGCTCCTCTGGTGTGGGAGGAATCCCTGGACATTCGCAAATGCTGAGCTGGGATCCAGCACCGCTCAGCGAGCCAGGGAGAGATTCTCTTGGCCTTTGGGAGGCTGCAGAAAGAGAGAGCATCAGCATGTGTGGAGCTGTGAGTGGGGTTGCCTGGAGACTTGAAGAGCAGCAACAGCTTTTTGTCCTGGCTCCTCTGGTGTGCGAGGAATCCCTGGACGTTCGCAAATGCTGAGCTGGGATCCAGCACCGCTCAGCGAGCCAGGGACAGGCTCTCTTGGCCTTCGGGAGGCAGCAGAGAGAGAGAGCAGCAGCATGTGTGGAGCTGTGAGTGGGGTTGCCTGGAGACTTGAAGAGCAGCAAGAGCTTTTTGTTCTGCCTCCTCTGGTGTGGGAGGAATCCCTGGATGTTCGCAAATGCTGAGCTGGGATCCAGCACCGCTCAGCGTGCAAATGTCAGATTCTCTTGGCCTTCGGGAGGCAGCAGAGAGAGAGAGCAGCAGCATGTGTGTAGCTGTGAGTGGGGTTGCCTGGAGACTTGAAGAGCAGCAACAGCTTTTGGTCCTTGCTCCTCTGGCGTGGGAGGAATCCCTGGACGTTCGCAAATGCTGAGCTGGGATCCAGCACCGCTCAGCGTGCCAGGGACAGGCTCTCTTGGCCTTTGGGAGGCTGCAGAAAGAGAGAGCAGCAGCATGTGTGGAGCTGTGAATGCGGTTGCCTGGAGACTTGAAGAACGGCAAGAGCTTTATGTCCTGGCTCCTCTGGTGTGGGAGGAATCCCTGGACGTTCGCAAATGCTGAGCTGGGATCCAGCACCACTCAGCGAGCCAGGGAGAGATTCTCTTGGCCTTCGGGAGACTGCAGAAAGAGAGAGCAGCAGCATGTGTGGAGCTGTGAGTGGGGTTGCCTGGAGACTTGAAGAGCAGCAAGAGCTTTTGGTCTTGAGACCCTTTGGAGTGAGAGGAATCCCTGGACGTTCGCAAATGCTAAGCTGGGATCCAGCACCGCTCAGCGTGCGAATGACAGATTCTCTTGGCCTTTGGGAGGCTGCAGAAAGAGAGAGCAGCAGCATGTGTGGAGCTGTGAGTGGGGTTGGCTGGAGACTTGAAGAGCAGCAAGAGCTTTTTGTCCTGGCTCCTCTGGTGTGGTATGAATCCCTGGACATTCGCAAATGCTGAGCTGGGATCCAGCACCCCTCAGCGTGTGAATGACAGATTCTCTTGGCCTTCGGGAGGCAGCAGAGAAAGAGAGCAGCAGCATGTGTGGAGCTGTGAGTGGGGTTGCCTGGAGACTTGAAGAGCAGCAAGAGCTATTGGTCTTGAGACACTTTGGAGTGAGAGGAATCCCTGGACGTTCGCAAATGCTGAGCTGGGATCCAGCACCTCTCAGCGTGCCAGGGAGAGATTCTCTTGGCCTTTGGGAGGCTGCAGAAAGAGAGAGCAGCAGCATGTGTGGAGCTGTGAGTGGGGTTGCCTGGAGACTTGAAGAGCAGCAAGAGCATTTTGTCCTGGCTCCTCTGGTGTGGGAGGAATCCCTGGACGTTCGCAAATGCTGAGCTGGGATCCAGCACCGCTCAGCGTGCCAGGGACAGGCTCTCTTGGCGTTCAGGAGGCAGCAGAGAGAGAGAGCATCAGCATGTGTGGAGCTGTGAGTGGGGTTGCCTGGAGACTTGAAGAGCAGCAAGAGCTTTTTGTCCTGGCTCCTCTTGTGTGGGAGGAATGCCTGGACGTTCGCAAATGCTGAGCTGGGATCCAGCACCGCTCAGCGTGCCAGGGACAGGCTCTCTTGGCCTTTGGGAGGCTGCAGGAACAGAAGGAAGCAGTATGTGTGGAGCTGTGAATGCGGTTGCCTGGAGACTTGAAGAGCAGCAACAGCTTTTTGTCCTGGCTCCTCTGGTGTGGGAGGAATCCCTGGACGTTCGCAAATGCTGAGCTGGGATCCAGCACCGCTCAGCGTGCGAATGACAGATTCTCTTGGCCTTCGGGAGGCAGCAGAGAGAGAGAGCAGCAGCATGTGTGTAGCTGTGAGTGGGGTTGCCTGGAGACTTGAAGAGCAGCAACAGCTTTTGGTCCTGGCTCCTCTGGCGTGGGAGGAATTCCTGGACGTTCGCCAATGCTGAGCTGGCATCCAGCTCCACTCAGCGAACCAGGGACAGGCTCTCTTGGCCTTTGGGAGGCAGCAGAGAGAGAGAGCAGCAGCACGTGTGTAGCTGTGAGTGGGGTTGCCTGGAGACTTGAAGAACAGCAAGAGCTTTTTTTCCTGGCTCCTCTGGTGTGCGAGGAATCCCTGGACGTTCGCAAATGCTGAGCTGGGATCCAGCACCTCTCAGCGAGCCAGGGACAGGCTCTCTTGGCCTTTGGGAGGCAGCAGAAAGAGAGAGCAGCAGCATGTGTGGAGCTGGGAGAGGGGTTGCCTGGAGACTTGAAGAACAGCAAGAGCTTTTTGTCCTGGCTCCTCTGGTGTGCGAGGAATCCCTGGACGTTCGCAAATGCTGAGCTGGGATCCAGCATAACTCAGCGTGCCAGGGAGAGATTCTCTTGGCCTTCGGGAGACTGCAGAAAGAGAGAGCAGCAGCATGTGTGGAGCTGTGAGTGGGGTTGGCTGGAGACTTGAAGAGCAGCAACAGCTTTTTGTCCTGGCTCCTCTGGCGTGGGAGGAATCCCTGGACGTTCGCAAATGCTGAGCTGGGATCTAGCACCGCTCAGCGAGCCAGGGACAGGCTCTCTTGGCCTTTGGGAGGCTGCAGGAAGAGAGAGCAGCAGCATGTGTGGAGCTGTGAGTGGGGTTGCCTGGAGACTTGAAGAGCAGCAAGAGCTTTTGGTCTTGAGACCCTTTGGAGTGAGAGGAATCCCTGGACATTCGCAAATGCTGAGCTGGGATCCAGCACCGCTCAGCGAGCCAGGGACAGGCTCTCTTGGCCTTCGGGAGACTGCAGAAAGAGAGAGCAGCAGCATGTGTGGAGCTGTGAGTGGGGTGGCCTGGAGACTTGAATAGCAGCAACAGCTTTTTGTCCTGGCTCCTCTGGCGTGGGAGGAATCCCTGGAGATTCGCAAATGCTGAGCTGGGATCCAGCACCGCTCAGCGAGCCAGGGCCAGGCTCTCTTGGCCTTTGGGAGGCTGCAGAAAGAGAGAGCAGCAGCATGTGTGGAGCTGAGAGTGGGGTTGCCTGGAGACTTGAAGAGCAGCAAGAGCGTTTTGTCCTGGCTCCTCTGGTGTGGGAGGAATCCCTGGACGTTCGCAAATGCTGAGCTGGGATCCAGCACCGCTCAGCGAGCCAGGGAGATATTCTCTTGGCCTTTGGGAGGCAGCAGAGAGAGAGAGCAGCAGCATGTGTGTAGCTGTGAGTGGGGTTGCCTGGAGACTTGAAGAGCAGCAAGAGCTTTTTGTCCTGGCTCCTCTGGTGTGCGAGGAATCCCTGGACGTTCGCAAATGCTGAGCTGGGATCCAGCACCGCTCAGCGTGCCAGGGAGAGATTCTCTTGGCCTTTGGGAGGCTGCAGAAAGAGAGAGCAGCAGTATGTGTGGAGCTGTGAATGGGGTTGCCTGGAGACTTGAAGAGCAGCAAGAGCTTTTTGTCGTGGCTCCTCTGGCGTGGGAGGAATCCCTGGACGTTCACAAATGCTGAGCTGGGATCCAGCACCTCTCAGCGAGCCAGGGACAGGCTCTCTTGGCCTTTGGGAGGCTGCAGAAAGAGAGAGCAGCAGCATGTGTGGAGCTGGGAGTGGGGTTGCCTGGAGACTTGAAGAGCAGCAACAGCTTTTGGTCCTGGCTCCTCTGGCGTGGGAGGAATTCCTGGACGTTCGCCAATGCTGAGCTGGCATCCAGCTCCACTCAGCGAACCAGGGACAGGCTCTCTTGGCCTTCGGGAGGCAGCAGAGAGAGAGAGCAGCAGCACGTGTGGAGCTGTGAGTGGGGTTGCCTGGAGACTTGAAGAACAGCAAGAGCTTTTTTTCCTGGCTCCTCTGGTGTGCGAGGAATCCCTGGACGTTCGCAAATGCTGAGCTGGGATCCAGCACCTCTCAGCGAGCCAGGGACAGGCTCTCTTGGCCTTTGGGAGGCTGCAGAAAGAGAGAGCAGCAGCATGTGTGGAGCTGGGAGAGGGGTTGCCTGGAGACTTGAAGAACAGCAAGAGCTTTTTGTCCTGGCTCCTCTGGTGTGCGAGGAATCCCTGGACGTTCGCAAATGCTGAGCTGGGATCCAGCATAACTCAGCGTGCCAGGGAGAGATTCTCTTGGCCTTCGGGAGACTGCAGAAAGAGAGAGCAGCAGCATGTGTGGAGCTGTGAGTGGGGTTGGCTGGAGACTTGAAGAGCAGCAACAGCTTTTTGTCCTGGCTCCTCTGGCGTGGGAGGAATCCCTGGACGTTCGCAAATGCTGAGCTGGGATCTAGCACCGCTCAGCGAGCCAGGGACAGGCTCTCTTGGCCTTTGGGAGGCTGCAGGAAGAGAGAGCAGCAGCATGTGTGGAGCTGTGAGTGGGGCTGCCTGGAGACGTGAAGAGCAGCAAGAGCTTTTTGTCCTGGCTCCTCTGGTGTGGGAGGAATCCCTGGACGTTCGCAAATGCTGAGCTGGGATCCAGCACCGCTCAGCGAGCCAGGGAGAGATTCTCTTGGCCTTTGGGAGACTGCAGAAAAAGAGAGCAGCAGCATGTGTGGAGCTGTGAATGGGGTTGCCTGGAGACTTGAAGAGCAGCAAGAGCTTTTGGTCTTGAGACCCTTTGGAGTGAGAGGAATCCCTGGACATTCGCAAATGCTGAGCTGGGATCTAGCACCGCTCAGCGAGCCAGGGACAGGCTCTCTTGGCCTTCGGGAGACTGCAGAAAGAGAGAGCAGCAGCATGTGTGGAGCTGTGAGTGGGGTGGCCTGGAGACTTGAATAGCAGCAACAGCTTTTTGTCCTGGCTCCTCTGGCGTGGGAGGAATCCCTGGACATTCGCAAATGCTGAGCTGGGATCCAGCACCGCTCAGCGAGCCAGGGCCAGGCTCTCTTGGCCTTTGGGAGGCTGCAGAAAGAGAGAGCAGCAGCATGTGTGGAGCTGTGAGTGGGGTTGCCTGGAGACTTGAAGAGCAGCAAGAGCTTTTTGTCCTGGCTCCTCTGGTGTGGGAGGAATCCCTGGACGTTCGCAAATGCTGAGCTGGGATCCAGCACCGCTCAGCGAGCCAGGGAGAGATTCTCTTGGCCTTTGGGAGGCAGCAGAGAGAGAGAGCAGCAGCATGTGTGTAGCTGTGAGTGGGGTTGCCTGGAGACTTGAAGAGCAGCAAGAGCTTTTTGTCCTGGCTCCTCTGGTGTGCGAGGAATCCCTGGACGTTCGCAAATGCTGAGCTGGGATCCAGCACCGCTCAGCGTGCCAGGGAGAGATTCTCTTGGCCTTTGGGAGGCTGCAGAAAGAGAGAGCAGCAGTATGTGTGGAGCTGTGAATGGGGTTGCCTGGAGACTTGAAGAGCAGCAAGAGCTTTTTGTCGTGGCTCCTCTGGCGTGGGAGGAATCCCTGGACGTTCACAAATGCTGAGCTGGGATCCAGCACCTCTCAGCGAGCCAGGGACAGGCTCTCTTGGCCTTTGGGAGGCTGCAGAAAGAGAGAGCAGCAGCATGTGTGGAGCTGGGAGTGGGGTTGCCTGGAGACTTGAAGAACAGCAAGAGCTTTTTGTCCTGGCTCCTCTGGCGTGGGAGGAATCCCTGGACGTTCGCAAATGCTGAGCTGGGATCCAGCACCCCTCAGCGTGCCAGGGACAGGCTCTCTTGGCATTTGGGAGGCAGTACAGAGAGAGAACAGCAGCATGTGTGGAGCTGTGAGTGGGGTTGCCTGGAGACTTGAAGAACAGCAAGAGCTTTTTTTCCTGGCTCCTCTGGTGTGCGAGGAATCCCTGGACGTTCGCAAATGCTGAGCTGGGATCCAGCACCGCTCAGCGAGCCAGGGACAGGCTCTCTTGGCCTTTGGGAGGCTGCAGAAAGAGAGAGCAGCAGCATGTGTGGAGCTGTGAGTGGGGTTGCCTGGAGACTTGAAGAGCAGCAAGAGCTTTTTGTCCTGGCTCCTCTGGTGTGGGAGGAATCCCTGGACGTTCGCAAATGCTGAGCTGGGATCCAGCACCGCTCAGCGTGCCAGGGAGAGATTCTCTTGGCCTTCGGGAGGCTGCAGAAAGAGAGAGCAGCAGCATGTGTGGAGCTGGGAGTGGGGTTGCCTGGAGACGTGAAGAGCAGCAACAGCTTTTGGTGGTGGTTCGTCTGGTGTGCGAGGAATCCCTGGACGTTCGCAAATGCTGAGCTGGGATCCAGCACCGCTCAGCGTGCCAGGGAGAGATTCTCTTGGCCTTTGGGAGGCTGCAGGAAGAGAGAGCAGCAGTATGTGTGGAGCTGTGAATGGGGTTGCCTGGAGACTTGAAGAGCAGCAAGAGCTTTTTGTCGTGGCTCCTCTGGCGTGGGAGGAATCCCTGGACGTTCACAAATGCTGAGCTGGGATCCAGCACCTCTCAGCGAGCCAGGGACAGGCTCTCTTGGCCTTTGGGAGGCTGCAGAAAGAGAGAGCAGCAGCATGTGTGGAGCTGGGAGTGGGGTTGCCTGGAGACTTGAAGAACAGCAAGAGCTTTTTGTCCTGGCTCCTCTGGTGTGGGAGGAATCCCTGGACGTTCGCAAATGCTGAGCTGGGATCCAGCATAACTCAGCAAGCCAGGGACAGGCTCTCTTGGCCTTCGGGAGACTGCAGAAAGAGAGAGCAGCAGCATGTATGGAGCTGTGAGTGGGGTTGCCTGGAGACTTGAAGAGCAGCAAGAGCTTTTTGTCCTGGCTCCACTGGTGTGGGAGGAATCCCTGGACGTTCGCAAATGCTGAGCTGGGATCCAGCACCGCTCAGCGTGTGAATGACAGATTCTCTTTTCCTTCGGGAGGCAGCAGAGAAAGAGAGCAGCAGCATGTGTGGAGCTGTGAGTGGGGTTGCATGGAGACTTGAAGAGCAGCAAGAGGTATTGGTCGTGAGACCCTTTGGAGTGAGAGGAATCCCTGGACGTTCGCAAATGCTGAGCTGGGATCCATCACCTCTCAGCGTGCCAGGGAGAGATTCTCTTGGCCTTTCGGAGGCTGCAGAAAGAGAGAGCAGCAGCATGTGTTGAGCTGTGAGTGGGGTTGCCTGGACACTTGAAGAGCAGCAACAGCTTTTTGTCCTGGCTCCTCTGGCGTGGGAGGAATCCCTGGACGTTCGCAAATGCTGAGCTGGGATCCAGCACCTCTCAGCGAGCCAGGGACAGGCTCTCTTGGCCTTTGGGAGGCTGCAGAAAGAGAGAGCAGCAGCATGTGTGGAGCTGGGAGTGGGGTTGCCTGGAGACTTGAAGAACAGCAAGAGCTTTTGGTCCTGGCTCGTCTGGTGTGGGAGGAATCCCTGGACGTTCACAAATGCTGAGCTGGCATCCAGCACCGCTCAGCGAGCCAGGGACAGGCTCTCTTGGCCTTTCGGAGGCTGCAGAAAGAGAGAGAAATAGCGTTCGTAGGGCTGTGAATGGGGTTGCCTGGAGACGTGAAGAGCAGCAACAGCTTTTGGTGGTGGCTCCTCTGGTGTGCGAGGAATCCCTGGACATTCGCAAATGCTGAGCTGGGATCCAGCACCGCTCAGCGTGCCAGGGACAGGCTCTCTTGGCGTTCAGGAGGCAGCAGAGAGAGAGAGCATCAGCATGTGTGGAGCTGTGAGTGGGGTTGCCTGGAGACTTGAAGAGCAGCAAGAGCTTTTTGTCCTGGCTCCTCTGGTGTGGGAGGAATGCCTGGACGTTCGCAAATGCTGAGCTGGGATCCAGCACCGCTCAGCGTGCCAGGGACAGGCTCTCTTGGCCTTTGGGAGGCTGCAGGAACAGAAGGAAGCAGTATGTGTGGAGCTGTGAATGCGGTTGCCTGGAGACTTGAAGAGCAGCAACAGCTTTTTGTCCTGGCTCCTCTGGTGTGGGAGGAATCCCTGGACGTTCGCAAATGCTGAGCTGGGATCCAGCACCGCTCAGCGTGCGAATGACAGATTCTCTTGGCCTTCGGGAGGCAGCAGAGAGAGAGAGCAGCAGCATGTGTGTAGCTGTGAGTGGGGTTGCCTGGAGACTTGAAGAGCAGCAACAGCTTTTGGTCCTGGCTCCTCTGGCGTGGGAGGAATTCCTGGACGTTCGCCAATGCTGAGCTGGCATCCAGCTCCACTCAGCGAACCAGGGACAGGCTCTCTTGGCCTTTGGGAGGCAGCAGAGAGAGAGAGCAGCAGCACGTGTGGAGCTGTGAGTGGGGTTGCCTGGAGACTTGAAGAACAGCAAGAGCTTTTTTTCCTGGCTCCTCTGGTGTGCGAGGAATCCCTGGACGTTCGCAAATGCTGAGCTGGGATCCAGCACCTCTCAGCGAGCCAGGGACAGGCTCTCTTGGCCTTTGGGAGGCAGCAGAAAGAGAGAGCAGCAGCATGTGTGGAGCTGGGAGAGGGGTTGCCTGGAGACTTGAAGAACAGCAAGAGCTTTTTGTCCTGGCTCCTCTGGTGTGCGAGGAATCCCTGGACGTTCGCAAATGCTGAGCTGGGATCCAGCATAACTCAGCGTGCCAGGGAGAGATTCTCTTGGCCTTCGGGAGACTGCAGAAAGAGAGAGCAGCAGCATGTGTGGAGCTGTGAGTGGGGTTGGCTGGAGACTTGAAGAGCAGCAACAGCTTTTTGTCCTGGCTCCTCTGGCGTGGGAGGAATCCCTGGACGTTCGCAAATGCTGAGCTGGGATCTAGCACCGCTCAGCGAGCCAGGGACAGGCTCTCTTGGCCTTTGGGAGGCTGCAGGAAGAGAGAGCAGCAGCATGTGTGGAGCTGTGAGTGGGGTTGCCTGGAGACTTGAAGAGCAGCAAGAGCTTTTGGTCTTGAGACCCTTTGGAGTGAGAGGAATCCCTGGACATTCGCAAATGCTGAGCTGGGATCCAGCACCGCTCAGCGAGCCAGGGACAGGCTCTCTTGGCCTTCGGGAGACTGCAGAAAGAGAGAGCAGCAGCATGTGTGGAGCTGTGAGTGGGGTGGCCTGGAGACTTGAATAGCAGCAACAGCTTTTTGTCCTGGCTCCTCTGGCGTGGGAGGAATCCCTGGAGATTCGCAAATGCTGAGCTGGGATCCAGCACCGCTCAGCGAGCCAGGGCCAGGCTCTCTTGGCCTTTGGGAGGCTGCAGAAAGAGAGAGCAGCAGCATGTGTGGAGCTGAGAGTGGGGTTGCCTGGAGACTTGAAGAGCAGCAAGAGCGTTTTGTCCTGGCTCCTCTGGTGTGGGAGGAATCCCTGGACGTTCGCAAATGCTGAGCTGGGATCCAGCACCGCTCAGCGAGCCAGGGAGATATTCTCTTGGCCTTTGGGAGGCAGCAGAGAGAGAGAGCAGCAGCATGTGTGTAGCTGTGAGTGGGGTTGCCTGGAGACTTGAAGAGCAGCAAGAGCTTTTTGTCCTGGCTCCTCTGGTGTGCGAGGAATCCCTGGACGTTCGCAAATGCTGAGCTGGGATCCAGCACCGCTCAGCGTGCCAGGGAGAGATTCTCTTGGCCTTTGGGAGGCTGCAGAAAGAGAGAGCAGCAGTATGTGTGGAGCTGTGAATGGGGTTGCCTGGAGACTTGAAGAGCAGCAAGAGCTTTTTGTCGTGGCTCCTCTGGCGTGGGAGGAATCCCTGGACGTTCACAAATGCTGAGCTGGGATCCAGCACCTCTCAGCGAGCCAGGGACAGGCTCTCTTGGCCTTTGGGAGGCTGCAGAAAGAGAGAGCAGCAGCATGTGTGGAGCTGGGAGTGGGGTTGCCTGGAGACTTGAAGAGCAGCAACAGCTTTTGGTCCTGGCTCCTCTGGCGTGGGAGGAATTCCTGGACGTTCGCCAATGCTGAGCTGGCATCCAGCTCCACTCAGCGAACCAGGGACAGGCTCTCTTGGCCTTCGGGAGGCAGCAGAGAGAGAGAGCAGCAGCACGTGTGGAGCTGTGAGTGGGGTTGCCTGGAGACTTGAAGAACAGCAAGAGCTTTTTTTCCTGGCTCCTCCGGTGTGCGAGGAATCCCTGGACGTTCGCAAATGCTGAGCTGGGATCCAGCACCTCTCAGCGAGCCAGGGACAGGCTCTCTTGGCCTTTGGGAGGCTGCAGAAAGAGAGAGCAGCAGCATGTGTGGAGCTGGGAGAGGGGTTGCCTGGAGACTTGAAGAACAGCAAGAGCTTTTTGTCCTGGCTCCTCTGGTGTGCGAGGAATCCCTGGACGTTCGCAAATGCTGAGCTGGGATCCAGCATAACTCAGCGTGCCAGGGAGAGATTCTCTTGGCCTTCGGGAGACTGCAGAAAGAGAGAGCAGCAACATGTGTGGAGCTGTGAGTGGGGTTGGCTGGAGACTTGAAGAGCAGCAACAGCTTTTTGTCCTGGCTCCTCTGGCGTGGGAGGAATCCCTGGACGTTCGCAAATGCTGAGCTGGGATCTAGCACCGCTCAGCGAGCCAGGGACAGGCTCTCTTGGCCTTTGGGAGGCTGCAGGAAGAGAGAGCAGCAGCATGTGTGGAGCTGTGAGTGGGGCTGCCTGGAGACGTGAAGAGCAGCAAGAGCTTTTTGTCCTGGCTCCTCTGGTGTGGGAGGAATCCCTGGACGTTCGCAAATGCTGAGCTGGGATCCAGCACCGCTCAGCGAGCCAGGGAGAGATTCTCTTGGCCTTTGGGAGACTGCAGAAAAAGAGAGCAGCAGCATGTGTGGAGCTGTGAATGGGGTTGCCTGGAGACTTGAAGAGCAGCAAGAGCTTTTGGTCTTGAGACCCTTTGGAGTGAGAGGAATCCCTGGACATTCGCAAATGCTGAGCTGGGATCTAGCACCGCTCAGCGAGCCAGGGACAGGCTCTCTTGGCCTTCGGGAGACTGCAGAAAGAGAGAGCAGCAGCATGTGTGGAGCTGTGAGTGGGGTGGCCTGGAGACTTGAATAGCAGCAACAGCTTTTTGTCCTGGCTCCTCTGGCGTGGGAGGAATCCCTGGACATTCGCAAATGCTGAGCTGGGATCCAGCACCGCTCAGCGAGCCAGGGCCAGGCTCTCTTGGCCTTTGGGAGGCTGCAGAAAGAGAGAGCAGCAGCATGTGTGGAGCTGTGAGTGGGGTTGCCTGGAGACTTGAAGAGCAGCAAGAGCTTTTTGTCCTGGCTCCTCTGGTGTGGGAGGAATCCCTGGACGTTCGCAAATGCTGAGCTGGGATCCAGCACCGCTCAGCGAGCCAGGGAGAGATTCTCTTGGCCTTTGGGAGGCAGCAGAGAGAGAGAGCAGCAGCATGTGTGTAGCTGTGAGTGGGGTTGCCTGGAGACTTGAAGAGCAGCAAGAGCTTTTTGTCCTGGCTCCTCTGGTGTGCGAGGAATCCCTGGACGTTCGCAAATGCTGAGCTGGGATCCAGCACCGCTCAGCGTGCCAGGGAGAGATTCTCTTGGCCTTTGGGAGGCTGCAGAAAGAGAGAGCAGCAGTATGTGTGGAGCTGTGAATGGGGTTGCCTGGAGACTTGAAGAGCAGCAAGAGCTTTTTGTCGTGGCTCCTCTGGCGTGGGAGGAATCCCTGGACGTTCACAAATGCTGAGCTGGGATCCAGCACCTCTCAGCGAGCCAGGGACAGGCTCTCTTGGCCTTTGGGAGGCTGCAGAAAGAGAGAGCAGCAGCATGTGTGGAGCTGGGAGTGGGGTTGCCTGGAGACTTGAAGAACAGCAAGAGCTTTTTGTCCTGGCTCCTCTGGCGTGGGAGGAATCCCTGGACGTTCGCAAATGCTGAGCTGGGATCCAGCACCCCTCAGCGTGCCAGGGACAGGCTCTCTTGGCATTTGGGAGGCAGTACAGAGAGAGAACAGCAGCATGTGTGGAGCTGTGAGTGGGGTTGCCTGGAGACTTGAAGAACAGCAAGAGCTTTTTTTCCTGGCTCCTCTGGTGTGCGAGGAATCCCTGGACGTTCGCAAATGCTGAGCTGGGATCCAGCACCGCTCAGCGAGCCAGGGACAGGCTCTCTTGGCCTTTGGGAGGCTGCAGAAAGAGAGAGCAGCAGCATGTGTGGAGCTGTGAGTGGGGTTGCCTGGAGACTTGAAGAGCAGCAAGAGCTTTTTGTCCTGGCTCCTCTGGTGTGGGAGGAATCCCTGGACGTTCGCAAATGCTGAGCTGGGATCCAGCACCGCTCAGCGTGCCAGGGAGAGATTCTCTTGGCCTTCGGGAGGCTGCAGAAAGAGAGAGCAGCAGCATGTGTGGAGCTGGGAGTGGGGTTGCCTGGAGACGTGAAGAGCAGCAACAGCTTTTGGTGGTGGTTCGTCTGGTGTGCGAGGAATCCCTGGACGTTCGCAAATGCTGAGCTGGGATCCAGCACCGCTCAGCGTGCCAGGGAGAGATTCTCTTGGCCTTTGGGAGGCTGCAGGAAGAGAGAGCAGCAGTATGTGTGGAGCTGTGAATGGGGTTGCCTGGAGACTTGAAGAGCAGCAAGAGCTTTTTGTCGTGGCTCCTCTGGCGTGGGAGGAATCCCTGGACGTTCACAAATGCTGAGCTGGGATCCAGCACCTCTCAGCGAGCCAGGGACAGGCTCTCTTGGCCTTTGGGAGGCTGCAGAAAGAGAGAGCAGCAGCATGTGTGGAGCTGGGAGTGGGGTTGCCTGGAGACTTGAAGAACAGCAAGAGCTTTTTGTCCTGGCTCCTCTGGTGTGGGAGGAATCCCTGGACGTTCGCAAATGCTGAGCTGGGATCCAGCATAACTCAGCAAGCCAGGGACAGGCTCTCTTGGCCTTCGGGAGACTGCAGAAAGAGAGAGCAGCAGCATGTATGGAGCTGTGAGTGGGGTTGCCTGGAGACTTGAAGAGCAGCAAGAGCTTTTTGTCCTGGCTCCACTGGTGTGGGAGGAATCCCTGGACGTTCGCAAATGCTGAGCTGGGATCCAGCACCGCTCAGCGTGTGAATGACAGATTCTCTTTTCCTTCGGGAGGCAGCAGAGAAAGAGAGCAGCAGCATGTGTGGAGCTGTGAGTGGGGTTGCATGGAGACTTGAAGAGCAGCAAGAGGTATTGGTCGTGAGACCCTTTGGAGTGAGAGGAATCCCTGGACGTTCGCAAATGCTGAGCTGGGATCCATCACCTCTCAGCGTGCCAGGGAGAGATTCTCTTGGCCTTTCGGAGGCTGCAGAAAGAGAGAGCAGCAGCATGTGTTGAGCTGTGAGTGGGGTTGCCTGGACACTTGAAGAGCAGCAACAGCTTTTTGTCCTGGCTCCTCTGGCGTGGGAGGAATCCCTGGACGTTCGCAAATGCTGAGCTGGGATCCAGCACCTCTCAGCGAGCCAGGGACAGGCTCTCTTGGCCTTTGGGAGGCTGCAGAAAGAGAGAGCAGCAGCATGTGTGGAGCTGGGAGTGGGGTTGCCTGGAGACTTGAAGAACAGCAAGAGCTTTTGGTCCTGGCTCGTCTGGTGTGGGAGGAATCCCTGGACGTTCACAAATGCTGAGCTGGCATCCAGCACCGCTCAGCGAGCCAGGGACAGGCTCTCTTGGCCTTTCGGAGGCTGCAGAAAGAGAGAGAAATAGCGTTCGTAGGGCTGTGAATGGGGTTGCCTGGAGACGTGAAGAGCAGCAACAGCTTTTGGTGGTGGCTCCTCTGGTGTGCGAGGAATCCCTGGACATTCGCAAATGCTGAGCTGGGATCCAGCACCGCTCAGCGAGCCAGGGACAGGCTCTCTTGGCCTTTCGGAGGCTGCAGAAAGAGAGAGCATCAGCATGTGTGGAGCTGTGAGTGGGGTTGCCTGGAGACTTGAAGAGCAGCAAGAGCTTTTTGTCCTGGCTCCTCTGGTGTGGGAGGAATCCCTGGACATTCGCAAATGCTGAGCTGGGATCCAGCACCCCTCAGCGTGTGAATGACAGATTCTCTTGGCCTTCGGGAGGCACCAGAGAAAGAGAGCAGCAGCATGTGTGGAGCTGTGAGTGGGCTTGCCTGGAGACTTGAAGAGCAGCAAGAGCTATTGGTCTTGAGACCCTTTGGAGTGAGAGGAATCCCTGGACGTTCGCAAATGCTGAGCTGGGATCCAGCACCACTCAGCGAGCCAGGGACAGGCTCTCTTGGCCTTCGGGAGACTGCAGAAAGAGAGAGCATCAGCATGTGTGGAGCTGTGAGTGGGGTTGCCTGGAGACTTGAAGAGCAGCAAGAGCTTTTTGTCCTGGCTCCTCTGGTGTGGGAGGAATCCCTGGACATTCGCAAATGCTGAGCTGGGATCCAGCACCGCTCAGCGAGCCAGGGACAGGCTCTCTTGGCCTTCGGGAGGCACCAGAGAGAGAGAGCAGCAGCATGTGTGGAGCTGGGAGTGGGGTTGCCTGGAGACTTGAAGAGCAGCAAGAGCTTTTGGTCCTGGCTCCTCTGGCGTGGGAGGAATCCCTGGACGTTCGCAAATGCTGAGCTGGGATCCAGCACCGCTCAGCGAGCCAGGGAGAGATTCTCTTGGCCTTCGGGAGGCTGCAGAAAGAGAGAGCAGCAGCATGTGTGGAGCTGTGAGTGGGGTTGGCTGGAGACTTGAAGAGCAGGAAGAGCAATTTGTCCTGGCTCCTTTGGGGTGGGAAGAATCCCTGGACGTTCGCAAATGCTGAGCTGGGATCCAGCACCGCTCAGCGTGCGAATGACAGATTCTCTTGGCCTTCGGGAGGCAGCAGAGACAGAGCAGCAGCTTGTGTGGAGCTGTGAGAGGGGTTGCCTGGAGACTTGAAGAGCAGCAAGAGCTTTTGGTCTTGAGACTCTTTGGCGTGGGAGGAATCCCTGGACGTTCGCAAATGCTGAGCTGGGATCCAGCACCGCTCAGCGAGCCAGGGAGAGATTCTCTTGGCCTTTGGGAGGCTGCAGAAAGAGAGAGCAGCAGCATGTGTGAGGCTGTGAATGGGGTTGCCTGGAGACTTGAAGAGCAGCAAAAGCTTTTGGTGGTGGCTCGTCTGGTGTGCGAGGAATCTTTGGACGTTCACAAATGCTGAGCTGGGATCCAGCACCGCTCAGCGAGCCAGGGAGAGATTCTCTTGGCCTTTGGGAGGCTGCAGAAAGAGAGAGCAGCAGCATGTGTGGAGCTGTGAGTGGGGTTGCCTGGAGACTTGAAGAGCAGCAAGAGCTTTTGGTCCTGGCTCCTCTGGTGTGGGAGGAATCCCTGGACATTCGCAAATGCTGAGCTGGGATCCAGCACCGCTCAGCGAGCCAGGGACAGGCTCTCTTGGCCTTTGGGAGGCTGCAGAAAGAGAGAGCAGCAGCATGTGTGGAGCTGTGAGTGGGGCTGCCTATAGACTTGAAGAGCAGCAAGAGCTTTTGGTCTTGAGACCCTTTGGAGTGAGAGGAATCCCTGGACGTTCGCAAATGCTGAGCTGGGATCCAGCACCGCTCAGCGTGCGAATGACAGATTCTCTTGGCCTTCGGGAGGCTGCAGGAAGAGAGAGCAGCAGTATGTGTGGAGCTGTGAGTGGGGTTGGCTGGAGACTCGAAGAGCAGCAAGAGCTTTTTGTCCTGTCTCCTCTGGTGTGGGAGGAATCCCTGGACGTTCGCAAATGCTGAGCTGGGATCCAGCACCCCTCAGCGTGTGAATGACAGATTCTCTTGGCCTTCGGGAGGCAGCAGAGAAAGAGAGCAGCAGCATGTGTGGAGCTGTGAGTGGGCTTGCCTGGAGACTTGAAGAGCAGCAAGAGCTATTGGTCTTGAGACCCTTTGGAGTGAGAGGAATCCCTGGACGTTCGCAAATGCTGAGCTGGGATCCAGCACCGCTCAGCATGCCAGGGAGAGATTCTCTTGGCCTTCGGGAGGCTGCAGAAAGAGAGAGCATCAGCATGTGTGGAGCTGTGAGTGGGGTTGCCTGGAGACTTGAAGAGCAGCAAGAGCTTTTTGTCCTGGCTCCTCTGGTGTGGGAGGAATCCCTGGACGTTCGCAAATGCTGAGCTGGGATCCAGCACCGCTCAGCGAGCCAGGGACAGGCTCTCTTGGCCTTTGGGAGGCACCAGAGAGAGAGAGCAGCAGCATGTGTGGAGCTGTGAATGGGGTTGCCTGGAGACTTGAAGAGCAGCAAGAGCTTTTTGTCCTCGCTCCTCTGGTGTGGGAGGAATCCCTGGACGTTCGCAAATGCTGAGCTGGGATCCAGCACCCCTCAGCGTGCAAATGACAGGCTCTCTTGGCCTTCGGGAGGTAGCAGAGAGAGAGAGCAGCAGCATGTGTGGAGCTGTGAGTGGGGTTGCCTGGAGACTTGAAGAGCAGCAAGAGCTTTTTGTCCTGGCTCCTCTGGTGTGCGAGGAATCCCTGGACGTTCGCAAATGCTGAGCTGGGATCCAGCTCCAGTCAGCGAGCCAGGGACAGGCTCTCTTGGCCTTCGGGAGGCTGCAGAGAGAGAGAGCAGCAGCATGTGTGGAGCTGTGAGTGGGGTTGCCTGGAGACTTGAAGAGCAGCAAGAGCTTTTTGTCCTGGCTCCTCTGGTGTGGGAGGAATCCCTGGACATTCGCAAATGCTGAGCTGGGATCCAGCACCGCTCAGCGAGCCAGGGAAAGATTCTCTTGGCCTTCGGGAGGCTGTAAAAAGAGAGAGCAGCAGCATGTGTGGAGCTGTGAGTGGGGTTGACTGGAGACTTGAAGAGCAGCAACAGCTTTTGGTCCTGGCTCCTCTGGCGTGGGAGGAAACCCTGGACGTTCGCAAATGCTGAGCTGGGATCCAGCACCTCTCAGCGAGCCAGGGACAGGCTCTCTTGTCCTTTGGGAGGCTGTAGAAAGAGAGAGCAGCAGCATGTGTGGAGCTGTTAATGGGGCTGCCTGGAGACTTGAAGAGCAGCAAGAGCTTTTGGTCTTGAGACCCTTTGGAGTGAGAGGAATCCCTGGACGTTCGCAAATGCTGAGCTGGGATCCAGCACCCCTCAGCGTGCCAGGGAGAGATTCTCTTGGCCTTCGGGAGGCTGCAGAAAGAGAGAGCAGCAGCATGTGTGGAGCTGTGAGTGGGGTTGCCTGGAGACTTGAAGAGCAGCAAGAGCTTTTTGTCCTGGCTCCTCTGGTGTGGGAGGAATCCCTGGACGTTTGCAAATGCTGAGCTGGGATCCAGCACCGCTCAGCGTGCCAGGGACAGGCTCTCTTGGCCTTTGGGAGGCTGCAGAAAGAGAGAGCAGCAGCATGTGTGGAGCTGTGAATGCGGTTTCCTGGAGCATTGAAGAACAGGAAGAGCTTTTTGTCCTGGCTCCTCTGGTGTGCGAGGAATCCCTGGACGTTCGCAAATGCTGAGCTGGGATCCAGCACCGCTCAGCGAGCCACGGACAGGCTCTCTTGGCCTTCGGGAGACTGCAGAGAGAGAGAGCAGCAGCATGTGTGGAGCTGTGAGTGGGGTTGCCTGGAGACTTGAAGAGCAGCAAAAGCTTTTTGTCCTGGCTCCTCTGGTGTGGGAGGAATCCCTGGACATTCGCAAATGCTGAGCTGGGATCCAGCACCGCTCGGCGTGCCAGGGACAGGCTCTCTTGGCCTTCGGGAGACTGCAGAGAGAGAGAGCAGCAGCATGTGTGGAGCTGGGAGTGGGGTTGCCTGGAGACTTGAAGAGCAGCAAGAGCTTTTGGTCGTGGCTCCTCTGGTGTGGGAGGAATCCCTGGACATTCGCAAATGCTGAGCTGGGATCCAGCACCGCTCAGCGAGCCAGGGACAGGCTCTCTTGGCCTTCGGGAGGCTGCAGAAAGAGAGAGCAGCAGCATGTGTGGAGCTGTGAGTGGGGCTGCCTATAGACTTGAAGAGCAACAAGAGCTTTTGGTCTTGACACCCTTTGGAGTGAGAGGAATCCCCGGACGTTCGCAAATGCTGAGCTGGGATCCAGCACCGCTCAGCGTGCGAAAGACAGATTCTCTTGGCCTTCGGGAGGCTGCAGGAAGAGAGAGCAGCAGTATGTGTGGAGCTGTGAGTGGGGTTGGCTGGAGACTCGAAGAGCAGCAAGAGCTTTTTCTCCTGTCTCCTCTGGTGTGGGAGGAATCCCTGGACGTTCGCAAATGCTGAGCTGGGATCCAGCACCCCTCAGCGTGTGAATGACAGATTCTCTTGGCCTTCGGGAGGCAGCAGAGAAAGAGAGCAGCAGCATGTGTGGAGCTGTGAGTGGGCATGCCTGGAGACTTGAAGAGCAGCAAGAGCTATTGGTCTTGAGACCCTTTGGAGTGAGAGGAATCCCTGGACGTTCGCAAATGCTGAGCTGGGATCCAGCTCCAGTCAGCGAGCCAGGGACAGGCTCTCTTGGCCTTCGGGAGGCTGCAGAGAGAGAGAGCAGCAGCACGTGTGGAGCTGTGAGTGGGGTTGACTGGAGACTTGAAGAGCAGCAAGAGCTTTTTGTCCTGGCTCCTCTGGTGTGGGAGGAATCCCTGGACATTCGCAAATGCTGAGCTGGGATCCAGCACCGCTCAGCGAGCCAGGGACAGGCTCTCTTGGCCTTTGGGAGGCACCAGAGAGAGAGAGCAGCAGCATGTGTGGAGCTGTGAATGGGGTTGCCTGGAGACTTGAAGAGCAGCAAGAGCTTTTTGTCCTCGCTCCTCTGGTGTGCGAGGAATCCCTGGACGTTCGCAAATGCTGAGCTGGGATCCAGCACCGCTCAGCGTGCGAATGACCGGCTCTCTTGGCCTTCGGGAGGCAGCAGAGAGAGAGAGCAGCAGCATGTGTGGAGCTGTGAGTGGGGTTGCCTGGAGACTTGAAGAACAGCAAGAGCTTTTTGTCCTGGCTCCTCTGGTGTGCGAGGAATCCCTGGACGTTCGCAAATGCTGAGCTGGGATCCAGCTCCACTCAGTGAGCCAGGGACAGGCTCTCTTGGCCTTCGGGAGGCTGCAGAGAGAGAGAGCAGCAGCATGTGTGGAGCTGTGAGTGGGGTTGACTGGATACTTGAAGAGCAGCAAGAGCTTTTGGTCTTGAGACCCTTTGGAGTGAGAGGAATCCCTGGATGTTCGCAAATGCTGAGCTGGGATCCAGCACCGCTCAGCGTGCGAATAACAGATTCTCTTGGCCTTTGGGAGGCTGTAGAAAGAGAGAGCAGCAGCATGTGTGGAGCTGTGAGTGGGGCTGCCTGGAGACTTGAAGAGCAGCAAGAGCTTTTTGTCCTGGCTCCTCTGGTGTGGGAGGAATCCCTGGACATTCGCAAATGCTGAGCTGGGATCCAGCACCCCTCAGCGTGTGAATGACAGTTTCTCTTGGCCTTCGGGAGGCAGCAGAGAAAGAGAGCAGCAGCATGTGTGGAGCTGTGAGTGGGGTTGCCTGGAGACTTGAAGAGCAGCAAGAGCTTTTTGTCCTGGCTCCTCTGGTGTGGGATGAATCCCTGGACGTTCGCAAATGCTGAGCTGGGATCCAGCACCTCTCAGCGTGCCAGGGAGAGATTCTCTTAGCCTTCGGGAGACTGCAGAAAGAGAGAGCAGCAGCATGTGTGGAGCTGTGAGTGGGGTTGCCTGGAGACTTGAAGAGCAGCAACAGCTTTTTGTCCTGGCTCCTCTGGCGTGGGAGGAATCCCTGGACGTTCGCAAATGCTGAGCTGGGATCCAGCACCCCTCAGCGTAGGAATGACAGGCTCTCTTGGCCTTTGGGAGGCAGCAGAGAGAGAGAGCAGCAGCATGTGTGGAGCTGTGAATGCGGTTGCCTGGAGACTTGAAGAGCAGCAAGAGCTTTTGGTCCTGGCTCGTCTGGTGTGGGAGGAATCCCTGGACATTCGCAAATGCTGAGCTGGGATCCAGCACCCCTCAACGTGCGAATGACAGGCTCTCTTGGCCTTCGGGAGGCAGCAGAGAAAGAGAGCAGCAGCATGTGTGGAGCTGTGAGTGGGGTTGCCTGGAGACTTGAAGAGCAGCAAGAGCTTTTGGTCCTGTCTCCTCTGGTGTCTGAGGAATCCCTGGACATTCGCAAATGCTGAGCTGGGATCCAGCACCCCTCAGCGTGTGAATGACAGTTTCTCTTGGCCTTCGGGAGGCAGCAGAGAAAGAGAGCAGCAGCATGTGTGGAGCTGTGAGTGGGGTTGCCTGGAGACTTGAAGAGCAGCAAGAGCTTTTGGTCGTGGCTCCTCTGGTGTGGGATGAATCCCTGGACATTCGCAAATGCTGAGCTGGGATCCAGCACCTCTCAGCGTGCCAGGGAGAGATTCTCTTAGCCTTCGGGAGACTGCAGAAAGAGAGAGCAGCAGCATGTGTGGAGCTGTGAGTGGGGTTGCCTGGAGACTTGAAGAGCAGCAACAGCTTTTTGTCCTGGCTCCTCTGGCGTGGGAGGAATCCCTGGACGTTCGCAAATGCTGAGCTGGGATCCAGCACCCCTCAGCGTAGGAATGACAGGCTCTCTTGGCCTTTGGGAGGCAGCAGAGAGAGAGAGCAGCAGCATGTGTGGAGCTGTGAATGCGGTTGCCTGGAGACTTGAAGAGCAGCAATAGCTTTTGGTCCTGGCTCGTCTGGTGTGAGAGGAATCCCTGGACATTCGCAAATGCTGAGCTGGGATCCAGCACCCCTCAACGTGCGAATGACAGGCTCTCTTGGCCTTTGGGAGGCACCAGAGAGAGAGAGCAGCAGCATGTGTGGAGCTGTGAATGGGGTTGCCTGGAGACTTGAAGAGCAGCAAGAGCTTTTTGTCCTCGCTCCTCTGGTGTGCGAGGAATCCCTGGACGTTCGCAAATGCTGAGCTGGGATCCAGCACCCCTCAGCGTGCGAATGACAGGCTCTCTTGGCCTTCGGGAGGCAGCAGAGAGAGAGAGCAGCAGCATGTGTGGAGCTGTGAGTGGGGTTGCCTGGAGACTTGAAGAACAGCAAGAGCTTTTTGTCCTGGCTCCTCTGGTGTGCGAGGAATCCCTGGACATTCGCAAATGCTGAGCTGGGATCCAGCTCCACTCAGTGAGCCAGGGACAGGCTCTCTTGGCCTTCGGGAGGCTGCAGAGAGAGAGAGCAGCAGCATGTGTGGAGCTGTGAGTGGGGTTGACTGGATACTTGAAGAGCAGCAAGAGCTTTTGGTCTTGAGACCCTTTGGAGTGAGAGGAATCCCTGGATGTTCGCAAATGCTGAGCTGGGATCCAGCACCGCTCAGCGTGCGAATAACAGATTCTCTTGGCCTTTGGGAGGCTGCAGGAAGAGAGAGCAGCAGTATCTGTGGAGCTGTGAGTGGGGTTGTCTGGAGACTTGAAGAGCAGCAAGAGCTTTTTGTCCTGTCTCCTCTGGTGTGGGAGGAATCCCTGGACATTCGCAAATGCTGAGCTGGGATCCAGCACCCCTACGCGTGTGAATGACAGTTTCTCTTGGCCTTCGGGAGGCAGCAGAGAAAGAGAGCAGCAGCATGTGTGGAGCTGTGAGTGGGGTTGCCTGGAGACTTGAAGAGCAGCAAGAGCTTTTTGTCCTGGCTCCTCTGGTGTGGGATGAATCCCTGGACGTTCGCAAATGCTGAGCTGGGATCCAGCACCGCTCAGCGTGCCAGGGAGAGATTCTCTTAGCCTTCGGGAGACTGCAGAAAGAGAGAGCAGCAGCATGTGTGGAGCTGTGAGTGGGGTTGCCTGGAGACTTGAAGAGCAGCAACAGCTTTTTGTCCTGGCTCCTCTGGCGTGGGAGGAATCCCTGGACGTTCGCAAATGCTGAGCTGGGATCCAGCACCCCTCAGCGTAGGAATGACAGGCTCTCTTGGCCTTTGGGAGGCAGCAGAGAGAGAGAGCAGCAGCATGTGTGGAGCTGTGAATGCGGTTGCCTGGAGAGTTGAAGAGCAGCAAGAGCTTTTGGTCCTGGCTCGTCTGGTGTGGGAGGAATCCCTGGACATTCGCAAATGCTGAGCTGGGATCCAGCACCCCTCAACGTGCGAATGACAGGCTCTCTTGGCCTTCGGGAGGCAGCAGAGAAAGAGAGCAGCAGCATGTGTGGAGCTGTGAGTGGGGTTGCCTGGAGACTTGAAGAGCAGCAAGAGCTTTTGGTCCTGTCTCCTCTGGTGTCTGAGGAATCCCTGGACATTCGCAAATGCTGAGCTGGGATCCAGCACCCCTCAGCGTGTGAATGACAGTTTCTCTTGGCCTTCGGGAGGCAGCAGAGAAAGAGAGCAGCAGCATGTGTGGAGCTGTGAGTGGGGTTGCCTGGAGACTTGAAGAGCAGCAAGAGCTTTTGGTCGTGGCTCCTCTGGTGTGGGATGAATCCCTGGACATTCGCAAATGCTGAGCTGGGATCCAGCACCTCTCAGCGTGCCAGGGAGAGATTCTCTTAGCCTTCGGGAGACTGCAGAAAGAGAGAGCAGCAGCATGTGTGGAGCTGTGAGTGGGGTTGCCTGGAGACTTGAAGAGCAGCAAGAGCTTTTTGTCCTGGCTCCTCTGGCGTGGGAGGAATCCCTGGACGTTCGCAAATGCTGAGCTGGGATCCAGCACCCCTCAGCGTAGGAATGACAGGCTCTCTTGGCCTTTGGGAGGCAGCAGAGAGAGAGAGCAGCAGCATGTGTGGAGCTGTGAGTGGGGTTGCCTGGAGACTTGAAGAGCAGCAAGAGCTTTTGGTCCTGTCTCCTCTGGTGTGAGAGGAATCCCTGGACATTCGCAAATGCTGAGCTGGGATCCAGCACCCCTCAGCGTGTGAATGACAGATTGTCTTGGCCTTCGGGAGGCAGCAGAGAAAGAGAGCAGCAGCATGTGTGGAGCTGTGAGTGGGGTTGCCTGGAGACTTGAAGAGCAGCAACAGCTTTTTGTCCTGGCTCCTCTGGCGTGGGAGGAATCCCTGGACGTTCGCAAATGCTGAGCTGGGATCCAGCACCCCTCAGCGTGTGAATGACAGATTCTCTTGGCCTTCGGGAGGCAGCAGAGAAAGAGAGCAGCAGCATGTGTGGAGCTGTGAGTGGGCTTGCCTGGAGACTTGAAGAGCAGCAAGAGGTATTGGTCTTGAGACCCTTTGGAGTGAGAGGAATCCCTGGACGTTCGCAAATGCTGAGCTGGGATCCAGCTCCAGTCAGCGAGCCAGGGACAGGCTCTCTTGGCCTTCGGGAGGCTGCAGAGAGAGAGAGCAGCAGCACGTGTGGAGCTGTGAGTGGGGTTGCCTGGAGACTTGAAGAGCAGCAAGAGCTTTTTGTCCTGGCTCCTCTGGTGTGGGAGGAATCCCTGGACATTCGCAAATGCTGAGCTGGGATCCAGCACCGCTCAGCGAGCCAGGGACAGGCTCTCTTGGCCTTTGGGAGGCACCAGAGAGAGAGAGCAGCAGCATGTGTGGAGCTGTGAATGGGGTTGCCTGGAGACTTGAAGAGCAGCAAGAGCTTTTTGTCCTCGCTCCTCTGGTGTGCGAGGAATCCCTGGACGTTCGCAAATGCTGAGCTGGGATCCAGCACCCCTCAGCGTGCGAATGACAGGCTCTCTTGGCCTTCGGGAGGCAGCAGAGAGAGAGAGCAGCAGCATGTGTGGAGCTGTGAGTGGGGTTGCCTGGAGACTTGAAGAACAGCAAGAGCTTTTTGTCCTGGCTCCTCTGGTGTGCGAGGAATCCCTGGACGTTCGCAAATGCTGAGCTGGGATCCAGCTCCACTCAGTGAGCCAGGGACAGGCTCTCTTGGCCTTTGGGAGGCTGCAGAAAGAGAGAGCAGCAGCATGTGTGGAGCTGTGAGTGGGGTTGCCTGGAGACTTGAAGAGCAGCAAGAGCTTTTGGTCTTGAGACCCTTTGGAGTGAGAGGAATCCCTGGATGTTCGCAAATGCTGAGCTGGGATCCAGCACCGCTCAGCGTGCGAATAACAGATTCTCTTGGCCTTTGGGAGGCTGCAGGAAGAGAGAGCAGCAGTATGTGTGGAGCTGTGAGTGGGGTTGTCTGGAGACTTGAAGAGCAGCAAGAGCTTTTTGTCCTGTCTCCTCTGGTGTGGGAGGAATCCCTGGACATTCGCAAATGCTGAGCTGGGATCCAGCACCCCTCAGCGTGTGAATGACAGTTTCTCTTGGCCTTCGGGAGGCAGCAGAGAAAGAGAGCAGCAGCATGTGTGGAGCTGTGAGTGGGGTTGCCTGGAGACTTGAAGAGCAGCAAGAGCTTTTTGTCCTGGCTCCTCTGGTGTGGGATGAATCCCTGGACGTTCGCAAATGCTGAGCTGGGATCCAGCACCTCTCAGCGTGCCAGGGAGAGATTCTCTTAGCCTTCGGGAGACTGCAGAAAGAGAGAGCAGCAGCATGTGTGGAGCTGTGAGTGGGGTTGCCTGGAGACTTGAAGAGCAGCAACAGCTTTTTGTCCTGGCTCCTCTGGCGTGGTAGGAATCCCTGGACGTTCGCAAATGCTGAGCTGGGATCCAGCACCCCTCAGCGTAGGAATGACAGGCTCTCTTGGCCTTTGGGAGGCAGCAGAGAGAGAGAGCAGCAGCATGTGTGGAGCTGTGAATGCGGTTGCCTGGAGACTTGAAGAGCAGCAATAGCTTTTGGTCCTGGCTCGTCTGGTGTGAGAGGAATCCCTGGACATTCGCAAA
This sequence comes from Platalea leucorodia, assembly GCF_965183815.1. Classification (NCBI taxonomy): domain Eukaryota; kingdom Metazoa; phylum Chordata; class Aves; order Pelecaniformes; family Threskiornithidae; genus Platalea; species Platalea leucorodia. The sequence goes on from NC_138833.1 coordinate 10,226,760, forward strand.
TGCTGAGCTGGGATCCAGCACCCCTCAACGTGCGAATGACAGGCTCTCTTGGCCTTTGGGAGGCACCAGAGAGAGAGAGCAGCAGCATGTGTGGAGCTGTGAATGGGGTTGCCTGGAGACTTGAAGAGCAGCAAGAGCTTTTTGTCCTCGCTCCTCTGGTGTGCGAGGAATCCCTGGACGTTCGCAAATGCTGAGCTGGGATCCAGCACCCCTCAGCGTGCGAATGACAGGCTCTCTTGGCCTTCGGGAGGCAGCAGAGAGAGAGAGCAGCAGCATGTGTGGAGCTGTGAGTGGGGTTGCCTGGAGACTTGAAGAACAGCAAGAGCTTTTTGTCCTGGCTCCTCTGGTGTGCGAGGAATCCCTGGACATTCGCAAATGCTGAGCTGGGATCCAGCTCCACTCAGTGAGCCAGGGACAGGCTCTCTTGGCCTTCGGGAGGCTGCAGAGAGAGAGAGCAGCAGCATGTGTGGAGCTGTGAGTGGGGTTGACTGGATACTTGAAGAGCAGCAAGAGCTTTTGGTCTTGAGACCCTTTGGAGTGAGAGGAATCCCTGGATGTTCGCAAATGCTGAGCTGGGATCCAGCACCGCTCAGCGTGCGAATAACAGATTCTCTTGGCCTTTGGGAGGCTGCAGGAAGAGAGAGCAGCAGTATGTGTGGAGCTGTGAGTGGGGTTGTCTGGAGACTTGAAGAGCAGCAAGAGCTTTTTGTCCTGTCTCCTCTGGTGTGGGAGGAATCCCTGGACATTCGCAAATGCTGAGCTGGGATCCAGCACCCCTACGCGTGTGAATGACAGTTTCTCTTGGCCTTCGGGAGGCAGCAGAGAAAGAGAGCAGCAGCATGTGTGGAGCTGTGAGTGGGGTTGCCTGGAGACTTGAAGAGCAGCAAGAGCTTTTTGTCCTGGCTCCTCTGGTGTGGGATGAATCCCTGGACGTTCGCAAATGCTGAGCTGGGATCCAGCACCGCTCAGCGTGCCAGGGAGAGATTCTCTTAGCCTTCGGGAGACTGCAGAAAGAGAGAGCAGCAGCATGTGTGGAGCTGTGAGTGGGGTTGCCTGGAGACTTGAAGAGCAGCAAGAGCTTTTTGTCCTGGCTCCTCTGGCGTGGGAGGAATCCCTGGACGTTCGCAAATGCTGAGCTGGGATCCAGCACCCCTCAGCGTAGGAATGACAGGCTCTCTTGGCCTTTGGGAGGCAGCAGAGAGAGAGAGCAGCAGCATGTGTGGAGCTGTGAATGCGGTTGCCTGGAGACTTGAAGAGCAGCAAGAGCTTTTGGTCCTGGCTCGTCTGGTGTGGGAGGAATCCCTGGACATTCGCAAATGCTGAGCTGGGATCCAGCACCCCTCAACGTGCGAATGACAGGCTCTCTTGGCCTTCGGGAGGCAGCAGAGAAAGAGAGCAGCAGCATGTGTGGAGCTGTGAGTGGGGTTGCCTGGAGACTTGAAGAGCAGCAAGAGCTTTTGGTCCTGTCTCCTCTGGTGTCTGAGGAATCCCTGGACATTCGCAAATGCTGAGCTGGGATCCAGCACCCCTCAGCGTGTGAATGACAGTTTCTCTTGGCCTTCGGGAGGCAGCAGAGAAAGAGAGCAGCAGCATGTGTGGAGCTGTGAGTGGGGTTGCCTGGAGACTTGAAGAGCAGCAAGAGCTTTTGGTCGTGGCTCCTCTGGTGTGGGATGAATCCCTGGACATTCGCAAATGCTGAGCTGGGATCCAGCACCTCTCAGCGTGCCAGGGAGAGATTCTCTTAGCCTTCGGGAGACTGCAGAAAGAGAGAGCAGCAGCATGTGTGGAGCTGTGAGTGGGGTTGCCTGGAGACTTGAAGAGCAGCAAGAGCTTTTTGTCCTGGCTCCTCTGGCGTGGGAGGAATCCCTGGACGTTCGCAAATGCTGAGCTGGGATCCAGCACCCCTCAGCGTAGGAATGACAGGCTCTCTTGGCCTTTGGGAGGCAGCAGAGAGAGAGAGCAGCAGCATGTGTGGAGCTGTGAGTGGGGTTGCCTGGAGACTTGAAGAGCAGCAAGAGCTTTTGGTCCTGTCTCCTCTGGTGTGAGAGGAATCCCTGGACATTCGCAAATGCTGAGCTGGGATCCAGCACCCCTCAGCGTGTGAATGACAGATTGTCTTGGCCTTCGGGAGGCAGCAGAGAAAGAGAGCAGCAGCATGTGTGGAGCTGTGAGTGGGGTTGCCTGGAGACTTGAAGAGCAGCAAGAGCTTTTGGTCTTGACACCCTTTGGAGTGAGAGGAAAACCTGGACGTTCGCAAATGCTGAGCTGGGATCCAGCACCGCTCAGCGTGCCAGGGACAGGCTCTCTTGGCCTTCGGGAGACTGCAGAAAGAGAGAGCAGCAGCATGTGTGGAGCTGTGAGTGGGGTTGCCTGGAGACTTGAAGAGCAGCAACAGCTTTTGGTCCTGGCTCCTCTGGTGTGGGAGGAATCCCTGGACGTTCGCAAATGCTGAGCTGGGATACAGCACCGCTCAGCGTGCCAGGGACAGGCTCTCTTGGCCTACGGGAGACAGCAGAAAGAGAGAGCAGCAGCATGTGTGTAGCTGTGAGTGGGGTTGCCTGGAGACTTGAAGAGCAGCAACAGCTTTTTGTCCTGGCTCCTCTGGCGTGGGAGGAATCCCTGGACGTTCGCAAATGCTGAGCTGGGATCCAGCACCCCTCAGCGTGTGAATGACAGATTCTCTTGGCCTTCGGGAGGCAGCAGAGAAAGAGAGCAGCAGCATGTGTGGAGCTGTGAGTGGGCTTGCCTGGAGACTTGAAGAGCAGCAAGAGGTATTGGTCTTGAGACCCTTTGGAGTGAGAGGAATCCCTGGACGTTCGCAAATGCTGAGCTGGGATCCAGCTCCAGTCAGCGAGCCAGGGACAGGCTCTCTTGGCCTTCGGGAGGCTGCAGAGAGAGAGAGCAGCAGCACGTGTGGAGCTGTGAGTGGGGTTGCCTGGAGACTTGAAGAGCAGCAAGAGCTTTTTGTCCTGGCTCCTCTGGTGTGGGAGGAATCCCTGGACATTCGCAAATGCTGAGCTGGGATCCAGCACCGCTCAGCGAGCCAGGGACAGGCTCTCTTGGCCTTTGGGAGGCACCAGAGAGAGAGAGCAGCAGCATGTGTGGAGCTGTGAATGGGGTTGCCTGGAGACTTGAAGAGCAGCAAGAGCTTTTTGTCCTCGCTCCTCTGGTGTGCGAGGAATCCCTGGACGTTCGCAAATGCTGAGCTGGGATCCAGCACCCCTCAGCGTGCGAATGACAGGCTCTCTTGGCCTTCGGGAGGCAGCAGAGAGAGAGAGCAGCAGCATGTGTGGAGCTGTGAGTGGGGTTGCCTGGAGACTTGAAGAGCAGCAAGAGCTTTTTGTCCTGGCTCCTCTGGTGTGCGAGGAATCCCTGGACGTTCGCAAATGCTGAGCTGGGATCCAGCTCCACTCAGTGAGCCAGGGACAGGCTCTCTTGGCCTTTGGGAGGCTGCAGAAAGAGAGAGCAGCAGCATGTGTGGAGCTGTGAGTGGGGTTGCCTGGAGACTTGAAGAGCAGCAAGAGCTTTTGGTCTTGAGACCCTTTGGAGTGAGAGGAATCCCTGGATGTTCGCAAATGCTGAGCTGGGATCCAGCACCGCTCAGCGTGCGAATAACAGATTCTCTTGGCCTTTGGGAGGCTGCAGGAAGAGAGAGCAGCAGTATGTGTGGAGCTGTGAGTGGGGTTGTCTGGAGACTTGAAGAGCAGCAAGAGCTTTTTGTCCTGTCTCCTCTGGTGTGGGAGGAATCCCTGGACATTCGCAAATGCTGAGCTGGGATCCAGCACCCCTCAGCGTGTGAATGACAGTTTCTCTTGGCCTTCGGGAGGCAGCAGAGAAAGAGAGCAGCAGCATGTGTGGAGCTGTGAGTGGGGTTGCCTGGAGACTTGAAGAGCAGCAAGAGCTTTTTGTCCTGGCTCCTCTGGTGTGGGATGAATCCCTGGACGTTCGCAAATGCTGAGCTGGGATCCAGCACCTCTCAGCGTGCCAGGGAGAGATTCTCTTAGCCTTCGGGAGACTGCAGAAAGAGAGAGCAGCAGCATGTGTGGAGCTGTGAGTGGGGTTGCCTGGAGACTTGAAGAGCAGCAAGAGCTTTTTGTCCTGGCTCCTCTGGCGTGGGAGGAATCCCTGGACGTTCGCAAATGCTGAGCTGGGATCCAGCAGCCCTCAGCGTAGGAATGACAGGCTCTCTTGGCCTTTGGGAGGCAGCAGAGAGAGAGAGCAGCAGCATGTGTGGAGCTGTGAATGCGGTTGCCTGGAGACTTGTAGAGCAGCAAGAGCTTTTGGTCCTGGCTCGTCTGGTGTGGGAGGAATCCCTGGACATTCGCAAATGCTGAGCTGGGATCTAGCACCCCTCAACGTGCGAATGACAGGCTCTCTTGGCCTTCGGGAGGCAGCAGAGAAAGAGAGCAGCAGCATGTGTGGAGCTGTGAGTGGGGTTGCCTGGAGACTTGAAGAGCAGCAAGAGCTTTTGGTCCTGTCTCCTCTGGTGTCTGAGGAATCCGTGGACATTCGCAAATGCTGAGCTGGGATCCAGCACCCCTCAGCGTGTGAATGACAGTTTCTCTTGGCCTTCGGGAGGCAGCAGAGAAAGAGAGCAGCAGCATGTGTGGAGCTGTGAGTGGGGTTGCCTGGAGACTTGAAGAGCAGCAACAGCTTTTTGTCCTGGCTCCTCTGGCGTGGGAGGAATCCCTGGACGTTCGCAAATGCTGAGCTGGGATCCAGCACCCCTCAGCGTAGGAATGACAGGCTCTCTTGGCCTTTGGGAGGCAGCAGAGAGAGAGAGCAGCAGCATGTGTGGAGCTGTGAATGCGGTTGCCTGGAGACTTGAAGAGCAGCAATAGCTTTTGGTCCTGGCTCGTCTGGTGTGAGAGGAATCCCTGGACATTCGCAAATGCTGAGCTGGGATCCAGCACCCCTCAACGTGCGAATGACAGGCTCTCTTGGCCTTTGGGAGGCACCAGAGAGAGAGAGCAGCAGCATGTGTGGAGCTGTGAATGGGGTTGCCTGGAGACTTGAAGAGCAGCAACAGCTTTTTGTCCTCGCTCCTCTGGTGTGCGAGGAATCCCTGGACGTTCGCAAATGCTGAGCTGGGATCCAGCACCCCTCAGCGTGCGAATGACAGGCTCTCTTGGCCTTCGGGAGGCAGCAGAGAGAGAGAGCAGCAGCATGTGTGGAGCTGTGAGTGGGGTTGCCTGGAGACTTGAAGAACAGCAAGAGCTTTTTGTCCTGGCTCCTCTGGTGTGCGAGGAATCCCTGGACGTTCGCAAATGCTGAGCTGGGATCCAGCTCCACTCAGTGAGCCAGGGACAGGCTCTCTTGGCCTTCGGGAGGCTGCAGAGAGAGAGAGCAGCAGCATGTGTGGAGCTGTGAGTGGGGTTGACTGGATACTTGAAGAGCAGCAAGAGCTTTTGGTCTTGAGACCCTTTGGAGTGAGAGGAATCCCTGGATGTTCGCAAATGCTGAGCTGGGATCCAGCACCGCTCAGCGTGCGAATAACAGATTCTCTTGGCCTTTGGGAGGCTGCAGGAAGAGAGAGCAGCAGTATGTGTGGAGCTGTGAGTGGGGTTGTCTGGAGACTTGAAGAGCAGCAAGAGCTTTTTGTCCTGTCTCCTCTGGTGTGGGAGGAATCCCTGGACATTCGCAAATGCTGAGCTGGGATCCAGCACCCCTCAGCGTGTGAATGACAGTTTCTCTTGGCCTTCGGGAGGCAGCAGAGAAAGAGAGCAGCAGCATGTGTGGAGCTGTGAGTGGGGTTGCCTGGAGACTTGAAGAGCAGCAAGAGCTTTTTGTCCTGGCTCCTCTGGTGTGGGATGAATCCCTGGACGTTCGCAAATGCTGAGCTGGGATCCAGCACCTCTCAGCGTGCCAGGGAGAGATTCTCTTAGCCTTCGGGAGACTGCAGAAAGAGAGAGCAGCAGCATGTGTGGAGCTGTGAGTGGGGTTGCCTGGAGACTTGAAGAGCAGCAACAGCTTTTTGTCCTGGCTCCTCTGGCGTGGGAGGAATCCCTGGACGTTCGCAAATGCTGAGCTGGGATCCAGCACCCCTCAGCGTAGGAATGACAGGCTCTCTTGGCCTTTGGGAGGCAGCAGAGAGAGAGAGCAGCAGCATGTGTGGAGCTGTGAATGCGGTTGCCTGGAGACTTGAAGAGCAGCAAGAGCTTTTGGTCCTGGCTCGTCTGGTGTGGGAGGAATCCCTGGACATTCGCAAATGCTGAGCTGGGATCCAGCACCCCTCAACGTGCGAATGACAGGCTCTCTTGGCCTTCGGGAGGCAGCAGAGAAAGAGAGCAGCAGCATGTGTGGAGCTGTGAGTGGGGTTGCCTGGAGACTTGAAGAGCAGCAAGAGCTTTTGGTCCTGTCTCCTCTGGTGTCTGAGGAATCCCTGGACATTCGCAAATGCTGAGCTGGGATCCAGCACCCCTCAGCGTGTGAATGACAGTTTCTCTTGGCCTTCGGGAGGCAGCAGAGAAAGAGAGCAGCAGCATGTGTGGAGCTGTGAGTGGGGTTGCCTGGAGACTTGAAGAGCAGCAAGAGCTTTTGGTCGTGGCTCCTCTGGTGTGGGATGAATCCCTGGACATTCGCAAATGCTGAGCTGGGATCCAGCACCTCTCAGCGTGCCAGGGAGAGATTCTCTTAGCCTTCGGGAGACTGCAGAAAGAGAGAGCAGCAGCATGTGTGGAGCTGTGAGTGGGGTTGCCTGGAGACTTGAAGAGCAGCAACAGCTTTTTGTCCTGGCTCCTCTGGCGTGGGAGGAATCCCTGGACGTTCGCAAATGCTGAGCTGGGATCCAGCACCCCTCAGCGTGCGAATGACAGGCTCTCTTGGCCTTCGGGAGGCAGCAGAGAGAGAGAGCAGCAGCATGTGTGGAGCTGTGAATGGGGTTGCCTGGAGACTTGAAGAGCAGCAAGAGCTTTTTGTCCTGGCTCCTCTGGTGTGCGAGGAATCCCTGGACGTTCGCAAATGCTGAGCTGGGATCCAGCACCCCTCAGCGTGCGAATGACAGGCTCTCTTGGCCTTCGGGAGGCAGCAGAGAGAGAGAGCAGCAGCATGTGTGGAGCTGTGAGTGGGGTTGCCTGGAGACTTGAAGAACAGCAAGAGCTTTTTGTCCTGGCTCCTCTGGTGTGCGAGGAATCCCTGGACGTTCGCAAATGCTGAGCTGGGATCCAGCTCCACTCAGTGAGCCAGGGACAGGCTCTCTTGGCCTTCGGGAGGCTGCAGAGAGAGAGAGCAGCAGCATGTGTGGAGCTGTGAGTGGGGTTGACTGGATACTTGAAGAGCAGCAAGAGCTTTTGGTCTTGAGACCCTTTGGAGTGAGAGGAATCCCTGGATGTTCGCAAATGCTGAGCTGGGATCCAGCACCGCTCAGCGTGCGAATAACAGATTCTCTTGGCCTTTGGGAGGCTGCAGGAAGAGAGAGCAGCAGTATGTGTGGAGCTGTGAGTGGGGTTGTCTGGAGACTTGAAGAGCAGCAAGAGCTTTTTGTCCTGTCTCCTCTGGTGTGGGAGGAATCCCTGGACATTCGCAAATGCTGAGCTGGGATCCAGCACCCCTCAGCGTGTGAATGACAGTTTCTCTTGGCCTTCGGGAGGCAGCAGAGAAAGAGAGCAGCAGCATGTGTGGAGCTGTGAGTGGGGTTGCCTGGAGACTTGAAGAGCAGCAAGAGCTTTTTGTCCTGGCTCCTCTGGTGTGGGATGAATCCCTGGACGTTCGCAAATGCTGAGCTGGGATCCAGCACCTCTCAGCGTGCCAGGGAGAGATTCTCTTAGCCTTCGGGAGACTGCAGAAAGAGAGAGCAGCAGCATGTGTGGAGCTGTGAGTGGGGTTGCCTGGAGACTTGAAGAGCAGCAACAGCTTTTTGTCCTGGCTCCTCTGGCGTGGGAGGAATCCCTGGACGTTCGCAAATGCTGAGCTGGGATCCAGCACCCCTCAGCGTAGGAATGACAGGCTCTCTTGGCCTTTGGGAGGCAGCAGAGAGAGAGAGCAGCAGCATGTGTGGAGCTGTGAATGCGGTTGCCTGGAGACTTGAAGAGCAGCAAGAGCTTTTGGTCCTGGCTCGTCTGGTGTGGGAGGAATCCCTGGACATTCGCAAATGCTGAGCTGGGATCCAGCACCCCTCAACGTGCGAATGACAGGCTCTCTTGGCCTTCGGGAGGCAGCAGAGAAAGAGAGCAGCAGCATGTGTGGAGCTGTGAGTGGGGTTGCCTGGAGACTTGAAGAGCAGCAAGAGCTTTTGGTCCTGTCTCCTCTGGTGTCTGAGGAATCCCTGGACATTCGCAAATGCTGAGCTGGGATCCAGCACCCCTCAGCGTGTGAATGACAGTTTCTCTTGGCCTTCGGGAGGCAGCAGAGAAAGAGAGCAGCAGCATGTGTGGAGCTGTGAGTGGGGTTGCCTGGAGACTTGAAGAGCAGCAAGAGCTTTTGGTCGTGGCTCCTCTGGTGTGGGATGAATCCCTGGACATTCGCAAATGCTGAGCTGGGATCCAGCACCTCTCAGCGTGCCAGGGAGAGATTCTCTTAGCCTTCGGGAGACTGCAGAAAGAGAGAGCAGCAGCATGTGTGGAGCTGTGAGTGGGGTTGCCTGGAGACTTGAAGAGCAGCAACAGCTTTTTGTCCTGGCTCCTCTGGCGTGGGAGGAATCCCTGGACGTTCGCAAATGCTGAGCTGGGATCCAGCACCCCTCAGCGTAGGAATGACAGGCTCTCTTGGCCTTTGGGAGGCAGCAGAGAGAGAGAGCAGCAGCATGTGTGGAGCTGTGAATGCGGTTGCCTGGAGACTTGAAGAGCAGCAATAGCTTTTGGTCCTGGCTCGTCTGGTGTGAGAGGAATCCCTGGACATTCGCAAATGCTGAGCTGGGATCCAGCACCCCTCAACGTGCGAATGACAGGCTCTCTTGGCCTTTGGGAGGCACCAGAGAGAGAGAGCAGCAGCATGTGTGGAGCTGTGAATGGGGTTGCCTGGAGACTTGAAGAGCAGCAAGAGCTTTTTGTCCTCGCTCCTCTGGTGTGCGAGGAATCCCTGGACGTTCGCAAATGCTGAGCTGGGATCCAGCACCCCTCAGCGTGCGAATGACAGGCTCTCTTGGCCTTCGGGAGGCAGCAGAGAGAGAGAGCAGCAGCATGTGTGGAGCTGTGAGTGGGGTTGCCTGGAGACTTGAAGAACAGCAAGAGCTTTTTGTCCTGGCTCCTCTGGTGTGCGAGGAATCCCTGGACGTTCGCAAATGCTGAGCTGGGATCCAGCACCGCTCAGCATGCGAATGACAGGCTCTCTTGGCCTTCGGGAGACTGCAGAGAGAGAGAGCAGCAGCATGTGTGGAGCTCTGAGTGGAGTTGACTGGATACTTGAAGAGCAGCAAGAGCTTTTTGTCCTGGCTCCTCTGGTGTGGGAGGAATCCCTGGACGTTCGCAAATGCTGAGCTGGGATCCAGCACCGCTCAGCGTGCGAATGACAGATTCTCTTGGCCTTCAGGAGGCAGCAGAGACAGAGCAGCAGCTTGTGTGGAGATGTGAGAGGGGTTGCCTGGAGACTTGAAGAGCAGCAAGAGCTTTTGGTCTTGAGACTCTTTGGCGTGGGAGGAATGCCTGGACGTTCGCAAATGCTGAGCTGGGATCCAGCACCGCTCAGCGAGCCAGGGACAGGCTCTCTTGGCCTTTCGGAGGCTGCAGAAAGAGAGAGAAATAGCGTTCGTAGGGCTGTGAATGGGGTTGCCTGGAGACGTGAGTAGCTGCAAGAGCTTTTTGTCCTGGCTCCTCTGGTGTGGGAGGAATCGCTGGACATTCGCAAATGCTGAGCTGGGATCCAGCACCGCTCAGCGAGCCAGGGAGAGATTCTCTTGGCCTTTGGGAGGCTGCAGAAAGAGAGAGCAGCAGCATGTGTGGAGCTGTGAGTGGGGCTGCCTGGAGACTTGAAGAGCAGCAAGAGCTTTTTGTCCTGGCTCCTCTGGTGTGGGAGGAATCCCTGGACATTCGCAAATGCTGAGCTGGGATCCAGCACCGCTCAGCGAGCCAGGGACAGGCTCTCTTGGCGTTCGGGAGGCAGCAGAGAGAGAGAGCAACAGCATGTGTGGAGCTGGGAGTGGGGTTGCCTGGAGACTTGAAGAGCAGCAAGAGCTTTTTGTCCTCGCTCCTCTGGTGTGGGAGGAATCCCTGGACGTTCGCAAATGCTGAGCTGGGATCCAGCACCGCTCAGCGTGCGAATGACAGGCTCTCTTGGCCTTCGGGAAGCAGCAGAAAGAGAGAGCAGCAGCATGTGTGGAGCTGTGAGTGGGGTTGCCTGGAGACTTGAAGAGCAGCAAGAGCTTTTGGTCCTGGCTCCTCTGGTGTGGGAGGAATCCCTGGACGTTCGCAAATGCTGAGCTGGGATCCAGCACCGCTCAGTGAGCCAGGGACGGAATCTCTTGGCCTTCGGGAGACTGCAGAAAGAGAGAGCAGCAGCATGTGTGGAGCTGTGAGTGGGGTTGCCTGGAGACTTGAAGAGCAGCAAGAGCTTTTTGTCCTGGCTCCTCTGGCGTGGGAGGAATCCCTGGACATTCGCAAATGCTGAGCTGGGATCCAGCAATCCTCAACGTGCGAATGACAGATTCTCTTGGCCTTCGGGAGGCAGTAGAGAGAGAGCATCAGCATGTGTGGAGCTGTGAGTGGGGTTGCCTGGAGACTTGAAGAGCAGCAAGAGCTTTTGGTCTTGAGACTCTTTGGTGTGGGAGGAATCCCTGGACGTTCGCAAATGCTGAGCTGGGATCCAGCACTGCTCAGCGTGCCAGGGAGAGATTCTCTTGGCCTTCGGGAGGCTGCAGAAAGAGAGAGCAGCAGCATGTGTGGAGCTGTGAGTGGGGTTGCCTGGAGACTTGAAGAGCAGCAAGAGCTTTTGGTCTTGAGACCCTTTGGAGTGAGAGGAATCCCTGGACGTTCGCAAATGCTGAGCTGGCATCCAGCACCGCTCAGCGTGCGAATGACAGATTCTCTTGGCCTTTGGGAGGCTGCAGGAAGAGAGAGCAGCAGTATGTGTGGAGCTGTGAGTGGGGTTGGCTGGAGACTCGAAGAGCAGCAAGAGCTTTTTGTCCTGGCTCCTCTGGTGTGGGAGGAATCCCTGGACATTCGCAAATGCTGAGCTGGGATCCAGCACCCCTCAGCGTGTGAATGACAGATTCTCTTGGCCTTCGGGAGGCTGCAGAAAGAGAGAGCAGCAGCATGTGTGGAGCTGTGAGTGGGGTTGCCTGGAGACTTGAAGAGCAGCAAGAGCTTTTTGTCCTGGCTCCTCTGGTGTGGGAGGAATCCCTGGACATTCGCAAATGCTGAGCTGGGATCCAGCAATCGTCAGCGTGCGAATGACAGATTCTCTTGGCCTTCGGGAGGCAGCAGAGAGAGAGAGCAGCAGCATGTGTGGAGCTGTGAGTGGGGTTGCCTGGAGACTTGAAGAGCAGCAAGAGCTTTTTGTCCTGGCTCCTCTGGTGTGCGAGGAATCCCTGGACATTCGCAAATGCTGAGCTGGGATCCAGCACCTCTCAGCGAGCCAGGGACAGGCTCTCTTGGCCTTCGGGAGACTGCAGAAAGAGAGAGAATCAGCATGTGTGGAGCTGTGAGTGGGGTTGCCTGGAGACTTGAAGAGCAGCAACAGCTTTTGGTCCTGGCTCCTCTGGCGTGGGAGGAATCCCTGGACGTTCGCAAATGCTGAGCTGGGATCCAGCACCGCTCAGCGAGCCAGGGACAGGCTCTCTTGGCGTTCGGGAGGCAGCAGAGAGAGAGAGCAGCAGCATGTGTGGAGCTGTGAGTGGGGTTGCCTGGAGACTTGAAGAGCAGCAAGAAGTTTTGGTCATGTATCCTCTGGTGTGGGAGGAATCCCTGGACGTTCGCAAATGCTGAGCTGGGATCCAGCATCACTCAGCGAGCCAGGGACAGAATCTCTTGGCCTTTGGGAGGCTGCAGGAAGAGAGAGCAGCAGTATGTGTGGAGCTGTGAGTGGGGTTGCCTGGAGACTTGAAGAGCAGCAAGAGCTTTTTGTCCTGGCTCCTCTGGTGTGGGAGGAATCCCTGGACATTCGCAAATGCTGAGCTGGGATCCAGCACCGCTCAGCGTGTGAATGACAGATTCTCTTGGCCTTCGGGAGGCAGCAGAGAAAGAGAGCAGCAGCATGTGTGGAGCTGTGAGTGGGGTTGCCTGGAGACTTGAAGAGCAGCAAGAGGTATTGGTCCTGGCTCCTCTGGCGTGGGAGGAATCCCTGGACGTTCGCAAATGCTGAGCTGGGATCCATCACCTCTCAGCGTGCCAGGGAGAGATTCTCTTGGCCTTTGGGAGGCTGCCGAAAGAGAGAGCAGCAGCATGTGTGGAGCTGTGAGTGGGGTGTCCTGGAGACTTGAAGAGCAGCAAGAGCTTTTTGTCCTGGCTCCTCTAGTGTGGGAGGAATCCCTGGACATTCGCAAATGCTGAGCTGGGATCCAGCACCGCTCAGCATGCGAATAACAGATTCTCTTGGCCTTCGGGAGGCAGCAGAGAGAGAGAGCAGCAGCATGTGTGGAGCTGTGAGTGGGGTTGCCTGGAGACTTGAAGAGCAGCAAGAGCTTTTTGTCCTGGCTCCTCTGGTGTGGGAGGAATCCCTGGACGTTCGCAAATGCTGAGCTGGGATCGAGCACCGCTCAGCGTGCGAATGACAGGCTCTCTTGGCCTTCAGGAGGCAGCAGAGAGAGAGAGCAGCAGCATGTGTGGAGCTGTGAGTGGGGTTGCCTGGAGACTTGAAGAGCAGCAAGAGCTTTTTGTCCTGGCTCCTCTGGTGTGGGAGGAATCCCTGGACGTTCGCAAATGCTGAGCTGGGATCCAGCACCTCTCAGCGAGAGAGGGACAGGCTCTCTTGGCCTTCGGGAGACTGCAGAAAGAGAGAGAATCAGCATGTGTGGAGCTGTGAGTGGGGTTGCCTGGAGACTTGAAGAGCAGCAACAGCTTTTTGTCCTGGCTCCTCTGGCGTGGGAGGAATCCCTGGACGTTCGCAAATGCTGAGCTGGGATCCAGCACCGCTCAGCGAGCCAGGGACAGGCTCTCTTGGCGTTCGGGAGGCAGCAGAGAGAGAGAGCAGCAGCATGTGTGGAGCTGGGAGTGGGGTTGCCTGGAGACTTGAAGAGCAGCAAGAAGTTTTGGTCATGTATCCTCTGGTGTGGGAGGAATCCCTGGACATTCGCAAATGCTGAGCTGGGATCCAGCATCACTCAGCGAGCCAGGGACAGAATCTCTTGGCCTTTGGGAGGCTGCAGGAAGAGAGAGCAGCAGTATGTGTGGAGCTGTGAGTGGGGTTGGCTGGAGACTCGAAGAGCAGCAAGAGCTTTTTGTCCTGGCTCCTCTGGTGTGGGAGGAATCCCTGGACATTCGCAAATGCTGAGCTGGGATCCAGCACCGCTCAGCGTGTGAATGACAGATTCTCTTGGCCTTCGGGAGGCAGCAGAGAAAGAGAGCAGCAGCATGTGTGGAGCTGTGAGTGGGGTTGCCTGGAGACTTGAAGAGCAGCAAGAGGTATTGGTCGTGAGACCCTTTGGAGTGAGAGGAATCCCTGGACGTTCGCAAATGCTGAGCTGGGATCCATCACCTCTCAGCGTGCCAGGGAGAGATTCTCTTGGCCTTGGGGAGGCTGCCGAAAGAGAGAGCAGCAGCATGTGTGGAGCTGTGAGTGGGGTTGCCTGGAGACTTGAAGAGCAGCAAGAGCTTTTTGTCCTGGCTCCTCTGGTGTGGGAGGAATCCCTGGACGTTCGCAAATGCTGAGCTGGGATCCAGCACCCCTCAGCGTGCGAATGACAGGCTCTCTTGGCCTTCGGGAGGCAGCAGAGAGAGAGAGCAGCAGCATGTGTGGAGCTGGGAGTGGGGTTGCCTGGAGACTTGAAGAGCAGCAAGAGCTTTTTGTCCTGGCTCCTCTGGCGTGGGAGGAATCCCTGGACGTTCGCAAATGCTGAGCTGGGATCCAGCACCACTGAGCGTGCCAGGGAGAGATTCTCTTCGCCTTTGGGAGGCTGCAGAAAGAGAGAGCAGCAGCATGTGTGGAGCTGTGAATGGGGTTGCCTGGAGACTTGAAGAGCAGCAAGAGCTTTTGGTCTTGAGACCCTTTGGAGTGAGAGGAATCCCTGGACATTCGCAAATGCTGAGCTGGGATCCAGCACCCCTCAGCGAGCCAGGGACAGGCTCTCTTGGCCTTTGGGAGGCTGCAGAAAGACAGAGCAGAAGCATGTGTGGAGCTGGGAGTGGGGTTGCCTGGAGACTTGAAGAGCAGCAAGAGCTTTTTGTCCTGGCTCCTCTGGTGTGCGAGGAATCCCTGGACGTTCGCAAATGCTGAGCTGGGATCCAGCACCGCTCAGCGAGCCAGGGAGAGATTCTCTTGGCCTTTGGGAGGCTGCAGAAAGAGAGAGCATCAGCATGTGTGGAGCTGTGAGTGGGGTTGCCTGGAGACTTGAAGAGCAGCAACAGCTTTTTGTCCTGGCTCCTCTGGTGTGCGAGGAATCCCTGGACGTTCGCAAATGCTGAGCTGGGATCCAGCACCGCTCAGCGAGCCAGGGACAGGCTCTCTTGGCCTTCGGGAGGCAGCAGAGAGAGAGAGCAGCAGCATGTGTGGAGCTGTGAGTGGGGTTGCCTGGAGACTTGAAGAGCAGCAAGAGCTTTTTGTTCTGGCTCCTCTGGTGTGGGAGGAATCCCTGGATGTTCGCAAATGCTGAGCTGGGATCCAGCACCGCTCAGCGTGCAAATGTCAGATTCTCTTGGCCTTTGGGAGGCAGCAGAGAGAGAGAGCAGCAGCATGTGTGTAGCTGTGAGTGGGGTTGCCTGGAGACTTGAAGAGCAGCAACAGCTTTTGGTCCTGGCTCCTCTGGCGTGGGAGGAATCCCTGGACATTCGCAAATGCTGAGCTGGGATCCAGCACCGCTCAGCGTGCCAGGGACAGGCTCTCTTGGCCTTTGGGAGGCTGCAGAAAGAGAGAGCAGCAGCATGTGTGGAGCTGTGAATGCGGTTGCCTGGAGACTTGAAGAACGGCAAGAGCTTTATGTCCTGGCTCCTCTGGTGTGGGAGGAATCCCTGGACGTTCGCAAATGCTGAGCTGGGATCCAGCACCACTCAGCGAGCCAGGGAGAGATTCTCTTGGCCTTCGGGAGACTGCAGAAAGAGAGAGCAGCAGCATGTGTGGAGCTGTGAGTGGGGTTGCCTGGAGACTTGAAGAGCAGCAACAACTTTTGGTCCTGGCTCCTCTGGCGTGGGAGGAATCCCTGGACGTTCGCAAATGCTGAGCTGGGATCCAGCACCGCTCAGCGTGCGAATGACAGATTCTCTTGGCCTTCGGGAGGCAGCAGAGAAAGAGAGCAGCAGCATGTGTGGAGCTGTGAGTGGGGTTGCCTGGAGACTTGAAGAGCAGCAAGAGCTATTGGTCTTGAGACACTTTGGAGTGAGAGGAATCCCTGGACGTTCGCAAATGCTGAGCTGGGATCCAGCACCGGTCAGCGTGCCAGGGAGAGATTCTCTTGGCCTTTGGGAGGCTGCAGAAAGAGAGAGCAGCAGCATGTGTGGAGCTGTGAGTGGGGTTGCCTGGAGACTTGAAGAGCAGCAAGAGCATTTTGTCCTGGCTCCTATGGGGTGGGATGAATCCCTGGACGTTCGCAAATGCTGAGCTGGGATCCAGCACCGCTCAGCGTGCCAGGGACAGGCTCTCTTGGCGTTCAGGAGGCAGCAGAGAGAGAGAGCATCAGCATGTGTGGAGCTGTGAGTGGGGTTGCCTGGAGACTTGAAGAGCAGCAAGAGCTTTTTGTCCTGGCTCCTCTGGTGTGGGAGGAATGCCTGGACGTTCGCAAATGCTGAGCTGGGATCCAGCACCGCTCAGCGTGCCAGGGACAGGCTCTCTTGGCCTTTGGGAGGCTGCAGGAAGAGAAGGCAGCAGTATGTGTGGAGCTGTGAATGCGGTTGCCTGGAGACTTGAAGAGCAGCAACAGCTTTTTGTCCTGGCTCCTCTGGTGTGGGAGGAATCCCTGGACGTTCGCAAATGCTGAGCTGGGATCCAGCACCGCTCAGCGTGCGAATGACAGATTCTCTTGGCCTTCGGGAGGCAGCAGAGAGAGAGAGCAGCAGCATGTGTGGAGCTGTGAGTGGGGTTGCCTGGAGACTTGAAGAGTAGCAACAGCTTTTGGTCGTGGCTCCTCTGGTGTGCGAGGAATCCCTGGACGTTCGCAAATGCTGAGCTGGGATCCAGCACCGCTCAGCGTGCCAGGGAGAGATTCTCTTGGCCTTTGGGAGACTGCAGAAAGAGAGAGCAGCAGCATGTGTGGAGCTGTGAATGGGGTTGCCTGGAGACTTGAAGAGCAGCAAGAGCTTTTGGTCTTGAGACCCTTTGGAGTGAGAGGAATCCCTGGACATTCGCAAATGCTGAGCTGGGATCCAGCAACGCTCAGCGAGCCAGGGCCAGGCTCTCTTGGCCTTTGGGAGGCTGCAGAAAGACAGAGCAGAAGCATGTGTGGAGCTGTGAATGCGGTTGCCTGGAGACTTGAAGAGCAGCAACAGCTTTTTGTCCTGGCTCCTCTGGTGTGGGAGGAATCCCTGGACATTCGCAAATGCTGAGCTGGGATCCAGCACCCCTCAGCGTGCGAATGACAGATTCTCTTGGCCTTTGGGAGGCTGCAGGAAGAGAGAACAGCAGTATGTGTGGAGCTGTGAGTGGGGTTGCCTGGAGACTTGAAGAGCAGCAACAGCTTTTGGTCCTGGCTCCTCTGGCGTGGGAGGAATTCCTGGACGTTCGCCAATGCTGAGCTGGCATCCAGCTCCACTCAGCGAACCAGGGACAGGCTCTCTTGGCCTTCGGGAGGCAGCAGAGAGAGAGAGCAGCAGCACGTGTGGAGCTGTGAGTGGGGTTGCCTGGAGACTTGAAGAACAGCAAGAGCTTTTTTTCCTGGCTCCTCTGGTGTGCGAGGAATCCCTGGACGTTCGCAAATGCTGAGCTGGGATCCAGCACCTCTCAGCGAGCCAGGGACAGGCTCTCTTGGCCTTTGGGAGGCTGCAGAAAGAGAGAGCAGCAGCATGTGTGGAGCTGGGAGAGGGGTTGCCTGGAGACTTGAAGAACAGCAAGAGCTTTTTGTCCTGGCTCCTCTGGTGTGCGAGGAATCCCTGGACGTTCGCAAATGCTGAGCTGGGATCCAGCATAACTCAGCGTGCCAGGGAGAGATTCTCTTGGCCTTCGGGAGACTGCAGAAAGAGAGAGCAGCAGCATGTGTGGAGCTGTGAGTGGGGTTGCCTGGAGACTTGAAGAGCAGCAACAGCTTTTTGTCCTGGCTCCTCTTGCGTGGGAGGAATCCCTGGACGTTCGCAAATGCTGAGCTGGGATCTAGCACCGCTCAGCGAGCCAGGGACAGGCTCTCTTGGCCTTTGGGAGGCTGCAGGAAGAGAGAGCAGCAGCATGTGTGGAGCTGTGAGTGGGGCTGCCTGGAGACGTGAAGAGCAGCAAGAGCTTTTTGTCCTGGCTCCTCTGGTGTGGGAGGAATCCCTGGACGTTCGCAAATGCTGAGCTGGGATCCAGCACCGCTCAGCGAGCCAGGGAGAGATTCTCTTGGCCTTTGGGAGACTGCAGAAAAAGAGAGCAGCAGCATGTGTGGAGCTGTGAATGGGGTTGCCTGGAGACTTGAAGAGCAGCAAGAGCTTTTGGTCTTGAGACCCTTTGGAGTGAGAGGAATCCCTGGACATTCGCAAATGCTGAGCTGGGATCCAGCACCGCTCAGCGAGCCAGGGACAGGCTCTCTTGGCCTTCGGGAGACTGCAGAAAGAGAGAGCAGCAGCATGTGTGGAGCTGTGAGTGGGGTGGCCTGGAGACTTGAATAGCAGCAACAGCTTTTTGTCCTGGCTCCTCTGGCGTGGGAGGAATCCCTGGAGATTCGCAAATGCTGAGCTGGGATCCAGCACCGCTCAGCGAGCCAGGGAGAGATTCTCTTGGCCTTTGGGAGGCAGCAGAGAGAGAGAGCAGCAGCATGTGTGGAGCTGTGAGTGGGGTTGCCTGGAGACTTGAAGAGCAGCAAGAGCTTTTTGTCCTGGCTCCTCTGGTGTGCGAGGAATCCCTGGACGTTCGCAAATGCTGAGCTGGGATCCAGCACCGCTCAGCGTGCCAGGGAGAGATTCTCTTGGCCTTTGGGAGGCTGCAGAAAGAGAGAGCAGCAGTATGTGTGGAGCTGTGAATGGGGTTGCCTGGAGACTTGAAGAGCAGCAAGAGCTTTTTGTCGTGGCTCCTCTGGCGTGGGAGGAATCCCTGGACGTTCACAAATGCTGAGCTGGGATCCAGCACCTCTCAGCGAGCCAGGGACAGGCTCTCTTGGCCTTTGGGAGGCTGCAGAAAGAGAGAGCAGCAGCATGTGTGGAGCTGGGAGTGGGGTTGCCTGGAGACTTGAAGAACAGCAAGAGCTTTTTGTCCTGGCTCCTCTGGCGTGGGAGGAATCCCTGGACGTTCGCAAATGCTGAGCTGGGATCCAGCACCCCTCAGCGTGCAAGGGACAGGCTCTCTTGGCATTTGGGAGGCAGTACAGAGAGAGAACAGCAGCATGTGTGGAGCTGTGAGTGGGGTTGCCTGGAGACTTGAAGAACAGCAAGAGCTTTTTTTCCTGGCTCCTCTGGTGTGCGAGGAATCCCTGGACGTTCGCAAATGCTGAGCTGGGATCCAGCACCGCTCAGCGAGCCAGGGACAGGCTCTCTTGGCCTTTGGGAGGCTGCAGAAAGAGAGAGCAGCAGCATGTGTGGAGCTGGGAGTGGGGTTGCCTGGAGACTTGAAGAACAGCAAGAGCTTTTTGTCCTGGCTCCTCTGGCGTGGGAGGAATCCCTGGACGTTCGCAAATGCTGAGCTGGGATCCAGCACCCCTCAGCGTGCAAGGGACAGGCTCTCTTGGCATTTGGGAGGCAGTACAGAGAGAGAACAGCAGCATGTGTGGAGCTGTGAGTGGGGTTGCCTGGAGACTTGAAGAACAGCAAGAGCTTTTTTTCCTGGCTCCTCTGGTGTGCGAGGAATCCCTGGACGTTCGCAAATGCTGAGCTGGGATCCAGCACCGCTCAGCGAGCCAGGGAGAGATTCTCTTGGCCTTCGGGAGGCTGCAGAAAGAGAGAGCAGCAGCATGTGTGTAGCTGTGAGTGGGGTTGCCTGGAGACGTGAAGAGCAGCAACAGCTTTTGGTGGTGGTTCGTCTGGTGTGCGAGGAATCCCTGGACGTTCGCAAATGCTGAGCTGGGATCCAGCACCGCTCAGCGTGCCAGGGAGAGATTCTCTTGGCCTTTGGGAGGCTGCAGGAAGAGAGAGCAGCAGTATGTGTGGAGCTGTGAATGGGGTTGCCTGGAGACTTGAAGAGCAGCAAGAGCTTTTTGTCGTGGCTCCTCTGGCGTGGGAGGAATCCCTGGACGTTCACAAATGCTGAGCTGGGATCCAGCACCTCTCAGCGAGCCAGGGACAGGCTCTCTTGGCCTTTGGGAGGCTGCAGAAAGAGAGAGCAGCAGCATGTGTGGAGCTGGGAGTGGGGTTGCCTGGAGACTTGAAGAACAGCAAGAGCTTTTTGTCCTGGCTCCTCTGG
Organism: Platalea leucorodia; assembly: GCF_965183815.1. Classification (NCBI taxonomy): domain Eukaryota; kingdom Metazoa; phylum Chordata; class Aves; order Pelecaniformes; family Threskiornithidae; genus Platalea; species Platalea leucorodia. Next base: position 10,246,293 of record NC_138833.1, read on the forward strand.
TGTGGGAGGAATCCCTGGACGTTCGCAAATGCTGAGCTGGGATCCAGCATAACTCAGCAAGCCAGGGACAGGCTCTCTTGGCCTTCGGGAGACTGCAGAAAGAGAGAGCAGCAGCATGTGTGGAGCTGTGAGTGGGGTTGCCTGGAGACTTGAAGAGCAGCAAGAGCTTTTTGTCCTGGCTCCACTGGTGTGGGAGGAATCCCTGGACGTTCGCAAATGCTGAGCTGGGATCCAGCACCGCTCAGCGTGTGAATGACAGATTCTCTTTGCCTTCGGGAGGCAGCAGAGAAAGAGAGCAGCAGCATGTGTGGAGCTGTGAGTGGGGTTGCATGGAGACTTGAAGAGCAGCAAGAGGTATTGGTCGTGAGACCCTTTGGAGTGAGAGGAATCCCTGGACGTTCGCAAATGCTGAGCTGGGATCCATCACCTCTCAGCGTGCCAGGGAGAGATTCTCTTGGCCTTTCGGAGGCTGCAGAAAGAGAGAGCAGCAGCATGTGTTGAGCTGTGAGTGGGGTTGCCTGGACACTTGAAGAGCAGCAACAGCTTTTTGTCCTGGCTCCTCTGGCGTGGGAGGAATCCCTGGACGTTCGCAAATGTTGAGCTGGGATCCAGCACCTCTCAGCGAGCCAGGGACAGGCTCTCTTGGCCTTTGGGAGGCTGCAGAAAGAGAGAGCAGCAGCATGTGTGGAGCTGGGAGTGGGGTTGCCTGGAGACTTGAAGAACAGCAAGAGCTTTTTGTCCTGGCTCCTCTGGTGTGGGAGGAATCCCTGGACGTTCACAAATGCTGAGCTGGGATCCAGCACCGCTCAGCGAGCCAGGGACAGGCTCTCTTGGCCTTTCGGAGGCTGCAGAAAGAGAGAGAAATAGCGTTCGTAGGGCTGTGAATGGGGTTGCCTGGAGACGTGAAGAGCAGCAACAGCTTTTGGTGGTGGTTCGTCTGGTGTGCGAGGAATCCCTGGACATTCGCAAATGCTGAGCTGGGATCCAGCTATCCTCAGCGTGCGAATGACAGATTCTCTTGGCCTTTGTGAGACTGCAGAAAGAGAGAGCATCAGCATGTGTGGAGCTGTGAGTGGGGTTGCCTGGAGACTTGAAGAGCAGCAAGAGCTTTTTGTCCTGGCTCCTCTGGTGTGGGAGGAATCCCTGGACATTCGCAAATGCTGAGCTGGGATCCAGCACCCCTCAGCGTGCGAATGACAGATTCTCTTGGCCTTCGGGAGGCAGCAGATAAAGAGAGCAGCAGCATGTGTGGAGCTGTGAGTGGGGTTGCCTGGAGACTTGAAGAACAGCAAGAGCTTTTTGTCCTGTCTCCTCTGGCGTGCGAGGAATCCCTGGACGTTCGATAATGCTGAGCTGGGATCCAGCACCGCTCAGCGTGTGAATGACAGGCTCTCTTGGCCTTCGGGAGACTGCAGAAAGAGAGAGCAGCAGCATGTGTGGAGCTGGGAGTGGGGTTGCCTGGAGACTTGAAGAGCAGCAAGAGCTTTTTGTCCTGGCTCCTCTGGTGTGGGAGGAATCCCTGGACGTTCGCAAATGCTGAGCTGGGATCCAGCACCGCTCAGCGTGCCAGGGACAGGCTCTCTTGGCCTTTGGGAGGCTGCAGAAAGAGAGAGCAGCAGCATGTGTGGAGCTGTGAATGGGGTTGCCTGGAGACTTGAAGAGCAGCAAGAGCTTTTGGTCGTAAGACCCTTTGGAGTGAGAGGAATCCCTGGACATTCGCAAATGCTGAGCTGGGATCCAGCACCGCTCAGCGTGCGAATGACAGATTCTCTTGGCCTTTGGGAGGCTGCAGGAAGAGAGAGCAGCAGTATGTGTGGAGCTGTGAGTGGGGTTGCCTGGAGACTCGAAGAGCAGCAAGAGCTTTTTGTCCTGGCTCCTCTGGTGTGGGAGGAATCACTGGACATTCGCAAATGCTGAGCTGGGATCCAGCACCCCTCAGCGTGTGAATGACAGATTCTCTTGGCCTTCGGGAGGCAGCAGAGAAAGAGAGCAGCAGCATGTGTGGAGCTGTGAGTGGGGTTGCCTGGAGACGTGAAGAGCAGCAACAGCTTTTGGTGGTGGTTCGTCTGGTGTGCGAGGAATCCCTGGACGTTCGCAAATGCTGAGCTGGGATCCAGCACCGCTCAGCGTGCCAGGGAGAGATTCTCTTGGCCTTTGGGAGGCTGCAGGAAGAGAGAGCAGCAGTATGTGTGGAGCTGTGAATGGGGTTGCCTGGAGACTTGAAGAGCAGCAAGAGCTTTTTGTCGTGGCTCCTCTGGCGTGGGAGGAATCCCTGGACGTTCACAAATGCTGAGCTGGGATCCAGCACCTCTCAGCGAGCCAGGGACAGGCTCTCTTGGCCTTTGGGAGGCTGCAGAAAGAGAGAGCAGCAGCATGTGTGGAGCTGTGAGTGGGGTTGCCTGGAGACTTGAAGAACAGCAAGAGCTTTTTGTCCTGGCTCCTCTGGTGTGGGAGGAATCCCTGGACGTTCGCAAATGCTGAGCTGGGATCCAGCACCGCTCAGCGAGCCAGGGACAGGCTCTCTTGGCCTTCGGGAGGCAGCAGAGAGAGAGAGCAGCAGCATGTGTGGAGCTGTGAGTGGGGTTGCCTGGAGACTTGAAGAGCAGCAAGAGCTTTTTGTCCTGGCTCCTCTGGTGTGGGAGGAATCCCTGGACGTTCGCAAATGCTGAGCTGGGATCCAGCACCGCTCAGCGTGTGAATGACAGATTCTCTTTGCCTTCGGGAGGCAGCAGAGAAAGAGAGCAGCAGCATGTGTGGAGCTGTGAGTGGGGTTGCATGGAGACTTGAAGAGCAGCAAGAGGTATTGGTCGTGAGACCCTTTGGAGTGAGAGGAATCCCTGGACGTTCGCAAATGCTGAGCTGGGATCCATCACCTCTCAGCGTGCCAGGGAGAGATTCTCTTGGCCTTTCGGAGGCTGCAGAAAGAGAGAGCAGCAGCATGTGTTGAGCTGTGAGTGGGGTTGCCTGGACACTTGAAGAGCAGCAACAGCTTTTTGTCCTGGCTCCTCTGGCGTGGGAGGAATCCCTGGACGTTCGCAAATGCTGAGCTGGGATCCAGCACCTCTCAGCGAGCCAGGGACAGGCTCTCTTGGCCTTTGGGAGGCTGCAGAAAGAGAGAGCAGCAGCATGTGTGGAGCTGGGAGTGGGGTTGCCTGGAGACTTGAAGAGCAGCAAGAGCTTTTTGTCCTGGCTCCTCTGGTGTGGGAGGAATCCCTGGACGTTCACAAATGCTGAGCTGGGATCCAGCACCGCTCAGCGAGCCAGGGACAGGCTCTCTTGGCCTTTCGGAGGCTGCAGAAAGAGAGAGAAATAGCGTTCGTAGGGCTGTGAATGGGGTTGCCTGGAGACGTGAAGAGCAGCAACAGCTTTTGGTGGTGGTTCGTCTGGTGTGCGAGGAATCCCTGGACATTCGCAAATGCTGAGCTGGGATCCAGCTATCCTCAGCGTGCGAATGACAGATTCTCTTGGCCTTTGTGAGTCTGCAGAAAGAGAGAGCATCAGCATGTGTGGAGCTGTGAGTGGGGTTGCCTGGAGACTTGAAGAGCAGCAAGAGCTTTTTGTCCTGGCTCCTCTGGTGTGGGAGGAATCCCTGGACATTCGCAAATGCTGAGCTGGGATCCAGCACCCCTCAGCGTGCGAATGACAGATTCTCTTGGCCTTCGGGAGGCAGCAGATAAAGAGAGCAGCAGCATGTGTGGAGCTGTGAGTGGGGTTGCCTGGAGACTTGAAGAACAGCAAGAGCTTTTTGTCCTGTCTCCTCTGGCGTGGGAGGAATCCCTGGACGTTCGATAATGCTGAGCTGGGATCCAGCACCGCTCAGCGTGTGAATGACAGGCTCTCTTGGCCTTCGGGAGACTGCAGAAAGAGAGAGCAGCAGCATGTGTGGAGCTGGGAGTGGGGTTGCCTGGAGACTTGAAGAGCAGCAAGAGCTTTTTGTCCTGGCTCCTCTGGTGTGGGAGGAATCCCTGGACGTTCGCAAATGCTGAGCTGGGATCCAGCACCGCTCAGCGTGCCAGGGACAGGCTCTCTTGGCCTTTGGGAGGCTGCAGAAAGAGAGAGCAGCAGCATGTGTGGAGCTGTGAATGGGGTTGCCTGGAGACTTGAAGAGCAGCAAGAGCTTTTGGTCGTAAGACCCTTTGGAGTGAGAGGAATCCCTGGACATTCGCAAATGCTGAGCTGGGATCCAGCACCGCTCAGCGTGCGAATGACAGATTCTCTTGGCCTTTGGGAGGCTGCAGGAAGAGAGAGCAGCAGTATGTGTGGAGCTGTGAGTGGGGTTGGCTGGAGACTCGAAGAGCAGCAAGAGCTTTTTGTCCTGGCTCCTCTGGTGTGGGAGGAATCACTGGACATTCGCAAATGCTGAGCTGGGATCCAGCACCCCTCAGCGTGTGAATGACAGATTCTCTTGGCCTTCGGGAGGCAGCAGAGAAAGAGAGCAGCAGCATGTGTGGAGCTGTGAGTGGGGTTGCCTGGAGACTTGAAGAGCAGCAAGAGGTATTGGTCGTGAGACCCTTTGGAGTGAGAGGAATCCCCGGACGTTCGCAAATGCTGAGCTGGGATCCATCACCTCTCAGCGTGCCAGGGAGAGATTCTCTTGGCCTTTGGGAGGCTGCAGAAAGAGAGAGCAGCAGCATGTGTGGAGCTGTGAGTGGGGTTGCCTGGAGATGTGAAGAGCAGCAAGAGCTTTTTGTCCTGGCTCATCTAGTGTGGGATGAATCCCTGGACATTCGCAAATGCTGAGCTGGGATCCAGCACCGCTCAGCGAGCCAGGGACAGGCTCTCTTGGCCTTCGGGAGACTGCAGAAAGAGAGAGCAGCAGCATGTGTGGAGCTGTGAGTGGGGTTGCCTGGAGACTTGAAGAGCAGCAACAGCTTTTTGTCCTGGCTCCTCTGGCGTGGGAGGAATCCCTGGAGATTCGCAAATGCTGAGCTGGGATCCAGCACCGCTCAGCGAGCCAGGGAGAGATTCTCTTGGCCTTTGGGAGGCTGCAGAAAGAGAGAGCAGCAGCATGTGTGGAGCTGTGAGTGGGGTTGCCTGGAGACTTGAAGAGCAGCAAGAGCTTTTGGTCCTGGCTCCTCTGGTGTGGGAGGAATCCCTGGACGTTCGCAAATGCTGAGCTGGGATCCAGCACCCCTCAGCGAGCCAGGGACAGGCTCTCTTGGCCTTTCGGAGGCTGCAGAAAGAGAGAGAAATAGCGTTCGTAGGGCTGTGAATGGGGTTGCCTGGAGACGTGAAGAGCAGCAACAGCTTTTGGTGGTGGTTCGTCTGGTGTGCGAGGAATCCCTGGACATTCGCAAATGCTGAGCTGGGATCCAGCACCCCTCAGCGTGCGAATGACAGGCTCTCTTGGCCTTCGGGAGACTGCAGAAAGAGAGAGCAGCAGCATGTGTGGAGCTGTGAGTGGGGTTGCCTGGAGACTTGAAGAGCAGCAAGAGCTTTTTGTCCTGGCTCCTTTGGGGTGGGAAGAATCCCTGGACGTTCGCAAATGCTGAGCTGGGATCCAGCACCGCTCAGCGTGCGAATGACAGATTGTCTTGGCCTTCGGGAGGCTGCAGAAAGAGAGAGCAGCAGCATGTGTGGAGCTGTGAATGGGGCTGCCTGGAGACTTGAAGAGCAGCAAGAGCTTTTGGTCTTGAGACCCTTTGGCGTGGGAGGAATCCCTGGACGTTCGCAAATGCTGAGCTGGGATCCAGCACCGCTCAGCGTGCGAATGACAGATTCTCTTGGCTTTTGGGAGGCTGCAGGAAGAGAGGGCAGTATTATGTGTGTAGCTGTGAGTGGGGTTGCCTGGAGACTTGAAGAGCAGCAAGAGCTTTTTGTCCTGGCTCCTCTGGCGTGGGAGGAATCCCTGGACGTTCGCAAATGCTGAGCTGGGATCCAGCACCCCTCAGCGTGCGAATGACAGATTCTCTTGGCCTTTGGGAGGCTGCAGGAAGAGAGAGCAGCAGTATGTGTGGAGCTGTGAGTGGGGTTGGCTGGAGACTCGAAGAGCAGCAAGAGCTTTTTGTCCTGGCTCCTCTGGTGTGGGAGGAATCCCTGGACATTCGCAAATGCTGAGCTGGGATCCAGCACCCCTCAGCGTGTGAATGACAGATTCTCTTGGCCTTCGGGAGGCTGCAGAAAGAGAGAGCAGCAGCATGTGTGGAGCTGTGAGTGGGGTTGCCTGGAGACTTGAAGAGCAGCAAGAGCTTTTTGTCCTGGCTCCTCTGGTGTGGGAGGAATCCCTGGACATTCGCAAATGCTGAGCTGGGATCCAGCAATCGTCAGCGTGCGAATGACAGATTCTCTTGGCCTTCGGGAGGCAGCAGAGAGAGAGAGCAGCAGCATGTGTGGAGCTGTGAGTGGGGTTGCCTGGAGACTTGAAGAGCAGCAAGAGCTTTTTGTCCTGGCTCCTCTGGTGTGGGAGGAATCCCTGGACGTTCGCAAATGCTGAGCTGGGATCCAGCACCGCTCAGCGTGCGAATGACAGAATCTCTTGGCCTTCGGGAGGCAGCAGAGAGAGAGAGCAGCAGCATGTGTGGAGCTGTGAGTGGGGTTGCCTGGAGACTTGAAGAGCAGCAAGAGCTTTTTCTCCTGTCTCCTCTGGTGTGGGAGGAATCCCTGGACGTTCGCAAATGCTGAGCTGGGATCCAGCACCTCTCAGCGAGCCAGGGACAGGCTCTCTTGGCCTTCGGGAGACTGCAGAAAGAGAGAGAATCAGCATGTGTGGAGCTGTGAGTGGGGTTGCCTGGAGACTTGAAGAGCAGCAACAGCTTTTGGTCCTGGCTCCTCTGGCGTGGGAGGAATCCCTGGACGTTCGCAAATGCTGAGCTGGGATCCAGCACCGCTCAGCGAGCCAGGGACAGGCTCTCTTGGCGTTCGGGAGGCAGCAGAGAGAGAGAGCAGCAGCATGTGTGGAGCTGTGAGTGGGGTTGCCTGGAGACTTGAAGAGCAGCAAGAAGTTTTGGTCATGTATCCTCTGGTGTGGGAGGAATCCCTGGACGTTCGCAAATGCTGAGCTGGGATCCAGCATCACTCAGCGAGCCAGGGACAGAATCTCTTGGCCTTTGGGAGGCTGCAGAAAGACAGAGCAGAAGCATGTGTGGAGCTGTGAATGCGGTTGCCTGGAGACTTGAAGAGCAGCAAGAGCTTTTTGTCCTGGCTCCTCTGGTGTGGGAGGAATCCCTGGACATTCGCAAATGCTGAGCTGGGATCCAGCACCGCTCAGCGTGTGAATGACAGATTCTCTTGGCCTTCGGGAGGCAGCAGAGAGAGAGAGCAGCAGCATGTGTGGAGCTGTGAGTGGGGTTGCCTGGAGACTTGAAGAGCAGCAAGAGGTATTGGTCCTGGCTCCTCTGGCGTGGGAGGAATCCCTGGACGTTCGCAAATGCTGAGCTGGGATCCATCACCTCTCAGCGTGCCAGGGAGAGATTCTCTTGGCCTTTGGGAGGCTGCCGAAAGAGAGAGCAGCAGCATGTGTGGAGCTGTGAGTGGGGTGTCCTGGAGACTTGAAGAGCAGCAAGAGCTTTTTGTCCTGGCTCCTCTGGTGTGGGAGGAATCCCTGGACGTTCGCAAATGCTGAGCTGGGATCCAGCACCTCTCAGCGAGAGAGGGACAGGCTCTCTTGGCCTTCGGGAGACTGCAGAAAGAGAGAGAATCAGCATGTGTGGAGCTGTGAGTGGGGTTGCCTGGAGACTTGAAGAGCAGCAACAGCTTTTGGTCCTGGCTCCTCTGGCGTGGGAGGAATCCCTGGACGTTCGCAAATGCTGAGCTGGGATCCAGCACCGCTCAGCGAGCCAGGGACAGGCTCTCTTGGCGTTCGGGAGGCAGCAGAGAGAGAGAGCAGCAGCATGTGTGGAGCTGTGAGTGGGGTTGCCTGGAGACTTGAAGAGCAGCAAGAAGTTTTGGTCATGTATCCTCTGGTGTGGGAGGAATCCCTGGACATTCGCAAATGCTGAGCTGGGATCCAGCATCACTCAGCGAGCCAGGGACAGAATCTCTTGGCCTTTGGGAGGCTGCAGGAAGAGAGAGCAGCAGTATGTGTGGAGCTGTGAGTGGGGTTGGCTGGAGACTCGAAGAGCAGCAAGAGCTTTTTGTCCTGGCTCCTCTGGTGTGGGAGGAATCCCTGGACATTTGCAAATGCTGAGCTGGGATCCAGCACCGCTCAGCCTGTGAATGACAGATTCTCTTGGCCTTCGGGAGGCAGCAGAGAAAGAGAGCAGCAGCATGTGTGGAGCTGTGAGTGGGGTTGCCTGGAGACTTGAAGAGCAGCAAGAGGTATTGGTCGTGAGACCCTTTGGAGTGAGAGGAATCCCTGGACGTTCGCAAATGCTGAGTTGGGATCCATCACCTCTCAGCGTGCCAGGGAGAGATTCTCTTGGCCTTGGGGAGGCTGCCGAAAGAGAGAGCAGCAGCATGTGTGGAGCTGTGAGTGGGGTTGCCTGGAGACTTGAAGAGCAGCAAGAGCTTTTTGTCCTGGCTCCTCTGGTGTGGGAGGAATCCCTGGACGTTCGCAAATGCTGAGCTGGGATCCAGCACCCCTCAGCGTGCGAATGACAGGCTCTCTTGGCCTTTGGGAGGCAGCAGAAAGAGAGAGCAGCAGCATGTGTGGAGCTGGGAGTGGGGTTGCCTGGAGACTTGAAGAGCAGCAAGAGCTTTTTGTCCTGGCTCCTCTGGCGTGGGAGGAATCCCTGGACGTTCGCAAATGCTGAGCTGGGATCCAGCACCACTGAGCGTGCCAGGGAGAGATTCTCTTCGCCTTTGGGAGGCTGCAGAAAGAGAGAGCAGCAGCATGTGTGGAGCTGTGAATGGGGTTGCCTGGAGACTTGAAGAGCAGCAAGAGCTTTTGGTCTTGAGACCCTTTGGAGTGAGAGGAATCCCTGGACATTCGCAAATGCTGAGCTGGGATCCAGCACCCCTCAGCGAGCCAGGGACAGGCTCTCTTGGCCTTTGGGAGGCTGCAGAAAGACAGAGCAGAAGCATGTGTGGAGCTGGGAGTGGGGTTGCCTGGAGACTTGAAGAGCAGCAAGAGCTTTTTGTCCTGGCTCCTCTGGTGTGCGAGGAATCCCTGGACGTTCGCAAATGCTGAGCTGGGATCCAGCACCGCTCAGCGAGCCAGGGAGAGATTCTCTTGGCCTTTGGGAGGCTGCAGAAAGAGAGAGCATCAGCATGTGTGGAGCTGTGAGTGGGGTTGCCTGGAGACTTGAAGAGCAGCAAGAGCTTTTTGTCCTGGCTCCTCTGGTGTGCGAGGAATCCCTGGACGTTCGCAAATGCTGAGCTGGGATCCAGCACCGCTCAGCGAGCCAGGGACAGGCTCTCTTGGCCTTCGGGAGGCAGCAGAGAGAGAGAGCAGCAGCATGTGTGGAGCTGTGAGTGGGGTTGCCTGGAGACTTGAAGAGCAGCAAGAGCTTTTTGTCGTGGCTCCTCTGGTGTGGGAGGAATCCCTGGATGTTCGCAAATGCTGAGCTGGGATCCAGCACCGCTCAGCGTGCAAATGTCAGATTCTCTTGGCCTTTGGGAGGCAGCAGAGAGAGAGAGCAGCAGCATGTGTGTAGCTGTGAGTGGGGTTGCCTGGAGACTTGAAGAGCAGCAACAGCTTTTGGTCCTGGCTCCTCTGGCGTGGGAGGAATCCCTGGACGTTCGCAAATGCTGAGCTGGGATGCAGCACCGCTCAGCGTGCCAGGGACAGGCTCTCTTGGCCTTTGGGAGGCTGCAGAAAGAGAGAGCAGCAGCATGTGTGGAGCTGTGAATGCGGTTGCCTGGAGACTTGAAGAACGGCAAGAGCTTTATGTCCTGGCTCCTCTGGTGTGGGAGGAATCCCTGGACGTTCGCAAATGCTGAGCTGGGATCCAGCACCACTCAGCGAGCCAGGGAGAGATTCTCTTGGCCTTCGGGAGACTGCAGAAAGAGAGAGCAGCAGCATGTGTGGAGCTGTGAGTGGGGTTGCCTGGAGACTTGAAGAGCAGCAACAACTTTTGGTCCTGGCTCCTCTGGCGTGGGAGGAATCCCTGGACGTTCGCAAATGCTGAGCTGGGATCCAGCACCGCTCAGCGTGCGAATGACAGATTCTCTTGGCCTTTGGGAGGCTGCAGAAAGAGAGAGCAGCAGCATGTGTGGAGCTGTGAGTGGGGTTGGCTGGAGACTTGAAGAGCAGCAAGAGCTTTTTGTCCTGGCTCCTCTGGTGTGGTATGAATCCCTGGACATTCGCAAATGCTGAGCTGGGATCCAGCACCCCTCAGCGTGTGAATGACAGATTCTCTTGGCCTTCGGGAGGCAGCAGAGAGAGAGAGCAGCAGCATGTGTGGAGCTGTGAGTGGGGTGTCCTGGAGACTTGAAGAGCAGCAAGAGCTTTTGGTCTTGAGACCCTTTGGAGTGAGAGGAATCCCTGGACGTTCGCAAATGCTGAGCTGGGATCCAGCACCGGTCAGCGTGCCAGGGAGAGATTCTCTTGGCCTTTGGGAGGCTGCAGAAAGAGAGAGCAGCAGCATGTGTGGAGCTGTGAGTGGGGTTGCCTGGAGACTTGAAGAGCAGCAAGAGCATTTTGTCCTGGCTCCTCTGGGGTGGGAGGAATCCCTGGACGTTCGCAAATGCTGAGCTGGGATCCAGCAACGCTCAGCGAGCCAGGGACAGGCTCTCTTGGCCTTTGGGAGGCTGCAGAAAGAGAGAGCAGCAGCATGTGTGGAGCTGTGAGTGGGGTTGCCTGGAGACTTGAAGAGCAGCAAGAGCATTTTGTCCTGGCTCCTCTGGGGTGGGAGGAATCCCTGGACGTTCGCAAATGCTGAGCTGGGATCCAGCAACGCTCAGCGAGCCAGGGACAGGCTCTCTTGGCCTTTGGGAGGCTGCAGAAAGACAGAGCAGAAGCATGTGTGGAGCTGTGAATGCGGTTGCCTGGAGACTTGAAGAGCAGCAACAGCTTTTGGTCGTGGCTCCTCTGGTGTGGGAGGAATCCCTGGACATTCGCAAATGCTGAGCTGGGATCCAGCACCCCTCAGCGTGCGAATGACAGATTCTCTTGGCCTTTGGGAGGCTGCAGGAAGAGAGAACAGCAGTATGTGTGGAGCTGTGAGTGGGGTTGCCTGGAGACTTGAAGAGCAGCAACAGCTTTTGGTCCTGGCTCCTCTGGCGTGGGAGGAATTCCTGGACGTTCGCCAATGCTGAGCTGGCATCCAGCTCCACTCAGCGAACCAGGGACAGGCTCTCTTGGCCTTCGGGAGGCAGCAGAGAGAGAGAGCAGCAGCACGTGTGGAGCTGTGAGTGGGGTTGCCTGGAGACTTGAAGAACAGCAAGAGCTTTTTTTCCTGGCTCCTCTGGTGTGCGAGGAATCCCTGGACGTTCGCAAATGCTGAGCTGGGATCCAGCACCTCTCAGCGAGCCAGGGACAGGCTCTCTTGGCCTTTGGGAGGCTGCAGAAAGAGAGAGCAGCAGCATGTGTGGAGCTGGGAGAGGGGTTGCCTGGAGACTTGAAGAACAGCAAGAGCTTTTTGTCCTGGCTCCTCTGGTGTGCGAGGAATCCCTGGACGTTCGCAAATGCTGAGCTGGGATCCAGCATAACTCAGCGTGCCAGGGAGAGATTCTCTTGGCCTTCGGGAGACTGCAGAAAGAGAGAGCAGCAGCATGTGTGGAGCTGTGAGTGGGGTTGGCTGGAGACTTGAAGAGCAGCAACAGCTTTTTGTCCTGGCTCCTCTGGCGTGGGAGGAATCCCTGGACGTTCGCAAATGCTGAGCTGGGATCTAGCACCGCTCAGCGAGCCAGGGACAGGCTCTCTTGGCCTTTGGGAGGCTGCAGGAAGAGAGAGCAGCAGCATGTGTGGAGCTGTGAGTGGGGCTGCCTGGAGACGTGAAGAGCAGCAAGAGCTTTTTGTCCTGGCTCCTCTGGTGTGGGAGGAATCCCTGGACGTTCGCAAATGCTGAGCTGGGATCCAGCACCGCTCAGCGAGCCAGGGAGAGATTCTCTTGGCCTTTGGGAGACTGCAGAAAAAGAGAGCAGCAGCATGTGTGGAGCTGTGAATGGAGTTGCCTGGAGACTTGAAGAGCAGCAAGAGCTTTTGGTCTTGAGGCCCTTTGGAGTGAGAGGAATCCCTGGACATTCGCAAATGCTGAGCTGGGATCCAGCACCGCTCAGCGAGCCAGGGACAGGCTCTCTTGGCCTTCGGGAGACTGCAGAAAGAGAGAGCAGCAGCATGTGTGGAGCTGTGAGTGGGGTGGCCTGGAGACTTGAATAGCAGCAACAGCTTTTTGTCCTGGCTCCTCTGGCGTGGGAGGAATCCCTGGAGATTCGCAAATGCTGAGCTGGGATCCAGCACCGCTCAGCGAGCCAGGGCCAGGCTCTCTTGGCCTTTGGGAGGCTGCAGAAAGAGAGAGCAGCAGCATGTGTGGAGCTGTGAGTGGGGTTGCCTGGAGACTTGAAGAGCAGCAAGAGCTTTTTGTCCTGGCTCCTCTGGTGTGGGAGGAATCCCTGGACGTTCGCAAATGCTGAGCTGGGATCCAGCACCGCTCAGCGAGCCAGGGAGAGATTCTCTTGGCCTTTGGGAGGCAGCAGAGAGAGAGAGCAGCAGCATGTGTGTAGCTGTGAGTGGGGTTGCCTGGAGACTTGAAGAGCAGCAAGAGCTTTTTGTCCTGGCTCCTCTGGTGTGTGAGGAATCCCTGGACGTTCGCAAATGCTGAGCTGGGATCCAGCACCGCTCAGCGTGCCAGGGAGAGATTCTCTTGGCCTTTGGGAGGCTGCAGAAAGAGAGAGCAGCAGCATGTGTGGAGCTGTGAATGGGGTTGCCTGGAGACTTGAAGAGCAGCAAGAGCTTTTTGTCGTGGCTCCTCTGGCGTGGGAGGAATCCCTGGACGTTCGCAAATGCTGAGCTGGGATCCAGCACCTCTCAGCGAGCCAGGGACAGGCTCTCTTGGCCTTTGGGAGGCTGCAGAAAGAGAGAGCAGCAGCATGTGTGGAGCTGTGAGTGGGGTTGCCTGGAGACTTGAAGAACAGCAAGAGCTTTTTGTCCTGGCTCCTCTGGCGTGGGAGGAATCCCTGGACGTTCGCAAATGCTGAGCTGGGATCCAGCACCCCTCAGCGTGCCAGGGACAGGCTCTCTTGGCATTTGGGAGGCAGTACAGAGAGAGAACAGCAGCATGTGTGGAGCTGTGAGTGGGGTTGCCTGGAGACTTGAAGAACAGCAAGAGCTTTTTTTCCTGGCTCCTCTGGTGTGCGAGGAATCCCTGGACGTTCGCAAATGCTGAGCTGGGATCCAGCACCGCTCAGCGAGCCAGGGACAGGCTCTCTTGGCCTTTGGGAGGCTGCAGAAAGAGAGAGCAGCAGCATGTGTGGAGCTGTGAGTGGGGTTGCCTGGAGACTTCAAGAGCAGCAAGAGCTTTTGGTCGTGGCTCCTCTGGTGTGGGAGGAATCCCTGGACGTTCGCAAATGCTGAGCTGGGATCCAGCACCGCTCAGCGAGCCAGGGAGAGATTCTCTTGGCCTTCGGGAGGCTGCAGAAAGAGAGAGCAGCAGCATGTGTGTAGCTGTGAGTTGGGTTGCCTGGAGACGTGAAGAGCAGCAACAGCTTTTGGTGGTGGTTCGTCTGGTGTGCGAGGAATCCCTGGACGTTCGCAAATGCTGAGCTGGGATCCAGCACCGCTCAGCGTGCCAGGGAGAGATTCTCTTGGCCTTTGGGAGGCTGCAGGAAGAGAGAGCAGCAGTATGTGTGGAGCTGTGAATGGGGTTGCCTGGAGACTTGAAGAGCAGCAAGAGCTTTTTGTCGTGGCTCCTCTGGCGTGGGAGGAATCCCTGGACGTTCACAAATGCTGAGCTGGGATCCAGTACCTCTCAGCGAGCCAGGGACAGGCTCTCTTGGCCTTTGGGAGGCTGCAGAAAGAGAGAGCAGCAGCATGTGTGGAGCTGGGAGTGGGGTTGCCTGGAGACTTGAAGAACAGCAAGAGCTTTTTGTCCTGGCTCCTCTGGTGTGGGAGGAATCCCTGGACGTTCACAAATGCTGAGCTGGGATCCAGCACCGCTCAGCGAGCCAGGGACAGGCTCTCTTGGCCTTTCGGAGGCTGCAGAAAGAGAGAGAAATAGCGTTCGTAGGGCTGTGAATGGGGTTGCCTGGAGACGTGAAGAGCAGCAACAGCTTTTGGTGGTGGTTCGTCTGGTGTGCGAGGAATCCCTGGACATTCGCAAATGCTGAGCTGGGATCCAGCTATCCTCAGCGTGCGAATGACAGATTCTCTTGGCCTTTGTGAGACTGCAGAAAGAGAGAGCATCAGCATGTGTGGAGCTGTGAGTGGGGTTGCCTGGAGACTTGAAGAGCAGCAAGAGCTTTTTGTCCTGGCTCCTCTGGTGTGGGAGGAATCCCTGGACATTCGCAAATGCTGAGCTGGGATCCAGCACCCCTCAGCGTGCGAATGACAGATTCTCTTGGCCTTCGGGAGGCAGCAGATAAAGAGAGCAGCAGCATGTGTGGAGCTGTGAGTGGGGTTGCCTGGAGACTTGAAGAACAGCAAGAGCTTTTTGTCCTGTCTCCTCTGGCGTGGGAGGAATCCCTGGACGTTCGATAATGCTGAGCTGGGATCCAGCACCGCTCAGCGTGTGAATGACAGGCTCTCTTGGCCTTCGGGAGACTGCAGAAAGAGAGAGCAGCAGCATGTGTGGAGCTGGGAGTGGGGTTGCCTGGAGACTTGAAGAGCAGCAAGAGCTTTTTGTCCTGGCTCCTCTGGTGTGGGAGGAATCCCTGGACGTTCGCAAATGCTGAGCTGGGATCCAGCACCGCTCAGCGTGCCAGGGACAGGCTCTCTTGGCCTTTGGGAGGCTGCAGAAAGAGAGAGCAGCAGCATGTGTGGAGCTGTGAATGGGGTTGCCTGGAGACTTGAAGAGCAGCAAGAGCTTTTGGTCGTAAGACCCTTTGGAGTGAGAGGAATCCCTGGACATTCGCAAATGCTGAGCTGGGATCCAGCACCGCTCAGCGTGCGAATGACAGATTCTCTTGGCCTTTGGGAGGCTGCAGGAAGAGAGAGCAGCAGTATGTGTGGAGCTGTGAGTGGGGTTGGCTGGAGACTCGAAGAGCAGCAAGAGCTTTTTGTCCTGGCTCCTCTGGTGTGGGAGGAATCACTGGACATTCGCAAATGCTGAGCTGGGATCCAGTACCCCTCAGCGTGTGAATGACAGATTCTCTTGGCCTTCGGGAGGCAGCAGAGAGAGAGAGCAGCAGCATGTGTGGAGCTGTGAGTGGGGTTGCCTGGAGACTTGAAGAGCAGCAAGAGGTATTGGTCGTGAGACCCTTTGGAGTGAGAGGAATCCCCGGACGTTCGCAAATGCTGAGCTGGGATCCATCACCTCTCAGCGTGCCAGGGAGAGATTCTCTTGGCCTTTGGGAGGCAGCAGAAAGAGAGAGCAGCAGCATGTGTGGAGCTGTGAGGGGGGTTGCCTGGAGATGTGAAGAGCAGCAAGAGCTTTTTGTCCTGGCTCATCTAGTGTGGGATGAATCCCTGGACATTCGCAAATGCTGAGCTGGGATCCAGCACCGCTCAGCGAGCCAGGGACAGGCTCTCTTGGCCTTTGGGAGGCTGCAGAAAGAGAGAGCAGCAGCATGTGTGGAGCTGTGAGTGGGGTTGCCTGGAGACTTGAAGAGCAGCAACAGCTTTTTGTCCTGGCTCCTCTGGCGTGGGAGGAATCCCTGGAGATTCGCAAATGCTGAGCTGGGATCCAGCACCGCTCAGCGAGCCAGGGACAGGCTCTCTTGGCCTTTGGGAGGCTGCAGAAAGAGAGAGCAGCAGCATGTGTGGAGCTGTGAGTGGGGTTGCCTGGAGACTTGAAGAGCAGCAACAGCTTTTGGTCGTGGCTCCTCTGGTGTGGGAGGAATCCCTGGACGTTCGCAAATGCTGAGCTGGGATCCAGCACCGCTCAGCGTGCCAGGGACAGGCTCTCTTGGCCTTTGGGAGGCTGCAGAAAGAGAGAGCAGCAGCATGTGTGGAGCTGTGAATGGGGTTGCCTGGAGACCTGAAGAGCAGCAAGAGCTTTTGGTCGTAAGACCCTTTGGAGTGAGAGGAATCCCTGGACATTCGCAAATGCTGAGCTGGGATCCAGCACCGCTCAGCGTGCCAGGGAGAGATTCTCTTGGCCTTTGGGAGGCTGCAGGAAGAGAGAGCAGCAGTATGTGTGGAGCTGTGAGTGGGGTTGGCTGGAGACTCGAAGAGCAGCAAGAGCTTTTTGTCCTGGCTCCTCTGGTGTGGGAGGAATCACTGGACATTCGCAAATGCTGAGCTGGGATCCAGCACCCCTCAGCGTGTGAATGACAGATTCTCTTGGCCTTCGGGAGGCAGCAGAGAAAGAGAGCAGCAGCATGTGTGGAGCTGTGAGTGGGGTTGCCTGGAGACTTGAAGAGCAGCAAGAGGTATTGGTCGTGAGACCCTTTGGAGTGAGAGGAATCCCCGGACGTTCGCAAATGCTGAGCTGGGATCCATCACCTCTCAGCGTGCCAGGGAGAGATTCTCTTGGCCTTTGGGAGGCTGCAGAAAGAGAGAGCAGCAGCATGTGTGGAGCTGTGAGTGGGGTTGCCTGGAGATGTGAAGAGCAGCAAGAGCTTTTTGTCCTGGCTCATCTAGTGTGGGATGAATCCCTGGACATTCGCAAATGCTGAGCTGGGATCCAGCACCGCTCAGCGAGCCAGGGACAGGCTCTCTTGGCCTTCGGGAGACTGCAGAAAGAGAGAGCAGCAGCATGTGTGGAGCTGTGAGTGGGGTTGCCTGGAGACTTGAAGAGCAGCAACAGCTTTTTGTCCTGGCTCCTCTGGCGTGGGAGGAATCCCTGGAGATTCGCAAATGCTGAGCTGGGATCCAGCACCGCTCAGCGAGCCAGGGAGAGATTCTCTTGGCCTTTGGGAGGCTGCAGAAAGAGAGAGCAGCAGCATGTGTGGAGCTGTGAGTGGGGTTGCCTGGAGACTTGAAGAGCAGCAAGAGCTTTTGGTCCTGGCTCCTCTGGTGTGGGAGGAATCCCTGGACGTTCGCAAATGCTGAGCTGGGATCCAGCACCCCTCAGCGAGCCAGGGACAGGCTCTCTTGGCCTTTCGGAGGCTGCAGAAAGAGAGAGAAATAGCGTTCGTAGGGCTGTGAATGGGGTTGCCTGGAGACGTGAAGAGCAGCAACAGCTTTTGGTGGTGGTTCGTCTGGTGTGCGAGGAATCCCTGGACATTCGCAAATGCTGAGCTGGGATCCAGCACCCCTCAGCGTGCGAATGACAGGCTCTCTTGGCCTTCGGGAGACTGCAGAAAGAGAGAGCAGCAGCATGTGTGGAGCTGTGAGTGGGGTTGCCTGGAGACTTGAAGAGCAGCAAGAGCTTTTTGTCCTGGCTCCTTTGGGGTGGGAAGAATCCCTGGACGTTCGCAAATGCTGAGCTGGGATCCAGCACCACTCAGCGTGCGAATGACAGATTGTCTTGGCCTTCGGGAGGCTGCAGAAAGAGAGAGCAGCAGCATGTGTGGAGCTGTGAATGGGGCTGCCTGGAGACTTGAAGAGCAGCAAGAGCTTTTGGTCTTGAGACCCTTTGGCGTGGGAGGAATCCCTGGACGTTCGCAAATGCTGAGCTGGGATCCAGCACCGCTCAGCGTGCGAATGACAGATTCTCTTGGTTTTTGGGAGGCTGCAGGAAGAGAGGGCAGTATTATGTGTGTAGCTGTGAGTGGGGTTGCCTGGAGACTTGAAGAGCAGCAAGAGCTTTTTGTCCTGGCTCCTCTGGCGTGGGAGGAATCCCTGGACGTTCGCAAATGCTGAGCTGGGATCCAGCACCCCTCAGCGTGTGAATGACAGGCTCTCTTGGCCTTCGGGAGGCAGCAGAGAGAGAGAGCAGCAGCATGTGTGTAGCTGTGAGTGGGGTTGCCTGGAGACGTGAAGAGCAGCAAGAGCTTTTGGTCCTGGCTCGTCTGGTGTGGGAGGAATCCCTGGACGTTCGCAAATGCTGAGCTGGGATCCAGCACCGCTCAGCGTGCGAATGACAGATTCTCTTGGCCTTTGGGAGGCTGCAGGAAGAGAGAGCAGCAGCATGTGTGGAGCTGTGAATGGGGTTGCCTGGAGACTTGAAGAGCAGCAAGAGCTTTTGGTCGTAAGACCCTTTGGAGTGAGAGGAATCCCTGGACATTCGCAAATGCTGAGCTGGGATCCAGCACCGCTCAGCGTGCGAATGACAGATTCTCTTGGCCTTTGGGAGGCTGCAGGAAGAGAGAGCAGCAGTATGTGTGGAGCTGTGAGTGGGGTTGGCTGGAGACTCGAAGAGCAGCAAGAGCTTGTTGTCCTGGCTCCTCTGGTGTGGGAGGAATCCCTGGACATTCGCAAATGCTGAGCTGGGATCCAGCACCGCTCAGCGTGTGAATGACAGATTCTCTTGGCCTTCGGGAGGCAGCAGAGAAACAGAGCAGCAGCATGTGTGGAGCTGTGAGTGGGGTTGCCTGGAGACTTGAAGAGCAGCAAGAGGTATTGGTCGTGAGACCCTTTGGAGTGAGAGGAATCCCCGGACGTTCGCAAATGCTGAGCTGGGATCCATCACCTCTCAGCGTGCCAGGGAGAGATTCTCTTGGCCTTCGGGAAGCAGCAGAGAGAGAGAGCAGCAGCATGTGTGGAGCTGTGAGTGGGGTTGCCTGGAGACTTGAAGAGCAGCAAGAGCTTTTTGTCCTGGCTCATCTAGTGTGGGATGAATCCCTGGACATTCGCAAATGCTGAGCTGGGATCCAGCACCCCTCAGTGTGCGAATGACAGATTCTCTTGGCCTTCGGGAAGCAGCAGAGAGAGAGAGCAGCAGCATGTGTGGAGCTGGGAGTGGGGTTGCCTGGAGACGTGAAGAGCAGCAAGAGCTTTTTGTCCTGGCTCCTCTGGCGTGGGAAGAATCCCTGGACGTTCGCAAATGCTGAGCTGGGATCCAGCACCGCTCAGCGTGCGAATGACAGATTCTCTTGGCCTTTGGGAGGCTGCAGGAAGAGAAGGCAGCAATATGTGTGGAGCTGTGAGTGGGGTTGCCTGCAGACTTGAAGAGCAGCAAGAGCTTTTTGTCCTGGCTCCTCTGGTGTGGGAGAAATCCCTGGACATTCGCAAATGCTGAGCTGGGATCCAGCACCGCTCAGCGTGTGAATGACAGATTCTCTTGGCCTTTGGGAGGCAGCAGAGAAAGAGAGCAGCAGCATGTGTGGAGCTGTGAGTGGGGTTGCCTGGAGACTTGAAGAGCAGCAAGAGCTTTTTGTCCTGGCTCCTCTGGCGTGGGAGGAATCCCTGGACGTTCGCAAATGCTGAGCTGGGATCCAGCACCGCTCAGCGAGCCAGGGACAGGCTCTCTTGGCCTTCGGGAGGCAGTAGAGAGAGAGCATCAGCATGTGTGGAGCTGTGAGTGGGGTTGCCTGGAGACTTGAAGAGCAGCAAGAGCTTTTTGTCCTGGCTCCTCTGGTGTGGGAGGAATCCCTGGACGTTCGCAAATGCTGAGCTGGGATCCAGCACCGCTCAGCGTGTGAATGACAGATTCTCTTGGCAGTCGAGCGGCAGCAGAGAGAGAGAGCAGCAGTATGTGTGTAGCTGTGAGTGGGGTTGCCTGGAGACTTGAAGAGCAGCAAGAGCTTTTTGTCCTGGCTCCTCTGGCGTGGGAGGAATCCCTGGACGTTCGCAAATGCTGAGCTGGGATCCAGCACCGCTCAGCGAGCCAGGGACAGGCTCTCTTGGCCTTCGGGAGACTGCAGAAAGAGAGAGCAGCAGCATGTGTGGAGCTGGGAGTGGGGTTGCCTGGAGACTTGAAGAGCAGCAACAGCTTTTGGTCCTGGCTCCTCTGGTGTGGGAGGAATCCCTGGACGTTCGCAAATGCTGAGCTGGGATCCAGCACCGCTCAGCGAGCCAGGGACAGGCTCTCTTGGCCTTCGGGAGACTGCCGAAAGAGAGAGCAGCAGCATGTGTGGAGCTGTGAATGCAGTTGCCTGGAGACTTGAAGAGCAGCAAGAGCTTTTTGTCCTGGCTCCTTTGGGGTGGGAAGAATCCCTGGACGTTCGCAAATGCTGAGCTGGGATCCAGCACCGCTCAGCGTGCGAATGACAGATTCTCTTGGCCTTTGGGAGGCTGCAGGAAGAGAGAGCAGCAGTATGTGTGGAGCTGGGAGTGGGGTTGGCTGGAGACTCGAAGAGCAGCAAGAGCTTTTTGTCCTGGCTCCTCTGGTGTGGGAGGAATCCCTGGACATTCGCAAATGCTGAGCTGGGATCCAGCACCCCTCAGCGTGTGAATGACAGATTCTCTTGGCCTTCGGGAGGCAGCAGAGAAAGAGAGCAGCAGCATGTGTGGAGCTGTGAGTGGGGTTGCCTGGAGACTTGAAGAGCAGCAAGAGGTATTGGTCTTGAGACCCTTTGGAGTGAGAGGAATCCCTGGACGTTCGCAGATGCTGAGCTGGGATCCAGCAACGCTCAGCGAGCCAGGGACAGGCTCTCTTGGCCTTTGGGAGGCTGCAGAAAGAGAGAGCATCAGCATGTGTGGAGCTGTGAGTGGGGTTGCCTGGAGACTTGAAGAGCAGCAAGACCTTTTTGTCCTGGCTCCTCTGGTGTGGGAGGAATCCCTGGACGTTCGCAAATGCTGAGCTGGGATCCAGCACCGCTCAGCGAGCCAGGGACAGGCTCTCTTGGCCTTCGGAAGGCACCAGAGAGAGAGAGCAGCAGCATGTGTGGAGCTGTGAGTGGGGTGTCCTGGAGACTTGAAGAGCAGCAAGAGCTTTTTGTCCTGGCTCCTCTGGTGTGGGAGGAATCCCTGGACGTTCGCAAATGCTGAGCTGGGATCCAGCACCCCTCAGCGTGCGAATGACAGGCTCTCTTGGCCTTCGGGAGGCAGCAGAGAGAGAGAGCAGCAGCATGTGTGGAGCTGTGAGTGGGGCTCCCTGGAGACTTGAAGAGCAGCAAGATCTTTTGGTCTTGAGACTCTTTGGCGTGGGAGGAATCCCTGGACGTTCGCAAATGCTGAGCTGGGATCCAGCACCGCTCAGCGTGCGACTGACAGATTCTCTTGGCCTTTGGGAGGCTGCAGGAAGAGAGGGCAGCAGTATGTGTGGAGCTGTGAGTGGGGTTGCCTGGAGAGTTGAAGAGCAGCAAGAGCTTTTTGTCCTGGCTCCTCTGGTGTGGGAGAAATCCCTGGACATTCGCAAATGCTGAGCTGGGATCCAGCACCGCTCAGCGTGCCAGGGAGAGATTCTCTTGGCCTTCGGGAGGCAGCAGAGAGAGAGAGCAGCAGCATGTGTGGAGCTGTGAGTGGGGTTGCCTGGAGACTTGAAGAGCAGCAAGAGCTTTTAGTCGTGAGACCCTTTGGTGTGGGAGGAATCCCTGGACATTCGCAAATGCTGAGCTGGGATCCAGCACCGCTCAGCGAGCCAGGGACAGGCTCTCTTGGCCTTCGGTAGGCACCAGAGAGAGAGAGCAGCAGCATGTGTGGAGCTGTGAGTGGGGTTGCCTGGAGACTTGAAGAGCAGCAAGAGCTTTTTGTCCTGGCTCCTTTGGGGTGGGAAGAATCCCTGGACGTTCGCAAATGCTGAGCTGGGATCCAGCACCGCTCAGCGTGCGAATGACAGATTCTCTTGGCCTTTGGGAGGCTGCAGGAAGAGAAGGCAGCAGTATGTGTGGAGCTGTGAGTGGGGTTGCCTGGAGACTTGAAGAGCAGCAAGAGCTTTTTGTCCTGGCTCCTCTGGTGTGGGAGAAATCCCTGGACATTCGCAAATGCTGAGCTGGGATCCAGCACCGCTCAGCGTGTGAATGACAGATTCTCTTGGCCTTCGGGAGGCAGCAGAGAAAGAGAGCAGCAGCATGTGTGGAGCTGTGAGTGGGGTTGCCTGGAGACTTGAAGAGCAGCAACAGCTTTTTGTCCTGGCTCCTCTGGCGTGGGAGGAATCCCTGGACGTTCGCAAATGCTGAGCTGGGATCCAGCACCGCTCAGCGAGCCAGGGACAGGCTCTCTTGGCCTTCGGGAGGCAGCAGAGAGAGAGAGCAGCAGCATGTGTGGAGCTGTGAGTGGGGTTGCCTGGAGACTTGAAGAGCAGCAAGAGCTTTTTGTCCTGTCTCCTTTGGTGTGCGAGGAATCCCTGGACGTTCGCAAATGCTGAGCTGGGATCCAGCACCGCTCAGCGTGCGAATGACAGATTCTCTTGGCTTTCGGGAGGCAGCAGAGAGAGAGAGCAGCAGCATGTGTGGAGCTGGGAGTGGGGTTGCCTGGAGACTTGAAGAGCAGCAACAGCTTTTTGTCCTGGCTCCTCTGGCGTGGGAGGAATCCCTGGACGTTCGCAAATGCTGAGCTGGGATCCAGCACCGCTCAGCGAGCCAGGGACAGGCTCTCTTGGCCTTCGGGAGACTGCCGAAAGAGAGAGCAGCAGCATGTGTGGAGCTGTGAATGCAGTTGCCTGGAGACTTGAAGAGCAGCAAGAGCTTTTTGTCCTGGCTCCTTTGGGGTGGGAAGAATCCCTGGACGTTCGCAAATGCTCAGCGGGGATCCAGCACCGCTCAGCGTGCGAATGACAGATTCTCTTGGCCTTCGGGAGGCAGCAGAGAGAGAGAGCAGCAGCATGTGTGGAGCTGGGAGTGGGGTTGCCTGGAGACTTGAAGAACAGCAAGAGCTTTTGGTCTTGAGACTCTTTGGAGTGAGAGGAATCCCTGGACATTCGCAAATGCTGAGCTGGGATCCAGCACCGCTCAGCGTGCGAATGACAGATTCTCTTGGCCTTTGGGAGGCTGCAGAAAGAGAGAGCAGCAGCATGTGTGAGGCTGTGAGTGGGGCTGCCTGGAGACTTGAAGAGCAGCAAGAGCTTTTGGTCTTGAGACTCTTTGGAGTGAGAGGAATCCCTGGACGTTCGCAAATGCTGAGCTGGGATCCAGCACCGCTCAGCGTGCGAATGACAGATTCTCTTGGCCTTTGGGAGGCTGCAGGAAGAGAGAGCAGCAGTATGTGTGGAGCTGTGAGTGGGGTTGGCTGGAGACTCGAAGAGCAGCAAGAGCTTTTTGTCCTGGCTCCTCTGGTGTGGGAGGAATCCCTGGACATTCGCAAATGCTGAGCTGGGATCCAGCACCCCTCAGCGTGTGAATGACAGATTCTCTTGGCCTTCGGGAGGCAGCAGAGAAAGAGAGCAGCAGCATGTGTGGAGCTGTGAGTGGGGTTGCCTGGAGACTTGAAGAGCAGCAAGAGCTTTTGGTCTTGAGACCCTTTGGAGTGAGAGGAATCCCTGGACGTTCGCAAATGCTGAGCTGGGATCCAGCACCGCTCAGCGTGCCAGGGACAGGCTCTCTTGGCCTTTGGGAGGCTGCAGAAAGAGAGAGCATCAGCATGTGTGGAGCTGTGAGTGGGGTTGCCTGGAGACTTGAAGAGCAGCAAGAGCTTTTTGTCCTGGCTCCTCTGGTGTGGGAGGAATCCCTGGACGTTCGCAAATGCTGAGCTGAGATCCAGCACCGCTCAGCGAGCCAGGGACAGGCTCTCTTGGCCTTCGGAAGGCACCAGAGAGAGAGAGCAGCAGCATGTGTGGAGCTGTGAGTGGGGTTGCCTGCAGACTTGAAGAGCAGCAAGAGCTTTTTGTCCTGGCTCTTCTGGTGTGGGAGGAATCCCTGGACGTTCGCAAATGCTGAGCTGGGATCCAGCACCCCTCAGCGTGCGAATGACAGATTCTCTTGGCCTTCGGGAGGCAGCAGAGAAAGAGAGCAGCAGCATGTGTGGAGCTGTGAGTGGGGCTCCCTGGAGACTTGAAGAGCAGCAAGATCTTTTGGTCTTGAGACTCTTTGGCGTGGGAGGAATCCCTGGACGTTCGCAAATGCTGAGCTGGGATCCAGCACCGCTCAGCGTGCGACTGACAGATTCTCTTGGCCTTTGGGAGGCTGCAGGAAGAGAGGGCAGCAGTATGTGTGGAGCTGTGAGTGGGGTTGGCTGGAGACTTGAAGAGCAGCAAGAGCTTTTTGTCCTGTCTCCTCTGGTGTGGGAGAAATCCCTGGACATTCGCAAATGCTGAGCTGGGATCCAGCACCGCTCAGCGTGCGAATGACAGATTCTCTTGGCCTTCGGGAGGCAGCAGAGAAAGAGAGCAGCAGCATGTGTGGAGCTGTGAGTGGGGTTGCCAGGAGATTTGAAGAGCAGCAAGAGCTTTTTGTCCTGGCTCCTCTGGTGTGGGAGGAATCCCTGGACGTTCGCAAATGCTGAGCTGGGATCCAGCACCGCTCAGCGAGCCAGGGACAGGCTCTCTTGGCCTTCGGGAGGCACCAGAGAGAGAGAGCAGCAGCATGTGTGGAGCTGTGAGTGGGGTTGGCTGGAGACGTGAAGAGCAGCAAGAGCTTTTTGTCCTGGCTCCTCTGGTGTGCGAGGAATCCCTGGACGTTCGCAAATGCTGAGCTGGGATCCAGCACCGCTCAGCGTGTGAATGACAGATTCTCTTGGCCTCTGGGAGGCTGCAGAAAGAGAGAGCAGAAGCATGTGTGGAGCTGTGAGTGGGGTTGCCTGGAGACTTGAAGAGCAGCAAGAGCTATTGGTCTTGAGACCCTTTGGAGTGATAGGAATCCCTGGACGTTCGCAAATGCTGAGCTGGGATCCAGCACCTCTCAGTGTGCCAGGGAGAGATTCTCTTGGCCTTCGGGAGGCTGCAGAAAGAGAGAGCAGCAGCATGTGTGGAGCTGGGAGTGGGGTTGCCTGGAGACTTGAAGAGCAGCAAGAGCTTTTTGTCCTGGCTCCTCTGGCGTGCGAGGAATCCCTGGACATTCGCAAATGCTGAGCTGGGATCCAGCAATCGTCAGCGTGCGAATGACAGATTCTCTTGGCCTTCGGGAGGCAGCAGAGAGAGAGAGCAGCAGCATGTGTGGAGCTGTGAGTGGGGTTGCCTGGAGACTTGAAGAGCAGCAAGAGCTTTTTGTCCTGGCTCCTCTGGCGTGGGAGGAATCCCTGGATGTTCGCAAATGCTGAGCTGGGATCCAGCATCGCTCAGCGTGCCAGGGACAGGCTCTCTTGGCCTTTGGGAGGCTGCAGAAAGAGAGAGCATCAGCATGTGTGGAGCTGTGAGTGGGGTTGCCTGGAGACTTGAAGAGCAGCAAGAGCTTTTTGTCCTGGCTCCTCTGGTGTGGGAGGAATCCCTGGACGTTCGCAAATGCTGAGCTGGGATCCAGCATCTCTCAGCGAGCCAGGGACAGGCTCTCTTGGCCTTCGGGAGGCAGCAGAGAGAGAGAGCAGCAGCATGTGTGGAGCTGTGAATGCAGTTGCCTGGAGACTTGAAGAGCAGCAAGAGCTTTTTGTCCTGGCTCCTTTGGGGTGGGAAGAATCCCTGGACGTTCGCAAATGCTGAGCTGGGATCCAGCACCGCTCAGCGTGCGAATGACAGATTCTCTTGGTCTTCGGGAGGCAGCAGAGAAAGGGAACAGCAGCATGTGTGTAGCTGTGAGTGGGGTTGCCTGGAGACTTGAAGAGCAGCAAGAGCTTTTGGTCCTGGCTCCTCTGGCGTGGGAGGAATCCCTGGACGTTCGCAAATGCTGAGCTGGGATCCAGCACCGCTCAGCGAGCCAGGGAGAGATTCTCTTGGCCTTCGGGAGGCTGCAGAAAGAGAGAGCAGCAACATGTGTGGAGCTGTGAGTGGGGTGTCCTGGAGACTTGAAGAGCAGCAAGAGCTTTTTGTCCTGGCTCCTTTGGGGTGGGAAGAATCCCTGGACGTTCGCAAATGCTGAGCTGGGATCCAGCACCGCTCAGCGTGCGAATGACAGATTCTCTTGGCCTTCGGGAGGCAGCAGAGAGAGAGAGCAGCAGCATGTGTGGAGCTGGGAGTGGGGTTGCCTGGAGACTTGAAGAACAGCAAGAGCTTTTGGTCTTGAGACTCTTTGGTGTGAGAGGAATACCTGGACATTCGCAAATGCTGAGCTGGGATCCAGCACCGCTCAGCGTGCCAGGGACAGGCTCTCTTGGCCTTTGGGAGGCTGTAAAAAGAGAGAGAAATAGCGTTCGTAGGGCTGTGAATGGGGTTGCCTGGAGACTTGAAGAGCAGCAACAGCTTTTGGTGGTGGCTCGTCTGGTGTGCGAGGAATATTTGGACATTCACAAATGCTGAGCTGGGATCCAGCACCGCTCAGCGAGCCAGGGAGAGATTCTCTTGGCCTTTGGGAGGCTGCAGAAAGAGAGAGCAGCAGCATGTGTGGAGCTGGGAGTGGGGTTGCCTGGAGACTTGAAGAGCAGCAAGAGCTTTTTGTCCTGTCTCCTCTGGTGTGCGAGGAATCCCTGGACGTTCGCAAATGCTGAGCTGGGATCCAGCACCGCTCAGCGAGCCAGGAACAGGCTCTCTTGGCCTTCAGGAGAGTACAGAAAGAGAGAGCAGCAGCATGTGTGGAGCTGTGAGTGGGGTGTCCTGGAGACTTGAAGAGCAGCAAGAGCTTTTTGTCCTGGCTCCTTTGGGGTGGGAAGAATCCCTGGACGTTCGCAAATGCTGAGCTGGGATCCAGCACCGCTCAGCGTGCGAATGACAGATTCTCTTGGCCTTCGGGAGGCAGCAGAGAGAGAGAGCAGCAGCATGTGTGGAGCTGTGAATGGGGCTGCCTGGAGACTTGAAGAGCAGCAAGATCTTTTGGTCTTGAGACTCTTTGGCGTGGGAGGAATCCCTGGACGTTCGCAAATGCTGAGCTGGGATCCAGCACCGCTCAGCGTGCGAATGACAGATTCTCTTGGCCTTTGGGAGGCTGCAGGAAGAGAAGGCAGCAGTATGTGTGGAGCTGTGAGTGGGGTTGCCTGGAGACTTGAAGAGCAGCAAGAGCTTTTTGTCCTGGCTCCTCTGGTGTGGGAGAAATCCCTGGACATTCGCAAATGCTGAGCTGGGATCCAGCACCGCTCAGCGTGTGAATGACAGATTCTCTTGGCCTTCGGGAGGCAGCAGAGAAAGAGAGCAGCAGCATGTGTGGAGCTGTGAGTGGGGTTGCCTGGAGACGTGAAGAGCAGCAAGAGCTTTTTGTCCTGGCTCCTCTGGTGTGGGAGGAATCCCTGGACGTTCGCAAATGCTGAGCTGGGATCCAGCACCGCTCAGCGAGCCAGGGACAGGCTCTCTTGGCCTTCGGGAGGCACCAGAGAGAGAGAGCATCAGCATGTGTGGAGCTGTGAGTGGGGTTGCCTGGAGACTTGAAGAGCAGCAAGAGCTTTTTGTCCTGGCTCCTCTGGTGTGGGAGGAATCCCTGGACGTTCGCAAATGCTGAGCTGGGATCCAGCACCGCTCAGCGTGCGAATGACAGATTCTCTTGGCAGTCGAGCGGCAGCAGAGAGAGAGAGCAGCAGTATGTGTGTAGCTGTGAGTGGGGTTGCCAGGAGACTTGAAGAGCAGCAAGAGCTTTTTGTCCTGGCTCCTCTGGCGTGGGAGGAATCCCTGGATGTTCGCAAATGGTGAGATGGGATCCAGCACCGCTCAGCGTGCCAGGGACAGGCTCTCTTGGCCTTTGGGAGGCTGCAGAAAGAGAGAGCATCAGCATGTGTGGAGCTGTGAGTGGGGTTGCCTGGAGACTTGAAGAGCAGCAACAGCTTTTTGTCCTGGCTCCTCTGGCGTGGGAGGAATCCCTGGACGTTCGCAAATGCTGAGCTGGGATCCAGCACCGCTCAGCGAGCCAGGGACAGGCTCTCTTGGCCTTCGGGGGGCAGCAGAGAGAGAGAGCAGCAGCATGTGTGGAGCTGTGAGTGGGGTTGGCTGGAGACGTGAAGAGCAGCAAGAGCTTTTTGTCCTGGCTCCTCTGGTGTGCGAGGAATCCCTGGACGTTCGCAAATGCTGAGCTGGGATCCAGCACCGCTCAGCGTGTGAATGACAGATTCTCTTGGCCTCTGGGAGGTTGCAGAAAGAGAGAGCAGAAGCATGTGTGGAGCTGTGAGTGGGGTTGCCTGGAGACTTGAAGAGCAGCAAGAGCTATTGGTCTTGAGACCCTTTGGAGTGATAGGAATCCCTGGACGTTCGCAAATGCTGAGCTGGGATCCAGCACCTCTCAGTGTGCCAGGGAGAGATTCTCTTGGCCTTCGGGAGGCTGCAGAAAGAGAGAGCAGCAGCATGTGTGGAGCTGTGAGTGGGGTTGCCTGGAGACTTGAAGAGCAGCAAGAGCTTTTTGTCCTGGTTCCTCTGGCGTGCGAGGAATCCCTGGACATTCGCAAATGCTGAGCTGGGATCCAGCAATCGTCAGCGTGCGAATGACAGATTGTCTTGGCCTTCGGGAGGCAGCAGAGAGAGAGAGCAGCAGCATGTGTGGAGCTGTGAGTGGGGTTGCCTGGAGACTTGAAGAGCAGCAAGAGCTTTTTGTCCTGGCTCCTCTGGTGTGCGAGGAATCCCTGGACATTCGCAAATGCTGAGCTGGGATCCAGCACCCCTCAGCGTGCGAATGACAGATTCTCTTGGCCTTCGGGAGGCAGCAGAGAAAGAGAGCAGCAGCATGTGTGGAGCTGTGAGTGGGGTTGCCTGGAGACTTGAAGAGCAGCAAGAGCTTTTTGTCCTGGCTCCTCTGGCGTGGGAGGAATCCCTGGATGTTCGCAAATGCTGAGCTGGGATCCAGCACCGCTCAGCGTGCCAGGGACAGGCTCTCTTGGCCTTTGGGAGGCTGCAGAAAGAGAGAGCATCAGCATGTGTGGAGCTGTGAGTGGGGTTGCCTGGAGACTTGAAGAGCAGCAAGAGCTTTTTGTCCTGGCTCCTCTGGTGTGGGAGGAATCCCTGGACGTTCGCAAATGCTGAGCTGGGATCCAGCACCTCTCAGCGAGCCAGGGACAGGCTCTCTTGGCCTTCGGGAGGCAGCAGAGAGAGAGAGCAGCAGCATGTGTGGAGCTGTGAATGCAGTTGCCTGGAGACTTGAAGAGCAGCAAGAGCTTTTTGTCCTGGCTCCTTTGGGGTGGGAAGAATCCCTGGACGTTCGCAAATGCTGAGCTGGGATCCAGCACCGCTCAGCGTGCGAATGACAGATTCTCTTGGTCTTCGGGAGGCAGCAGAGAAAGGGAACAGCAGCATGTGTGTAGCTGTGAGTGGGGTTGCCTGGAGACTTGAAGAGCAGCAAGAGCTTTTGGTCCTGGCTCCTCTGGCGTGGGAGGAATCCCTGGACGTTCGCAAATGCTGAGCTGGGATCCAGCACCGCTCAGCGAGCCAGGGACAGGCTCTCTTGGCCTTCGGGAGACTGCAGAAAGAGAGAGCAGCAGCATGTGTGGAGCTGTGAGTGGGGTATCCTGGAGACTTGAAGAGCAGCAAGAGCTTTTTGTCCTGGCTCCTTTGGGGTGGGAAGAATCCCTGGACGTTCGCAAATGCTGAGCTGGGATCCAGCACCGCTCAGCGAGCCAGGGACAGGCTCTCTTGGCCTTCAGGAGACTACAGAAAGAGAGAGCAGCAGCATGTGTGGAGCTGTGAGTGGGGTGTCCTGGAGACTTGAAGAGCAGCAAGAGCTTTTTGTCCTGGCTCCTTTGGGGTGGGAGGAATCCCTGGACGTTCGCAAATGCTGAGCTGGGATCCAGCACCGCTCAGCGTGCGAATGACAGATTCTCTTGGCCTTCGGGAGGCAGCAGAGAGAGAGAGCAGCAGCATGTGTGGAGCTGTGAATGGGGCTGCCTGGAGACTTGAAGAGCAGCAAGATCTTTTGGTCTTGAGACTCTTTGGCGTGGGAGGAATCCCTGGACGTTCGCAAATGCTGAGCTGGGATCCAGCACCGCTCAGCGTGCGAATGACAGATTCTCTTGGCCTTTGGGAGGCTGCAGGAAGAGAAGGCAGCAGTATGTGTGGAGCTGTGAGTGGGGTTGCCTGGAGACTTGAAGAGCAGCAAGAGCTTTTTGTCCTGGCTCCTCTGGTGTGGGAGAAATCCCTGGACATTCGCAAATGCTGAGCTGGGATCCAGCACCGCTCAGCGTGTGAATGACAGATTCTCTTGGCCTTCGGGAGGCAGCAGAGAAAGAGAGCAGCAGCATGTGTGGAGCTGTGAGTGGGGTTGCCTGGAGACGTGAAGAGCAGCAAGAGCTTTTTGTCCTGGCTCCTCTGGTGTGGGAGGAATCCCTGGACGTTCGCAAATGCTGAGCTGGGATCCAGCACCGCTCAGCGAGCCAGGGACAGGCTCTCTTGGCCTTCGGGAGGCACCAGAGAGAGAGAGCATCAGCATGTGTGGAGCTGTGAGTGGGGTTGCCTGGAGACTTGAAGAGCAGCAAGAGCTTTTTGTCCTGGCTCCTCTGGTGTGGGAGGAATCCCTGGACGTTCGCAAATGCTGAGCTGGGATCCAGCACCGCTCAGCGTGCGAATGACAGATTCTCTTGGCAGTCGAGCGGCAGCAGAGAGAGAGAGCAGCAGTATGTGTGTAGCTGTGAGTGGGGTTGCCAGGAGACTTGAAGAGCAGCAAGAGCTTTTTGTCCTGGCTCCTCTGGCGTGGGAGGAATCCCTGGATGTTCGCAAATGGTGAGATGGGATCCAGCACCGCTCAGCGTGCCAGGGACAGGCTCTCTTGGCCTTTGGGAGGCTGCAGAAAGAGAGAGCATCAGCATGTGTGGAGCTGTGAGTGGGGTTGCCTGGAGACTTGAAGAGCAGCAACAGCTTTTTGTCCTGGCTCCTCTGGCGTGGGAGGAATCCCTGGACGTTCGCAAATGCTGAGCTGGGATCCAGCACCGCTCAGCGAGCCAGGGACAGGCTCTCTTGGCCTTCGGGAGGCAGCAGAGAGAGAGAGCAGCAGCATGTGTGGAGCTGTGAGTGGGGTTGGCTGGAGACGTGAAGAGCAGCAAGAGCTTTTTGTCCTGGCTCCTCTGGTGTGCGAGGAATCCCTGGACGTTCGCAAATGCTGAGCTGGGATCCAGCACCGCTCAGCGTGTGAATGACAGATTCTCTTGGCCTCTGGGAGGTTGCAGAAAGAGAGAGCAGAAGCATGTGTGGAGCTGTGAGTGGGGTTGCCTGGAGACTTGAAGAGCAGCAAGAGCTATTGGTCTTGAGACCCTTTGGAGTGATAGGAATCCCTGGACGTTCGCAAATGCTGAGCTGGGATCCAGCACCTCTCAGTGTGCCAGGGAGAGATTCTCTTGGCCTTCGGGAGGCTGCAGAAAGAGAGAGCAGCAGCATGTGTGGAGCTGTGAGTGGGGTTGCCTGGAGACTTGAAGAGCAGCAAGAGCTTTTTGTCCTGGTTCCTCTGGCGTGCGAGGAATCCCTGGACATTCGCAAATGCTGAGCTGGGATCCAGCAATCGTCAGCGTGCGAATGACAGATTGTCTTGGCCTTCGGGAGGCAGCAGAGAGAGAGAGCAGCAGCATGTGTGGAGCTGTGAGTGGGGTTGCCTGGAGACTTGAAGAGCAGCAAGAGCTTTTTGTCCTGGCTCCTCTGGTGTGCGAGGAATCCCTGGACATTCGCAAATGCTGAGCTGGGATCCAGCACCCCTCAGCGTGCGAATGACAGATTCTCTTGGCCTTCGGGAGGCAGCAGAGAAAGAGAGCAGCAGCATGTGTGGAGCTGTGAGTGGGGTTGCCTGGAGACTTGAAGAGCAGCAAGAGCTTTTTGTCCTGGCTCCTCTGGCGTGGGAGGAATCCCTGGATGTTCGCAAATGCTGAGCTGGGATCCAGCATCGCTCAGCGTGCCAGGGACAGGCTCTCTTGGCCTTTGGGAGGCTGCAGAAAGAGAGAGCATCAGCATGTGTGGAGCTGTGAGTGGGGTTGCCTGGAGACTTGAAGAGCAGCAAGAGCTTTTTGTCCTGGCTCCTCTGGTGTGGGAGGAATCCCTGGACGTTCGCAAATGCTGAGCTGGGATCCAGCACCTCTCAGCGAGCCAGGGACAGGCTCTCTTGGCCTTCGGGAGGCAGCAGAGAGAGAGAGCAGCAGCATGTGTGGAGCTGTGAATGCAGTTGCCTGGAGACTTGAAGAGCAGCAAGAGCTTTTTGTCCTGGCTCCTTTGGGGTGGGAAGAATCCCTGGACGTTCGCAAATGCTGAGCTGGGATCCAGCACCGCTCAGCGTGCGAATGACAGATTCTCTTGGTCTTCGGGAGGCAGCAGAGAAAGGGAACAGCAGCATGTGTGTAGCTGTGAGTGGGGTTGCCTGGAGACTTGAAGAGCAGCAAGAGCTTTTGGTCCTGGCTCCTCTGGCGTGGGAGGAATCCCTGGACGTTCGCAAATGCTGAGCTGGGATCCAGCACCGCTCAGCGAGCCAGGGACAGGCTCTCTTGGCCTTCGGGAGACTGCAGAAAGAGAGAGCAGCAGCATGTGTGGAGCTGTGAGTGGGGTATCCTGGAGACTTGAAGAGCAGCAAGAGCTTTTTGTCCTGGCTCCTTTGGGGTGGGAAGAATCCCTGGACGTTCGCAAATGCTGAGCTGGGATCCAGCACCGCTCAGCGTGCGAATGACAGATTCTCTTGGCCTTCGGGAGGCAGCAGAGAGAGAGAGCAGCAGCATGTGTGGAGCTGGGAGTGGGGTTGCCTGGAGACTTGAAGAACAGCAAGAGCTTTTGGTCTTGAGACTCTTTGGTGTGAGAGGAATACCTGGACATTCGCAAATGCTGAGCTGGGATCCAGCACCGCTCAGCGTGCCAGGGACAGGCTCTCTTGGCCTTTGGGAGGCTGTAAAAAGAGAGAGAAATAGCGTTCGTAGGGCTGTGAATGGGGTTGCCTGGAGACTTGAAGAGCAGCAACAGCTTTTGGTGGTGGCTCGTCTGGTGTGCGAGGAATATTTGGACATTCACAAATGCTGAGCTGGGATCCAGCACCGCTCAGCGAGCCAGGGAGAGATTCTCTTGGCCTTTGGGAGGCTGCAGAAAGAGAGAGCAGCAGCATGTGTGGAGCTGGGAGTGGGGTTGCCTGGAGACTTGAAGAGCAGCAAGAGCTTTTTGTCCTGTCTCCTCTGGTGTGCGAGGAATCCCTGGACGTTCGCAAATGCTGAGCTGGGATCCAGCACCGCTCAGCGAGCCAGGAACAGGCTCTCTTGGCCTTCAGGAGACTACAGAAAGAGAGAGCAGCAGCATGTGTGGAGCTGTGAGTGGGGTGTCCTGGAGACTTGAAGAGCAGCAAGAGCTTTTTGTCCTGGCTCCTTTGGGGTGGGAGGAATCCCTGGACGTTCGCAAATGCTGAGCTGGGATCCAGCACCGCTCAGCGTGCGAATGACAGATTCTCTTGGTCTTCGGGAGGCAGCAGAGAAAGGGAACAGCAGCATGTGTGTAGCTGTGAGTGGGGTTGCCTGGAGACTTGAAGAGCAGCAAGAGCTTTTGGTCCTGGCTCCTCTGGCGTGGGAGAAATCCCTGGACGTTCGCAAATGCTGAGCTGGGATCCAGCACCGCTCAGCGAGCCAGGGACAGGCTCTCTTGGCCTTCGGGAGACTGCAGAAAGAGAGAGCAGCAGCATGTGTGGAGCTGTGAGTGGGGTATCCTGGAGACTTGAAGAGCAGCAAGAGCTTTTTGTCCTGGCTCCTCTGGTGTGGGAGAAATCCCTGGACATTCGCAAATGCTGAGCTGGGATCCAGCACCGCTCAGCGTGTGAATGACAGATTCTCTTGGCCTTCGGGAGGCAGCAGAGAAAGAGAGCAGCAGCATGTGTGGAGCTGTGAGTGGGGTTGCCTGGAGACGTGAAGAGCAGCAAGAGCTTTTTGTCCTGGCTCCTCTGGTGTGGGAGGAATCCCTGGACGTTCGCAAATGCTGAGCTGGGATCCAGCACCGCTCAGCGAGCCAGGGACAGGCTCTCTTGGCCTTCGGGAGGCACCAGAGAGAGAGAGCATCAGCATGTGTGGAGCTGTGAGTGGGGTTGCCTGGAGACTTGAAGAGCAGCAAGAGCTTTTTGTCCTGGCTCCTCTGGTGTGGGAGGAATCCCTGGACGTTCGCAAATGCTGAGCTGGGATCCAGCACCGCTCAGCGTGCGAATGACAGATTCTCTTGGCAGTCGAGCGGCAGCAGAGAGAGAGAGCAGCAGTATGTGTGTAGCTGTGAGTGGGGTTGCCAGGAGACTTGAAGAGCAGCAACAGCTTTTTGTCGTGGCTCCTCTGGCGTGGGAGGAATCCCTGGATGTTCGCAAATGGTGAGATGGGATCCAGCACCGCTCAGCGTGCCAGGGACAGGCTCTCTTGGCCTTTGGGAGGCTGCAGAAAGAGAGAGCATCAGCATGTGTGGAGCTGTGAGTGGGGTTGCCTGGAGACTTGAAGAGCAGCAAGAGCTTTTTGTCCTGGCTCCTTTGGGGTGGGAAGAATCCCTGGACGTTCGCAAATGCTGAGCTGGGATCCAGCACCGTTCAGCGTGCGAATGACAGATTCTCTTGGTCTTCGGGAGGCAGCAGAGAAAGGGAACAGCAGCATGTGTGTAGCTGTGAGTGGGGTTGCCTGGAGACTTGAAGAGCAGCAAGAGCTTTTGGTCGTGTATCCTCTGGCGTGGGAGGAATCCCTGGACGTTCGCAAATGCTGAGCTGGGATCCAGCACCGCTCAGCGAGCCAGGGACAGGCTCTCTTGGCCTTCGGGAGACTGCAGAAAGAGAGAGCAGCAGCATGTGTGGAGCTGTGAGTGGGGTATCCTGGAGACTTGAAGAGCAGCAAGAGCTTTTTGTCCTGGCTCCTTTGGGGTGGGAAGAATCCCTGGACGTTCGCAAATGCTGAGCTGGGATCCAGCACCGCTCAGCGTGCGAATGACAGATTCTCTTGGCCTTCGGGAGGCAGCAGAGAGAGAGAGCAGCAGCATGTGTGGAGCTGGGAGTGGGGTTGCCTGGAGACTTGAAGAACAGCAAGAGCTTTTGGTCTTGAGACTCTTTGGTGTGAGAGGAATACCTGGACATTCGCAAATGCTGAGCTGGGATCCAGCACCGCTCAGCGTGCCAGGGACAGGCTCTCTTGGCCTTTGGGAGGCTGTAAAAAGAGAGAGAAATAGCGTTCGTAGGGCTGTGAATGGGGTTGCCTGGAGACTTGAAGAGCAGCAACAGCTTTTGGTGGTGGCTCGTCTGGTGTGCGAGGAATATTTGGACATTCACAAATTCTGAGCTGGGATCCAGCACCGCTCAGCGAGCCAGGGAGAGATTCTCTTGGCCTTTGGGAGGCTGCAGAAAGAGAGAGCAGCAGCATGTGTGGAGCTGGGAGTGGGGTTGCCTGGAGACTTGAAGAGCAGCAAGAGCTTTTTGTCCTGTCTCCTCTGGTGTGCGAGGAATCCCTGGACGTTCGCAAATGCTGAGCTGGGATCCAGCACCGCTCAGCGAGCCAGGAACAGGCTCTCTTGGCCTTCAGGAGACTACAGAAAGAGAGAGCAGCAGCATGTGTGGAGCTGTGAGTGGGGTGTCCTGGAGACTTGAAGAGCAGCAAGAGCTTTTTGTCCTGGCTCCTTTGGGGTGGGAGGAATCCCTGGACGTTCGCAAATGCTGAGCTGGGATCCAGCACCGCTCAGCGTGCGAATGACAGATTCTCTTGGCCTTCGGGAGGCAGCAGAGAGAGAGAGCAGCAGCATGTGTGGAGCTGTGAATGGGGCTGCCTGGAGACTTGAAGAGCAGCAAGATCTTTTGGTCTTGAGACTCTTTGGCGTGGGAGGAATCCCTGGACGTTCGCAAATGCTGAGCTGGGATCCAGCACCGCTCAGCGTGCGAATGACAGATTCTCTTGGCCTTTGGGAGGCTGCAGGAAGAGAAGGCAGCAGTATGTGTGGAGCTGTGAGTGGGGTTGCCTGGAGACTTGAAGAGCAGCAAGAGCTTTTTGTCCTGGCTCCTCTGGTGTGGGAGAAATCCCTGGACATTCGCAAATGCTGAGCTGGGATCCAGCACCGCTCAGCGTGTGAATGACAGATTCTCTTGGCCTTCGGGAGGCAGCAGAGAAAGAGAGCAGCAGCATGTGTGGAGCTGTGAGTGGGGTTGCCTGGAGACGTGAAGAGCAGCAAGAGCTTTTTGTCCTGGCTCCTCTGGTGTGGGAGGAATCCCTGGACGTTCGCAAATGCTGAGCTGGGATCCAGCACCGCTCAGCGAGCCAGGGACAGGCTCTCTTGGCCTTCGGGAGGCACCAGAGAGAGAGAGCATCAGCATGTGTGGAGCTGTGAGTGGGGTTGCCTGGAGACTTGAAGAGCAGCAAGAGCTTTTTGTCCTGGCTCCTCTGGTGTGGGAGGAATCCCTGGACGTTCGCAAATGCTGAGCTGGGATCCAGCACCGCTCAGCGTGCGAATGACAGATTCTCTTGGCAGTCGAGCGGCAGCAGAGAGAGAGAGCAGCAGTATGTGTGTAGCTGTGAGTGGGGTTGCCAGGAGACTTGAAGAGCAGCAACAGCTTTTTGTCGTGGCTCCTCTGGCGTGGGAGGAATCCCTGGATGTTCGCAAATGGTGAGATGGGATCCAGCACCGCTCAGCGTGCCAGGGACAGGCTCTCTTGGCCTTTGGGAGGCTGCAGAAAGAGAGAGCATCAGCATGTGTGGAGCTGTGAGTGGGGTTGCCTGGAGACTTGAAGAGCAGCAACAGCTTTTTGTCCTGGCTCCTCTGGCGTGGGAGGAATCCCTGGACGTTCGCAAATGCTGAGCTGGGATCCAGCACCGCTCAGCGAGCCAGGGACAGGCTCTCTTGGCCTTCGGGAGACTGCAGAAAGAGAGAGCAGCAGCATGTGTGGAGCTGTGAGTGGGGTTGCCTGG
Organism: Platalea leucorodia; assembly: GCF_965183815.1. Taxonomy (NCBI): domain Eukaryota; kingdom Metazoa; phylum Chordata; class Aves; order Pelecaniformes; family Threskiornithidae; genus Platalea; species Platalea leucorodia. The sequence continues at coordinate 10,282,753 of NC_138833.1, forward strand.
AGACTTGAAGAGCAGCAAGAGCTTTTGGTCCTGGCTCCTCTGGCGTGGGAGGAATCCCTGGACGTTCGCAAATGCTGAGCTGGGATCCAGCACCGCTCAGCGTGCGAATGACAGATTCTCTTGGCCTTCGGGAGGCTGCAGAAAGAGAGAGCAGCAACATGTGTGGAGCTGTGAGTGGGTTTGGCTGGAGACTTGAAGAGCAGCAAGAGCTTTTTGTCCTGGCTCCTTTGGGGTGGGAAGAATCCCTGGACGTTCGCAAATGCTGAGCTGGGATCCAGCACCGCTCAGCGTGCGAATGACAGATTCTCTTGGCCTTTGGGAGGCTGCAGGAAGAGAAGGCAGCAGTATGTGTGGAGCTGTGAGTGGGGTTGCCTGCAGACTTGAAGAGCAGCAAGAGCTTTTTGTCCTGGCTCCTCTGGTGTGGGAGAAATCCCTGGACATTCGCAAATGCTGAGCTGGGATCCAGCACCGCTCAGCGTGCCAGGGACAGGCTCTCTTGGCCTTCGGGAGACTGCAGAAAGAGAGAGCAGCAGCATGTGTGGAGCTGTGAGTGGGGTTGCCTGGAGACTTGAAGAGCAGCAATAGCTTTTGGTCCTGGCTCCTCTGGCGTGGGAGGAATCCCTGGACGTTCGCAAATGCTGAGCTGGGATCCAGCACCGCTCAGCGAGCCAGGGACAGGCTCTCTTGGCCTTCGGGAGACTGCCGAAAGAGAGAGCAGCAGCATGTGTGTAGCTGTGAATGCAGTTGCCTGGAGACTTGAAGAGCAGCAAGAGCTTTTTGTCCTGGCTCCTTTGGGGTGGGAAGAATCCCTGGACGTTCGCAAATGCTCAGCTGGGATCCAGCACCGCTCAGCGTGCGAATGACAGATTCTCTTGGCTTTCGGGAGGCAGCAGAGAGAGAGAGCAGCAGCATGTGTTGAGCTGGGAGTGGGGTTGCCTGGAGACTTGAAGAACAGCAAGAGCTTTTGGTCTTGAGACTCTTTGGAGTGAGAGGAATCCCTGGACGTTCGCAAATGCTGAGCTGGGATCCAGCACCGCTCAGCGAGCCAGGGACAGGCTCTCTTGGCCTTCGGAAGGCACCAGAGAGAGAGAGCAGCAGCATGTGTGGAGCTGTGAGTGGGGTGTCCTGGAGACTTGAAGAGCAGCAAGAGCTTTTTGTCCTGGCTCCTCTGGTGTGGGAGGAATCCCTGGACGTTCGCAAATGCTGAGCTGGGATCCAGCACCCCTCAGCGTGCGAATGACAGGCTCTCTTGGCCTTCGGGAGGCAGCAGAGAGAGAGAGCAGCAGCATGTGTGGAGCTGTGAGTGGGGCTCCCTGGAGACTTGAAGAGCAGCAAGATCTTTTGGTCTTGAGACTCTTTGGCGTGGGAGGAATCCCTGGACGTTCGCAAATGCTGAGCTGGGATCCAGCACCGCTCAGCGTGCGACTGACAGATTCTCTTGGCCTTTGGGAGGCTGCAGGAAGAGAGGGCAGCAGTATGTGTGGAGCTGTGAGTGCGGTTGGCTGGAGAGTTGAAGAGCAGCAAGAGCTTTTTGTCCTGTCTCCTCTGGTGTGGGAGAAATCCCTGGACATTCGCAAATGCTGAGCTGGGATCCAGCACCGCTCAGCGTGCGAATGACAGATTCTCTTGGCCTTCGGGAGGCAGCAGAGAAAGAGAGCAGCAGCATGTGTGGAGCTGTGAGTGGGGTTGCCTGGAGACGTGAAGAGCAGCAAGAGCTTTTTGTCCTGGCTCCTCTGGTGTGGGAGGAATCCCTGGACGTTCGCAAATGCTGAGCTGGGATCCAGCACCGCTCAGCGAGCCAGGGACAGGCTCTCTTGGCCTTCGGGAGGCACCAGAGAGAGAGAGCAGCAGCATGTGTGGAGCTGTGAGTGGGGTTGGCTGGAGACTTGAAGAGCAGCAAGAGCTTTTTGTCCTGGCTCCTCTGGTGTGCGAGGAATCCCTGGACGTTCGCAAATGCTGAGCTGGGATCCAGCACCGCTCAGCGTGTGAATGACAGATTCTCTTGGCCTTCGGGAGGCAGCAGAGAAAGAGAGCATCAGCATGTGTGGAGCTGTGAGTGGGGTTGCCTGGAGACTTGAAGAGCAGCAAGAGCTTTTTGTCCTGGCTCCTCTGGTGTGGGAGGAATCCCTGGACATTCGCAAATGCTGAGCTGGGATCCAGCACCGCTCAGCGAGCCAGGGACAGGCTCTCTTGGCCTTCGGGAGACTGCAGAAAGAGAGAGCAGCAGCATGTGTGGAGCTGTGAGTGGGGTTGGCTGGAGACTTGAAGAGCAGCAACAGCTTTTGGTCCTGGCTCCTCTGGCGTGGGAGGAATCCCTGGACGTTCGCAAATGCTGAGCTGGGATCCAGCACCGCTCAGCGTGCGAATGACAGGCTCTCTTGGCCTTCGGGAGGCAGCAGAGAGAGAGAGCAGCAGCATGTGTGGAGCTGTGAATGCAGTTGCCTGGAGACTTGAAGAGCAGCAAGAGCTTTTTGTCCTGGCTCCTTTGGGGTGGGAAGAATCCCTGGACGTTCGCAAATGCTGAGCTGGGATCCAGCACCGCTCAGCGTGCGAATGACAGATTCTCTTGGTCTTCGGGAGGCAGCAGAGAAAGGGAACAGCAGCATGTGTGTAGCTGTGAGTGGGGTTGCCTGGAGACTTGAAGAGCAGCAAGAGCTTTTGGTCCTGGCTCCTCTGGCGTGGGAGGAATCCCTGGACGTTCGCAAATGCTGAGCTGGGATCCAGCACCGCTCAGCGAGCCAGGGACAGGCTCTCTTGGCCTTCGGGAGGCTGCAGAAAGAGAGAGCAGCAGCATGTGTGGAGCTGTGAGTGGGGTGTCCTGGAGACTTGAAGAGCAGCAAGAGCTTTTTGTCCTGGCTCCTTTGGGGTGGGAAGAATCCCTGGACGTTCGCAAATGCTGAGCTGGGATCCAGCACCGCTCAGCGTGCGAATGACAGATTCTCTTGGCCTTCGGGAGGCAGCAGAGAGAGAGAGCAGCAGCATGTGTGGAGCTGGGAGTGGGGTTGCCTGGAGACTTGAAGAACAGCAAGAGCTTTTGGTCTTGAGACTCTTTGGTGTGAGAGGAATACCTGGACATTCGCAAATGCTGAGCTGGGATCCAGCACCGCTCAGCGTGCCAGGGACAGGCTCTCTTGGCCTTTGGGAGGCTGTAAAAAGAGAGAGAAATAGCGTTCGTAGGGCTGTGAATGGGGTTGCCTGGAGACTTGAAGAGCAGCAACAGCTTTTGGTGGTGGCTCGTCTGGTGTGCGAGGAATATTTGGACATTCACAAATGCTGAGCTGGGATCCAGCACCGCTCAGCGAGCCAGGGAGAGATTCTCTTGGCCTTTGGGAGGCTGCAGAAAGAGAGAGCAGCAGCATGTGTGGAGCTGGGAGTGGGGTTGCCTGGAGACTTGAAGAGCAGCAAGAGCTTTTTGTCCTGTCTCCTCTGGTGTGCGAGGAATCCCTGGACGTTCGCAAATGCTGAGCTGGGATCCAGCACCGCTCAGCGTGCGAATGACAGGCTCTCTTGGCCTTCGGGAGGCAGCAGAGAGAGAGAGCAGCAGCATGTGTGGAGCTGTGAATGGGGCTGCCTGGAGACTTGAAGAGCAGCAAGATCTTTTGGTCTTGAGACTCTTTGGCGTGGGAGGAATCCCTGGACGTTCGCAAATGCTGAGCTGGGATCCAGCACCGCTCAGCGTGCGAATGACAGATTCTCTTGGCCTTTGGGAGGCTGCAGGAAGAGAAGGCAGCAGTATGTGTGGAGCTGTGAGTGGGGTTGCCTGGAGACTTGAAGAGCAGCAAGAGCTTTTTGTCCTGGCTCCTCTGGTGTGGGAGAAATCCCTGGACATTCGCAAATGCTGAGCTGGGATCCAGCACCGCTCAGCGTGTGAATGACAGATTCTCTTGGCCTTCGGGAGGCAGCAGAGAAAGAGAGCAGCAGCATGTGTGGAGCTGTGAGTGGGGTTGCCTGGAGACGTGAAGAGCAGCAAGAGCTTTTTGTCCTGGCTCCTCTGGTGTGGGAGGAATCCCTGGACGTTCGCAAATGCTGAGCTGGGATCCAGCACCGCTCAGCGAGCCAGGGACAGGCTCTCTTGGCCTTCGGGAGGCACCAGAGAGAGAGAGCATCAGCATGTGTGGAGCTGTGAGTGGGGTTGCCTGGAGACTTGAAGAGCAGCAAGAGCTTTTTGTCCTGGCTCCTCTGGTGTGGGAGGAATCCCTGGACGTTCGCAAATGCTGAGCTGGGATCCAGCACCGCTCAGCGTGCGAATGACAGATTCTCTTGGCAGTCGAGCGGCAGCAGAGAGAGAGAGCAGCAGTATGTGTGTAGCTGTGAGTGGGGTTGCCAGGAGACTTGAAGAGCAGCAACAGCTTTTTGTCGTGGCTCCTCTGGCGTGGGAGGAATCCCTGGATGTTCGCAAATGGTGAGATGGGATCCAGCACCGCTCAGCGTGCCAGGGACAGGCTCTCTTGGCCTTTGGGAGGCTGCAGAAAGAGAGAGCAGCAGCATGTGTGGAGCTGTGAGTGGGGTTGCCTGGAGACTTGAAGAGCAGCAACAGCTTTTTGTCCTGGTTCCTCTGGCGTGGGAGGAATCCCTGGACGTTCGCAAATGCTGAGCTGGGATCCAGCACCGCTCAGCGAGCCAGGGACAGGCTCTCTTGGCCTTCGGGAGACTGCAGAAAGAGAGAGCAGCAGCATGTGTGGAGCTGTGAGTGGGGTTGCCTGGAGACTTGAAGAGCAGCAAGAGCTTTTGGTGGTGGCTCCTCTGGCGTGGGAGGAATCCCTGGACGTTCGCAAATGCTGAGCTGGGATCCAGCACCGCTCAGCGAGCCAGGGAGAGATTCTCTTGGCCTTCGGGAGGCTGCAGAAAGAGAGAGCAGCAGCATGTGTGTAGCTGTGAGTGGGGTTGCCTGGAGACTTGAAGAACAGCAAGAGCTTTTGGTCTTGAGACTCTTTGGTGTGAGAGGAATACCTGGACATTCGCAAATGCTGAGCTGGGATCCAGCACCGCTCAGCGTGCCAGGGACAGGCTCTCTTGGCCTTTGGGAAGCTGTAAAAAGAGAGAGAAATAGCGTTCGTAGGGCTGTGAATGGGGTTGCCTGGAGACTTGAAGAGCAGCAACAGCTTTTGGTGGTGGCTCGTCTGGTGTGCGAGGAATATTTGGACATTCACAAATGCTGAGCTGGGATCCAGCACCGCTCAGCGAGCCAGGGAGAGATTCTCTTGGCCTTTGGGAGGCTGCAGAAAGAGAGAGCAGCAGCATGTGTGGAGCTGGGAGTGGGGTTGCCTGGAGACTTGAAGAGCAGCAAGAGCTTTTTGTCCTGTCTCCTCTGGTGTGCGAGGAATCCCTGGACGTTCGCAAATGCTGAGCTGGGATCCAGCACCGCTCAGCGAGCCAGGAACAGGCTCTCTTGGCCTTCAGGAGACTACAGAAAGAGAGAGCAGCAGCATGTGTGGAGCTGTGAGTGGGGTGTCCTGGAGACTTGAAGAGCAGCAAGAGCTTTTTGTCCTGGCTCCTTTGGGGTGGGAAGAATCCCTGGATGTTCGCAAATGCTGAGCTGGGATCCAGCACCGCTCAGCGTGCGAATGACAGATTCTCTTGGCCTTCGGGAGGCAGCAGAGAGAGAGAGCAGCAGCATGTGTGGAGCTGTGAATGGGGCTGCCTGGAGACTTGAAGAGCAGCAAGATCTTTTGGTCTTGAGACTCTTTGGCGTGGGAGGAATCCCTGGACGTTCGCAAATGCTGAGCTGGAATCCAGCACCGCTCAGCGTGCGAATGACAGATTCTCTTGGCCTTTGGGAGGCTGCAGGAAGAGAAGGCAGCAGTATGTGTGGAGCTGTGAGTGGGGTTGCCTGGAGACTTGAAGAGCAGCAATAGCTTTTGGTCCTGGCTCCTCTGGCGTGGGAGGAATCCCTGGACGTTCGCAAATGCTGAGCTGGGATCCAGCACCGCTCAGCGAGCCAGGGACAGGCTCTCTTGGCCTTCGGGAGACTGCCGAAAGAGAGAGCAGCAGCATGTGTGGAGCTGTGAATGCAGTTGCCTGGAGACTTGAAGAGCAGCAAGAGCTTTTTGTCCTGGCTCCTTTGGGGTGGGAAGAATCCCTGGACGTTCGCAAATGCTGAGCTGGGATCCAGCACCGCTCAGCGTGCGAATGACAGATTCTCTTGGCTTTCGGGAGGCAGCAGAGAGAGAGAGCAGCAGCATGTGTTGAGCTGGGAGTGGGGTTGCCTGGAGACTTGAAGAACAGCAAGAGCTTTTGGTCTTGAGACTCTTTGGAGTGAGAGGAATCCCTGGACATTCGCAAATGCTGAGCTGGGATCCAGCACCGCTCAGCGTGCCAGGGAGAGATTCTCTTGGCCTTCGGGAGGCTGCAGAAAGAGAGAGCAGCAGCATGTGTGAGGCTGTGAGTGGGGCTGCCTGGAGACTTGAAGAGCAGCAAGAGCTTTTGGTCTTGAGACTCTTTTGAGTGAGAGGAATCCCTGGACGTTCGCAAATGCTGAGCTGGGATCCAGCACCGCTCAGCGTGCCAGGGACAGGCTCTCTTGGCCTTTGGGAGGCTGCAGAAAGAGAGAGCATCAGCATGTGTGGAGCTGTGAGTGGGGTTGCCTGGAGACTTGAAGAGCAGCAAGAGCTTTTTGTCCTGGCTCCTCTGGTGTGGGAGGAATCCCTGGACGTTCGCAAATGCTGAGCTGGGATCCAGCACCGCTCAGCGAGCCAGGGACAGGCTCTCTTGGCCTTCGGAAGGCACCAGAGAGAGAGAGCAGCAGCATGTGTGGAGCTGTGAGTGGGGTGTCCTGGAGACTTGAAGAGCAGCAAGAGCTTTTTGTCCTGGCTCCTCTGGTGTGGGAGGAATCCCTGGACGTTCGCAAATGCTGAGCTGGGATCCAGCACCCCTCAGCGTGCGAATGACAGGCTCTCTTGGCCTTCGGGAGGCAGCAGAGAGAGAGAGCAGCAGCATGTGTGGAGCTGTGAGTGGGGCTGCCTGGAGACTTGAAGAGCAGCAAGATCTTTTGGTCTTGAGACTCTTTGGCGTGGGAGGAATCCCTGGACGTTCGCAAATGCTGAGCTGGGATCCAGCACCGCTCAGCGTGCGACTGACAGATTCTCTTGGCCTTTGGGAGGCTGCAGGAAGAGAGGGCAGCAGTATGTGTGGAGCTGTGAGTGCGGTTGGCTGGAGAGTTGAAGAGCAGCAAGAGCTTTTTGTCCTGTCTCCTCTGGTGTGGGAGAAATCCCTGGACATTCGCAAATGCTGAGCTGGGATCCAGCACCGCTCAGCGTGCGAATGACAGATTCTCTTGGCCTTCGGGAGGCAGCAGAGAAAGAGAGCAGCAGCATGTGTGGAGCTGTGAGTGGGGTTGCCTGGAGACGTGAAGAGCAGCAAGAGCTTTTTGTCCTGGCTCCTCTGGTGTGGGAGGAATCCCTGGACGTTCGCAAATGCTGAGCTGGGATCCAGCACCGCTCAGCGAGCCAGGGACAGGCTCTCTTGGCCTTCGGGAGGCACCAGAGAGAGAGAGCAGCAGCATCTGTGGAGCTGTGAGTGGGGTTGGCTGGAGACGTGAAGAGCAGCAAGAGCTTTTTGTCCTGGCTCCTCTGGTGTGCGAGGAATCCCTGGACGTTCGCAAATGCTGAGCTGGGATCCAGCACCGCTCAGCGTGTGAATGACAGATTCTCTTGGCCTTCGGGAGGCAGCAGAGAAAGAGAGCATCAGCATGTGTGGAGCTGTGAGTGGGGTTGCCTGGAGACTTGAAGAGCAGCAAGAGCTTTTTGTCCTGGCTCCTCTGGTGTGGGAGGAATCCCTGGACGTTCGCAAATGCTGAGCTGGGATCCAGCACCGCTCAGCGAGCCAGGGACAGGCTCTCTTGGCCTTCGGGAGACTGCAGAAAGAGAGAGCAGCAGCATGTGTGGAGCTGTGAGTGGGGTTGCCTGGAGACTTGAAGAGCAGCAACAGCTTTTGGTCCTGGCTCCTCTGGCGTGGGAGGAATCCCTGGACGTTCGCAAATGCTGAGCTGGGATCCAGCACCTCTCAGCGAGCCAGGGACAGGCTCTCTTGGCCTTCGGGAGGCAGCAGAGAGAGAGAGCAGCAGCATGTGTGGAGCTGTGAATGCAGTTGCCTGGAGACTTGAAGAGCAGCAAGAGCTTTTTGTCCTGGCTCCTTTGGGGTGGGAAGAATCCCTGGACGTTCGCAAATGCTGAGCTGGGATCCAGCACCGCTCAGCGTGCGAATGACAGATTCTCTTGGTCTTCGGGAGGCAGCAGAGAAAGGGAACAGCAGCATGTGTGTAGCTGTGAGTGGGGTTGCCTGGAGACTTGAAGAGCAGCAAGAGCTTTTGGTCCTGGCTCCTCTGGCGTGGGAGGAATCCCTGGACGTTCGCAAATGCTGAGCTGGGATCCAGCACCGCTCAGCGAGCCAGGGACAGGCTCTCTTGGCCTTCGGGAGACTGCAGAAAGAGAGAGCAGCAGCATGTGTGGAGCTGTGAGTGGGGTGTCCTGGAGACTTGAAGAGCAGCAAGAGCTTTTTGTCCTGGCTCCTTTGGGGTGGGAAGAATCCCTGGACGTTCGCAAATGCTGAGCTGGGATCCAGCACCGCTCAGCGTGCGAATGACAGATTCTCTTGGCCTTCGGGAGGCAGCAGAGAGAGAGAGCAGCAGCATGTGTGGAGCTGGGAGTGGGGTTGCCTGGAGACTTGAAGAACAGCAAGAGCTTTTGGTCTTGAGACTCTTTGGTGTGAGAGGAATACCTGGACATTCGCAAATGCTGAGCTGGGATCCAGCACCGCTCAGCGTGCCAGGGACAGGCTCTCTTGGCCTTTGGGAGGCTGTAAAAAGAGAGAGAAATAGCGTTCGTAGGGCTGTGAATGGGGTTGCCTGGAGACTTGAAGAGCAGCAACAGCTTTTGGTGGTGGCTCGTCTGGTGTGCGAGGAATATTTGGACATTCACAAATGCTGAGCTGGGATCCAGCACCGCTCAGCGAGCCAGGGAGAGATTCTCTTGGCCTTTGGGAGGCTGCAGAAAGAGAGAGCAGCAGCATGTGTGGAGCTGGGAGTGGGGTTGCCTGGAGACTTGAAGAGCAGCAAGAGCTTTTTGTCCTGTCTCCTCTGGTGTGCGAGGAATCCCTGGACGTTCGCAAATGCTGAGCTGGGATCCAGCACCGCTCAGCGAGCCAGGAACAGGCTCTCTTGGCCTTCAGGAGACTACAGAAAGAGAGAGCAGCAGCATGTGTAGAGCTGTGAGTGGGGTGTCCTGGAGACTTGAAGAGCAGCAAGAGCTTTTTGTCCTGGCTCCTTTGGGGTGGGAAGAATCCCTGGATGTTCGCAAATGCTGAGCTGGGATCCAGCACCGCTCAGCGTGCGAATGACAGGCTCTCTTGGCCTTTGGGAGGCAGCAGAGAGAGAGAGCAGCAGCATGTGTGGAGCTGTGAATGGGGCTGCCTGGAGACTTGAAGAGCAGCAAGATCTTTTGGTCTTGAGACTCTTTGGCGTGGGAGGAATCCCTGGACGTTCGCAAATGCTGAGCTGGGATCCAGCACCGCTCAGCATGCGAATGACAGATTCTCTTGGCCTTTGGGAGGCTGCAGGAAGAGAAGGCAGCAGTATGTGTGGAGCTGTGAGTGGGGTTGCCTGGAGACTTGAAGAGCAGCAAGAGCTTTTTGTCCTGGCTCCTCTGGTGTGGGAGAAATCCCTGGACATTCGCAAATGCTGAGCTGGGATCCAGCACCGCTCAGCGTGTGAATGACAGATTCTCTTGGCCTTCGGGAGGCAGCAGAGAAAGAGAGCAGCAGCATGTGTGGAGCTGTGAGTGGGGTTGCCTGGAGACGTGAAGAGCAGCAAGAGCTTTTTGTCCTGGCTCCTCTGGTGTGGGAGGAATCCCTGGACGTTCGCAAATGCTGAGCTGGGATCCAGCACCGCTCAGCGAGCCAGGGACAGGCTCTCTTGGCCTTCGGGAGGCACCAGAGAGAGAGAGCATCAGCATGTGTGGAGCTGTGAGTGGGGTTGCCTGGAGACTTGAAGAGCAGCAAGAGCTTTTTGTCCTGGCTCCTCTGGTGTGGGAGGAATCCCTGGACGTTCGCAAATGCTGAGCTGGGATCCAGCACCGCTCAGCGTGCGAATGACAGATTCTCTTGGCAGTCGAGCGGCAGCAGAGAGAGAGAGCAGCTGTATGTGTGTAGCTGTGAGTGGGGTTGCCAGGAGACTTGAAGAGCAGCAACAGCTTTTTGTCGTGGCTCCTCTGGCGTGGGAGGAATCCCTGGATGTTCACAAATGCTGAGATGGGATCCAGCACCGCTCAGCGTGCCAGGGACAGGCTCTCTTGGCCTTTGGGAGGCTGCAGAAAGAGAGAGCATCAGCATGTGTGGAGCTGTGAGTGGGGTTGCCTGGAGACTTGAAGAGCAGCAACAGCTTTTTGTCCTGGTTCCTCTGGCGTGGGAGGAATCCCTGGACGTTCGCAAATGCTGAGCTGGGATCCAGCACCGCTCAGCGAGCCAGGGACAGGCTCTCTTGGCCTTCGGGAGACTGCAGAAAGAGAGAGCAGCAGCATGTGTGGAGCTGTGAGTGGGGCTGCCTGGAGACTTGAAGAGCAGCAAGAGCTTTTGGTCCTGGCTCCTCTGGCGTGGGAGGAATCCCTGGACGTTCGCAAATGCTGAGCTGGGATCCAGCACCGCTCAGCGAGCCAGGGAGAGATTCTCTTGGCCTTCGGGAGGCTGCAGAAAGAGAGAGCAGCAGCATGTGTGTAGCTGTGAGTGGGGTTGCCTGGAGACTTGAAGAACAGCAAGAGCTTTTGGTCTTGAGACTCTTTGGTGTGAGAGGAATACCTGGACATTCGCAAATGCTGAGCTGGGATCCAGCACCGCTCAGCGTGCCAGGGACAGGCTCTCTTGGCCTTTGGGAGGCTGTAAAAAGAGAGGGAAATAGCGTTCGTAGGGCTGTGAATGGGGTTGCCTGGAGACTTGAAGAGCAGCAACAGCTTTTGGTGGTGGCTCGTCTGGTGTGCGAGGAATATTTGGACATTCACAAATGCTGAGCTGGGATCCAGCACCGCTCAGCGAGCCAGGGAGAGATTCTCTTGGCCTTTGGGAGGCTGCAGAAAGAGAGAGCAGCAGCATGTGTGGAGCTGGGAGTGGGGTTGCCTGGAGACTTGAAGAGCAGCAAGAGCTTTTTGTCCTGTCTCCTCTGGTGTGCGAGGAATCCCTGCACGTTCGCAAATGCTGAGCTGGGATCCAGCACCCCTCAGCGTGTGAATGACAGATTCTCTTGGCCTTCAGGAGAGTACAGAAAGAGAGAGCAGCAGCATGTGTGGAGCTGTGAGTGGGGTGTCCTGGAGACTTGAAGAGCAGCAAGAGCTTTTTGTCCTGGCTCCTTTGGGGTGGGAAGAATCCCTGGATGTTCGCAAATGCTGAGCTGGGATCCAGCACCGCTCAGCGTGCGAATGACAGATTCTCTTGGCCTTCGGGAGGCAGCAGAGAGAGAGAGCAGCAGCATGTGTGGAGCTGTGAATGGGGCTGCCTGGAGACTTGAAGAGCAGCAACAGCTTTTTGTCCTGGCTCCTCTGGTGTGGGAGAAATCCCTGGACATTCGCAAATGCTGAGCTGGGATCCAGCACCGCTCAGCGTGTGAATGACAGATTCTCTTGGCCTTCGGGAGGCAGCAGAGAAAGAGAGCAGCAGCATGTGTGGAGCTGTGAGTGGGGTTGCCTGGAGACGTGAAGAGCAGCAAGAGCTTTTTGTCCTGGCTCCTCTGGTGTGGGAGGAATCCCTGGACGTTCGCAAATGCTGAGCTGGGATCCAGCACCGCTCAGCGAGCCAGGGACAGGCTCTCTTGGCCTTCGGGAGACTGCAGAAAGAGAGAGCAGCAGCATGTGTGGAGCTGTGAGTGGGGTTGCCTGGAGACTTGAAGAGCAGCAAGAGCTTTTGGTCCTGGCTCCTCTGGCGTGGGAGGAATCCCTGGACGTTCGCAAATGCTGAGCTGGGATCCAGCACCGCTCAGCGAGCCAGGGAGAGATTCTCTTGGCCTTCGGGAGGCTGCAGAAAGAGAGAGCAGCAGCATGTGTGGAGCTGTGAGTGGGGTTGCCTGGAGACTTGAAGAGCAGCAAGAGCTTTTTGTCCTGGCTCCTTTGGGGTGGGAAGAATCCCTGGACGTTCGCAAATGCTGAGCTGGGATCCAGCACCGCTCAGCGTGCGAATGACAGATTCTCTTGGCCTTTGGGAGGCTGCAGGAAGAGAAGGCAGCAGTATGTGTGGAGCTGTGAGTGGGGTTGCCTGCAGACTTGAAGAGCAGCAAGAGCTTTTTGTCCTGGCTCCTCTGGTGTGGGAGAAATCCCTGGACATTCGCAAATGCTGAGCTGGGATCCAGCACCGCTCAGCGAGCCAGGGACAGGCTCTCTTGGCCTTCGGGAGACTGCAGAAAGAGAGAGCAGCAGCATGTGTGGAGCTGGGAGTGGGGTTGCCTGGAGACTTGAAGAGCAGCAAGAGCTTTTGGTCCTGGCTCCTCTGGCGTGGGAGGAATCCCTGGACGTTCGCAAATGCTGAGCTGGGATCCAGCACCGCTCAGCGAGCCAGGGACAGGCTCTCTTGGCCTTCGGGAGACTGCCGAAAGAGAGAGCAGCAGCATGTGTGGAGCTGTGAATGCAGTTGCCTGGAGACTTGAAGAGCAGCAAGAGCTTTTTGTCCTGGCTCCTTTGGGGTGGGAAGAATCCCTGGACGTTCGCAAATGCTCAGCTGGGATCCAGCACCGCTCAGCGTGCGAATGACAGATTCTCTTGGCTTTCGGGAGGCAGCAGAGAGAGAGAGCAGCAGCATGTGTTGAGCTGGGAGTGGGGTTGCCTGGAGACTTGAAGAACAGCAAGAGCTTTTGGTCTTGAGACTCTTTGGAGTGAGAGGAATCCCTGGACATTCGCAAATGCTGAGCTGGGATCCAGCACCGCTCAGCGAGCCAGGGAGAGATTCTCTTGGCCTTCGGGAGGCTGCAGAAAGAGAGAGCAGCAGCATGTGTGAGGCTGTGAGTGGGGCTGCCTGGAGACTTGAAGAGCAGCAAGAGCTTTTGGTCTTGAGACTCTTTTGAGTGAGAGGAATCCCTGGACGTTCGCAAATGCTGAGCTGGGATCCAGCACCGCTCAGCGTGCCAGGGACAGGCTCTCTTGGCCTTTGGGAGGCTGCAGAAAGAGAGAGCATCAGCATGTGTGGAGCTGTGAGTGGGGTTGCCTGGAGACTTGAAGAGCAGCAAGAGCTTTTTGTCCTGGCTCCTCTGGTGTGGGAGGAATCCCTGGACGTTCGCAAATGCTGAGCTGGGATCCAGCACCGCTCAGCGAGCCAGGGACAGGCTCTCTTGGCCTTCGGAAGGCACCAGAGAGAGAGAGCAGCAGCATGTGTGGAGCTGTAAGTGGGGTGTCCTGGAGACTTGAAGAGCAGCAAGAGCTTTTTGTCCTGGCTCCTCTGGTGTGGGAGGAATCCCTGGACGTTCGCAAATGCTGAGCTGGGATCCAGCACCCCTCAGCGTGCGAATGACAGGCTCTCTTGGCCTTCGGGAGGCAGCAGAGAGAGAGAGCAGCAGCATGTGTGGAGCTGTGAATGGGGCTGCCTGGAGACTTGAAGAGCAGCAAGATCTTTTGGTCTTGAGACTCTTTGGCGTGGGAGGAATCCCTGGACGTTCGCAAATGCTGAGCTGGGATCCAGCACCGCTCAGCGTGCGACTGACAGATTCTCTTGGCCTTTGGGAGGCTGCAGGAAGAGAGGGCAGCAGTATGTGTGGAGCTGTGAGTGCGGTTGGCTGGAGAGTTGAAGAGCAGCAAGAGCTTTTTGTCCTGTCTCCTCTGGTGTGGGAGAAATCCCTGGACATTCGCAAATGCTGAGCTGGGATCCAGCACCGCTCAGCGTGCGAATGACAGATTCTCTTGGCCTTCGGGAGGCAGCAGAGAAAGAGAGCAGCAGCATGTGTGGAGCTGTGAGTGGGGTTGCCTGGAGACGTGAAGAGCAGCAAGAGCTATTGGTCTTGAGACCCTTTGGAGTGATAGGAATCCCTGGACGTTCGCAAATGCTGAGCTGGGATCCAGCACCTCTCAGCGTGCCAGGGAGAGATTCTCTTGGCCTTCGGGAGGCTGCAGAAAGAGAGAGCAGCAGCATGTGTGGAGCTGTGAGTGGGGTTGCCTGGAGACTTGAAGAGCAGCAAGAGCTTTTTGTCCTGGCTCCTCTGGTGTGCGAGGAATCCCTGGACATTCGCAAATGCTGAGCTGGGATCCAGCAATCGTCAGCGTGCGAATGACAGATTGTCTTGGCCTTCGGGAGGCAGCAGAGAGAGAGAGCAGCAGCATGTGTGGAGCTGGGAGTGGGGTTGCCTGGAGACTTGAAGAGCAGCAAGAGCTTTTTGTCCTGGCTCCTCTGGTGTGCGAGGAATCCCTGGACATTCGCAAATGCTGAGCTGGGATCCAGCACCCCTCAGCGTGCGAATGACAGATTCTCTTGGCCTTCGGGAGGCAGCAGAGAGAGAGAGCAGCAGTATGTGTGTAGCTGTGAGTGGGGTTGCCTGGAGACTTGAAGAGCAGCAACAGCTTTTTGTCCTGGCTCCTCTGGCGTGGGAGGAATCCCTGGATGTTCGCAAATGCTGAGCTGGGATCCAGCATCGCTCAGCGTGCCAGGGACAGGCTCTCTTGGCCTTTGGGAGGCTGCAGAAAGAGAGAGCATCAGCATGTGTGGAGCTGTGAGTGGGGTTGCCTGGAGACTTGAAGAGCAGCAAGAGCTTTTTGTCCTGGCTCCTCTGGTGTGGGAGGAATCCCTGGACGTTCGCAAATGCTGAGCTGGGATCCAGCACCGCTCAGCGAGCCAGGGACAGGCTCTCTTGGCCTTCGGGAGACTGCAGAAAGAGAGAGCAGCAACATGTGTGGAGCTGTGAGTGGGGTTGCCTGGAGACTTGAAGAGCAGCAACAGCTTTTGGTCCTGGCTCCTCTGGCGTGGGAGGAATCCCTGGACGTTCGCAAATGCTGAGCTGGGATCCAGCACCTCTCAGCGAGCCAGGGACAGGCTCTCTTGGCCTTCGGGAGGCAGCAGAGAGAGAGAGCAGCAGCATGTGTGGAGCTGTGAATGCAGTTGCCTGGAGACTTGAAGAGCAGCAAGAGCTTTTTGTCCTGGCTCCTTTGGTGTGGGAGGAATCCCTGGACGTTCGCAAATGCTGAGCTGGGATCCAGCACCGCTCAGCGTGCGAATGACAGATTCTCTTGGTCTTCGGGAGGCAGCAGAGAAAGGGAACAGCAGCATGTGTGGAGCTGTGAGTGGGGTTGCCTGGAGACTTGAAGAGCAGCAAGAGCTTTTGGTCCTGGCTCCTCTGGCGTGGGAGGAATCCCTGGACGTTCGCAAATGCTGAGCTGGGATCCAGCACCGCTCAGCGAGCCAGGGACAGGCTCTCTTGGCCTTCGGGAGGCTGCAGAAAGAGAGAGCAGCAGTATGTGTGGAGCTGTGAGTGGGGTGTCCTGGAGACTTGAAGAGCAGCAAGAGCTTTTTGTCCTGGCTCCTCTGGTGTGCGAGGAATCCCTGGACATTCGCAAATGCTGAGCTGGGATCCAGCAATCGTCAGCGTGCGAATGACAGATTGTCTTGGCCTTCGGGAGGCAGCAGAGAGAGAGAGCAGCAGCATGTGTGGAGCTGGGAGTGGGGTTGCCTGGAGACTTGAAGAGCAGCAACAGCTTTTTGTCCTGGCTCCTCTGGCGTGGGAGGAATCCCTGGATGTTCGCAAATTCTGAGCTGGGATCCAGCATCGCTCAGCGTGCCAGGGACAGGCTCTCTTGGCCTTTGGGAGGCTGCAGAAAGAGAGAGCATCAGCATGTGTGGAGCTGTGAGTGGGGTTGCCTGGAGACTTGAAGAGCAGCAAGAGCTTTTTGTCCTGGCTCCTCTGGTGTGGGAGGAATCCCTGGACGTTCGCAAATGCTGAGCTGGGATCCAGCACCGCTCAGCGAGCCAGGGACAGGCTCTCTTGGCCTTCGGGAGACTGCAGAAAGAGAGAGCAGCAACATGTGTGGAGCTGTGAGTGGGGTTGCCTGGAGACTTGAAGAGCAGCAACAGCTTTTGGTCCTGGCTCCTCTGGCGTGGGAGGAATCCCTGGACGTTCGCAAATGCTGAGCTGGGATCCAGCACCTCTCAGCGAGCCAGGGACACGCTCTCTTGGCCTTCGGGAGGCAGCAGAGAGAGAGAGCAGCAGCATGTGTGGAGCTGTGAATGCAGTTGCCTGGAGACTTGAAGAGCAGCAAGAGCTTTTTGTCCTGGCTCCTTTGGGGTGGGAAGAATCCCTGGACGTTCGCAAATGCTGAGCTGGGATCCAGCACCGCTCAGCGTGCGAATGACAGATTCTCTTGGTCTTCGGGAGGCAGCAGAGAGAGAGAGCAGCAGCATGTGTGGAGCTGTGAGTGGGGTTGCCTGGAGACTTGAAGAGCAGCAAGAGCTTTTGGTCCTGGCTCCTCTGGCGTGGGAGGAATCCCTGGACGTTCGCAAATGCTGAGCTGGGATCCAGCACCGCTCAGCGAGCCAGGGACAGGCTCTCTTGGCCTTCGGGAGGCTGCAGAAAGAGAGAGCAGCAGCATGTGTGGAGCTGTGAGTGGGGTGTCCTGGAGACTTGAAGAGCAGCAAGAGCTTTTTGTCCTGGCTCCTTTGGGGTGGGAAGAATCCCTGGACGTTCGCAAATGCTGAGCTGGGATCCAGCACCGCTCAGCGTGCGAATGACAGATTCTCTTGGCCTTCGGGAGGCAGCAGAGAGAGAGAGCAGCAGCATGTGTGGAGCTGGGAGTGGGGTTGCCTGGAGACTTGAAGAACAGCAAGAGCTTTTGGTCTTGAGACTCTTTGGTGTGAGAGGAATACCTGGACATTCGCAAATGCTGAGCTGGGATCCAGCACCGCTCAGCGTGCGAATGACAGATTCTCTTGGCCTTTGGGAGGCTGCAGGAAGAGAGAGCAGCAGTATGTGTGGAGCTGTGAGTGGGGTTGGCTGGAGACTCGAAGAGCAGCAACAGCTTTTTGTCCTGGCTCCTCTGGTGTGGGAGGAATCCCTGGAGATTCGCAAATGCTGAGCTGGGATCCAGCACCCCTCAGCGTGTGAATGACAGATTCTCTTGGCCTTCGGGAGGCACCAGAGAAACAGAGCAGCAGCATGTGTGGAGCTGTGAGTGGGGTTGCCTGGAGACTTGAAGAGCAGCAAGAGGTATTGGTCGTGAGACCCTTTGGAGTGAGAGGAATCCCCGGACGTTCGCAAATGCTGAGCTGGGATCCATCACCTCTCAGCGTGCCAGGGAGAGATTCTCTTGGCCTTCGGGAAGCAGCAGAGAGAGAGAGCAGCAGCATGTGTGGAGCTGTGAGTGGGGTTGCCTGGAGACTTGAAGAGCAGCAAGAGCTTTTTGTCCTGGCTCATCTAGTGTGGGATGAATCCCTGGACATTCGCAAATGCTGAGCTGGGATCCAGCACCCCTCAGTGTGCGAATGACAGATTCTCTTGGCCTTCGGGAAGCAGCAGAGAGAGAGAGCAGCAGCATGTGTGGAGCTGGGAGTGGGGTTGCCTGGAGACGTGAAGAGCAGCAAGAGCTTTTTGTCCTGGCTCCTCTGGCGTGGGAGGAATCCCTGGACGTTCGCAAATGCTGAGCTGGGATCCAGCACCGCTCAGCGTGCGAATGACAGGCTCTCTTGGCCTTCGGGAGGCAGCAGAGAGAGAGAGCAGCAGCATGTGTGGAGCTGTGAGTGGAGTTGCCTGGAGACTTGAAGAGCAGCAACAGCTTTTTGTCCTGGCTCCTCTGGCGTGGGAGGAATCCCTGGACGTTCGCAAATGCTGAGCTGGGATCCAGCACCGCTCAGCGAGCCAGGGACAGGCTCTCTTGGCCTTCGGGAGACTGCAGAAAGAGAGAGCATCAGCATGTGTGGAGCTGTGAGTGGGGTTGCCTGGAGACTTGAAGAGCAGCAAGAGCTTTTAGTCGTGAGACCCTTTGGTGTGGGATGAATCCCTGGACATTAGCAAATGCTGAGCTGGGATCCAGCACCGCTCAGCGTGTGAATGACAGATTCTCTTGGCCTTCGGGAGGCAGCAGAGAGCAGCAGCATGTGTGGAGCTGTGAGTGGGGTTGCCTGGAGACGTGAAGAGCAGCAAGAGCTTTTTGTCCTGGCTCCTCTGGCGTGGGAGGAATCCCTGGACGTTCGCAAATGCTGAGCTGGGATCCAGCACCGCTCAGCGTGCGAATGACAGGCTCTCTTGGCCTTCGGGAGGCAGCAGAGAGAGAGAGCAGCAGCATGTGTGGAGCTGTGAGTGGAGTTGCCTGGAGACTTGAAGAGCAGCAACAGCTTTTTGTCCTGGCTCCTCTGGCGTGGGAGGAATCCCTGGACGTTCGCAAATGCTGAGCTGGGATCCAGCACCGCTCAGCGAGCCAGGGACAGGCTCTCTTGGCCTTCGGGAGACTGCAGAAAGAGAGAGCATCAGCATGTGTGGAGCTGTGAGTGGGGTTGCCTGGAGACTTGAAGAGCAGCAAGAGCTTTTAGTCGTGAGACCCTTTGGTGTGGGATGAATCCCTGGACATTAGCAAATGCTGAGCTGGGATCCAGCACCGCTCAGCGTGTGAATGACAGATTCTCTTGGCCTTCGGGAGGCAGCAGAGAAAGAGAGCAGCAGCATGTGTGGAGCTGTGAGTGGGGTTGCCTGGAGACTTGAAGAGCAGCAAGAGCTTTTTGTCCTGGCTCCTCTGGTGTGGGAGGAATCCCTGGACGTTCGCAAATGCTGAGCTGGGATCCAGCACCGCTCAGCGAGCCAGGGACAGGCTCTATTGGCCTTCGGAAGGCACCAGAGAGAGAGAGCAGCAGCATGTGTGGAGCTGTGAGTGGGGTGTCCTGGAGACTTGAAGAGCAGCAAGAGCTTTTTGTCCTGGCTCCTCTGGTGTGGGAGGAATCCCTGGACGTTCGCAAATGCTGAGCTGGGATCCAGCACCCCTCAGCGTGCGAATGACAGGCTCTCTTGGCCTTCGGGAGGCAGCAGAGAGAGAGAGCAGCAGCATGTGTGGAGCTGTGAGTGGGGCTCCCTGGAGACTTGAAGAGCAGCAAGATCTTTTGGTCTTGAGACTCTTTGGCGTGGGAGGAATCCCTGGACGTTCGCAAATGCTGAGCTGGGATCCAGCACCGCTCAGCGTGCGACTGACAGATTCTCTTGGCCTTTGGGAGGCTGCAGGAAGAGAGGGCAGCAGTATGTGTGGAGCTGTGAGTGGGGTTGGCTGGAGACTTGAAGAGCAGCAAGAGCTTTTTGTCCTGTCTCCTCTGGTGTGGGAGAAATCCCTGGACATTCGCAAATGCTGAGCTGGGATCCAGCACCGCTCAGCGTGCGAATGACAGGCTCTCTTGGCCTTCGGGAGGCAGCAGAGAAAGAGAGCAGCAGCATGTGTGGAGCTGTGAGTGGGGTTGCCTGGAGACGTGAAGAGCAGCAAGAGCTTTTTGTCCTGGCTCCTCTGGCGTGGGAGGAATCCCTGGACGTTCGCAAATGCTGAGCTGGGATCCAGCACCGCTCAGCGAGCCAGGGACAGGCTCTCTTGGCCTTCGGGAGGCACCAGAGAGAGAGAGCAGCAGCATGTGTGGATCTGTGAGTGGGGTTGGCTGGAGACGTGAAGAGCAGCAAGAGCTTTTTGTCCTGGCTCCTCTGGTGTGCGAGGAATCCCTGGACGTTCGCAAATGCTGAGCTGGGATCCAGCACCGCTCAGCGTGTGAATGACAGATTCTCTTGGCCTTCGGGAGGCAGCAGAGAAAGAGAGCAGCAGCATGTGTGGAGCTGTGAATGGGGTTGCCTGGAGACTTGAAGAGCAGCAAGAGCTATTGGTCTTGAGACCCTTTGGAGTGATAGGAATCCCTGGACGTTCGCAAATGCTGAGCTGGGATCCAGCACCTCTCAGCGTGCCAGGGAGAGATTCTCTTGGCCTTCGGGAGGCTGCAGAAAGAGAGAGCAGCAGCATGTGTGGAGCTGTGAGTGGGGTTGCCTGGAGACTTGAAGAGCAGCAAGAGCTTTTTGTCCTGGCTCCTCTGGTGTGCGAGGAATCCCTGGACGTTCGCAAATGCTGAGCTGGGATCCAGCTATCCTCAGCGTGCGAATGACAGATTGTCTTGGCCTTCGGGAGGCAGCAGAGAGAGAGAGCAGCAGCATGTGTGGAGCTGGGAGTGGGGTTGCCTGGAGACTTGAAGAGCAGCAAGAGCTTTTTGTCCTGGCTCCTCTGGTGTGGGAGGAATCCCTGGACGTTCGCAAATGCTGAGCTGGGATCGAGCACCGCTCAGCGTGCGAATGACAGATTCTCTTGGCCTTCGGGAGGCAGCAGAGAGAGAGAGCAGCAGTCTGTGTGTAGCTGTGAGTGGGGTTGCCTGGAGACTTGAAGAGCAGCAACAGCTTTTTGTAGTGGCTCCTCTGGCGTGGCAGGAATCCCTGGATGTTCGCAAATGCTGAGCTGGGATCCAGCACCGCTCAGCGTGCCAGGGACAGGCTCTCTTGGCCCTTGGGAGGCTGCAGAAAGAGAGAGCATCAGCATGTGTGGAGCTGTGAGTGGGGTTGCCTGGAGACTTGAAGAGCAGCAAGAGCTTTTTGTCCTGGCTCCTCTGGCGTGGGAGGAATCCCTGGACGTTCGCAAATGCTGAGCTGGGATCCAGCACCGCTCAGCGAGCCAGGGACAGGCTCTCTTGGCCTTCGGGAGACTGCAGAAAGAGAGAGCAGCAACATGTGTGGAGCTGTGAGTGGGGTTGCCTGGAGACTTGAAGAGCAGCAAGAGCTTTTGGTCCTGGCTCCTCTGGCGTGGGAGGAATCCCTGGACGTTCGCAAATGCTGAGCTGGGATCCAGCACCTCTCAGCGAGCCAGGGACAGGCTCTCTTGGCCTTCGGGAGGCAGCAGAGAGAGAGAGCAGCAGCATGTGTGGAGCTGTGAGTGGGGTTGCCTGCAGACTTGAAGAGCAGCAAGAGCTTTTTGTCCTGGCTCCTTTGGGGTGGGAAGAATCCCTGGACGTTCGCAAATGCTGAGCTGGGATCCAGCACCGCTCAGCGTGCGAATGACAGATTCTCTTGGTCTTCGGGAGGCAGCAGAGAAAGGGAACAGCAGCATGTGTGGAGCTGTGAGTGGGGTGTCCTGGAGACTTGAAGAGCAGCAAGAGCTTTTTGTCCTGGCTCCTTTGGGGTGGGAAGAATCCCTGGACGTTCGCAAATGCTGAGCTGGGATCCAGCACCGCTCAGCGTGCGAATGACAGATTCTCTTGGCCTTCGGGAGGCAGCAGAGAGAGAGAGCAGCAGCATGTGTGGAGCTGGGAGTGGGGTTGCCTGGAGACTTGAAGAACAGCAAGAGCTTTTGGTCTTGAGACTCTTTGGTGTGAGAGGAATCCCTGGACATTCGCAAATGCTGAGCTGGGATCCAGCACCGCTCAGCGTGCCAGGGACAGGCTCTCTTGGCCTTTGGGAGGCTGTAAAAAGAGAGAGAAATAGCGTTCGTAGGGCTGTGAATGGGGTTGCCTGGAGCCTTGAAGAGCAGCAACAGCTTTTGGTGGTGGCTCGTCTGGTGTGCGAGGAATATTTGGACATTCACAAATGCTGAGCTGGGATCCAGCACCGCTCAGCGAGCCAGGGAGAGATTCTCTTGGCCTTTGGGAGGCTGCAGAAAGAGAGAGCAGCAGCATGTGTGGAGCTGGGAGTGGGGTTGCCTGGAGACTTGAAGAGCAGCAAGAGCTTTTTGTCCTGTCTCCTCTGGTGTGCGAGGAATCCCTGGACGTTCGCAAATGCTGAGCTGGGATCCAGCACCGCTCAGCGAGCCAGGGACAGGCTCTCTTGGCCTTCGGGAGGCACCAGAGAGAGAGAGCAGCAGCATGTGTGGAGCTGTGAGTGGGGTTGCCTGGAGACTTGAAGAGCAGCAAGAGCTTTTTGTCCTGGCTCCTTTGGGGTGGGAAGAATCCCTGGACGTTCGCAAATGCTGAGCTGGGATCCAGCACCGCTCAGCGTGCGAATGACAGATTCTCTTGGCCTTCGGGAGGCTGCAGAAAGAGAGAGCAGCAGCATGTGTGGAGCTGTGAATGGGGCTGCCTGGAGACTTGAAGAGCAGCAAGATCTTTTGGTCTTGAGACTCTTTGGCGTGGGAGGAATCCCTGGACGTTCGCAAATGCTGAGCTGGGATCCAGCACCGCTCAGCGTGCGAATGACAGATTCTCTTGGCCTTTGGGAGGCTGCAGGAAGAGAAGGCAGCAGTATGTGTGGAGCTGTGAGTGGGGTTGCCTGGAGACTTGAAGAGCAGCAAGAGCTTTTTGTCCTGGCTCCTCTGGTGTGGGAGAAATCCCTGGACATTCGCAAATGCTGAGCTGGGATCCAGCACCGCTCAGCGTGTGAATGACAGATTCTCTTGGCCTTCGGGAGGCAGCAGAGAAAGAGAGCAGCAGCATGTGTGGAGCTGTGAGTGGGGTTGCCTGGAGACGTGAAGAGCAGCAAGAGCTTTTTGTCCTGGCTCCTCTGGTGTGGGAGGAATCCCTGGACGTTCGCAAATGCTGAGCTGGGATCCAGCTATCCTCAGCGTGCGAATGACAGATTGTCTTGGCCTTCGGGAGGCAGCAGAGAGAGAGAGCAGCAGCATGTGTGGAGCTGTGAGTGGGCTTGCCTGGAGACTTGAAGAGCAGCAAGAGCTTTTTGTCCTGGCTCCTCTGGTGTGGGAGGAATCCCTGGACGTTCGCAAATGCTGAGCTGGGATCGAGCACCGCTCAGCGTGCGAATGACAGATTCTCTTGGCCTTCGGGAGGCAGCAGAGAGAGAGAGCAGCAGCATGTGTGGAGCTGTGAGTGGAGTTGCCTGGAGACTTGAAGAGCAGCAACAGCTTTTTGTCCTGGCTCCTCTGGCGTGGGAGGAATCCCTGGACGTTCGCAAATGCTGAGCTGGGATCCAGCACCGCTCAGCGAGCCAGGGACAGGCTCTCTTGGCCTTCGGGAGACTGCAGAAAGAGAGAGCATCAGCATGTGTGGAGCTGTGAGTGGGGTTGCCTGGAGACTTGAAGAGCAGCAAGAGCTTTTAGTCGTGAGACCCTTTGGTGTGGGATGAATCCCTGGACATTAGCAAATGCTGAGCTGGGATCCAGCACCGCTCAGCGTGTGAATGACAGATTCTCTTGGCCTTCGGGAGGCAGCAGAGAGCAGCAGCATGTGTGGAGCTGTGAGTGGGGTTGCCTGGAGACGTGAAGAGCAGCAAGAGCTTTTTGTCCTGGCTCCTCTGGCGTGGGAGGAATCCCTGGACGTTCGCAAATGCTGAGCTGGGATCCAGCACCGCTCAGCGTGCGAATGACAGGCTCTCTTGGCCTTCGGGAGGCAGCAGAGAGAGAGAGCAGCAGCATGTGTGGAGCTGTGAGTGGAGTTGCCTGGAGACTTGAAGAGCAGCAACAGCTTTTTGTCCTGGCTCCTCTGGCGTGGGAGGAATCCCTGGACGTTCGCAAATGCTGAGCTGGGATCCAGCACCGCTCAGCGAGCCAGGGACAGGCTCTCTTGGCCTTCGGGAGACTGCAGAAAGAGAGAGCATCAGCATGTGTGGAGCTGTGAGTGGGGTTGCCTGGAGACTTGAAGAGCAGCAAGAGCTTTTAGTCGTGAGACCCTTTGGTGTGGGATGAATCCCTGGACATTAGCAAATGCTGAGCTGGGATCCAGCACCGCTCAGCGTGTGAATGACAGATTCTCTTGGCCTTCGGGAGGCAGCAGAGAAAGAGAGCAGCAGCATGTGTGGAGCTGTGAGTGGGGTTGCCTGGAGACTTGAAGAGCAGCAAGAGCTTTTTGTCCTGGCTCCTCTGGCGTGGGAGGAATCCCTGGACGTTCGCAAATGCTGAGCTGGGATCCAGCACCGCTCAGCGAGCCAGGGACAGGCTCTCTTGGCCTTCGGGAGACTGCCGAAAGAGAGAGCAGCAGCATGTGTGGAGCTGTGAATGCAGTTGCCTGGAGACTTGAAGAGCAGCAAGAGCTTTTTGTCCTGGCTCCTCTGGTGTGGGAGGAATCCCTGGACGTTCGCAAATGCTGAGCTGGGATCCAGCACCGCTCAGCGAGCCAGGGACAGGCTCTATTGGCCTTCGGAAGGCACCAGAGAGAGAGAGCAGCAGCATGTGTGGAGCTGTGAGTGGGGTGTCCTGGAGACTTGAAGAGCAGCAAGAGCTTTTTGTCCTGGCTCCTCTGGTGTGGGAGGAATCCCTGGACGTTCGCAAATGCTGAGCTGGGATCCAGCACCCCTCAGCGTGCGAATGACAGGCTCTCTTGGCCTTCGGGAGGCAGCAGAGAGAGAGAGCAGCAGCATGTGTGGAGCTGTGAGTGGGGCTCCCTGGAGACTTGAAGAGCAGCAAGATCTTTTGGTCTTGAGACTCTTTGGCGTGGGAGGAATCCCTGGACGTTCGCAAATGCTGAGCTGGGATCCAGCACCGCTCAGCGTGCGACTGACAGATTCTCTTGGCCTTTGGGAGGCTGCAGGAAGAGAGGGCAGCAGTATGTGTGGAGCTGTGAGTGGGGTTGGCTGGAGACTTGAAGAGCAGCAAGAGCTTTTTGTCCTGTCTCCTCTGGTGTGGGAGAAATCCCTGGACATTCGCAAATGCTGAGCTGGGATCCAGCACCGCTCAGCGTGCGAATGACAGGCTCTCTTGGCCTTCGGGAGGCAGCAGAGAAAGAGAGCAGCAGCATGTGTGGAGCTGTGAGTGGGGTTGCCTGGAGACGTGAAGAGCAGCAAGAGCTTTTTGTCCTGGCTCCTCTGGCGTGGGAGGAATCCCTGGACGTTCGCAAATGCTGAGCTGGGATCCAGCACCGCTCAGCGAGCCAGGGACAGGCTCTCTTGGCCTTCGGGAGGCACCAGAGAGAGAGAGCAGCAGCATGTGTGGATCTGTGAGTGG
Organism: Platalea leucorodia; assembly: GCF_965183815.1. Classification (NCBI taxonomy): domain Eukaryota; kingdom Metazoa; phylum Chordata; class Aves; order Pelecaniformes; family Threskiornithidae; genus Platalea; species Platalea leucorodia. The sequence goes on from NC_138833.1 coordinate 10,307,574, forward strand.
GGTTGGCTGGAGACGTGAAGAGCAGCAAGAGCTTTTTGTCCTGGCTCCTCTGGTGTGCGAGGAATCCCTGGACGTTCGCAAATGCTGAGCTGGGATCCAGCACCGCTCAGCGTGTGAATGACAGATTCTCTTGGCCTTCGGGAGGCAGCAGAGAAAGAGAGCAGCAGCATGTGTGGAGCTGTGAATGGGGTTGCCTGGAGACTTGAAGAGCAGCAAGAGCTATTGGTCTTGAGACCCTTTGGAGTGATAGGAATCCCTGGACGTTCGCAAATGCTGAGCTGGGATCCAGCACCTCTCAGCGTGCCAGGGAGAGATTCTCTTGGCCTTCGGGAGGCTGCAGAAAGAGAGAGCAGCAGCATGTGTGGAGCTGTGAGTGGGGTTGCCTGGAGACTTGAAGAGCAGCAAGAGCTTTTTGTCCTGGCTCCTCTGGTGTGCGAGGAATCCCTGGACGTTCGCAAATGCTGAGCTGGGATCCAGCTATCCTCAGCGTGCGAATGACAGATTGTCTTGGCCTTCGGGAGGCAGCAGAGAGAGAGAGCAGCAGCATGTGTGGAGCTGGGAGTGGGGTTGCCTGGAGACTTGAAGAGCAGCAAGAGCTTTTTGTCCTGGCTCCTCTGGTGTGGGAGGAATCCCTGGACGTTCGCAAATGCTGAGCTGGGATCGAGCACCGCTCAGCGTGCGAATGACAGATTCTCTTGGCCTTCGGGAGGCAGCAGAGAGAGAGAGCAGCAGTCTGTGTGTAGCTGTGAGTGGGGTTGCCTGGAGACTTGAAGAGCAGCAACAGCTTTTTGTAGTGGCTCCTCTGGCGTGGCAGGAATCCCTGGATGTTCGCAAATGCTGAGCTGGGATCCAGCACCGCTCAGCGTGCCAGGGACAGGCTCTCTTGGCCCTTGGGAGGCTGCAGAAAGAGAGAGCATCAGCATGTGTGGAGCTGTGAGTGGGGTTGCCTGGAGACTTGAAGAGCAGCAAGAGCTTTTTGTCCTGGCTCCTCTGGCGTGGGAGGAATCCCTGGACGTTCGCAAATGCTGAGCTGGGATCCAGCACCGCTCAGCGAGCCAGGGACAGGCTCTCTTGGCCTTCGGGAGACTGCAGAAAGAGAGAGCAGCAACATGTGTGGAGCTGTGAGTGGGGTTGCCTGGAGACTTGAAGAGCAGCAAGAGCTTTTGGTCCTGGCTCCTCTGGCGTGGGAGGAATCCCTGGACGTTCGCAAATGCTGAGCTGGGATCCAGCACCTCTCAGCGAGCCAGGGACAGGCTCTCTTGGCCTTCGGGAGGCAGCAGAGAGAGAGAGCAGCAGCATGTGTGGAGCTGTGAGTGGGGTTGCCTGCAGACTTGAAGAGCAGCAAGAGCTTTTTGTCCTGGCTCCTTTGGGGTGGGAAGAATCCCTGGACGTTCGCAAATGCTGAGCTGGGATCCAGCACCGCTCAGCGTGCGAATGACAAATTCTCTTGGTCTTCGGGAGGCAGCAGAGAAAGGGAACAGCAGCATGTGTGGAGCTGTGAGTGGGGTGTCCTGGAGACTTGAAGAGCAGCAAGAGCTTTTTGTCCTGGCTCCTTTGGGGTGGGAAGAATCCCTGGACGTTCGCAAATGCTGAGCTGGGATCCAGCACCGCTCAGCGTGCGAATGACAGATTCTCTTGGCCTTCGGGAGGCAGCAGAGAGAGAGAGCAGCAGCATGTGTGGAGCTGGGAGTGGGGTTGCCTGGAGACTTGAAGAACAGCAAGAGCTTTTGGTCTTGAGACTCTTTGGTGTGAGAGGAATCCCTGGACATTCGCAAATGCTGAGCTGGGATCCAGCACCGCTCAGCGTGCCAGGGACAGGCTCTCTTGGCCTTTGGGAGGCTGTAAAAAGAGAGAGAAATAGCGTTCGTAGGGCTGTGAATGGGGTTGCCTGGAGCCTTGAAGAGCAGCAACAGCTTTTGGTGGTGGCTCGTCTGGTGTGCGAGGAATATTTGGACATTCACAAATGCTGAGCTGGGATCCAGCACCGCTCAGCGAGCCAGGGAGAGATTCTCTTGGCCTTTGGGAGGCTGCAGAAAGAGAGAGCAGCAGCATGTGTGGAGCTGGGAGTGGGGTTGCCTGGAGACTTGAAGAGCAGCAAGAGCTTTTTGTCCTGTCTCCTCTGGTGTGCGAGGAATCCCTGGACGTTCGCAAATGCTGAGCTGGGATCCAGCACCGCTCAGCGAGCCAGGGACAGGCTCTCTTGGCCTTCGGGAGGCACCAGAGAGAGAGAGCAGCAGCATGTGTGGAGCTGTGAGTGGGGTTGCCTGGAGACTTGAAGAGCAGCAAGAGCTTTTTGTCCTGGCTCCTTTGGGGTGGGAAGAATCCCTGGACGTTCGCAAATGCTGAGCTGGGATCCAGCACCGCTCAGCGTGCGAATGACAGATTCTCTTGGCCTTCGGGAGGCTGCAGAAAGAGAGAGCAGCAGCATGTGTGGAGCTGTGAATGGGGCTGCCTGGAGACTTGAAGAGCAGCAAGATCTTTTGGTCTTGAGACTCTTTGGCGTGGGAGGAATCCCTGGACGTTCGCAAATGCTGAGCTGGGATCCAGCACCGCTCAGCGTGCGAATGACAGATTCTCTTGGCCTTTGGGAGGCTGCAGGAAGAGAAGGCAGCAGTATGTGTGGAGCTGTGAGTGGGGTTGCCTGGAGACTTGAAGAGCAGCAAGAGCTTTTTGTCCTGGCTCCTCTGGTGTGGGAGAAATCCCTGGACATTCGCAAATGCTGAGCTGGGATCCAGCACCGCTCAGCGTGTGAATGACAGATTCTCTTGGCCTTCGGGAGGCAGCAGAGAAAGAGAGCAGCAGCATGTGTGGAGCTGTGAGTGGGGTTGCCTGGAGACGTGAAGAGCAGCAAGAGCTTTTTGTCCTGGCTCCTCTGGTGTGGGAGGAATCCCTGGACGTTCGCAAATGCTGAGCTGGGATCCAGCTATCCTCAGCGTGCGAATGACAGATTGTCTTGGCCTTCGGGAGGCAGCAGAGAGAGAGAGCAGCAGCATGTGTGGAGCTGTGAGTGGGCTTGCCTGGAGACTTGAAGAGCAGCAAGAGCTTTTTGTCCTGGCTCCTCTGGTGTGGGAGGAATCCCTGGACGTTCGCAAATGCTGAGCTGGGATCGAGCACCGCTCAGCGTGCGAATGACAGATTCTCTTGGCCTTCGGGAGGCAGCAGAGAGAGAGAGCAGCAGTATGTGTGGAGCTGTGAGTGGGGTTGCCTGGAGACTTGAAGAGCAGCAACAGCTTTTTGTAGTGGCTCCTCTGGCGTGGCAGGAATCCCTGGATGTTCGCAAATGCTGAGCTGGGATCCAGCACCGCTCAGCGTGCCAGGGACAGGCTCTCTTGGCCCTTGGGAGGCTGCAGAAAGAGAGAGCATCAGCATGTGTGGAGCTGTGAGTGGGGTTGCCTGGAGACTTGAAGAGCAGCAAGAGCTTTTTGTCCTGGCTCCTCTGGCGTGGGAGGAATCCCTGGACGTTCGCAAATGCTGAGCTGGGATCCAGCACCGCTCAGCGAGCCAGGGACAGGCTCTCTTGGCCTTCGGGAGACTGCAGAAAGAGAGAGCAGCAACATGTGTGGAGCTGTGAGTGGGGTTGCCTGGAGACTTGAAGAGCAGCAAGAGCTTTTGGTCCTGGCTCCTCTGGCGTGGGAGGAATCCCTGGACGTTCGCAAATGCTGAGCTGGGATCCAGCACCTCTCAGCGAGCCAGGGACAGGCTCTCTTGGCCTTCGGGAGGCAGCAGAGAGAGAGAGCAGCAGCATGTGTGGAGCTGTGAGTGGGGTTGCCTGGAGACTTGAAGAGCAGCAAGAGCTTTTTGTCCTGGCTCCTTTGGGGTGGGAAGAATCCCTGGACGTTCGCAAATGCTGAGCTGGGATCCAGCACCGCTCAGCGTGCGAATGACAGATTCTCTTGGTCTTCGGGAGGCAGCAGAGAAAGGGAACAGCAGCATGTGTGGAGCTGTGAGTGGGGTGTCCTGGAGACTTGAAGAGCAGCAAGAGCTTTTTGTCCTGGCTCCTTTGGGGTGGGAAGAATCCCTGGACGTTCGCAAATGCTGAGCTGGGATCCAGCACCGCTCAGCGTGCGAATGACAGATTCTCTTGGCCTTCGGGAGGCAGCAGAGAGAGAGAGCAGCAGCATGTGTGGAGCTGTGAGTGGGGTTGCCTGGAGACTTGAAGAGCAGCAAGAGCTTTTAGTCGTGAGACCCTTTGGTGTGGGATGAATCCCTGGACATTAGCAAATGCTGAGCTGGGATCCAGCACCGCTCAGCGTGTGAATGACAGATTCTCTTGGCCTTCGGGAGGCAGCAGAGAAAGAGAGCAGCAGCATGTGTGGAGCTGTGAGTGGGGTTGCCTGGAGACTTGAAGAGCAGCAAGAGCTTTTTGTCCTGGCTCCTCTGGCGTGGGAGGAATCCCTGGACGTTCGCAAATGCTGAGCTGGGATCCAGCACCGCTCAGCGAGCCAGGGACAGGCTCTCTTGGCCTTCGGGAGACTGCCGAAAGAGAGAGCAGCAGCATGTGTGGAGCTGTGAATGCAGTTGCCTGGAGACTTGAAGAGCAGCAAGAGCTTTTTGTCCTGGCTCCTCTGGTGTGGGAGGAATCCCTGGATGTTCGCAAATGCTGAGCTGGGATCCAGCACCGCTCAGCGAGCCAGGGACAGGCTCTATTGGCCTTCGGAAGGCACCAGAGAGAGAGAGCAGCAGCATGTGTGGAGCTGTGAGTGGGGTGTCCTGGAGACTTGAAGAGCAGCAAGAGCTTTTTGTCCTGGCTCCTCTGGTGTGGGAGGAATCCCTGGACGTTCGCAAATGCTGAGCTGGGATCCAGCACCCCTCAGCGTGCGAATGACAGGCTCTCTTGGCCTTCGGGAGGCAGCAGAGAGAGAGAGCAGCAGCATGTGTGGAGCTGTGAGTGGGGCTCCCTGGAGACTTGAAGAGCAGCAAGATCTTTTGGTCTTGAGACTCTTTGGCGTGGGAGGAATCCCTGGACGTTCGCAAATGCTGAGCTGGGATCCAGCACCGCTCAGCGTGCGACTGACAGATTCTCTTGGCCTTTGGGAGGCTGCAGGAAGAGAGGGCAGCAGTATGTGTGGAGCTGTGAGTGGGGTTGGCTGGAGACTTGAAGAGCAGCAAGAGCTTTTTGTCCTGTCTCCTCTGGTGTGGGAGAAATCCCTGGACATTCGCAAATGCTGAGCTGGGATCCAGCACCGCTCAGCGTGCGAATGACAGGCTCTCTTGGCCTTCGGGAGGCAGCAGAGAAAGAGAGCAGCAGCATGTGTGGAGCTGTGAGTGGGGTTGCCTGGAGACGTGAAGAGCAGCAAGAGCTTTTTGTCCTGGCTCCTCTGGTGTGCGAGGAATCCCTGGACGTTCGCAAATGCTGAGCTGGGATCCAGCACCGCTCAGCGAGCCAGGGACAGGCTCTCTTGGCCTTCGGGAGGCACCAGAGAGAGAGAGCAGCAGCATGTGTGGATCTGTGAGTGGGGTTGGCTGGAGACGTGAAGAGCAGCAAGAGCTTTTTGTCCTGGCTCCTCTGGTGTGCGAGGAATCCCTGGACGTTCGCAAATGCTGAGCTGGGATCCAGCACCGCTCAGCGTGTGAATGACAGATTCTCTTGGCCTTCGGGAGGCAGCAGAGAAAGAGAGCAGCAGCATGTGTGGAGCTGTGAATGGGGTTGCCTGGAGACTTGAAGAGCAGCAAGAGCTATTGGTCTTGAGACCCTTTGGAGTGATAGGAATCCCTGGACGTTCGCAAATGCTGAGCTGGGATCCAGCACCTCTCAGCGTGCCAGGGAGAGATTCTCTTGGCCTTCGGGAGGCTGCAGAAAGAGAGAGCAGCAGCATGTGTGGAGCTGTGAGTGGGGTTGCCTGGAGACTTGAAGAGCAGCAAGAGCTTTTTGTCCTGGCTCCTCTGGTGTGCGAGGAATCCCTGGACGTTCGCAAATGCTGAGCTGGGATCCAGCTATCCTCAGCGTGCGAATGACAGATTGTCTTGGCCTTCGGGAGGCAGCAGAGAGAGAGAGCAGCAGCATGTGTGGAGCTGGGAGTGGGGTTGCCTGGAGACTTGAAGAGCAGCAAGAGCTTTTTGTCCTGGCTCCTCTGGTGTGGGAGGAATCCCTGGACGTTCGCAAATGCTGAGCTGGGATCGAGCACCGCTCAGCGTGCGAATGACAGATTCTCTTGGCCTTCGGGAGGCAGCAGAGAGAGAGAGCAGCAGTCTGTGTGTAGCTGTGAGTGGGGTTGCCTGGAGACTTGAAGAGCAGCAACAGCTTTTTGTAGTGGCTCCTCTGGCGTGGCAGGAATCCCTGGATGTTCGCAAATGCTGAGCTGGGATCCAGCACCGCTCAGCGTGCCAGGGACAGGCTCTCTTGGCCCTTGGGAGGCTGCAGAAAGAGAGAGCATCAGCATGTGTGGAGCTGTGAGTGGGGTTGCCTGGAGACTTGAAGAGCAGCAAGAGCTTTTTGTCCTGGCTCCTCTGGCGTGGGAGGAATCCCTGGACGTTCGCAAATGCTGAGCTGGGATCCAGCACCGCTCAGCGAGCCAGGGACAGGCTCTCTTGGCCTTCGGGAGACTGCAGAAAGAGAGAGCAGCAACATGTGTGGAGCTGTGAGTGGGGTTGCCTGGAGACTTGAAGAGCAGCAAGAGCTTTTGGTCCTGGCTCCTCTGGCGTGGGAGGAATCCCTGGACGTTCGCAAATGCTGAGCTGGGATCCAGCACCTCTCAGCGAGCCAGGGACAGGCTCTCTTGGCCTTCGGGAGGCAGCAGAGAGAGAGAGCAGCAGCATGTGTGGAGCTGTGAGTGGGGTTGCCTGGAGACTTGAAGAGCAGCAAGAGCTTTTTGTCCTGGCTCCTTTGGGGTGGGAAGAATCCCTGGACGTTCGCAAATGCTGAGCTGGGATCCAGCACCGCTCAGCGTGCGAATGACAGATTCTCTTGGTCTTCGGGAGGCAGCAGAGAAAGGGAACAGCAGCATGTGTGGAGCTGTGAGTGGGGTGTCCTGGAGACTTGAAGAGCAGCAAGAGCTTTTTGTCCTGGCTCCTTTGGGGTGGGAAGAATCCCTGGACGTTCGCAAATGCTGAGCTGGGATCCAGCACCGCTCAGCGTGCGAATGACAGATTCTCTTGGCCTTCGGGAGGCAGCAGAGAGAGAGAGCAGCAGCATGTGTGGAGCTGGGAGTGGGGTTGCCTGGAGACTTGAAGAACAGCAAGAGCTTTTGGTCTTGAGACTCTTTGGTGTGAGAGGAATCCCTGGACATTCGCAAATGCTGAGCTGGGATCCAGCACCGCTCAGCGTGCCAGGGACAGGCTCTCTTGGCCTTTGGGAGGCTGTAAAAAGAGAGAGAAATAGCGTTCGTAGGGCTGTGAATGGGGTTGCCTGGAGCCTTGAAGAGCAGCAACAGCTTTTGGTGGTGGCTCGTCTGGTGTGCGAGGAATATTTGGACATTCACAAATGCTGAGCTGGGATCCAGCACCGCTCAGCGAGCCAGGGAGAGATTCTCTTGGCCTTTGGGAGGCTGCAGAAAGAGAGAGCAGCAGCATGTGTGGAGCTGTGAGTGGGGTTGCCTGGAGACTTGAAGAGCAGCAAGAGCTTTTTGTCCTGTCTCCTCTGGTGTGCGAGGAATCCCTGGACGTTCGCAAATGCTGAGCTGGGATCCAGCACCGCTCAGCGAGCCAGGGACAGGCTCTCTTGGCCTTCGGGAGGCACCAGAGAGAGAGAGCAGCAGCATGTGTGGAGCTGTGAGTGGGGTTGCCTGGAGACTTGAAGAGCAGCAAGAGCTTTTTGTCCTGGCTCCTTTGGGGTGGGAAGAATCCCTGGACGTTCGCAAATGCTGAGCTGGGATCCAGCACCGCTCAGCGTGCGAATGACAGATTCTCTTGGCCTTCGGGAGGCTGCAGAAAGAGAGAGCAGCAGCATGTGTGGAGCTGTGAATGGGGCTGCCTGGAGACTTGAAGAGCAGCAAGATCTTTTGGTCTTGAGACTCTTTGGCGTGGGAGGAATCCCTGGACGTTCGCAAATGCTGAGCTGGGATCCAGCACCGCTCAGCGTGCGAATGACAGATTCTCTTGGCCTTTGGGAGGCTGCAGGAAGAGAAGGCAGCAGTATGTGTGGAGCTGTGAGTGGGGTTGCCTGGAGACTTGAAGAGCAGCAAGAGCTTTTTGTCCTGGCTCCTCTGGTGTGGGAGAAATCCCTGGACATTCGCAAATGCTGAGCTGGGATCCAGCACCGCTCAGCGTGTGAATGACAGATTCTCTTGGCCTTCGGGAGGCAGCAGAGAAAGAGAGCAGCAGCATGTGTGGAGCTGTGAGTGGGGTTGCCTGGAGACGTGAAGAGCAGCAAGAGCTTTTTGTCCTGGCTCCTCTGGTGTGGGAGGAATCCCTGGACGTTCGCAAATGCTGAGCTGGGATCCAGCTATCCTCAGCGTGCGAATGACAGATTGTCTTGGCCTTCGGGAGGCAGCAGAGAGAGAGAGCAGCAGCATGTGTGGAGCTGTGAGTGGGCTTGCCTGGAGACTTGAAGAGCAGCAAGAGCTTTTTGTCCTGGCTCCTCTGGTGTGGGAGGAATCCCTGGACGTTCGCAAATGCTGAGCTGGGATCGAGCACCGCTCAGCGTGCGAATGACAGATTCTCTTGGCCTTCGGGAGGCAGCAGAGAAAGAGAGCAGCAGCATGTGTGGAGCTGTGAGTGGGGTTGCCTGGAGACGTGAAGAGCAGCAAGAGCTTTTTGTCCTGGCTCCTCTGGTGTGGGAGGAATCCCTGGACGTTCGCAAATGCTGAGCTGGGATCCAGCACCGCTCAGCGAGCCAGGGACAGGCTCTCTTGGCCTTCGGGAGGCACCAGAGAGAGAGAGCAGCAGCATGTGTGGAGCTGTGAGTGGGGTTGCCTGGAGACTTGAAGAGCAGCAAGAGCTTTTTGTCCTGGCTGCTCTGGCGTGGGAGGAATCCCTGGACGTTCGCAAATGCTGAGCTGGGATCCAGCACCGCTCAGCGTGCCAGGGAGAGATTCTCTTGTCCTTTGGGAGGCTGCAGAAAGAGAGAGCAGCAGCATGTGTGAGGCTGTGAATGGGGCTGCCTGGAGACTTGAAGAGCAGCAAGAGCTTTTGGTCTTGAGACCCTTTGGAGTGAGAGGAATCCCTGGACGTTCGCAAATGCTGAGCTGGGATCCAGCACCGCTCAGCGTGCGAATGACAGATTCTCTTGGCCTTCGGGAGGCTGCAGGAAGAGAGAGCAGCAGTATGTGTGGAGCTGTGAGTGGGGTTGGCTGGAGACTCGAAGAGCAGCAAGAGCTTTTTGTCCTGGCTCCTCTGGTGTGGGAGGAATCCCTGGACATTCGCAAATGCTGAGCTGGGATCCAGCACCGCTCAGCGTGTGAATGACAGATTCTCTTGACCTTCGGGAGGCACCAGAGAAAGAGAGCAGCAGCATGTGTGGAGCTGTGAGTGGGCTTGCCTGGAGACTATAACAGCAGCAAGAGCTTTTGGTCTTGAGACACTTTGGAGTGAGAGGAATCCCTGGACGTTCGCAAATGCTGAGCTGGGATCCAGCACCGCTCAGCGTGCCAGGGAGAGATTCTCTTGGCCTTCGGGAGACTGCAGAAAGAGAGAGCAGCAGCATGTGTGGAGCTGTGAGTGGGGTTGCCTGGAGACTTGAAGAGCAGCAAGAGCTTTTGGTCTTGAGACTCTTTGGAGTGAGAGGAATCCCTGGACATTCGCAAATGCTGAGCTGGGATCCAGCACCGCTCAGCGAGCCAGGGACAGACTCTCTTGGCCTTCAGGAGACTGCAGAAAGAGAGAGCATCAGCATGTGTGGAGCTGTGAGTGGGGTTGCCTGGAGACTTGAAGAGCAGCAACAGCTTTTTGTCGTGAGACCCTTTGGGGTGGGAGGAATCCCTGGACGTTCGCAAATGCTGAGCTGGGATCCAGCACCGCTCAGCGAGCCAGGGAGAGATTCTCTTGGCCTTCGGGAGGCTGCAGAAAGAGAGAGCAGCAACATGTGTGGAGCTGTGAGTGGGGTGTCCTGGAGACTTGAAGAGCAGCAAGAGCTTTTTGTCCTGGCTCCTTTGGGGTGGGAAGAATCCCTGGACGTTCGCAAATGCTGAGCTGGGATCCAGCACCGCTCAGCGTGCGAATGACAGATTCTCTTGGCCTTCGGGAGGCTGCAGAAAGAGAGAGCAGCAGCATGTGTGGAGCTGTGAATGGGGCTGCCTGGAGACTTGAAGAGCAGCAAGATCTTTTGGTCTTGAGACTCTTTGGCGTGGGAGGAATCCCTGGACGTTCGCAAATGCTGAGCTGGGATCCAGCACCGCTCAGCGTGCGAATGACAGATTCTCTTGGCCTTTGGGAGGCTGCAGGAAGAGAAGGCAGCAGTATGTGTGGAGCTGTGAGTGGGGTTGCCTGGAGACTTGAAGAGCAGCAAGAGCTTTTTGTCCTGGCTCCTCTGGTGTGGGAGAAATCCCTGGACATTCGCAAATGCTGAGCTGGGATCCAGCACCGCTCAGCGTGTGAATGACAGATTCTCTTGGCCTTCGGGAGGCAGCAGAGAAAGAGAGCAGCAGCATGTGTGGAGCTGTGAGTGGGGTTGCCTGGAGACGTGAAGAGCAGCAAGAGCTTTTTGTCCTGGCTCCTCTGGTGTGGGAGGAATCCCTGGACGTTCGCAAATGCTGAGCTGGGATCCAGCTATCCTCAGCGTGCGAATGACAGATTGTCTTGGCCTTCGGGAGGCAGCAGAGAGAGAGAGCAGCAGCATGTGTGGAGCTGGGAGTGGGGTTGCCTGGAGACTTGAAGAGCAGCAAGAGCTTTTTGTCCTGGCTCCTCTGGTGTGGGAGGAATCCCTGGACGTTCGCAAATGCTGAGCTGGGATCGAGCACCGCTCAGCGTGCGAATGACAGATTCTCTTGGCCTTCGGGAGGCAGCAGAGAGAGAGAGCAGCAGTATGTGTGTAGCTGTGAGTGGGGTTGCCTGGAGACTTGAAGAGCAGCAACAGCTTTTTGTAGTGGCTCCTCTGGCGTGGCAGGAATCCCTGGATGTTCGCAAATGCTGAGCTGGGATCCAGCACCGCTCAGCGTGCCAGGGACAGGCTCTCTTGGCCCTTGGGAGGCTGCAGAAAGAGAGAGCATCAGCATGTGTGGAGCTGTGAGTGGGGTTGCCTGGAGACTTGAAGAGCAGCAAGAGCTTTTTGTCCTGGCTCCTCTGGCGTGGGAGGAATCCCTGGACGTTCGCAAATGCTGAGCTGGGATCCAGCACCGCTCAGCGAGCCAGGGACAGGCTCTCTTGGCCTTCGGGAGACTGCAGAAAGAGAGAGCAGCAACATGTGTGGAGCTGTGAGTGGGGTTGCCTGGAGACTTGAAGAGCAGCAAGAGCTTTTGGTCCTGGCTCCTCTGGCGTGGGAGGAATCCCTGGACGTTCGCAAATGCTGAGCTGGGATCCAGCACCTCTCAGCGAGCCAGGGACAGGCTCTCTTGGCCTTCGGGAGGCAGCAGAGAGAGAGAGCAGCAGCATGTGTGGAGCTGTGAGTGGGGTTGCCTGGAGACTTGAAGAGCAGCAAGAGCTTTTTGTCCTGGCTCCTTTGGGGTGGGAAGAATCCCTGGACGTTCGCAAATGCTGAGCTGGGATCCAGCACCGCTCAGCGTGCGAATGACAGATTCTCTTGGTCTTCGGGAGGCAGCAGAGAAAGGGAACAGCAGCATGTGTGGAGCTGTGAGTGGGGTGTCCTGGAGACTTGAAGAGCAGCAAGAGCTTTTTGTCCTGGCTCCTTTGGGGTGGGAAGAATCCCTGGACGTTCGCAAATGCTGAGCTGGGATCCAGCACCGCTCAGCGTGCGAATGACAGATTCTCTTGGCCTTCGGGAGGCAGCAGAGAGAGAGAGCAGCAGCATGTGTGGAGCTGGGAGTGGGGTTGCCTGGAGACTTGAAGAGCAGCAAGAGCTTTTGGTCTTGAGACTCTTTGGTGTGAGAGGAATCCCTGGACATTCGCAAATGCTGAGCTGGGATCCAGCACCGCTCAGCGTGCCAGGGACAGGCTCTCTTGGCCTTTGGGAGGCTGTAAAAAGAGAGAGAAATAGCGTTCGTAGGGCTGTGAATGGGGTTGCCTGGAGCCTTGAAGAGCAGCAACAGCTTTTGGTGGTGGCTCGTCTGGTGTGCGAGGAATATTTGGACATTCACAAATGCTGAGCTGGGATCCAGCACCGCTCAGCGAGCCAGGGAGAGATTCTCTTGGCCTTTGGGAGGCTGCAGAAAGAGAGAGCAGCAGCATGTGTGGAGCTGGGAGTGGGGTTGCCTGGAGACTTGAAGAGCAGCAAGAGCTTTTTGTCCTGTCTCCTCTGGTGTGCGAGGAATCCCTGGACGTTCGCAAATGCTGAGCTGGGATCCAGCACCGCTCAGCGAGCCAGGGACAGGCTCTCTTGGCCTTCGGGAGGCACCAGAGAGAGAGAGCAGCAGCATGTGTGGAGCTGTGAGTGGGGTTGCCTGGAGACTTGAAGAGCAGCAAGAGCTTTTTGTCCTGGCTCCTTTGGGGTGGGAAGAATCCCTGGACGTTCGCAAATGCTGAGCTGGGATCCAGCACCGCTCAGCGTGCGAATGACAGATTCTCTTGGCCTTCGGGAGGCTGCAGAAAGAGAGAGCAGCAGCATGTGTGGAGCTGTGAATGGGGCTGCCTGGAGACTTGAAGAGCAGCAAGAGCTTTTGGTCTTGAGACTCTTTGGCGTGGGAGGAATCCCTGGACGTTCGCAAATGCTGAGCTGGGATCCAGCACCGCTCAGCGTGCGAATGACAGATTCTCTTGGCCTTTGGGAGGCTGCAGGAAGAGAAGGCAGCAGTATGTGTGGAGCTGTGAGTGGGGTTGCCTGGAGACTTGAAGAGCAGCAAGAGCTTTTTGTCCTGGCTCCTCTGGTGTGGGAGAAATCCCTGGACATTCGCAAATGCTGAGCTGGGATCCAGCACCGCTCAGCGTGTGAATGACAGATTCTCTTGGCCTTCGGGAGGCAGCAGAGAAAGAGAGCAGCAGCATGTGTGGAGCTGTGAGTGGGGTTGCCTGGAGACGTGAAGAGCAGCAAGAGCTTTTTGTCCTGGCTCCTCTGGCGTGGGAGGAATCCCTGGACGTTCGCAAATGCTGAGCTGGGATCCAGCACCGCTCAGCGAGCCAGGGACAGGCTCTCTTGGCCTTCGGGAGGCACCAGAGAGAGAGAGCAGCAGCATGTGTGGAGCTGTGAGTGGGGTTGCCTGGAGACTTGAAGAGCAGCAAGAGCTTTTTGTCCTGGCTGCTCTGGCGTGGGAGGAATCCCTGGACGTTCGCAAATGCTGAGCTGGGATCCAGCACCGCTCAGCGTGCCAGGGAGAGATTCTCTTGTCCTTTGGGAGGCTGCAGAAAGAGAGAGCAGCAGCATGTGTGAGGCTGTGAATGGGGCTGCCTGGAGACTTGAAGAGCAGCAAGAGCTTTTGGTCTTGAGACCCTTTGGAGTGAGAGGAATCCCTGGACGTTCGCAAATGCTGAGCTGGGATCCAGCACCGCTCAGCGTGCGAATGACAGATTCTCTTGGCCTTCGGGAGGCTGCAGGAAGAGAGAGCAGCAGCATGTGTGGAGCTGTGAGTGGGGTTGGCTGGAGACTCGAAGAGCAGCAAGAGCTTTTTGTCCTGGCTCCTCTGGTGTGGGAGGAATCCCTGGACATTCGCAAATGCTGAGCTGGGATCCAGCACCGCTCAGCGTGTGAATGACAGATTCTCTTGACCTTCGGGAGGCACCAGAGAAAGAGAGCAGCAGCATGTGTGGAGCTGTGAGTGGGCTTGCCTGGAGACTATAACAGCAGCAAGAGCTTTTGGTCTTGAGACACTTTGGAGTGAGAGGAATCCCTGGACGTTCGCAAATGCTGAGCTGGGATCCAGCACCGCTCAGCGTGCCAGGGAGAGATTCTCTTGGCCTTCGGGAGACTGCAGAAAGAGAGAGCAGCAGCATGTGTGGAGCTGTGAGTGGGGTTGCCTGGAGACTTGAAGAGCAGCAAGAGCTTTTGGTCTTGAGACTCTTTGGAGTGAGAGGAATCCCTGGACATTCGCAAATGCTGAGCTGGGATCCAGCACCGCTCAGCGAGCCAGGGACAGACTCTCTTGGCCTTCAGGAGACTGCAGAAAGAGAGAGCATCAGCATGTGTGGAGCTGTGAGTGGGGTTGCCTGGAGACTTGAAGAGCAGCAACAGCTTTTTGTCGTGAGACCCTTTGGGGTGGGAGGAATCCCTGGACGTTCGCAAATGCTGAGCTGGGATCCAGCACCGCTCAGCGAGCCAGGGAGAGATTCTCTTGGCCTTCGGGAGGCTGCAGAAAGAGAGAGCAGCAACATGTGTGGAGCTGTGAGTGGGGTGTCCTGGAGACTTGAAGAGCAGCAAGAGCTTTTTGTCCTGGCTCCTTTCGGGTGGGAAGAATCCCTGGACGTTCGCAAATGCTGAGCTGGGATCCAGCACCGCTCAGCGTGCGAATGACAGATTCTCTTGGCCTTCGGGAGGCTGCAGAAAGAGAGAGCAGCAGCATGTGTGGAGCTGTGAATGGGGCTGCCTGGAGACTTGAAGAGCAGCAAGATCTTTTGGTCTTGAGACTCTTTGGCGTGGGAGGAATCCCTGGACGTTCGCAAACGCTGAGCTGGGATCCAGCACCGCTCAGCGTGCGAATGACAGATTCTCTTGGCCTTTGGGAGGCTGCAGGAAGAGAAGGCAGCAGTATGTGTGGAGCTGTGAGTGGGGTTGCCTGGAGACTTGAAGAGCAGCAAGAGCTTTTTGTCCTGGCTCCTCTGGTGTGGGAGAAATCCCTGGACATTCGCAAATGCTGAGCTGGGATCCAGCACCGCTCAGCGTGTGAATGACAGATTCTCTTGGCCTTCGGGAGGCAGCAGAGAAAGAGAGCAGCAGCATGTGTGGAGCTGTGAGTGGGGTTGGCTGGAGACTCGAAGAGCAGCAAGAGCTTTTTGTCCTGGCTCCTCTGGTGTGGGAGGAATCCCTGGACATTCACAAATGCTGAGCTGGGATCCAGCACCGCTCAGCGTGTGAATGACAGATTCTCTTGACCTTCGGGAGGCACCAGAGAAAGAGAGCAGCAGCATGTGTGGAGCTGTGAGTGGGCTTGCCTGGAGACTATAACAGCAGCAAGAGCTTTTGGTCTTGAGACCCTTTGGAGTGAGAGGAATCCCTGGACGTTCGCAAATGCTGAGCTGGGATCCAGCACCGCTCAGCGTGCCAGGGAGAGATTCTCTTGGCCTTCGGGAGACTGCAGAAAGAGAGAGCAGCAGCATGTGTGGAGCTGTGAGTGGGGTTGCCTGGAGACTTGAAGAGCAGCAAGAGCTTTTGGTCTTGAGACTCTTTGGAGTGAGAGGAATCCCTGGACATTCGCAAATGCTGAGCTGGGATCCAGCACCGCTCAGCGAGCCAGGGACAGACTCTCTTGGCCTTCAGGAGACTGCAGAAAGAGAGAGCATCAGCATGTGTGGAGCTGTGAGTGGGGTTGCCTGGAGACTTGAAGAGCAGCAACAGCTTTTTGTCGTGAGACCCTTTGGGGTGGGAGGAATCCCTGGACGTTCGCAAATGCTGAGCTGGGATCCAGCACCGCTCAGCGAGCCAGGGACAGGCTCTCTTGGCCTTTGGGAGGCTGCAGAAAGAGAGAGCAGCAGCATGTGTGGAGCTGTGAGTGGGGCTGCCTGGAGACGTGAAGAGCAGCAAGAGCTTTTGGTCCTGGCTCCTCTGGCGTGGGAGGAATCCCTGGACGTTCGCAAATGCTGAGCTGGGATCCAGCACCGCTCAGCGAGCCAGGGAGAGATTCTCTTGGCCTTCGGGAGGCTGCAGAAAGAGAGAGCAGCAACATGTGTGGAGCTGTGAGTGGGGTGTCCTGGAGACTTGAAGAGCAGCAAGAGCTTTTTGTCCTGGCTCCTTTCGGGTGGGAAGAATCCCTGGACGTTCGCAAATGCTGAGCTGGGATCCAGCACCGCTCAGCGTGCGAATGACAGATTGTCTTGGCCTTCGGGAGGCAGCAGAGAAAGAGAGCAGCAGCATGTGTGGAGCTGGGAGTGGGGTTGCCTGGAGACTTGAAGAACAGCAAGAGCTTTTTGTCTTGAGACTCTTTGGAGTGAGAGGAATCCCTGGACATTCGCAAATGCTGAGCTGGGATCCAGCACCGCTCAGCGTGCCAGGGACAGGCTCTCTTGGCCTTTGGGAGGCTGTAAAAAGAGAGAGAAATAGCGTTCGTAGGGCTGTGAATGGGGTTGCCTGGAGACTTGAAGAGCAGCAACAGCTTTTGGTGGTGGCTCGTCTGGTGTGCGAGGAATATTTGGACATTCAAAAATGCTGAGCTGGGATCCAGCACCGCTCAGCGAGCCAGGGAGAGTTTCTCTTGGCCTTTGGGAGGCTGCAGAAAGAGAGAGCAGCAGCATGTGTGGAGCTGTGAGTGGGGTTGCCTGGAGACGTGAAGAGCAGCAAGAGCTTTTTGTCCTGGCTCCTCTGGTGTGCGAGGAATCCCTGGACGTTCGCAAATGCTGAGCTGGGATCCAGCACCGCTCAGCGAGCCAGGAACAGGCTCTCTTGGCCTTCGGGAGACTACAGAAAGAGAGAGCAGCAGCATGTGTGGAGCTGTGAGTGGGGTGTCCTGGAGACTTGAAGAGCAGCAAGAGCTTTTTGTCCTGGCTCCTCTGGCGTGGGAGGAATCCCTGGACATTCGCAAATGCTGAGCTGGGATCCAGCACCGCTCAGCGTGCGAATGACAGATTCTCTTGTCCTTTGGGAGGCTGCAGAAAGAGAGAGCAGCAGCATGTGTGGAGCTGTGAATGGGGCTGCCTGGAGACTTGAAGAGCAGCAAGAGCTTTTGGTCTTGAGACTCTTTGGCGTGGGAGGAATCCCTGGACGTTCGCAAATGCTGAGCTGGGATCCAGCACCGCTCAGCGTGCGAATGACAGATTCTCTTGGCCTTTGGGAGGCTGCAGGAAGAGAAGGCAGCAGTATGTGTGGAGCTGTGAGTGGGGTTGCCTGCAGACTTGAAGAGCAGCAAGAGCTTTTTGTCCTGGCTCCTCTGGTGTGGGAGAAATCCCTGGACATTCGCAAATGCTGAGCTGGGATCCAGCACCGCTCAGCGTGTGAATGACAGATTCTCTTGGCCTTCGGGAGGCAGCAGAGAAAGAGAGCAGCAGCATGTGTGGAGCTGTGAGTGGGGTTGCCTGGAGACGTGAAGAGCAGCAAGAGCTTTTTGTCCTGGCTCCTCTGGCGTGGGAGGAATCCCTGGACGTTCGCAAATGCTGAGCTGGGATCCAGCACCGCTCAGCGAGCCAGGGACAGGCTCTCTTGGCCTTCGGGAGGCACCAGAGAGAGAGAGCAGCAGCATGTGTGGAGCTGGGAGTGGGGTTGCCTGGAGACTTGAAGAGCAGCAAGAGCTTTTTGTCCTGGCTCCTCTGGTGTGGGAGGAATCCCTGGACGTTCGCAAATGCTGAGCTGGGATCCAGCACCGCTCAGCGTGCGAATGACAGATTCTCTTGGTAGTCGAGCGGCAGCAGAGAGAGAGAGCAGCAGTATGTGTGTAGCTGTGAGTGGGGTTGCCAGGAGACTTGAAGAGCAGCAACAGCTTTTTGTCGTGGCTCCTCTGGCGTGGGAGGAATCCCTGGATGTTCGCAAATGCTGAGATGGGATCCAGCACCGCTCAGCGTGCCAGGGACAGGCTCTCTTGGCCTTTGGGAGGCTGCAGAAAGAGAGAGCATCAGCATGTGTGGAGCTGTGAGTGGGGTGCCTGGAGACTTGAAGAGCAGCAAGAGCTTTTGGTCTTGAGACCCTTTGGAGTGAGAGGAATCCCTGGACATTCGCAAATGCTGAGCTGGGATCCAGCACCGCTCAGCGAGCCAGGGACAGGCTCTCTTGGCCTTTGGGAGGCTGCAGAAAGAGAGAGCATCAGCATGTGTGGAGCTGTGAGTGGGGTTGCCTGGAGACTTGAAGAGCAGCAAGAGCTTTTTGTCCTGGCTCCTCTGGTGTGGGAGGAATCCCTGGACGTTCGCAAATGCTGAGCTGGGATCCAGCACCGCTCAGCGAGCCAGGGACAGGCTCTATTGGCCTTCGGAAGGCACCAGAGAGAGAGAGCAGCAGCATGTGTGGAGCTGTGAGTGGGGTGTCCTGGAGACTTGAAGAGCAGCAAGAGCTTTTTGTCCTGGCTCCTCTGGTGTGGGAGGAATCCCTGGACGTTCGCAAATGCTGAGCTGGGATCCAGCACCCCTCAGCGT
Organism: Platalea leucorodia; assembly: GCF_965183815.1. Taxonomy (NCBI): domain Eukaryota; kingdom Metazoa; phylum Chordata; class Aves; order Pelecaniformes; family Threskiornithidae; genus Platalea; species Platalea leucorodia. The sequence goes on from NC_138833.1 coordinate 10,325,760, forward strand.
GCGAATGACAGGCTCTCTTGGCCTTCGGGAGGCAGCAGAGAAAGAGAGCAGCAGCATGTGTGGAGCTGTGAGTGGGGCTCCCTGGAGACTTGAAGAGCAGCAAGATCTTTTGGTCTTGAGACTCTTTGGCGTGGGAGGAATCCCTGGACGTTCGCAAATGCTGAGCTGGGATCCAGCACCGCTCAGCGTGCGACTGACAGATTCTCTTGGCCTTTGGGAGGCTGCAGGAAGAGAGGGCAGCAGTATGTGTGGAGCTGTGAGTGGGGTTGGCTGGAGACTTGAAGAGCAGCAAGAGCTTTTTGTCCTGTCTCCTCTGGTGTGGGAGAAATCCCTGGACATTCGCAAATGCTGAGCTGGGATCCAGCACCGCTCAGCGTGCGAATGACAGGCTCTCTTGGCCTTCGGGAGGCAGCAGAGAAAGAGAGCAGCAGCATGTGTGGAGCTGTGAGTGGGGTTGCCTGGAGACGTGAAGAGCAGCAAGAGCTTTTTGTCCTGGCTCCTCTGGTGTGCGAGGAATCCCTGGACGTTCGCAAATGCTGAGCTGGGATCCAGCACCGCTCAGCGAGCCAGGGACAGGCTCTCTTGGCCTTCGGGAGGCACCAGAGAGAGAGAGCAGCAGCATGTGTGGAGCTGTGAGTGGGGTTGGCTGGAGACGTGAAGAGCAGCAAGAGCTTTTTGTCCTGGCTCCTCTGGTGTGCGAGGAATCCCTGGACGTTCGCAAATGCTGAGCTGGGATCCAGCACCGCTCAGCGTGTGAATGACAGATTCTCTTGGCCTTCGGGAGGCAGCAGAGAAAGAGAGCAGCAGCATGTGTGGAGCTGTGAATGGGGTTGCCTGGAGACTTGAAGAGCAGCAAGAGCTATTGGTCTTGAGACCCTTTGGAGTGATAGGAATCCCTGGACGTTCGCAAATGCTGAGCTGGGATCCAGCACCTCTCAGCGTGCCAGGGAGAGATTCTCTTGGCCTTCGGGAGGCTGCAGAAAGAGAGAGCAGCAGCATGTGTGGAGCTGTGAGTGGGGTTGCCTGGAGACTTGAAGAGCAGCAAGAGCTTTTTGTCCTGGCTCCTCTGGTGTGCGAGGAATCCCTGGACGTTCGCAAATGCTGAGCTGGGATCCAGCACCCCTCAGCGTGCGAATGACAGATTCTCTTGGCCTTCGGGAGGCAGCAGAGAGAGAGAGCAGCAGTATGTGTGTAGCTGTGAGTGGGGTTGCCTGGAGACTTGAAGAGCAGCAACAGCTTTTTGTAGTGGCTCCTCTGGCGTGGGAGGAATCCCTGGATGTTCTCAAATGCTGAGCTGGGATCCAGCATCGCTCAGCGTGCCAGGGACAGGCTCTCTTGGCCCTTGGGAGGCTGCAGAAAGAGAGAGCATCAGCATGTGTGGAGCTGTGAGTGGGGTTGCCTGGAGACTTGAAGAGCAGCAAGAGCTTTTTGTCCTGGCTCCTCTGGCGTGGGAGGAATCCCTGGACGTTCGCAAATGCTGAGCTGGGATCCAGCACCGCTCAGCGAGCCAGGGACAGGCTCTCTTGGCCTTCGGGAGACTGCAGAAAGAGAGAGCAGCAACATGTGTGGAGCTGTGAGTGGGGTTGCCTGGAGACTTGAAGAGCAGCAACAGCTTTTGGTCCTGGCTCCTCTGGCGTGGGAGGAATCCCTGGACGTTCGCAAATGCTGAGCTGGGATCCAGCACCTCTCAGCGAGCCAGGGACAGGCTCTCTTGGCCTTCGGGAGGCAGCAGAGAGAGAGAGCAGCAGCATGTGTGGAGCTGGGAGTGGGGTTGCCTGGAGACTTGAAGAGCAGCAAGAGCTTTTTGTCCTGGCTCCTTTGGGGTGGGAAGAATCCCTGGACGTTCGCAAATGCTGAGCTGGGATCCAGCACCGCTCAGCGTGCGAATGACAGATTCTCTTGGTCTTCGGGAGGCAGCAGAGAAAGGGAACAGCAGCATGTGTGGAGCTGTGAGTGGGGTGTCCTGGAGACTTGAAGAGCAGCAAGAGCTTTTTGTCCTGGCTCCTTTGGGGTGGGAAGAATCCCTGGACGTTCGCAAATGCTGAGCTGGGATCCAGCACCGCTCAGCGTGCGAATGACAGATTCTCTTGGCCTTCGGGAGGCAGCAGAGAGAGAGAGCAGCAGCATGTGTGGAGCTGGGAGTGGGGTTGCCTGGAGACTTGAAGAACAGCAAGAGCTTTTGGTCTTGAGACTCTTTGGTGTGAGAGGAATACCTGGACATTCGCAAATGCTGAGCTGGGATCCAGCACCGCTCAGCGTGCCAGGGACAGGCTCTCTTGGCCTTTGGGAGGCTGTAAAAAGAGAGAGAAATAGCGTTCGTAGGGCTGTGAATGGGGTTGCCTGGAGCCTTGAAGAGCAGCAACAGCTTTTGGTGGTGGCTCGTCTGGTGTGCGAGGAATATTTGGACATTCACAAATGCTGAGCTGGGATCCAGCACCGCTCAGCGAGCCAGGGAGAGATTCTCTTGGCCTTTGGGAGGCTGCAGAAAGAGAGAGCAGCAGCATGTGTGGAGCTGGGAGTGGGGTTGCCTGGAGACTTGAAGAGCAGCAAGAGCTTTTTGTCCTGTCTCCTCTGGTGTGCGAGGAATCCCTGGACGTTCGCAAATGCTGAGCTGGGATCCAGCACCGCTCAGCGAGCCAGGAACAGGCTCTCTTGGCCTTCAGGAGACTACAGAAAGAGAGAGCAGCAGCATGTGTGGAGCTGTGAGTGGGGTGTCCTGGAGACTTGAAGAGCAGCAAGAGCTTTTTGTCCTGGCTCCTTTGGGGTGGGAAGAATCCCTGGACGTTCGCAAATGCTGAGCTGGGATCCAGCACCGCTCAGCGTGCGAATGACAGATTCTCTTGGCCTTCGGGAGGCTGCAGAAAGAGAGAGCAGCAGCATGTGTGGAGCTGTGAATGGGGCTGCCTGGAGACTTGAAGAGCAGCAAGATCTTTTGGTCTTGAGACTCTTTGGCGTGGGAGGAATCCCTGGACGTTCGCAAATGCTGAGCTGGGATCCAGCACCGCTCAGCGTGCGAATGACAGATTCTCTTGGCCTTTGGGAGGCTGCAGGAAGAGAAGGCAGCAGTATGTGTGGAGCTGTGAGTGGGGTTGCCTGCAGACTTGAAGAGCAGCAACAGCTTTTTGTCCTGGCTCCTCTGGTGTGGGAGAAATCCCTGGACATTCGCAAATGCTGAGCTGGGATCCAGCACCGCTCAGCGTGTGAATGACAGATTCTCTTGGCCTTCGGGAGGCAGCAGAGAAAGAGAGCAGCAGCATGTGTGGAGCTGTGAGTGGGGTTGCCTGGAGACGTGAAGAGCAGCAAGAGCTTTTTGTCCTGGCTCCTCTGGTGTGGGAGGAATTCCTGGACGTTCGCAAATGCTGAGCTGGGATCCAGCACCGCTCAGCGAGCCAGGGACAGGCTCTCTTGGCCTTCGGGAGGCACCAGAGAGAGAGAGCAGCAGCATGTGTGGAGCTGTGAGTGGGGTTGCCTGGAGACTTGAAGAGCAGCAAGAGCTTTTTGTCCTGGCTCCTCTGGCGTGGGAGGAATCCCTGGACGTTCGCAAATGCTGAGCTGGGATCCAGCACCGCTCAGCGTGCCAGGGAGAGATTCTCTTGTCCTTTGGGAGGCTGCAGAAAGAGAGAGCAGCAGCATGTGTGAGGCTGTGAATGGGGCTGCCTGGAGACTTGAAGAGCAGCAAGAGCTTTTGGTCTTGAGACCCTTTGGAGTGAGAGGAATCCCTGGACGTTCGCAAATGCTGAGCTGGGATCCAGCACCGCTCAGCGTGCGAATGAGAGATTCTCTTGGCCTTTGGGAGGCTGCAGGAAGAGAGAGCAGCAGTATGTGTGGAGCTGTGAGTGGGGTTGGCTGGAGACTCGAAGAGCAGCAAGAGCTTTTTGTCCTGGCTCCTCTGGTGTGGGAGGAATCCCTGGACATTCGCAAATGCTGAGCTGGGATCCAGCACCGCTCAGCGTGTGAATGACAGATTCTCTTGACCTTCGGGAGGCACCAGAGAAAGAGAGCAGCAGCATGTGTGGAGCTGTGAGTGGGCTTGCCTGGAGACTATAACAGCAGCAAGAGCTTTTGGTCTTGAGACCCTTTGGAGTGAGAGGAATCCCTGGACGTTCGCAAATGCTGAGCTGGGATCCAGCACCGCTCAGCGTGCCAGGGAGAGATTCTCTTGGCCTTCGGGAGACTGCAGAAAGAGAGAGCAGCAGCATGTGTGGAGCTGTGAATGGGATTGCCTGGAGACTTGAAGAGCAGCAAGAGCTTTTGGTCTTGAGACTCTTTGGAGTGAGAGGAATCCCTGGACATTCGCAAATGCTGAGCTGGGATCCAGCACCGCTCAGCGAGCCAGGGACAGACTCTCTTGGCCTTCAGGAGACTGCAGAAAGAGAGAGCATCAGCATGTGTGGAGCTGTGAGTGGGGTTGCCTGGAGACTTGAAGAGCAGCAACAGCTTTTTGTCGTGAGACCCTTTGGGGTGGGAGGAATCCCTGGACGTTCGCAAATGCTGAGCTGGGATCCAGCACCGCTCAGCGAGCCAGGGACAAGCTCTCTTGGCCTTTGGGAGGCTGCAGAAAGAGAGAGCAGCAGCATGTGTGGAGCTGTGAGTGGGGCTGCCTGGAGACGTGAAGAGCAGCAAGAGCTTTTTGTCCTGGCTCCTCTGGCGTGGGAGGAATCCCTGGACGTTCGCAAATGCTGAGCTGGGATCCAGCACCGCTCAGCGAGCCAGGGAGAGATTCTCTTGGCCTTCGGGAGGCTGCAGAAAGAGAGAGCAGCAACATGTGTGGAGCTGTGAGTGGGGTGTCCTGGAGACTTGAAGAGCAGCAAGAGCTTTTTGTCCTGGCTCCTTTCGGGTAGGAAGAATCCCTGGACGTTCGCAAATGCTGAGCTGGGATCCAGCACCGCTCAGCGTGCGAATGACAGATTCTCTTGGCCTTCGGGAGGCAGCAGAGAGAGAGAGCAGCAGCATGTGTGGAGCTGGGAGTGGGGTTGCCTGGAGACTTGAAGAACAGCAAGAGCTTTTTGTCTTGAGACTCTTTGGAGTGAGAGGAATCCCTGGACATTCGCAAATGCTGAGCTGGGATCCAGCACCGCTCAGCGTGCCAGGGACAGGCTCTCTTGGCCTTTGGGAGGCTGTAAAAAGAGAGAGAAACAGCGTTCGTAGGGCTGTGAATGGGGTTGCCTGGAGACTTGAAGAGCAAAAACAGCTTTTGGTGGTGGTTCGTCTGGTGTGCGAGGAATATTTGGACATTCAAAAATGCTTAGCTGGGATCCAGCACCGCTCAGCGAGCCAGGGAGAGTTTCTCTTGGCCTTTGGGAGGCTGCAGAAAGAGAGAGCAGCAGCATGTGTGGAGCTGTGAGTGGGGTTGCCTGGAGACGTGAAGAGCAGCAAGAGCTTTTTGTCCTGGCTCCTCTGGTGTGCGAGGAATCCCTGGACGTTCGCAAATGCTGAGCTGGGATCCAGCACCGCTCAGCGAGCCAGGAACAGGCTCTCTTGGCCTTCGGGAGACTACAGAAAGAGAGAGCAGCAGCATGTGTGGAGCTGTGAGTGGGGTTGCCTGGAGACTTGAAGAGCAGCAACAGCTTTTGGTCCTGGCTCCTCTGGCGTGGGAGGAATCCCTGGACGTTCGCAAATGCTGAGCTGGGATCCAGCACCGCTCAGCGTGCGAATGACAGATTCTCTTGGCCTTTGGGAGGCTGCAGGAAGAGAAGGCAGCAGTATGTGTGGAGCTGTGAGTGGGGTTGCCTGCAGACTTGAAGAGCAGCAAGAGCTTTTTGTCCTGGCTCCTCTGGTGTGGGAGAAATCCCTGGACATTCGCAAATGCTGAGCTGGGATCCAGCACCGCTCAGCGTGTGAATGACAGATTCTCTTGGCCTTCGGGAGGCAGCAGAGAAAGAGAGCAGCAGCATGTGTGGAGCTGTGAGTGGGGTTGCCTGGAGACGTGAAGAGCAGCAAGAGCTTTTTGTCCTGGCTCCTCTGGCGTGGGAGGAATCCCTGGACGTTCGCAAATGCTGAGCTGGGATCCAGCACCGCTCAGCGAGCCAGGGACAGGCTCTCTTGGCCTTCGGGAGGCACCAGAGAGAGAGAGCAGCAGCATGTGTGGAGCTGTGAGTGGGGTTGCCTGGAGACTTGAAGAGCAGCAAGAGCTTTTTGTCCTGGCTCCTCTGGTGTGGGAGGAATCCCTGGACGTTCGCAAATGCTGAGCTGGGATCCAGCACCGCTCAGCGTGCGAATGACAGATTCTCTTGGTAGTCGAGCGGCAGCAGAGAGAGAGAGCAGCAGTATGTGTGTAGCTGTGAGTGGGGTTGCCAGGAGACTTGAAGAGCAGCAACAGCTTTTTGTCGTGGCTCCTCTGGCGTGGGAAGAATCCCTGGATGTTCGCAAATGCTGAGATGGGATCCAGCACCGCTCAGCGTGCCAGGGACAGGCTCTCTTGGCCTTTGGGAGGCTGCAGAAAGAGAGAGCATCAGCATGTGTGGAGCTGTGAGTGGGGTGCCTGGAGACTTGAAGAGCAGCAAGAGCTTTTTGTCCTGGCTCCTCTGGCGTGGGAGGAATCCCTGGACGTTCGCAAATGCTGAGCTGGGATCCAGCACCGCTGAGCGAGCAAGGCACAGGCTCTCTTGGCCTTCGGGAGACTGCAGAAAGAGAGAGCAGCAGCATGTGTGGAGCTGTGAGTGGGGTTGCCTGGAGACTTGAAGAGCAGCAAGAGCTTTTTGTCCTGGCTCCTCTGGCGTGGGAGGAATCCCTGGACGTTCGCAAATGCTGAGCTGGGATCCAGCACCGCTCAGCGAGCCAGGGAGAGATTCTCTTGGCCTTTGGGAGACTGCAGAAAGAGATAGCAGCAGCATGTGTGGAGCTGTGTGTGGGGTTGCCCGGAGACTTGAAGAGCAGCAAGAGCTTTTTGTCCTGGCTCCTCTGGTGTGGGAGGAATCCCTGGACGTTCGCAAATGCTGAGCTGGGATCCAGCACCGCTCAGCATGCCAGGGAGAGATTCTCTTGGCCTTTGGGAGACTGCAGAAAGAGATAGCAGCAGCATGTGTGGAGCTGTGTGTGGGGTTGCCTGGAGACGTGAAGAGCAGCAAGAGCTTTTTGTCCTGGCTCCTCTGGTGTGCGAGGAATCCCTGGACGTTCGCAAATGCTGAGCTGGGATCCAGCACCGCTCAGCGAGCCAGGAACAGGCTCTCTTGGCCTTCGGGAGACTACAGAAAGAGAGAGCAGCAGCATGTGTGGAGCTGTGAGTGGGGTTGCCTGGAGACTTGAAGAGCAGCAACAGCTTTTGGTCCTGGCTCCTCTGGCGTGGGAGGAATCCCTGGACGTTCGCAAATGCTGAGCTGGGATCCAGCACCGCTCAGCGTGCGAATGACAGATTCTCTTGGCCTTTGGGAGGCTGCAGGAAGAGAAGGCAGCAGTATGTGTGGAGCTGTGAGTGGGGTTGCCTGCAGACTTGAAGAGCAGCAAGAGCTTTTTGTCCTGGCTCCTCTGGTGTGGGAGAAATCCCTGGACATTCGCAAATGCTGAGCTGGGATCCAGCACCGCTCAGCGTGTGAATGACAGATTCTCTTGGCCTTCGGGAGGCAGCAGAGAAAGAGAGCAGCAGCATGTGTGGAGCTGTGAGTGGGGTTGCCTGGAGACGTGAAGAGCAGCAAGAGCTTTTTGTCCTGGCTCCTCTGGCGTGGGAGGAATCCCTGGACGTTCGCAAATGCTGAGCTGGGATCCAGCACCGCTCAGCGAGCCAGGGACAGGCTCTCTTGGCCTTCGGGAGGCACCAGAGAGAGAGAGCAGCAGCATGTGTGGAGCTGTGAGTGGGGTTGCCTGGAGACTTGAAGAGCAGCAAGAGCTTTTTGTCCTGGCTCCTCTGGTGTGGGAGGAATCCCTGGACGTTCGCAAATGCTGAGCTGGGATCCAGCACCGCTCAGCGTGCGAATGACAGATTCTCTTGGTAGTCGAGCGGCAGCAGAGAGAGAGAGCAGCAGTATGTGTGTAGCTGTGAGTGGGGTTGCCAGGAGACTTGAAGAGCAGCAACAGCTTTTTGTCGTGGCTCCTCTGGCGTGGGAAGAATCCCTGGATGTTCGCAAATGCTGAGATGGGATCCAGCACCGCTCAGCGTGCCAGGGACAGGCTCTCTTGGCCTTTGGGAGGCTGCAGAAAGAGAGAGCATCAGCATGTGTGGAGCTGTGAGTGGGGTGCCTGGAGACTTGAAGAGCAGCAAGAGCTTTTTGTCCTGGCTCCTCTGGCGTGGGAGGAATCCCTGGACGTTCGCAAATGCTGAGCTGGGATCCAGCACCGCTGAGCGAGCAAGGCACAGGCTCTCTTGGCCTTCGGGAGACTGCAGAAAGAGAGAGCAGCAGCATGTGTGGAGCTGTGAGTGGGGTTGCCTGGAGACTTGAAGAGCAGCAAGAGCTTTTTGTCCTGGCTCCTCTGGCGTGGGAGGAATCCCTGGACGTTCGCAAATGCTGAGCTGGGATCCAGCACCGCTCAGCGAGCCAGGGAGAGATTCTCTTGGCCTTTGGGAGACTGCAGAAAGAGATAGCAGCAGCATGTGTGGAGCTGTGTGTGGGGTTGCCCGGAGACTTGAAGAGCAGCAAGAGCTTTTTGTCCTGGCTCCTCTGGTGTGGGAGGAATCCCTGGACGTTCGCAAATGCTGAGCTGGGATCCAGCACCGCTCAGCATGCCAGGGAGAGATTCTCTTGGCCTTTGGGAGACTGCAGAAAGAGGGAGCAGCAGCATGTGTGGAGCTGGGAGTGGGGTTGCCCGGAGACTTGAAGAGCAGCAAGAGCTTTTGGTCGTGGCTCCTCTGGTGTGGGAGGAATCCCTGGACGTTCGCAAATGCTAAGCTGGGATACAGCACTGCTGAGCGTGCCAGGGAGAGATTGTCTTGGCCTTTGGGAGGCTGCAGAAAGAGAGAGCAGCAGCATGTGTGGAGCTGTGAGTGGGGTTGCCTGGAGAGTTGAAGAGCAGCAAGAGCTTTTTGTCCTGGCTCCTCTGATGTGGGAGGAATCTCTGGACGTTCGCAAATGCTGAGCTGGGATCCAGCACCTCTCAGCATGTCAGGGACAGGCTCTCTTGGCCTTTGGGAGACTGCAGAAAGAGGGAGTGGCAGCGTTTCTGGGGCTCTGAATGGTGCTGCATGGAGACTTGAAGAGCAGCAAGAGCTTTTGGTCGTGGATCCTCTGGTGTGGAAGGAATCCCTGGACATTCACAAATGCTGAGCTGGGATCCAGCAACTCTCAGCGTGCGAAGGACAGATTCGCTTGGCCTTGGGGAGGCTGCAGAAAGAGAGAGCAGCAGCATGTGTGGAGCTGTGAGTGGGGTTGCCTGGAGAGTTGAAGAGCAGCAAGAGCTTTTTGTCCTGGCTCCTCTGATGTGGGAGGAATCTCTGGACGTTCGCAAATGCTGAGCTGGGATCCAGCACCTCTCAGCATGTCAGGGACAGGCTCTCTTGGCCTTTGGGAGACTGCAGAAAGAGGGAGTGGCAGCGTTTCTGGGGCTCTGAATGGTGCTGCATGGAGACTTGAAGAGCAGCAAGAGCTCTTGGTCGTGGATCCTCTGGTGTGGAAGGAATCCCTGGACGTTCACAAATGCTGAGCTGGGATCCAGCAACTCTCAGCGTGCGAAGGACAGATTCGCTTGGCCTTGGGGAGGCTTCAGAAAGAGAGAGCAGCAGCATGTGTGGAGCTGTGAGTGGGGTTGCCTGGAGACTCGAAGAGCAGCAAGAGCTTTTTGTCCTGGCTCCTCTGGTGTGGGAGGAATCCCTGGACGTTCGGAAATGCTGAGCTGGGATCCAGCTCCGCTCAGCGATGCAGGGACAGGCTCTCTTGGCCTTTGGGAGGCTGCAGAAAGAGAGAGAAGCAGCAGCATGTGTGGAGCTGGAAGTGGGGTTACCTGAAGACTTGAAGAGCAGCAAAAGCTTTTGGTCGTGGCTCCTCTGGTGTGGGAGGAATCCCTGGACGTTCACAAATGCTGAGTTGGGATCCAGCACCGCTCAGCGATGCAGGGAGAGGATATCTTGACCTTTGGGAGGCTGCAGAAAGAGAGAGCATCAGCATGTGTGGAGCTGTGAGTGGAATTGCCTGGAGACTTGAAGAGCAGCAAGAGCTTTTTGTCCTGGCTCCTCTGGTGTGGGAGGAATCCCTGGACGTTCGCAAATGCTGAGCTGGGATCCAGCACCGCTCAGCATGCCAGGGACAGGCTCTCTTGGCCTTTGGGAGGCTGCAGAAAGAGGGAGCGGCAGCGTTTGTGGGGCTGTGCATGCGGCTGCCTGGAGACTTGAAGCGTAGCAAGAGCTTTTTGTCCTGGCTCCTCTGGTGAGGGAGGAATCCCTGGACATTCGGAAATGCTGAGCTGGGATCCAGCACCGCTCAGCGATGCAGGGACAGGCTCTCTTGGCCTTTGGGAGTCTGTAGAGAGACAGAGCAGCAGCATGTGTGGAGCTGTGAGTGGGGTTGCCTGGAGACTTGAGGAGCAGCAAGAGCTTTTTGTCCTTGCTCTTCTGGTGTGGGAGGAATCCCTGGACATTCGCAAATGCTGAGCTGGGATCCAGCACCGCTCAGCGTGCGAATGACAGATTCTCTTGGCCTTCGGGAGGCAGCAGATAAAGAGAGCAGCAGCATGTTTGGAGCTGTGAGTGGGGTTGCCTGGAGACTTGAAGAGCAGCAAGAGCTTTTAGTCGTGAGACCCTTTGGTGTGGGAGGAATCCCTGGACGTTCGCAAATGCTGAGCTGGGATCCCGCACCCCTCAGCGTGCGAATGACAGGCTCTCTTGGCCTTCGGGAGGCAGCAGAAAGAGAGAGCAGCAGCATGTGTGGAGCTGTGAGTGGGGTTGCCTGGAGACTTGAAGAGCAGCAAGAGCTTTTAGTCGTGAGACCCTTTGGTGTGGGAGGAATCCCCGGACGTTCGCAAATGCTGAGCTGGGATCCAGCACTGCTCAGCGAGCCAGGGACAGGCTCTCTTGGCCTTCGGTAGGCACCAGAGAGAGAGAGCAGCAGCATGTGTGGAGCTGTGAGTGGGGTTGCCTGCAGACTTGAAGAGCAGCAAGAGCTTTTTGTTCTGGCTCCTCTGGTGTGGGAGAAATCCCTGGACATTCGCAAATGCTGAGCTGGGATCCAGCACCGCTCAGCGTGTGAATGACAGATTCTCTTGGCCTTCGGGAGGCAGCAGAGAAAGAGAGCAGCAGCATGTGTGGAGCTGTGAGTGGGGTTGCCTGGAGACTTGAAGAGCAGCAAGAGCTTTTTGTCCTGGCTCCTCTGGCGTGGGAGGAATCCCTGGACATTCGCAAATGCTGAGCTGGGATCCAGCACCGCTCAGCGAGCCAGGGACAGGCTCTCTTGGCCTTCGGGAGGCAGCAGAGAGAGAGAGCAGCAGCATGTGTGGAGCTGGGAGTGGGGTTGCCTGGAGACTTGAAGAGCAGCAAGAGCTTTTTGTCCTGGCTCCTCTGGTGTGCGAGGAATCCCTGGACGTTCGCAAATGCTGAGCTGGGATCCAGCACCGCTCAGCGTGCGAATGACAGATTCTCTTGGCCTTCGGGAGGCAGCAGAGAAAGAGAGCAGCAGCATGTGTGGAGCTGGGAGTGGGGTTGCCTGGAGACTTGAAGAGCAGCAAGAGCTTTTTGTCCTGGCTCCTTTGGGGTGGGAAGAATCCCTGGACGTTCGCAAATGCTGAGCTGGGATCCAGCACCGCTCAGCGAGCCAGGGACAGGCTCTCTTGGCCTTCGGGAGACTGCAGAAAGAGAGAGCAGCAGCATGTGTGGAGCTGTGAGTGGGGTTGCCTGGAGACTTGAAGAGCAGCAACAGCTTTTGGTCCTGGCTCCTCTGGCGTGGGAGGAATCCCTGGACGTTCGCAAATGCTGAGCTGGGATCCAGCACCGCTCAGCGAGCCAGGGACAGGCTCTCTTGGCCTTCGGGAGACTGCCGAAAGAGAGAGCAGCAGCATGTGTGGAGCTGTGAATGCAGTTGCCTGGAGACTTGAAGAGCAGCAAGAGCTTTTTGTCCTGGCTCCTTTGGGGTGGGAAGAATCCCTGGACGTTCGCAAATGCTCAGCTGGGATCCAGCACCGCTCAGCGTGCGAATGACAGATTCTCTTGGCCTTCGGGAGGCAGCAGACAGAGAGAGCAGCAGCATGTGTGGAGCTGGGAGTGGGGTTGCCTGGAGACTTGAAGAACAGCAAGAGCTTTTGGTCTTGAGACTCTTTGGAGTGAGAGGAATCCCTGGACATTCGCAAATGCTGAGCTGGGATCCAGCACCGCTCAGCGTGCCAGGGAGAGATTCTCTTGTCCTTTGGGAGGCTGCAGAAAGAGAGAGCAGCAGCATGTGTGAGGCTGTGAGTGGGGCTGCCTGGAGACTTGAAGAGCAGCAAGAGCTTTTGGTCTTGAGACTCTTTGGAGTGAGAGGAATCCCTGGACGTTCGCAAATGCTGAGCTGGGATCCAGCACCGCTCAGCGTGCGAATGACAGATTCTCTTGGCCTTCGGGAGGCTGCAGAAAGAGAGAGCAGCAGCATGTGTGGAGCTGTGAATGGGGCTGCCTGGAGACTTGAAGAGCAGCAAGATCTTTTGGTCTTGAGACTCTTTGGCGTGGGAAGAATCCCTGGACGTTCGCAAATGCTGAGCTGGGATCCAGCACCGCTCAGCGTGCGAATGACAGATTCTCTTGGACTTTGGGAGGCTGCAGGAAGAGAAGGCAGCAGTATGTGTGGAGCTGTGAGTGGGGTTGCCTGGAGACTTGAAGAGCAGCAAGAGCTTTTTGTCCTGGCTCCTCTGGTGTGGGAGAAATCCCTGGACATTCGCAAATGCTGAGCTGGGATCCAGCACCGCTCAGCGTGTGAATGACAGATTCTCTTGGCCTTCGGGAGGCAGCAGAGAAAGAGAGCAGCAGCATGTGTGGAGCTGTGAGTGGGGTTGCCTGGAGACGTGAAGAGCAGCAAGAGCTTTTTGTCCTGGCTCCTCTGGTGTGGGAGGAATCCCTGGACGTTCGCAAATGCTGAGCTGGGATCCAGCACCGCTCAGCGAGCCAGGGACAGGCTCTCTTGGCCTTCGGGAGGCACCAGAGAGAGAGAGCAGCAGCATGTGTGGAGCTGTGAGTGGGGTTGCCTGGAGACTTGAAGAGCAGCAAGAGCTTTTTGTCCTGGCTCCTCTGGTGTGGGAGGAATCCCTGGACGTTCGCAAATGCTGAGCTGGGATCCAGCACCGCTCAGCGTGCGAATGACAGATTCTCTTGGCAGTCGAGCGGCAGCAGAGAGAGAGAGCAGCAGTATGTGTGTAGCTGTGAGTGGGGTTGCCAGGAGACTTGAAGAGCAGCAACAGCTTTTTGTCGTGGCTCCTCTGGCGTGGGAGGAATCCCTGGATGTTCGCAAATGCTGAGATGGGATCCAGCACCGCTCAGCGTGCCAGGGACAGGCTCTCTTGGCCTTTGGGAGGCTGCAGAAAGAGAGAGCATCAGCATGTGTGGAGCTGTGAGTGGGGTTGCCTGGAGACTTGAAGAGCAGCAACAGCTTTTTGTCCTGGCTCCTCTGGCGTGGGAGGAATCCCTGGACGTTCGCAAATGCTGAGCTGGGATCCAGCACCGCTCAGCGAGCCAGGGACGGGCTCTCTTGGCCTTCGGAAGACTGCAGAAAGAGAGAGCAGCAGCATGTGTGGAGCTGGGAGTGGGGTTGCCTGGAGACTTGAAGAGCAGCAAGAGCTTTTTGTCCTGGCTCCTCTGGCGTGGGAGGAATCCCTGGACGTTCGCAAATGCTGAGCTGGGATCCAGCACCGCTCAGCGAGCCAGGGAGAGTTTCTCTTGGCCTTCGGTAGACTGCAGAAAGAGAGAGCAGCAACATGTGTGGAGCTGTGAGTGGGTTTGGCTGGAGACTTGAAGAGCAGCAAGAGCTTTTTGTCCTGGCTCCTTTGGGGTGGGAAGAATCCCTGGACGTTCGCAAATGCTGAGCTGGGATCCAGCACCGCTCAGCGTGCGAATGACAGATTCTCTTGGCAGTCGAGCGGCAGCAGAGAGAGAGAGCAGCAGTATGTGTGGAGCTGTGAGTGGGGTTGCCTGGAGACTTGAAGAACAGCAAGAGCTTTTGGTCTTGAGACTCTTTGGAGTGAGAGGAATCCCTGGACATTCGCAAATGCTGAGCTGGGATCCAGCACCGCTCAGCGTGCCAGGGAGAGATTCTCTTGGCCTTTGGGAGGCTGCAGAAAGAGAGAGCAGCAGCATGTGTGAGGCTGTGAGTGGGGCTGCCTAGAGACTTGAAGAGCAGCAAGAGCTTTTGGTCTTGAGACCCTTTGGAGTGAGAGGAATCCCTGGACGTTCGCAAATGCTGAGCTGGGATCCAGCACCGCTCAGCGTGCGAATGACAGATTCTCTTGGCCTTTGGGAGGCTGCAGGAAGAGAGAGCAGCAGTATGTGTGGAGCTGTGAGTGGGGTTGGCTGGAGACTCGAAGAGCAGCAAGAGCTTTTTGTCCTGGCTCCTCTGGTGTGGGAGGAATCCCTGGACATTCGCAAATGCTGAGCTGGGATCCAGCACCCCTCAGCGTGTGAATGACAGATTCTCTTGGCCTTCGGGAGGCACCAGAGAAAGAGAGCAGCAGCATGTGTGAGGCTGTGAGTGGGCTTGCCTGGAGACTATAAGAGCAGCAAGAGCTTTTGGTCTTGAGACCCTTTGGAGTGAGAGGAATCCCTGGACGTTCGCAAATGCTGAGCTGGGATCCAGCACCGCTCAGCGTGCCAGGGAGAGATTCTCTTGGCCTTTGGGAGACTGCAGAAAGAGAGAGCAGCAGCATGTGTGGAGCTGTGAATGGGGTTGCCTGGAGACTTGAAGAGCAGCAACAGCTTTTGGTCTTGAGACTCTTTGGAGTGAGAGGAATCCCTGGACATTCGCAAATGCTGAGCTGGGATCCAGCACCGCTCAGCGAGCCAGGGACAGAATCTCTTGGCCTTCGGGAGACTGCAGAAAGAGAGAGCAGCAGCATGTGTGGAGCTGTGAGTGGGGTTGCCTGGAGACTTGAAGAGCAGCAACAGCTTTTTGTCCTGGCTCCTCTGGTGTGGGAGGAATCCCTGGACGTTCGCAAATGCTGAGCTGGGATCCAGCACCGCTCAGCGAGCCAGGGACAGGCTCTCTTGGCCTTTGGGAGACTGCAGAAAGAGAGAGCAGCAGCATGTGTGGAGCTGTGAGTGGGGTTGCCAGGAGACTTGAAGAGCAGCAAGAGCTTTTGGTCCTGGCTCCTCTGGCGTGGGAGGAATCCCTGGACGTTCGCAAATGCTGAGCTGGGATCCAGCACCGCTCAGCGAGCCAGGGAGAGATTCTCTTGGCCTTCGGGAGGCTGCAGAAAGAGAGAGCAGCAGCATGTGTGGAGCTGTGAGTGGGGTTGCCTGGAGACTTGAAGAGCAGCAACAGCTTTTGGTCCTGGCTCCTTTGGGGTGGGAAGAATCCCTGGACGTTCGCAAATGCTGAGCTGGGATCCAGCACCGCTCAGCGTGCGAATGACAGATTCTCTTGGTCTTCGGGAGGCAGCAGAGAAAGGGAACAGCAGCATGTGTGTAGCTGTGAGTGGGGTTGCCTGGAGACTTGAAGAGCAGCAAGAGCTTTTGGTCCTGGCTCCTCTGGCGTGGGAGGAATCCCTGGACGTTCGCAAATGCTGAGCTGGGATCCAGCACCGCTCAGCGAGCCAGGGAGAGATTCTCTTGGCCTTCGGGAGGCTGCAGAAAGAGAGAGCAGCAGCATGTGTGGAGCTGTGAGTGGGGTTGCCTGGAGACTTGAAGAGCAGCAACAGCTTTTGGTCCTGGCTCCTTTGGGGTGGGAAGAATCCCTGGACGTTCGCAAATGCTGAGCTGGGATCCAGCACCGCTCAGCGTGCGAATGACAGATTCTCTTGGTCTTCGGGAGGCAGCAGAGAAAGGGAACAGCAGCATGTGTGTAGCTGTGAGTGGGGTTGCCTGGAGACTTGAAGAGCAGCAAGAGCTTTTGGTCCTGGCTCCTCTGGCGTGGGAGGAATCCCTGGACGTTCGCAAATGCTGAGCTGGGATCCAGCACCGCTCAGCGAGCCAGGGAGAGATTCTCTTGGCCTTCGGGAGGCTGCAGAAAGAGAGAGCAGCAGCATGTGTGGAGCTGTGAGTGGGGTGTCCTGGAGACTTGAAGAGCAGCAAGAGCTTTTTGTCCTGGCTCCTTTGGGGTGGGAAGAATCCCTGGACGTTCGCAAATGCTGAGCTGGGATCCAGCACCGCTCAGCGTGTGAATGGCAGATTCTCTTTGCCTTCGGGAGGCAGCAGAGAGAGAGAGCAGCAGCATGTGTGGAGCTGGGAGTGGGGTTGCCTGGAGACTTGAAGAACAGCAAGAGCTTTTGGTCTTGAGACTCTTTGGAGTGAGAGGAATACCTGGACATTCGCAAATGCTGAGCTGGGATCCAGCACCGCTCAGCGTGCCACGCACAGGCTCTCTTGGCCTTTGGGAGGCTGTAAAAAGAGAGAGAAATAGCGTTCGTAGGGCTGTGAATGGGGTTGCCTGGAGACTTGAAGAGCAGCAACAGCTTTTGGTGGTGGCTCGTCTGGTGTGCGAGGAATATTTGGACATTCACAAATGCTGAGCTGGGATCCAGCACCGCTCAGCGAGCCAGGGAGAGATTCTCTTGGCCTTTGGGAGGCTGCAGAAAGAGAGAGCAGCAGCATGTGTGGAGCTGTGAGTGGGGTTGCCTGGAGACTTGAAGAGCAGCAAGAGCTTTTTGTCCTGTCTCCTCTGGTGTGCGAGGAATCCCTGGACGTTCGCAAATGCTGAGCTGGGATCCAGCACCGCTGAGCGAGCCAGGGACAGGCTCTCTTGGCCTTCGGGAGGCACCAGAGAGAGAGAGCAGCAGCATGTGTGGAGCTGTGAGTGGGGTTGGCTGGAGACGTGAAGAGCAGCAAGAGCTTTTTGTCCTGGCTCCTCTGGTGTGCGAGGAATCCCTGGACGTTCGCAAATGCTGAGCTGGGATCCAGCACCGCTCAGTGAGCCAGGGACAGGCTCTCTTGGCCTTCGGGAGGCTGCAGAAAAAGAGAGCAGCAGCATGTGTGGAGCTGTGAATGGGGCTGCCTGGAGACTTGAAGAGCAGCAAGATCTTTTGGTCTTGAGACTCTTTGGCGTGGGAGGAATCCCTGGACGTTCGCAAATGCTGAGCTGGGATCCAGCACCGCTCAGCGTGCGAATGACAGATTCTCTTGGACTTTGGGAGGCTGGAAAAAGAGAGAGCAGCAGCATGTGTGGAGCTGTGAGTGGGGTTGCCTGGAGACTTGAAGAGCAGCAAGAGCTTTTTGTCCTGGCTCCTCTGGTGTGGGAGAAATCCCTGGACATTCGCAAATGCTGAGCTGGGATCCAGCACCGCTCAGCGTGTGAATGACAGATTCTCTTGGCCTTCGGGAGGCAGCAGAGAGAGAGAGCAGCAGCATGTGTGGAGCTGTGAGTGGGGTTGCCTGGAGACGTGAAGAGCAGCAAGAGCTTTTGGTCCTGGCTCCTCTGGTGTGGGAGGAATCCCTGGACGTTCGCAAATGCTGAGCTGGGATCCAGCACCGCTCAGCGAGCCAGGGACAGGCTCTCTTGGCCTTCGGGAGGCACCAGAGAGAGAGAGAAGCAGCATGTGTGGAGCTGTGAGTGGGGTTGCCTGGAGACTTGAAGAGCAGCAAGAGCTTTTTGTCCTGGCTCCTCTGGCGTGGGAGGAATCCCTGGACGTTCGCAAATGCTGAGCTGGGATCCAGCACCGCTCAGCGTGCGAATGACAGATTCTCTTGGCAGTCGAGCGGCAGCAGAGAGAGAGAGCAGCAGTATGTGTGTAGCTGTGAGTGGGGTTGCCAGGAGACTTGAAGAGCAGCAACAGCTTTTTGTCGTGGCTCCTCTGGCGTGGGAGGAATCCCTGGATGTTCGCAAATGCTGAGCTGGGATCCAGCACCGCTCAGCGTGCCAGGGACAGGCTCTCTTGGCCTTTGGGAGGCTGCAGAAAGAGAGAGCATCAGCATGTGTGGAGCTGTGAGTGGGGTTGCCTGGAGACTTGAAGAGCAGCAACAGCTTTTTGTCCTGGCTCCTCTGGCGTGGGAGGAATCCCTGGACGTTCGCAAATGCTGAGCTGGGATCCAGCACCGCTCAGCGAGCCAGGGACAGGCTCTCTTGGCCTTCGGGAGACTGCAGAAAGAGAGAGCAGCAGCATGTGTGGAGCTGTGAGTGGGGTTGCCTGGAGACTTGAAGAGCAGCAAGAGCTTTTGGTCTTGAGACTCTTTGGAGTGAGAGGAATCCCTGGACGTTCGCAAATGCTGAGCTGGGATCCAGCACCGCTCAGCGAGCCAGGGAGAGATTCTCTTGGCCTTCGGGAGACTGCAGAAAGAGAGAGCAGCAACATGTGTGAGGCTGTGAGTGGGGCTGCCTGGAGACTTGAAGAGCAGCAAGAGCTTTTGGTCTTGAGACACTTTGGAGTGAGAGGAATCCCTGGACGTTCGCAAATGCTGAGCTGGGATCCAGCACCGCTCAGCGTGCGAATGACAGATTCTCTTGGCCTTTGGGAGGCTGCAGGAAGAGAGAGCAGCAGTATGTGTGGAGCTGTGAGTGGGGTTGGCTGGAGACTCGAAGAGCAGCAAGAGCTTTTTGTCCTGGCTCCTCTGGTGTGGGAGGAATCCCTGGACATTCGCAAATGCTGAGCTGGGATCCAGCACCGCTCAGCGTGTGAATGACAGATTCTCTTGGCCTTCGGGAGGCACCAGAGAAAGAGAGCAGCAGCATGTGTGGAGCTGTGAGTGGGGTTGCCTGGAGACTTGAAGAGCAGCAAGAGCTTTTGGTCCTGGCTCCTCTGGCGTGGGAGGAATCCCTGGACGTTCGCAAATGCTGAGCTGGGATCCAGCAATCCTCAGCGTGCGAATGACAGATTCTCTTGGCCTTCGGGAGGCAGTAGAGAGAGAGCAGCAGCATGTGTGGAGCTGGGAGTGGGGCTGCCTGGAGACTATAAGAGCAGCAAGAGCTTTTGGTCTTGAGACCCTTTGGAGTGAGAGGAATCCCTGGACGTTCGCAAATGCTGAGCTGGGATCCAGCACCGCTCAGCGTGCGAATGACAGATTCTCTTGGTCTTCGGGAGGCAGCAGAGAAAGGGAACAGCAGCATGTGTGTAGCTGTGAGTGGGGTTGCCTGGAGACTTGAAGAGCAGCAAGAGCTTTTGGTCCTGGCTCCTCTGGCGTGGGAGGAATCCCTGGACGTTCGCAAATGCTGAGCTGGGATCCAGCACCGCTCAGCGAGCCAGGGAGAGATTCTCTTGGCCTTCGGGAGGCTGCAGAAAGAGAGAGCAGCAGCATGTGTTGAGCTGTGAGTGGGGTGTCCTGGAGACTTGAAGAGCAGCAAGAGCTTTTTGTCCTGGCTCCTTTGGGGTGGGAAGAATCCCTGGACGTTCGCAAATGCTGAGCTGGGATCCAGCACCGCTCAGCGTGCGAATGACAGATTCTCTTGGCCTTCGGGAGGCAGCAGAGAGAGAGTGCAGCAGCATGTGTGGAGCTGGGAGTGGGGTTGCCTGGAGACGTGAAGAACAGCAAGAGCTTTTGGTCTTGAGACTCTTTGGAGTGAGAGGAATACCTGGACATTCGCAAATGCTGAGCTGGGATCCAGCACCGCTCAGCGTGCCAGGGACAGGCTCTCTTGGCCTTTGGGAGGCTGTAAAAAGAGAGAGAAATAGCGTTCGTAGGGCTGTGAATGGGGTTGCCTGGAGACTTGAAGAGCAGCAACAGCTTTTGGTGGTGGCTCGTCTGGTGTGCGAGGAATATTTGGACATTCACAAATGCTGAGCTGGGATCCAGCACCGCTCAGCGAGCCAGGGAGAGATTCTCTTGGCCTTTGGGAGGCTGCAGAAAGAGAGAGCAGCAGCATGTGTGGAGCTGGGAGTGGGGTTGCCTGGAGACTTGAAGAGCAGCAAGAGCTTTTTGTCCTGTCTCCTCTGGTGTGCGAGGAATCCCTGGACGTTCGCAAATGCTGAGCTGGGATCCAGCACCGCTCAGCGAGCCAGGGACAGGCTCTCTTGGCCTTCGGGAGGCACCAGAGAGAGAGAGCAGCAGCATGTGTGGAGCTGTGAGTGGGGTTGGCTGGAGACGTGAAGAGCAGCAAGAGCTTTTTGTCCTGGCTCCTCTGGTGTGGGAGGAATCCCTGGACGTTCGCAAATGCTGAGCTGGGATCCAGCACCGCTCAGCGTGCGAATGACAGATTCTCTTGGCCTTCGGGAGGCTGCAGAAAGAGAGAGCAGCAGCATGTGTGGAGCTGTGAATGGGGCTGCCTGGAGACTTGAAGAGCAGCAAGATCTTTTGGTCTTGAGACTCTTTGGCGTGGGAAGAATCCCTGGACGTTCGCAAATGCTGAGCTGGGATCCAGCACCGCTCAGCGTGCGAATGACAGATTCTCTTGGACTTTGGGAGGCTGCAGGAAGAGAAGGCAGCAGTATGTGTGGAGCTGTGAGTGGGGTTGCCTGGAGACTTGAAGAGCAGCAAGAGCTTTTTGTCCTGGCTCCTCTGGTGTGGGAGAAATCCCTGGACGTTCGCAAATGCTGAGCTGGGATCCAGCACCGCTCAGCGTGCGAATGACAGATTCTCTTGGCCTTTGGGAGGCTGCAGGAAGAGAGGGCAGCAGTATGTGTGGAGCTGTGAGTGGGGTTGCCTGGAGACTCGAAGAGCAGCAAGAGCTTTTGGTCTTGAGACCCTTAGGAATGAGAGGAATCCCTGGACGTTCGCAAATGCTGAGCTGGGATCCAGCACCGCTCAGCGAGCCAGGGAGAGATTCTCTTGGCCTTCGGGAGACTGCAGAAAGAGAGAGCAGCAACATGTGTGGAGCTGTGAGTGGGTTTGGCTGGAGACTTGAAGAGCAGCAAGAGCTTTTTGTCCTGGCTCCTTTGGGGTGGGAAGAATCCCTGGACGTTCGCAAATGCTGAGCTGGGATCCAGCACCGCTCAGCGTGCGAATGACAGATTCTCTTGGCAGTCGAGCGGCAGCAGAGAGAGAGAGCAGCAGTATGTGTGGAGCTGTGAGTGGGGTTGCCTGGAGACGTGAAGAACAGCAAGAGCTTTTGGTCTTGAGACCCTTTGGAGTGAGAGGAATCCCTGGACATTCGCAAATGCTGAGCTGGGATCCAGCACCGCTCAGCGTGCCAGGGAGAGATTCTCTTGGCCTTCGGGAGACTGCAGAAAGAGAGAGCAGCAGCATGTGTGAGGCTGTGAGTGGGGCTGCCTGGAGACTTGAAGAGCAGCAAGAGCTTTTGGTCTTGAGACCCTTTGGAGTGAGAGGAATCCCTGGACGTTCGCAAATGCTGAGCTGGGATCCAGCACCGCTCAGCGTGCGAATGACAGATTCTCTTGGCCTTTGGGAGGCTGCAGGAAGAGAGAGCAGCAGCATGTGTGGAGCTGTGAGTGGGGTTGGCTGGAGACTCGAAGAGCAGCAAGAGCTTTTTGTCCTGGCTCCTCTGGTGTGGGAGGAATCCCTGGACATTCGCAAATGCTGAGCTGGGATCCAGCACCGCTCAGCGTGTGAATGACAGATTCTCTTGGCCTTCGGGAGGCACCAGAGAAAGAGAGCAGCAGCATGTGTGGAGCTGTGAGTGGGCTTGCCTGGAGACTATAAGAGCAGCAAGAGCTTTTGGTCTTGAGACCCTTTGGAGTGAGAGGAATCCCTGGACGTTCGCAAATGCTGAGCTGGGATCCAGCACCGCTCAGCGTGCCACGGAGAGATTCTCTTGGCCTTTGGGAGACTGCAGAAAGAGAGAGCAGCAGCATGTGTGGAGCTGTGAATGGGGTTGCCTGGAGACTTGAAGAGCAGCAAGAGCTTTTGGTCTTGAGACTCTTTGGAGTGAGAGGAATCCCTGGAAATTCGCAAATGCTGAGCTGGGATCCAGCACCGCTCAGCGAGCCAGGGACAGACTCTCTTGGCCTTCAGGAGACTGCAGAAAGAGAGAGCATCAGCATGTGTGGAGCTGTGAGTGGGGTTGCCTGGAGACTTGAAGAGCAGCAACAGCTTTTTGTCCTGGCTCCTCTGGCGTGGGAGGAATCCCTGGACGTTCGCAAATGCTGAGCTGGGATCCAGCACCGCTCAGCGAGCCAGGGACAGGCTCTCTTGGCCTTCGGGAGACTGCAGAAAGAGAGAGCAGCAGCATGTGTGGAGCTGTGAGTGGGGCTGCCTGGAGACTTGAAGAGCAGCAAGAGCTTTTTGTCCTGGCTCCTCTGGTGTGGGAGGAATCCCTGGACGTTCGCAAATGCTGAGCTGGGATCCAGCACCGCTCAGCGAGCCAGGGAGAGATTCTCTTGGCCTTCGGGAGGCTGCAGAAAGAGAGAGCAGCAGCATGTGTGGAGCTGTGAGTGGGGTGTCCTGGAGACTTGAAGAGCAGCAAGAGCTTTTTGTCCTGGCTCCTTTCGGGTGGGAAGAATCCCTGGACGTTCGCAAATGCTGAGCTGGGATCCAGCACCGCTCAGCGTGCGAATGACAGATTCTCTTGGCCTTCGGGAGGCAGCAGAGAGAGAGTGCAGCAGCATGTGTGGAGCTGGGAGTGGGGTTGCCTGGAGACTTGAAGAACAGCAAGAGCTTTTGGTCTTGAGACTCTTTGGAGTGAGAGGAATACCTGGACATTCGCAAATGCTGAGCTGGGATCCAGCACCGCTCAGCGTGCCAGGGACAGGCTCTCTTGGCCTTTGGGAGGCTGTAAAAAGAGAGAGAAATAGCGTTCGTAGGGCTGTGAATGGGGTTGCCTGGAGACTTGAAGAGCAGCAACAGCTTTTGGTGGTGGCTCGTCTGGTGTGCGAGGAATATTTGGACATTCACAAATGCTGAGCTGGGATCCAGCACCGCTCAGCGAGCCAGGGAGAGATTCTCTTGGCCTTTGGGAGGCTGCAGAAAGAGAGAGCAGCAGCATGTGTGGAGCTGGGAGTGGGGTTGCCTGGAGACTTGAAGAGCAGCAAGAGCTTTTTGTCCTGTCTCCTCTGGTGTGCGAGGAATCCCTGGACGTTCGCAAATGCTGAGCTGGGATCCAGCACCGCTCAGCGAGCCAGGGACAGGCTCTCTTGGCCTTCGGGAGGCACCAGAGAGAGAGAGCAGCAGCATGTGTGGAGCTGTGAGTGGGGTTGGCTGGAGACGTGAAGAGCAGCAAGAGCTTTTTGTCCTGGCTCCTCTGGTGTGGGAGGAATCCCTGGACGTTCGCAAATGCTGAGCTGGGATCCAGCACCGCTCAGCGTGCGAATGACAGATTCTCTTGGCCTTCGGGAGGCTGCAGAAAGAGAGAGCAGCAGCATGTGTGGAGCTGTGAATGGGGCTGCCTGGAGACTTGAAGAGCAGCAAGATCTTTTGGTCTTGAGACTCTTTGGCGTGGGAAGAATCCCTGGACGTTCGCAAATGCTGAGCTGGGATCCAGCACCGCTCAGCGTGCGAATGACAGATTCTCTTGGACTTTGGGAGGCTGCAGGAAGAGAAGGCAGCAGTATGTGTGGAGCTGTGAGTGGGGTTGCCTGGAGACTTGAAGAGCAGCAAGAGCTTTTTGTCCTGGCTCCTCTGGTGTGGGAGAAATCCCTGGACGTTCGCAAATGCTGAGCTGGGATCCAGCACCGCTCAGCGTGCGAATGACAGATTCTCTTGGCCTTTGGGAGGCTGCAGGAAGAGAGGGCAGCAGTATGTGTGGAGCTGTGAGTGGGGTTGCCTGGAGACTCGAAGAGCAGCAAGAGCTTTTGGTCTTGAGACCCTTAGGAATGAGAGGAATCCCTGGACGTTCGCAAATGCTGAGCTGGGATCCAGCACCGCTCAGCGAGCCAGGGAGAGATTCTCTTGGCCTTCGGGAGACTGCAGAAAGAGAGAGCAGCAACATGTGTGGAGCTGTGAGTGGGTTTGGCTGGAGACTTGAAGAGCAGCAAGAGCTTTTTGTCCTGGCTCCTTTGGGGTGGGAAGAATCCCTGGACGTTCGCAAATGCTGAGCTGGGATCCAGCACCGCTCAGCGTGCGAATGACAGATTCTCTTGGCAGTCGAGCGGCAGCAGAGAGAGAGAGCAGCAGTATGTGTGGAGCTGTGAGTGGGGTTGCCTGGAGACGTGAAGAACAGCAAGAGCTTTTGGTCTTGAGACCCTTTGGAGTGAGAGGAATCCCTGGACATTCGCAAATGCTGAGCTGGGATCCAGCACCGCTCAGCGTGCCAGGGAGAGATTCTCTTGGCCTTCGGGAGACTGCAGAAAGAGAGAGCAGCAGCATGTGTGAGGCTGTGAGTGGGGCTGCCTGGAGACTTGAAGAGCAGCAAGAGCTTTTGGTCTTGAGACCCTTTGGAGTGAGAGGAATCCCTGGACGTTCGCAAATGCTGAGCTGGGATCCAGCACCGCTCAGCGTGCGAATGACAGATTCTCTTGGCCTTTGGGAGGCTGCAGGAAGAGAGAGCAGCAGCATGTGTGGAGCTGTGAGTGGGGTTGGCTGGAGACTCGAAGAGCAGCAAGAGCTTTTTGTCCTGGCTCCTCTGGTGTGGGAGGAATCCCTGGACATTCGCAAATGCTGAGCTGGGATCCAGCACCGCTCAGCGTGTGAATGACAGATTCTCTTGGCCTTCGGGAGGCACCAGAGAAAGAGAGCAGCAGCATGTGTGGAGCTGTGAGTGGGCTTGCCTGGAGACTATAAGAGCAGCAAGAGCTTTTGGTCTTGAGACCCTTTGGAGTGAGAGGAATCCCTGGACGTTCGCAAATGCTGAGCTGGGATCCAGCACCGCTCAGCGTGCCACGGAGAGATTCTCTTGGCCTTTGGGAGACTGCAGAAAGAGAGAGCAGCAGCATGTGTGGAGCTGTGAATGGGGTTGCCTGGAGACTTGAAGAGCAGCAAGAGCTTTTGGTCTTGAGACTCTTTGGAGTGAGAGGAATCCCTGGAAATTCGCAAATGCTGAGCTGGGATCCAGCACCGCTCAGCGAGCCAGGGACAGACTCTCTTGGCCTTCAGGAGACTGCAGAAAGAGAGAGCATCAGCATGTGTGGAGCTGTGAGTGGGGTTGCCTGGAGACTTGAAGAGCAGCAACAGCTTTTTGTCCTGGCTCCTCTGGCGTGGGAGGAATCCCTGGACGTTCGCAAATGCTGAGCTGGGATCCAGCACCGCTCAGCGAGCCAGGGACAGGCTCTCTTGGCCTTCGGGAGACTGCAGAAAGAGAGAGCAGCAGCATGTGTGGAGCTGTGAGTGGGGCTGCCTGGAGACTTGAAGAGCAGCAAGAGCTTTTTGTCCTGGCTCCTCTGGTGTGGGAGGAATCCCTGGACGTTCGCAAATGCTGAGCTGGGATCCAGCACCGCTCAGCGAGCCAGGGAGAGATTCTCTTGGCCTTCGGGAGGCTGCAGAAAGAGAGAGCAGCAGCATGTGTGGAGCTGTGAGTGGGGTGTCCTGGAGACTTGAAGAGCAGCAAGAGCTTTTTGTCCTGGCTCCTTTCGGGTGGGAAGAATCCCTGGACGTTCGCAAATGCTGAGCTGGGATCCAGCACCGCTCAGCGTGCGAATGACAGATTCTCTTGGCCTTCGGGAGGCAGCAGAGAGAGAGTGCAGCAGCATGTGTGGAGCTGGGAGTGGGGTTGCCTGGAGACTTGAAGAACAGCAAGAGCTTTTGGTCTTGAGACTCTTTGGAGTGAGAGGAATACCTGGACATTCGCAAATGCTGAGCTGGGATCCAGCACCGCTCAGCGTGCCAGGGACAGGCTCTCTTGGCCTTTGGGAGGCTGTAAAAAGAGAGAGAAATAGCGTTCGTAGGGCTGTGAATGGGGTTGCCTGGAGACTTGAAGAGCAGCAACAGCTTTTGGTGGTGGCTCGTCTGGTGTGCGAGGAATATTTGGACATTCACAAATGCTGAGCTGGGATCCAGCACCGCTCAGCGAGCCAGGGAGAGATTCTCTTGGCCTTTGGGAGGCTGCAGAAAGAGAGAGCAGCAGCATGTGTGGAGCTGTGAGTGGGGTTGCCTGGAGACTTGAAGAGCAGCAAGAGCTTTTTGTCCTGTCTCCTCTGGTGTGCGAGGAATCCCTGGACGTTCGCAAATGCTGAGCTGGGATCCAGCACCGCTCAGCGAGCCAGGGACAGGCTCTCTTGGCCTTCGGGAGGCACCAGAGAGAGAGAGCAGCAGCATGTGTGGAGCTGTGAGTGGGGTTGGCTGGAGACGTGAAGAGCAGCAAGAGCTTTTTGTCCTGGCTCCTCTGGTGTGGGAGGAATCCCTGGACGTTCGCAAATGCTGAGCTGGGATCCAGCACCGCTCAGCGTGCGAATGACAGATTCTCTTGGCCTTCGGGAGGCTGCAGAAAGAGAGAGCAGCAGCATGTGTGGAGCTGTGAATGGGGCTGCCTGGAGACTTGAAGAGCAGCAAGATCTTTTGGTCTTGAGACTCTTTGGCGTGGGAAGAATCCCTGGACGTTCGCAAATGCTGAGCTGGGATCCAGCACCGCTCAGCGTGCGAATGACAGATTCTCTTGGACTTTGGGAGGCTGCAGGAAGAGAAGGCAGCAGTATGTGTGGAGCTGTGAGTGGGGTTGCCTGGAGACTTGAAGAGCAGCAAGAGCTTTTTGTCCTGGCTCCTCTGGTGTGGGAGAAATCCCTGGACGTTCGCAAATGCTGAGCTGGGATCCAGCACCGCTCAGCGTGCGAATGACAGATTCTCTTGGCCTTTGGGAGGCTGCAGGAAGAGAGGGCAGCAGTATGTGTGGAGCTGTGAGTGGGGTTGCCTGGAGACTCGAAGAGCAGCAAGAGCTTTTGGTCTTGAGACCCTTAGGAATGAGAGGAATCCCTGGACGTTCGCAAATGCTGAGCTGGGATCCAGCACCGCTCAGCGAGCCAGGGAGAGATTCTCTTGGCCTTCGGGAGACTGCAGAAAGAGAGAGCAGCAACATGTGTGGAGCTGTGAGTGGGTTTGGCTGGAGACTTGAAGAGCAGCAAGAGCTTTTTGTCCTGGCTCCTTTGGGGTGGGAAGAATCCCTGGACGTTCGCAAATGCTGAGCTGGGATCCAGCACCGCTCAGCGTGCGAATGACAGATTCTCTTGGCAGTCGAGCGGCAGCAGAGAGAGAGAGCAGCAGTATGTGTGGAGCTGTGAGTGGGGTTGCCTGGAGACGTGAAGAACAGCAAGAGCTTTTGGTCTTGAGACCCTTTGGAGTGAGAGGAATCCCTGGACATTCGCAAATGCTGAGCTGGGATCCAGCACCGCTCAGCGTGCCAGGGAGAGATTCTCTTGGCCTTCGGGAGACTGCAGAAAGAGAGAGCAGCAGCATGTGTGAGGCTGTGAGTGGGGCTGCCTGGAGACTTGAAGAGCAGCAAGAGCTTTTGGTCTTGAGACCCTTTGGAGTGAGAGGAATCCCTGGACGTTCGCAAATGCTGAGCTGGGATCCAGCACCGCTCAGCGTGCGAATGACAGATTCTCTTGGCCTTTGGGAGGCTGCAGGAAGAGAGAGCAGCAGCATGTGTGGAGCTGTGAGTGGGGTTGGCTGGAGACTCGAAGAGCAGCAAGAGCTTTTTGTCCTGGCTCCTCTGGTGTGGGAGGAATCCCTGGACATTCGCAAATGCTGAGCTGGGATCCAGCACCGCTCAGCGTGTGAATGACAGATTCTCTTGGCCTTCGGGAGGCACCAGAGAAAGAGAGCAGCAGCATGTGTGGAGCTGTGAGTGGGCTTGCCTGGAGACTATAAGAGCAGCAAGAGCTTTTGGTCTTGAGACCCTTTGGAGTGAGAGGAATCCCTGGACGTTCGCAAATGCTGAGCTGGGATCCAGCACCGCTCAGCGTGCCACGGAGAGATTCTCTTGGCCTTTGGGAGACTGCAGAAAGAGAGAGCAGCAGCATGTGTGGAGCTGTGAATGGGGTTGCCTGGAGACTTGAAGAGCAGCAAGAGCTTTTGGTCTTGAGACTCTTTGGAGTGAGAGGAATCCCTGGAAATTCGCAAATGCTGAGCTGGGATCCAGCACCGCTCAGCGAGCCAGGGACAGACTCTCTTGGCCTTCAGGAGACTGCAGAAAGAGAGAGCATCAGCATGTGTGGAGCTGTGAGTGGGGTTGCCTGGAGACTTGAAGAGCAGCAACAGCTTTTTGTCCTGGCTCCTCTGGCGTGGGAGGAATCCCTGGACGTTCGCAAATGCTGAGCTGGGATCCAGCACCGCTCAGCGAGCCAGGGACAGGCTCTCTTGGCCTTCGGGAGACTGCAGAAAGAGAGAGCAGCAGCATGTGTGGAGCTGTGAGTGGGGCTGCCTGGAGACTTGAAGAGCAGCAAGAGCTTTTTGTCCTGGCTCCTCTGGTGTGGGAGGAATCCCTGGACGTTCGCAAATGCTGAGCTGGGATCCAGCACCGCTCAGCGAGCCAGGGAGAGATTCTCTTGGCCTTCGGGAGGCTGCAGAAAGAGAGAGCAGCAGCATGTGTGGAGCTGTGAGTGGGGTGTCCTGGAGACTTGAAGAGCAGCAAGAGCTTTTTGTCCTGGCTCCTTTCGGGTGGGAAGAATCCCTGGACGTTCGCAAATGCTGAGCTGGGATCCAGCACCGCTCAGCGTGCGAATGACAGATTCTCTTGGCCTTCGGGAGGCAGCAGAGAGAGAGTGCAGCAGCATGTGTGGAGCTGGGAGTGGGGTTGCCTGGAGACTTGAAGAACAGCAAGAGCTTTTGGTCTTGAGACTCTTTGGAGTGAGAGGAATACCTGGACATTCGCAAATGCTGAGCTGGGATCCAGCACCGCTCAGCGTGCCAGGGACAGGCTCTCTTGGCCTTTGGGAGGCTGTAAAAAGAGAGAGAAATAGCGTTCGTAGGGCTGTGAATGGGGTTGCCTGGAGACTTGAAGAGCAGCAACAGCTTTTGGTGGTGGCTCGTCTGGTGTGCGAGGAATATTTGGACATTCACAAATGCTGAGCTGGGATCCAGCACCGCTCAGCGAGCCAGGGAGAGATTCTCTTGGCCTTTGGGAGGCTGCAGAAAGAGAGAGCAGCAGCATGTGTGGAGCTGGGAGTGGGGTTGCCTGGAGACTTGAAGAGCAGCAAGAGCTTTTTGTCCTGTCTCCTCTGGTGTGCGAGGAATCCCTGGACGTTCGCAAATGCTGAGCTGGGATCCAGCACCGCTCAGCGAGCCAGGGACAGGCTCTCTTGGCCTTCGGGAGGCACCAGAGAGAGAGAGCAGCAGCATGTGTGGAGCTGTGAGTGGGGTTGGCTGGAGACGTGAAGAGCAGCAAGAGCTTTTTGTCCTGGCTCCTCTGGTGTGGGAGGAATCCCTGGACGTTCGCAAATGCTGAGCTGGGATCCAGCACCGCTCAGCGTGCGAATGACAGATTCTCTTGGCCTTCGGGAGGCTGCAGAAAGAGAGAGCAGCAGCATGTGTGGAGCTGTGAATGGGGCTGCCTGGAGACTTGAAGAGCAGCAAGATCTTTTGGTCTTGAGACTCTTTGGCGTGGGAAGAATCCCTGGACGTTCGCAAATGCTGAGCTGGGATCCAGCACCGCTCAGCGTGCGAATGACAGATTCTCTTGGACTTTGGGAGGCTGCAGGAAGAGAAGGCAGCAGTATGTGTGGAGCTGTGAGTGGGGTTGCCTGGAGACTTGAAGAGCAGCAAGAGCTTTTTGTCCTGGCTCCTCTGGTGTGGGAGAAATCCCTGGACGTTCGCAAATGCTGAGCTGGGATCCAGCACCGCTCAGCGTGCGAATGACAGATTCTCTTGGCCTTTGGGAGGCTGCAGGAAGAGAGGGCAGCAGTATGTGTGGAGCTGTGAGTGGGGTTGCCTGGAGACTCGAAGAGCAGCAAGAGCTTTTGGTCTTGAGACCCTTAGGAATGAGAGGAATCCCTGGACGTTCGCAAATGCTGAGCTGGGATCCAGCACCGCTCAGCGAGCCAGGGAGAGATTCTCTTGGCCTTCGGGAGACTGCAGAAAGAGAGAGCAGCAACATGTGTGGAGCTGTGAGTGGGTTTGGCTGGAGACTTGAAGAGCAGCAAGAGCTTTTTGTCCTGGCTCCTTTGGGGTGGGAAGAATCCCTGGACGTTCGCAAATGCTGAGCTGGGATCCAGCACCGCTCAGCGTGCGAATGACAGATTCTCTTGGCAGTCGAGCGGCAGCAGAGAGAGAGAGCAGCAGTATGTGTGGAGCTGTGAGTGGGGTTGCCTGGAGACGTGAAGAACAGCAAGAGCTTTTGGTCTTGAGACCCTTTGGAGTGAGAGGAATCCCTGGACATTCGCAAATGCTGAGCTGGGATCCAGCACCGCTCAGCGTGCCAGGGAGAGATTCTCTTGGCCTTCGGGAGACTGCAGAAAGAGAGAGCAGCAGCATGTGTGAGGCTGTGAGTGGGGCTGCCTGGAGACTTGAAGAGCAGCAAGAGCTTTTGGTCTTGAGACCCTTTGGAGTGAGAGGAATCCCTGGACGTTCGCAAATGCTGAGCTGGGATCCAGCACCGCTCAGCGTGCGAATGACAGATTCTCTTGGCCTTTGGGAGGCTGCAGGAAGAGAGAGCAGCAGCATGTGTGGAGCTGTGAGTGGGGTTGGCTGGAGACTCAAAGAGCAGCAAGAGCTTTTTGTCCTGGCTCCTCTGGTGTGGGAGGAATCCCTGGACATTCGCAAATGCTGAGCTGGGATCCAGCACCGCTCAGCGTGTGAATGACAGATTCTCTTGGCCTTCGGGAGGCACCAGAGAAAGAGAGCAGCAGCATGTGTGGAGCTGTGAGTGGGCTTGCCTGGAGACTATAAGAGCAGCAAGAGCTTTTGGTCTTGAGACCCTTTGGAGTGAGAGGAATCCCTGGACGTTCGCAAATGCTGAGCTGGGATCCAGCACCGCTCAGCGTGCCACGGAGAGATTCTCTTGGCCTTTGGGAGACTGCAGAAAGAGAGAGCAGCAGCATGTGTGGAGCTGTGAATGGGGTTGCCTGGAGACTTGAAGAGCAGCAAGAGCTTTTGGTCTTGAGACTCTTTGGAGTGAGAGGAATCCCTGGATGTTCGCAAATGCTGAGATGGGATCCAGCACCGCTCAGCGAGCCAGGGACAGACTCTCTTGGCCTTCAGGAGACTGCAGAAAGAGAGAGCATCAGCATGTGTGGAGCTGTGAGTGGGGTTGCCTGGAGACTTGAAGAGCAGCAACAGCTTTTTGTCCTGGCTCCTCTGGCGTGGGAGGAATCCCTGGACGTTCGCAAATGCTGAGCTGGGATCCAGCACCGCTCAGCGAGCCAGGGACAGGCTCTCTTGGCCTTCGGGAGACTGCAGAAAGAGAGAGCAGCAGCATGTGTGGAGCTGTGAGTGGGGCTGCCTGGAGACTTGAAGAGCAGCAAGAGCTTTTGGTCCTGGCTCCTCTGGCGTGGGAGGAATCCCTGGACGTTCGCAAATGCTGAGCTGGGATCCAGCACCGCTCAGCGAGCCAGGGAGAGATTCTCTTGGCCTTCGGGAGGCTGCAGAAAGAGAGAGCAGCAACATGTGTGGAGCTGTGAGTGGGGTGTCCTGGAGACTTGAAGAGCAGCAAGAGCTTTTTGTCCTGGCTCCTTTCGGGTAGGAAGAATCCCTGGACGTTCGCAAATGCTGAGCTGGGATCCAGCACCGCTCAGCGTGCGAATGACAGATTCTCTTGGCCTTCGGGAGGCAGCAGAGAGAGAGAGCAGCAGCATGTGTGGAGCTGGGAGTGGGGTTGCCTGGAGACTTGAAGAACAGCAAGAGCTTTTTGTCTTGAGACTCTTTGGAGTGAGAGGAATCCCTGGACATTCGCAAATGCTGAGCTGGGATCCAGCACCGCTCAGCGTGCCAGGGACAGGCTCTCTTGGCCTTTGGGAGGCTGTAAAAAGAGAGAGAAATAGCGTTCGTAGGGCTGTGAATGGGGTTGCCTGGAGACTTGACGAGCAGCAACAGCTTTTGGTGGTGGCTCGTCTGGTGTGCGAGGAATATTTGGACATTCACAAATGCTGAGCTGGGATCCAGCACCGCTCAGCGAGCCAGGGAGAGATTCTCTTGGCCTTTGGGAGGCTGCAGAAAGAGAGAGCAGCAGCATGTGTGGAGCTGTGAGTGGGGTTGCCTGGAGACGTGAAGAGCAGCAAGAGCTTTTTGTCCTGGCTCCTCTGGTGTGGGAGGAATCCCTGGACGTTCGCAAATGCTGAGCTGGGATCCAGCACCGCTCAGCGAGCCAGGGACAGGCTCTCTTGGCCTTCGGGAGACTGCAGAAAGAGAGAGCAGCAGCATGTGTGGAGCTGTGAGTGGGGTTGACTGGAGACTTGAAGAGCAGCAAGAGCTTTTTGTCCTGGCTCCTCTGGTGTGGGAGAAATCCCTGGACATTCGCAAATGCTGAGCTGGGATCCAGCACCGCTCAGCGTGCGAATGACAGATTCTCTTGGCCTTCGGGAGGCTGCAGAAAGAGAGAGCAGCAGCATGTGTGGAGCTGTGAATGGGGCTGCCTGGAGACTTGAAGAGCAGCAAGAGCTTTTGGTCTTGAGACTCTTTGGCGTGGGAGGAATCCCTGGACGTTCGCAAATGCTGAGCTGGGATCCAGCACCGCTCAGCGTGCGAATGACAGATTCTCTTGGCCTTTGGGAGGCTGCAGGAAGAGAAGGCAGCAGTATGTGTGGAGCTGTGAGTGGGGTTGCCTGCAGACTTGAAGAGCAGCAAGAGCTTTTTGTCCTGGCTCCTCTGGTGTGGGAGAAATCCCTGGACATTCGCAAATGCTGAGCTGGGATCCAGCACCGCTCAGCGTGCGAATGACAGATTCTCTTCGCCTTCGGGAGGCAGCAGAGAGAGAGAGCAGCAGCATGTGTGGAGCTGTGCGTGGGGTTGCCTGGAGACTTGAAGAGCAGCAAGACCTTTTTGTCCTGGCTCCTCTGGTGTGGGAGGAATCCCTGGACGTTCGCAAATGCTGAGCTGGGATCCAGCACCGCTCAGCGTGCGAATGACAGATTCTCTTGGTAGTCGAGCGGCAGCAGAGAGAGAGAGCATCAGCATGTGTGGAGCTGTGAGTGGGGTGCCTGGAGACTTGAAGAGCAGCAACAGCTTTTTGTCCTGGCTCCTCTGGTGTGGGAGGAATCCCTGGACGTTCGCAAATGCTGAGCTGGGATCCAGCACCGCTGAGCGAGCCAGGGACAGGCTCTCTTGGCCTTCGGGAGACTGCAGAGAGAGAGAGCAGCAGCATGTGTGGAGCTGTGAGTGGGGTTGCCTGGAGACTTGAAGAGCAGCAAGAGCTTTTTGTCGTGGCTCCTCTGGTGTGGGAGGAATCCCTGGACGTTCGCAAATGCTGAGCTGGGATCCAGCACCGCTCAGCGAGCCAGGGAGAGATTCTCTTGGCCTTCGGGAGACTGCAGAAAGAGAGAGCAGCAGCATGTGCGGAGCTGTGAGTGGGGCTGCCTGGAGACTTGAAGAGCAGCAAGATCTTTTGGTCTTGAGACTCTTTGGCGTGGGAGGAATCCCTGGACGTTCGCAAATGCTGAGCTGGGATCCAGCACCGCTCAGCGTGCGAATGACAGATTCTCTTGGCCTTTGGGAGGCTGCAGGAAGAGAGGGCAGCAGTATGTGTGGAGCTGTGAGTGGGGTTGGCTGGAGACTTGAAGAGCAGCAAGAGCTTTTTGTCCTGTCTCCTCTGGCGTGGGAGAAATCCCTGGACATTCGCAAATGCTGAGCTGGGATCCAGCACCGCTCAGCGTGTGAATGACAGATTCTCTTTGCCTTCGGGAGGCAGCAGAGAAAGAGAGCAGTAGCATGTGTGGAGCTGTGAGTGGGCTTGCCTGGAGACGTGAAGAGCAGCAACAGCTTTTTGTCGTGGCTCCTCTGGCGTGGGAGGAATCCCTGGATGTTCGCAAATGCTGAGCTGGGATCCAGCACCGCTCAGCGAGCCAGGGAGAGATTCTCTTGGCCTTCGGGAGGCTGCAGAAAGAGAGAGCAGCAGCATGTGTGGAGCTGTGAGTGGGGTTGCCTGGAGACTTGAAGAGCAGCAACAGCTTTTGGTCCTGGCTCCTTTGGGGTGGGAAGAATCCCTGGACGTTCGCAAATGCTGAGCTGGGATCCAGCACCGCTCAGCGTGCGAATGACAGATTCTCTTGGTCTTCGGGAGGCAGCAGAGAAAGGGAACAGCAGCATGTGTGTAGCTGTGAGTGGGGTTGCCTGGAGACTTGAAGAGCAGCAAGAGCTTTTGGTCCTGGCTCCTCTGGCGTGGGAGGAATCCCTGGACGTTCGCAAATGCTGAGCTGGGATCCAGCACCGCTCAGCGAGCCAGGGAGAGATTCTCTTGGCCTTCGGGAGGCTGCAGAAAGAGAGAGCAGCAGCATGTGTGGAGCTGTGAGTGGGGTTGCCTGGAGACTTGAAGAGCAGCAACAGCTTTTGGTCCTGGCTCCTTTGGGGTGGGAAGAATCCCTGGACGTTCGCAAATGCTGAGCTGGGATCCAGCACCGCTCAGCGTGCGAATGACAGATTCTCTTGGTCTTCGGGAGGCAGCAGAGAAAGGGAACAGCAGCATGTGTGTAGCTGTGAGTGGGGTTGCCTGGAGACTTGAAGAGCAGCAAGAGCTTTTGGTCCTGGCTCCTCTGGCGTGGGAGGAATCCCTGGACGTTCGCAAATGCTGAGCTGGGATCCAGCACCGCTCAGCGAGCCAGGGAGAGATTCTCTTGGCCTTCGGGAGGCTGCAGAAAGAGAGAGCAGCAGCATGTGTGGAGCTGTGAGTGGGGTGTCCTGGAGACTTGAAGAGCAGCAAGAGCTTTTTGTCCTGGCTCCTTTGGGGTGGGAAGAATCCCTGGATGTTCGCAAATGCTGAGCTGGGATCCAGCACCGCTCAGCGTGTGAATGGCAGATTCTCTTTGCCTTCGTGAGGCAGCAGAGAGAGAGAGCAGCAGCATGTGTGGAGCTGGGAGTGGGGTTGCCTGGAGACTTGAAGAACAGCAAGAGCTTTTGGTCTTGAGACTCTTTGGAGTGAGAGGAATACCTGGACATTCGCAAATGCTGAGCTGGGATCCAGCACCGCTCAGCGTGCCACGCACAGGCTCTCTTGGCCTTTGGGAGGCTGTAAAAAGAGAGAGAAATAGCGTTCGTAGGGCTGTGAATGGGGTTGCCTGGAGACTTGAAGAGCAGCAACAGCTTTTGGTGGTGGCTCGTCTGGTGTGCGAGGAATATTTGGACATTCACAAATGCTGAGCTGGGATCCAGCACCGCTCAGCGAGCCAGGGAGAGATTCTCTTGGCCTTTGGGAGGCTGCAGAAAGAGAGAGCAGCAGCATGTGTGGAGCTGTGAGTGGGGTTGCCTGGAGACTTGAAGAGCAGCAAGAGCTTTTTGTCCTGTCTCCTCTGGTGTGCGAGGAATCCCTGGACGTTCGCAAATGCTGAGCTGGGATCCAGCACCGCTGAGCGAGCCAGGGACAGGCTCTCTTGGCCTTCGGGAGGCACCAGAGAGAGAGAGCAGCAGCATGTGTGGAGCTGTGAGTGGGGTTGCCTGGAGACGTGAAGAGCAGCAAGAGCTTTTTGTCCTGGCTCCTCTGGTGTGCGAGGAATCCCTGGACGTTCGCAAATGCTGAGCTGGGATCCAGCACCGCTCAGTGAGCCAGGGACAGGCTCTCTTGGCCTTCGGGAGGCTGCAGAAAAAGAGAGCAGCAGCATGTGTGGAGCTGTGAATGGGGCTGCCTGGAGACTTGAAGAGCAGCAAGATCTTTTGGTCTTGAGACTCTTTGGCGTGGGAGGAATCCCTGGACGTTCGCAAATGCTGAGCTGGGATCCAGCACCGCTCAGCGTGCGAATGACAGATTCTCTTGGACTTTGGGAGGCTGGAAAAAGAGAGAGCAGCAGCATGTGTGGAGCTGTGAGTGGGGTTGCCTGGAGACTTGAAGAGCAGCAAGAGCTTTTTGTCCTGGCTCCTCTGGTGTGGGAGAAATCCCTGGACATTCGCAAATGCTGAGCTGGGATCCAGCACCGCTCAGCGTGTGAATGACAGATTCTCTTGGCCTTCGGGAGGCAGCAGAGAGAGAGAGCAGCAGCATGTGTGGAGCTGTGAGTGGGGTTGCCTGGAGACGTGAAGAGCAGCAAGAGCTTTTGGTCCTGGCTCCTCTGGTGTGGGAGGAATCCCTGGACGTTCGCAAATGCTGAGCTGGGATCCAGCACCGCTCAGCGAGCCAGGGACAGGCTCTCTTGGCCTTCGGGAGGCACCAGAGAGAGAGAGAAGCAGCATGTGTGGAGCTGTGAGTGGGGTTGCCTGGAGACTTGAAGAGCAGCAAGAGCTTTTTGTCCTGGCTCCTCTGGTGTGGGAGGAATCCCTGGACGTTCGCAAATGCTGAGCTGGGATCCAGCACCGCTCAGCGTGCGAATGACAGATTCTCTTGGCAGTCGAGCGGCAGCAGAGAGAGAGAGCAGCAGTATGTGTGTAGCTGTGAGTGGGGTTGCCAGGAGACTTGAAGAGCAGCAACAGCTTTTTGTCGTGGCTCCTCTGGCGTGGGAGGAATCCCTGGATGTTCGCAAATGCTGAGCTGGGATCCAGCACCGCTCAGCGTGCCAGGGACAGGCTCTCTTGGCCTTTGGGAGGCTGCAGAAAGAGAGAGCATCAGCATGTGTGGAGCTGTGAGTGGGGTTGCCTGGAGACTTGAAGAGCAGCAACAGCTTTTTGTCCTGGCTCCTCTGGCGTGGGAGGAATCCCTGGACGTTCGCAAATGCTGAGCTGGGATCCAGCACCGCTCAGCGAGCCAGGGACAGGCTCTCTTGGCCTTCGGGAGACTGCAGAAAGAGAGAGCAGCAGCATGTGTGGAGCTGTGAGTGGGGTTGCCTGGAGACTTGAAGAGCAGCAAGAGCTTTTGGTCTTGAGACTCTTTGGAGTGAGAGGAATCCCTGGACGTTCGCAAATGCTGAGCTGGGATCCAGCACCGCTCAGCGAGCCAGGGAGAGATTCTCTTGGCCTTCGGGAGACTGCAGAAAGAGAGAGCAGCAACATGTGTGAGGCTGTGAGTGGGGCTGCCTGGAGACTTGAAGAGCAGCAAGAGCTTTTGGTCTTGAGACACTTTGGAGTGAGAGGAATCCCTGGACGTTCGCAAATGCTGAGCTGGGATCCAGCACCGCTCAGCGTGCGAATGACAGATTCTCTTGGCCTTTGGGAGGCTGCAGGAAGAGAGAGCAGCAGTATGTGTGGAGCTGTGAGTGGGGTTGGCTGGAGACTCGAAGAGCAGCAAGAGCTTTTTGTCCTGGCTCCTCTGGTGTGGGAGGAATCCCTGGACATTCGCAAATGCTGAGCTGGGATCCAGCACCGCTCAGCGTGTGAATGACAGATTCTCTTGGCCTTCGGGAGGCACCAGAGAAAGAGAGCAGCAGCATGTGTGGAGCTGTGAGTGGGGTTGCCTGGAGACTTGAAGAGCAGCAAGAGCTTTTGGTCCTGGCTCCTCTGGCGTGGGAGGAATCCCTGGACGTTCGCAAATGCTGAGCTGGGATCCAGCAATCCTCAGCGTGCGAATGACAGATTCTCCCTGCCTTCGGGAGGCAGTAGAGAGAGAGCAGCAGCATGTGTGGAGCTGGGAGTGGGGCTGCCTGGAGACTATAAGAGCAGCAAGAGCTTTTGGTCTTGAGACCCTTTGGAGTGAGAGGAATCCCTGGACGTTCGCAAATGCTGAGCTGGGATCCAGCACCGCTCAGCGTGCGAATGACAGATTCTCTTCGCCTTCGGGAGGCAGCAGAGAGAGAGAGCAGCAGCATGTGTGGAGCTGTGCGTGGGGTTGCCTGGAGACTTGAAGAGCAGCAAGACCTTTTTGTCCTGGCTCCTCTGGTGTGGGAGGAATCCCTGGACGTTCGCAAATGCTGAGCTGGGATCCAGCACCGCTCAGCGTGCGAATGACAGATTCTCTTGGTAGTCGAGCGGCAGCAGAGAGAGAGAGCATCAGCATGTGTGGAGCTGTGAGTGGGGTGCCTGGAGACTTGAAGAGCAGCAACAGCTTTTTGTCCTGGCTCCTCTGGTGTGGGAGGAATCCCTGGACGTTCGCAAATGCTGAGCTGGGATCCAGCACCGCTGAGCGAGCCAGGGACAGGCTCTCTTGGCCTTCGGGA
This sequence comes from Platalea leucorodia, assembly GCF_965183815.1. Lineage (NCBI taxonomy): Eukaryota > Metazoa > Chordata > Aves > Pelecaniformes > Threskiornithidae > Platalea > Platalea leucorodia. The sequence goes on from NC_138833.1 coordinate 10,363,632, forward strand.
GACTGCAGAGAGAGAGAGCAGCAGCATGTGTGGAGCTGTGAGTGGGGTTGCCTGGAGACTTGAAGAGCAGCAAGAGCTTTTTGTCGTGGCTCCTCTGGTGTGGGAGGAATCCCTGGACGTTCGCAAATGCTGAGCTGGGATCCAGCACCGCTCAGCGAGCCAGGGAGAGATTCTCTTGGCCTTCGGGAGACTGCAGAAAGAGAGAGCAGCAGCATGTGCGGAGCTGTGAGTGGGGCTGCCTGGAGACTTGAAGAGCAGCAAGATCTTTTGGTCTTGAGACTCTTTGGCGTGGGAGGAATCCCTGGACGTTCGCAAATGCTGAGCTGGGATCCAGCACCGCTCAGCGTGCGAATGACAGATTCTCTTGGCCTTTGGGAGGCTGCAGGAAGAGAGGGCAGCAGTATGTGTGGAGCTGTGAGTGGGGTTGGCTGGAGACTTGAAGAGCAGCAAGAGCTTTTTGTCCTGTCTCCTCTGGCGTGGGAGAAATCCCTGGACATTCGCAAATGCTGAGCTGGGATCCAGCACCGCTCAGCGTGTGAATGACAGATTCTCTTTGCCTTCGGGAGGCAGCAGAGAAAGAGAGCAGTAGCATGTGTGGAGCTGTGAGTGGGCTTGCCTGGAGACGTGAAGAGCAGCAACAGCTTTTTGTCGTGGCTCCTCTGGCGTGGGAGGAATCCCTGGATGTTCGCAAATGCTGAGCTGGGATCCAGCACCGCTCAGCGAGCCAGGGAGAGATTCTCTTGGCCTTCGGGAGGCTGCAGAAAGAGAGAGCAGCAGCATGTGTGGAGCTGTGAGTGGGGTTGCCTGGAGACTTGAAGAGCAGCAACAGCTTTTGGTCCTGGCTCCTTTGGGGTGGGAAGAATCCCTGGACGTTCGCAAATGCTGAGCTGGGATCCAGCACCGCTCAGCGTGCGAATGACAGATTCTCTTGGTCTTCGGGAGGCAGCAGAGAAAGGGAACAGCAGCATGTGTGTAGCTGTGAGTGGGGTTGCCTGGAGACTTGAAGAGCAGCAAGAGCTTTTGGTCCTGGCTCCTCTGGCGTGGGAGGAATCCCTGGACGTTCGCAAATGCTGAGCTGGGATCCAGCACCGCTCAGCGAGCCAGGGAGAGATTCTCTTGGCCTTCGGGAGGCTGCAGAAAGAGAGAGCAGCAGCATGTGTGGAGCTGTGAGTGGGGTTGCCTGGAGACTTGAAGAGCAGCAACAGCTTTTGGTCCTGGCTCCTTTGGGGTGGGAAGAATCCCTGGACGTTCGCAAATGCTGAGCTGGGATCCAGCACCGCTCAGCGTGCGAATGACAGATTCTCTTGGTCTTCGGGAGGCAGCAGAGAAAGGGAACAGCAGCATGTGTGTAGCTGTGAGTGGGGTTGCCTGGAGACTTGAAGAGCAGCAAGAGCTTTTGGTCCTGGCTCCTCTGGCGTGGGAGGAATCCCTGGACGTTCGCAAATGCTGAGCTGGGATCCAGCACCGCTCAGCGAGCCAGGGAGAGATTCTCTTGGCCTTCGGGAGGCTGCAGAAAGAGAGAGCAGCAGCATGTGTGGAGCTGTGAGTGGGGTGTCCTGGAGACTTGAAGAGCAGCAAGAGCTTTTTGTCCTGGCTCCTTTGGGGTGGGAAGAATCCCTGGATGTTCGCAAATGCTGAGCTGGGATCCAGCACCGCTCAGCGTGTGAATGGCAGATTCTCTTTGCCTTCGTGAGGCAGCAGAGAGAGAGAGCAGCAGCATGTGTGGAGCTGGGAGTGGGGTTGCCTGGAGACTTGAAGAACAGCAAGAGCTTTTGGTCTTGAGACTCTTTGGAGTGAGAGGAATACCTGGACATTCGCAAATGCTGAGCTGGGATCCAGCACCGCTCAGCGTGCCACGCACAGGCTCTCTTGGCCTTTGGGAGGCTGTAAAAAGAGAGAGAAATAGCGTTCGTAGGGCTGTGAATGGGGTTGCCTGGAGACTTGAAGAGCAGCAACAGCTTTTGGTGGTGGCTCGTCTGGTGTGCGAGGAATATTTGGACATTCACAAATGCTGAGCTGGGATCCAGCACCGCTCAGCGAGCCAGGGAGAGATTCTCTTGGCCTTTGGGAGGCTGCAGAAAGAGAGAGCAGCAGCATGTGTGGAGCTGTGAGTGGGGTTGCCTGGAGACTTGAAGAGCAGCAAGAGCTTTTTGTCCTGTCTCCTCTGGTGTGCGAGGAATCCCTGGACGTTCGCAAATGCTGAGCTGGGATCCAGCACCGCTGAGCGAGCCAGGGACAGGCTCTCTTGGCCTTCGGGAGGCACCAGAGAGAGAGAGCAGCAGCATGTGTGGAGCTGTGAGTGGGGTTGCCTGGAGACGTGAAGAGCAGCAAGAGCTTTTTGTCCTGGCTCCTCTGGTGTGCGAGGAATCCCTGGACGTTCGCAAATGCTGAGCTGGGATCCAGCACCGCTCAGTGAGCCAGGGACAGGCTCTCTTGGCCTTCGGGAGGCTGCAGAAAAAGAGAGCAGCAGCATGTGTGGAGCTGTGAATGGGGCTGCCTGGAGACTTGAAGAGCAGCAAGATCTTTTGGTCTTGAGACTCTTTGGCGTGGGAGGAATCCCTGGACGTTCGCAAATGCTGAGCTGGGATCCAGCACCGCTCAGCGTGCGAATGACAGATTCTCTTGGACTTTGGGAGGCTGGAAAAAGAGAGAGCAGCAGCATGTGTGGAGCTGTGAGTGGGGTTGCCTGGAGACTTGAAGAGCAGCAAGAGCTTTTTGTCCTGGCTCCTCTGGTGTGGGAGAAATCCCTGGACATTCGCAAATGCTGAGCTGGGATCCAGCACCGCTCAGCGTGTGAATGACAGATTCTCTTGGCCTTCGGGAGGCAGCAGAGAGAGAGAGCAGCAGCATGTGTGGAGCTGTGAGTGGGGTTGCCTGGAGACGTGAAGAGCAGCAAGAGCTTTTGGTCCTGGCTCCTCTGGTGTGGGAGGAATCCCTGGACGTTCGCAAATGCTGAGCTGGGATCCAGCACCGCTCAGCGAGCCAGGGACAGGCTCTCTTGGCCTTCGGGAGGCACCAGAGAGAGAGAGAAGCAGCATGTGTGGAGCTGTGAGTGGGGTTGCCTGGAGACTTGAAGAGCAGCAAGAGCTTTTTGTCCTGGCTCCTCTGGTGTGGGAGGAATCCCTGGACGTTCGCAAATGCTGAGCTGGGATCCAGCACCGCTCAGCGTGCGAATGACAGATTCTCTTGGCAGTCGAGCGGCAGCAGAGAGAGAGAGCAGCAGTATGTGTGTAGCTGTGAGTGGGGTTGCCAGGAGACTTGAAGAGCAGCAACAGCTTTTTGTCGTGGCTCCTCTGGCGTGGGAGGAATCCCTGGATGTTCGCAAATGCTGAGCTGGGATCCAGCACCGCTCAGCGTGCCAGGGACAGGCTCTCTTGGCCTTTGGGAGGCTGCAGAAAGAGAGAGCATCAGCATGTGTGGAGCTGTGAGTGGGGTTGCCTGGAGACTTGAAGAGCAGCAACAGCTTTTTGTCCTGGCTCCTCTGGCGTGGGAGGAATCCCTGGACGTTCGCAAATGCTGAGCTGGGATCCAGCACCGCTCAGCGAGCCAGGGACAGGCTCTCTTGGCCTTCGGGAGACTGCAGAAAGAGAGAGCAGCAGCATGTGTGGAGCTGTGAGTGGGGTTGCCTGGAGACTTGAAGAGCAGCAAGAGCTTTTGGTCTTGAGACTCTTTGGAGTGAGAGGAATCCCTGGACGTTCGCAAATGCTGAGCTGGGATCCAGCACCGCTCAGCGAGCCAGGGAGAGATTCTCTTGGCCTTCGGGAGACTGCAGAAAGAGAGAGCAGCAACATGTGTGAGGCTGTGAGTGGGGCTGCCTGGAGACTTGAAGAGCAGCAAGAGCTTTTGGTCTTGAGACACTTTGGAGTGAGAGGAATCCCTGGACGTTCGCAAATGCTGAGCTGGGATCCAGCACCGCTCAGCGTGCGAATGACAGATTCTCTTGGCCTTTGGGAGGCTGCAGGAAGAGAGAGCAGCAGTATGTGTGGAGCTGTGAGTGGGGTTGGCTGGAGACTCGAAGAGCAGCAAGAGCTTTTTGTCCTGGCTCCTCTGGTGTGGGAGGAATCCCTGGACATTCGCAAATGCTGAGCTGGGATCCAGCACCGCTCAGCGTGTGAATGACAGATTCTCTTGGCCTTCGGGAGGCACCAGAGAAAGAGAGCAGCAGCATGTGTGGAGCTGTGAGTGGGGTTGCCTGGAGACTTGAAGAGCAGCAAGAGCTTTTGGTCCTGGCTCCTCTGGCGTGGGAGGAATCCCTGGACGTTCGCAAATGCTGAGCTGGGATCCAGCAATCCTCAGCGTGCGAATGACAGATTCTCCCTGCCTTCGGGAGGCAGTAGAGAGAGAGCAGCAGCATGTGTGGAGCTGGGAGTGGGGCTGCCTGGAGACTATAAGAGCAGCAAGAGCTTTTGGTCTTGAGACCCTTTGGAGTGAGAGGAATCCCTGGACGTTCGCAAATGCTGAGCTGGGATCCAGCACCGCTCAGCGTGCGAATGACAGATTCTCTTGGTCTTCGGGAGGCAGCAGAGAAAGGGAACAGCAGCATGTGTGTAGCTGTGAGTGGGGTTGCCTGGAGACTTGAAGAGCAGCAAGAGCTTTTGGTCCTGGCTCCTCTGGCGTGGGAGGAATCCCTGGACGTTCGCAAATGCTGAGCTGGGATCCAGCACCGCTCAGCGAGCCAGGGAGAGATTCTCTTGGCCTTCGGGAGGCTGCAGAAAGAGAGAGCAGCAGCATGTGTTGAGCTGTGAGTGGGGTGTCCTGGAGACTTGAAGAGCAGCAAGAGCTTTTTGTCCTGGCTCCTCTGGTGTGGGAGGAATCCCTGGACGTTCGCAAATGCTGAGCTGGGATCCAGCACCGCTCAGCGTGCGAATGACAGATTCTCTTGGCCTTCGGGAGGCAGCAGAGAGAGAGTGCAGCAGCATGTGTGGAGCTGGGAGTGGGGTTGCCTGGAGACTTGAAGAACAGCAAGAGCTTTTGGTCTTGAGACTCTTTGGAGTGAGAGGAATACCTGGACATTCGCAAATGCTGAGCTGGGATCCAGCACCGCTCAGCGTGCCAGGGACAGGCTCTCTTGGCCTTTGGGAGGCTGTAAAAAGAGAGAGAAATAGCGTTCGTAGGGCTGTGAATGGGGTTGCCTGGAGACTTGAAGAGCAGCAACAGCTTTTGGTGGTGGCTCGTCTGGTGTGCGAGGAATATTTGGACATTCACAAATGCTGAGCTGGGATCCAGCACCGCTCAGCGAGCCAGGGAGAGATTCTCTTGGCCTTTGGGAGGCTGCAGAAAGAGAGAGCAGCAGCATGTGTGGAGCTGGGAGTGGGGTTGCCTGGAGACTTGAAGAGCAGCAAGAGCTTTTTGTCCTGTCTCCTCTGGTGTGCGAGGAATCCCTGGACGTTCGCAAATGCTGAGCTGGGATCCAGCACCGCTCAGCGAGCCAGGGACAGGCTCTCTTGGCCTTCGGGAGGCACCAGAGAGAGAGAGCAGCAGCATGTGTGGAGCTGTGAGTGGGGTTGGCTGGAGACGTGAAGAGCAGCAAGAGCTTTTTGTCCTGGCTCCTCTGGTGTGGGAGGAATCCCTGGACGTTCGCAAATGCTGAGCTGGGATCCAGCACCGCTCAGCGTGCGAATGACAGATTCTCTTGGCCTTCGGGAGGCTGCAGAAAGAGAGAGCAGCAGCATGTGTGGAGCTGTGAATGGGGCTGCCTGGAGACTTGAAGAGCAGCAAGATCTTTTGGTCTTGAGACTCTTTGGCGTGGGAAGAATCCCTGGACGTTCGCAAATGCTGAGCTGGGATCCAGCACCGCTCAGCGTGCGAATGACAGATTCTCTTGGACTTTGGGAGGCTGCAGGAAGAGAAGGCAGCAGTATGTGTGGAGCTGTGAGTGGGGTTGCCTGGAGACTTGAAGAGCAGCAAGAGCTTTTTGTCCTGGCTCCTCTGGTGTGGGAGAAATCCCTGGACGTTCGCAAATGCTGAGCTGGGATCCAGCACCGCTCAGCGTGCGAATGACAGATTCTCTTGGCCTTTGGGAGGCTGCAGGAAGAGAGGGCAGCAGTATGTGTGGAGCTGTGAGTGGGGTTGCCTGGAGACTCGAAGAGCAGCAAGAGCTTTTGGTCTTGAGACCCTTAGGAATGAGAGGAATCCCTGGACGTTCGCAAATGCTGAGCTGGGATCCAGCACCGCTCAGCGAGCCAGGGAGAGATTCTCTTGGCCTTCGGGAGACTGCAGAAAGAGAGAGCAGCAACATGTGTGGAGCTGTGAGTGGGTTTGGCTGGAGACTTGAAGAGCAGCAAGAGCTTTTTGTCCTGGCTCCTTTGGGGTGGGAAGAATCCCTGGACGTTCGCAAATGCTGAGCTGGGATCCAGCACCGCTCAGCGTGCGAATGACAGATTCTCTTGGCAGTCGAGCGGCAGCAGAGAGAGAGAGCAGCAGTATGTGTGGAGCTGTGAGTGGGGTTGCCTGGAGACGTGAAGAACAGCAAGAGCTTTTGGTCTTGAGACCCTTTGGAGTGAGAGGAATCCCTGGACATTCGCAAATGCTGAGCTGGGATCCAGCACCGCTCAGCGTGCCAGGGAGAGATTCTCTTGGCCTTCGGGAGACTGCAGAAAGAGAGAGCAGCAGCATGTGTGAGGCTGTGAGTGGGGCTGCCTGGAGACTTGAAGAGCAGCAAGAGCTTTTGGTCTTGAGACCCTTTGGAGTGAGAGGAATCCCTGGACGTTCGCAAATGCTGAGCTGGGATCCAGCACCGCTCAGCGTGCGAATGACAGATTCTCTTGGCCTTTGGGAGGCTGCAGGAAGAGAGAGCAGCAGCATGTGTGGAGCTGTGAGTGGGGTTGGCTGGAGACTCGAAGAGCAGCAAGAGCTTTTTGTCCTGGCTCCTCTGGTGTGGGAGGAATCCCTGGACATTCGCAAATGCTGAGCTGGGATCCAGCACCGCTCAGCGTGTGAATGACAGATTCTCTTGGCCTTCGGGAGGCACCAGAGAAAGAGAGCAGCAGCATGTGTGGAGCTGTGAGTGGGCTTGCCTGGAGACTATAAGAGCAGCAAGAGCTTTTGGTCTTGAGACCCTTTGGAGTGAGAGGAATCCCTGGACGTTCGCAAATGCTGAGCTGGGATCCAGCACCGCTCAGCGTGCCACGGAGAGATTCTCTTGGCCTTTGGGAGACTGCAGAAAGAGAGAGCAGCAGCATGTGTGGAGCTGTGAATGGGGTTGCCTGGAGACTTGAAGAGCAGCAAGAGCTTTTGGTCTTGAGACTCTTTGGAGTGAGAGGAATCCCTGGAAATTCGCAAATGCTGAGCTGGGATCCAGCACCGCTCAGCGAGCCAGGGACAGACTCTCTTGGCCTTCAGGAGACTGCAGAAAGAGAGAGCATCAGCATGTGTGGAGCTGTGAGTGGGGTTGCCTGGAGACTTGAAGAGCAGCAACAGCTTTTTGTCCTGGCTCCTCTGGCGTGGGAGGAATCCCTGGACGTTCGCAAATGCTGAGCTGGGATCCAGCACCGCTCAGCGAGCCAGGGACAGGCTCTCTTGGCCTTCGGGAGACTGCAGAAAGAGAGAGCAGCAGCATGTGTGGAGCTGTGAGTGGGGCTGCCTGGAGACTTGAAGAGCAGCAAGAGCTTTTGGTCCTGGCTCCTCTGGCGTGGGAGGAATCCCTGGACGTTCGCAAATGCTGAGCTGGGATCCAGCACCGCTCAGCGAGCCAGGGAGAGATTCTCTTGGCCTTCGGGAGGCTGCAGAAAGAGAGAGCAGCAGCATGTGTGGAGCTGTGAGTGGGGTGTCCTGGAGACTTGAAGAGCAGCAAGAGCTTTTTGTCCTGGCTCCTTTCGGGTGGGAAGAATCCCTGGACGTTCGCAAATGCTGAGCTGGGATCCAGCACCGCTCAGCGTGCGAATGACAGATTCTCTTGGCCTTCGGGAGGCAGCAGAGAGAGAGAGCAGCAGCATGTGTGGAGCTGGGAGTGGGGTTGCCTGGAGACTTGAAGAACAGCAAGAGCTTTTTGTCTTGAGACTCTTTGGAGTGAGAGGAATCCCTGGACATTCGCAAATGCTGAGCTGGGATCCAGCACCGCTCAGCGTGCCAGGGACAGGCTCTCTTGGCCTTTGGGAGGCTGTAAAAAGAGAGAGAAATAGCGTTCGTAGGGCTGTGAGTGGGGTTGCCTGGAGACTTGACGAGCAGCAACAGCTTTTGGTGGTGGCTCGTCTGGTGTGCGAGGAATATTTGGACATTCACAAATGCTGAGCTGGGATCCAGCACCGCTCAGCGAGCCAGGGAGAGATTCTCTTGGCCTTTGGGAGGCTGCAGAAAGAGAGAGCATCAGCATGTGTGGAGCTGTGAGTGGGGTTGCCTGGAGACGTGAAGAGCAGCAAGAGCTTTTTGTCCTGGCTCCTCTGGTGTGGGAGGAATCCCTGGACGTTCGCAAATGCTGAGCTGGGATCCAGCACCGCTCAGCGAGCCAGGGACAGGCTCTCTTGGCCTTCGGGAGACTGCAGAAAGAGAGAGCAGCAGCATGTGTGGAGCTGTGAATGGGGCTGCCTGGAGACTTGAAGAGCAGCAAGAGCTTTTGGTCTTGAGACTCTTTGGCGTGGGAGGAATCCCTGGACGTTCGCAAATGCTGAGCTGGGATCCAGCACCGCTCAGCGTGCGAATGACAGATTCTCTTGGCCTTCGGGAGGCTGCAGAAAGAGAGAGCAGCAGCATGTGTGGAGCTGTGAATGGGGCTGCCTGGAGACTTGAAGAGCAGCAAGAGCTTTTGGTCTTGAGACTCTTTGGCGTGGGAGGAATCCCTGGACGTTCGCAAATGCTGAGCTGGGATCCAGCACCGCTCAGCGTGCGAATGACAGATTCTCTTGGCCTTTGGGAGGCTGCAGGAAGAGAAGGCAGCAGTATGTGTGGAGCTGTGAGTGGGGTTGCCTGCAGACTTGAAGAGCAGCAAGAGCTTTTTCTCCTGGCTCCTCTGGTGTGGGAGAAATCCCTGGACATTCGCAAATGCTGAGCTGGGATCCAGCACCGCTCAGCGTGCGAATGACAGATTCTCTTCGCCTTCGGGAGGCAGCAGAGAGAGAGAGCAGCAGCATGTGTGGAGCTGTGCGTGGGGTTGCCTGGAGACTTGAAGAGCAGCAAGACCTTTTTGTCCTGGCTCCTCTGGCGTGGGAGGAATCCCTGGACGTTCGCAAATGCTGAGCTGGGATCCAGCACCGCTCAGCGTGCGAATGACAGATTCTCTTGGTAGTCGAGCGGCAGCAGAGAGAGAGAGCATCAGCATGTGTGGAGCTGTGAGTGGGGTGCCTGGAGACTTGAAGAGCAGCAACAGCTTTTTGTCCTGGCTCCTCTGGTGTGGGAGGAATCCCTGGACGTTCGCAAATGCTGAGCTGGGATCCAGCACCGCTGAGCGAGCCAGGGACAGGCTCTCTTGGCCTTCGGGAGACTGCAGAGAGAGAGAGCAGCAGCATGTGTGGAGCTGTGAGTGGGGTTGCCTGGAGACTTGAAGAGCAGCAAGAGCTTTTTGTCGTGGCTCCTCTGGTGTGGGAGGAATCCCTGGACGTTCGCAAATGCTGAGCTGGGATCCAGCACCGCTCAGCGAGCCAGGGAGAGATTCTCTTGGCCTTCGGGAGACTGCAGAAAGAGAGAGCAGCAGCATGTGCGGAGCTGTGAGTGGGGCTGCCTGGAGACTTGAAGAGCAGCAAGATCTTTTGGTCTTGAGACTCTTTGGCGTGGGAGGAATCCCTGGACGTTCGCAAATGCTGAGCTGGGATCCAGCACCGCTCAGCGTGCGAATGACAGATTCTCTTGGCCTTTGGGAGGCTGCAGGAAGAGAGGGCAGCAGTATGTGTGGAGCTGTGAGTGGGGTTGGCTGGAGACTTGAAGAGCAGCAAGAGCTTTTTGTCCTGTCTCCTCTGGCGTGGGAGAAATCCCTGGACATTCGCAAATGCTGAGCTGGGATCCAGCACCGCTCAGCGTGTGAATGACAGATTCTCTTTGCCTTCGGGAGGCAGCAGAGAAAGAGAGCAGTAGCATGTGTGGAGCTGTGAGTGGGCTTGCCTGGAGACGTGAAGAGCAGCAACAGCTTTTTGTCGTGGCTCCTCTGGCGTGGGAGGAATCCCTGGATGTTCGCAAATGCTGAGTTGGGATCCAGCATCGCTCAGCGTGCCAGGGACAGGCTTTCTTGGCCTTCGGGAGGCACCAGAGAGAGAGAGCAGCAGCATGTGTGGAGCTGTGAGTGGGGTTGCCTGGAGACTTGAAGAGCAGCAACAGCTTTTTGTCCTGGCTCCTCTGGCGTGGGAGGAATCCCTGGACGTTCGCAAATGCTGAGCTTGGATCCAGCACCGCTCAGCGAGCCAGGGACAAGCTCTCTTGGCCTTCGGGAGACTGCAGAAAGAGAGAGCAGCAACATGTGTGGACCTGTGAGTGGGGTTGCCTGGAGACTTGAAGAGCAGCAACAGCTTTTGGTCCTGGCTCCTCTGGCGTGGGAGGAATCCCTGGACATTCGCAAATGCTGAGCTGGGATCCAGCACCGCTCAGCGAGCCAGGGACAGGCTCTCTTGGCCTTCGGGAGACTGCAGAAAGAGAGAGCAGCAGCATGTGTGGAGCTGTGAGTGGGGTTGCCTGGAGACTTGAAGAGCAGCAAGAGCTTTTGGTCGTGGCTCCTCTGGTGTGGGAAGAATCCCTGGACGTTCGCAAATGCTGAGCTGGGATCCAGCACCGCTCAGCGTGCGAATGACAGGCTCTCTTGGCCTTCGGGAGGCAGCAGAGAGAGAGAGCAGCAGCATGTGTGGAGCTGTGAGTGGGGTTGCCTGGAGACTTGAAGAACAGCAAGAGCTTTTGGTCTTGAGACTCTTTGGAGTGAGAGGAATCCCTGGACATTCACAAATGCTGAGCTGGGATCCAGCACCGCTCAGCGAGCCAGGGACAGGCTCTCTTGGCCTTTGGTAGGCTGCAGAGAGAGCATCAGCATGTGTGGAGCTGTGAGTGGGGTTGCCTGGAGACTTGAAGAGCAGCAAGAGCTTTTTGTCCTGGCTCCTCTGGCGTGGGAGGAATCCCTGGACGTTCGCAAATGCTGAGCTGGGATCCAGCACCGCTGAGCGAGCCAGGGACAGGCTCTCTTGACCTTTGGGAGACTGCAGAAAGAGAGAGCAGCAGCCTGTGTGGAGCTGTGAGTGGGGTTGCCTGGAGACTTGAAGAGCAGCAACAGCTTTTGGTCCTGGCTCCTCTGGCGTGGGAGGAATCCCTGGACGTTCGCAAATGCTGAGCTGGGATCCAGCACCGCTCAGCGAGCCAGGGAGAGATTCTCTTGGCCTTCGGGAGACTGCAGAAAGAGAGAGCAGCAGCATGTGTGGAGCTGGGAGTGGGGTTGCCTGGAGACTTGAAGAGCAGCAAGAGCTTTTTGTCCTGGCTCCTCTGGTGTGGGAGGAATCCCTGGACGTTCGCAAATGCTGAGCTGGGATCCAGCACCCCTCAGCGTGCGAATGACAGGCTCTCTTGGCCTTCGGGAGGCAGCAGAGAGAGAGAGCAGCAGCATGTGTGGAGCTGTGAGTGGGGCTCCCTGGAGACTTGAAGAGCAGCAAGATCTTTTGGTCTTGAGACTCTTTGGCGTGGGAGGAATCCCTGGACGTTCGCAAATGCTGAGCTGGGATCCAGCACCGCTCAGCGTGCGAATGACAGATTCTCTTGGCCTTTGGGACGCTGCAGGAAGAGAGGGCAGCAGTATGTGTGGAGCTGTGAGTGGGGTTGCCTGGAGACGTGAAGAGCAGCAAGAGCTTTTTGTCCTGGCTCCTCTGGTGTGGGTGGAATCCCTGGACGTTCGCAAATGCTGAGCTGGGATCCAGCACCGCTCAGCGAGCCAGGGACAGGCTCTCTTGGCCTTCGGGAGGCAGCAGAGAGAGAGAGCAGCAGCATGTGTGGAGCTGGGAGTGGGGTTGCCTGGAGACTTGAAGAGCAGCAAGAGCTTTTTGTCCTGGCTCCTCTGGCGTGGGAGGAATCCCTGGACGTTCGCAAATGCTGAGCTGGGATCCAGCACCGCTCAGCGAGCCAGGGACAGGCTCTCTTGGCCTTCGGGAGACTGCAGAAAGAGAGAGCAGCAGCATGTGTGGAGCTGTGAGTGGGGTTGCCTGGAGACTTGAAGAGCAGCAAGAGCTTTTTGTCCTGGCTCCTTTGGGGTGGGAAGAATCCCTGGACGTTCGCAAATGCTGAGCTGGGATCCAGCACCGCTCAGCGTGCGAATGACAGGCTCTCTTGGCCTTCGGGAGGCAGCAGAGAGAGAGAGCAGCCGCATGTGTGGAGCTGGGATTGGGGTTGCCTGGAGACTTGAAGAGCAGCAAGAGCTTTTGGTCTTGAGACTCTTTGGAGTGAGAGGAATCCCTGGACATTCACAAATGCTGAGCTGGGATCCAGCACCGCTCAGCGAGCCAGGGACAGGCTCTCTTGGCCTTCGGAAGGCACCAGAGAGAGAGAGCAGCAGCATGTGTGGAGCTGGGAGTGGGGTTGCCTGGAGACTTGAAGAGCAGCAAGAGCTTTTTGTCCTGGCTCCTCTGGTGTGGGAGGAATCCCTGGACGTTCGCAAATGCTGAGCTGGGATCCAGCACCGCTCAGCAATCCAGGGACAGGCTCTCTTGGCCTTTGGGAGGCTGCAGAAAGAGAGAGCAGCAGCATGTGTGGAGCTGTGAGTGGGGTTGCCTGGAGACTTGAAGAGCAGCAAGAGCTTTTTGTCCTGGCTCCTCTGGTGTGCGAGGAATCCCTGGACGTTCGCAAATGCTGAGCTGGGATCCAGCAATCCTCAGCGTGCGAATGACAGATTCTCTTGGCCTTCGGGAGGCAGCAGAGAGAGAGAGCAGCAGTATGTGTGTAGCTGTGAGTGGGGTTGCCAGGAGACTTGAAGAGCAGCAAGAGCTTTTTGTAGTGGCTCCTCTGGTGTGGGAGGAATCCCTGGACGTTCGCAAATGCTGAGCTGGGATCCAGCACCGCTCAGCGTGTGAATGACAGATTCTCTTGGCAGTTTAGCGGCAGCAGAGACAGAGAGCAGCAGTATGTGTGTAGCTGTGAGTGGGGTTGCCAGGAGATTTGAAGAGCAGCAACAGCTTTTTGTCGTGGCTCCTCTGGCGTGGGAGGAATCCCTGGATGTTCGCAAATGCTGAGTTGGGATCCAGCATCGCTCAGCGTGCCAGGGACAGGCTCTCTTGGCCTTCGGGAGGCACCAGAGAGAGAGAGCAGCAGCATGTGTGGAGCTGTGAGTGGGGTTGCCTGGAGACGTGAAGAGCAGCAACAGCTTTTTGTCCTGGCTCCTCTGGCGTGGGAGGAATCCCTGGACGTTCGCAAATGCTGAGCTGGGATCCAGCACCGCTCAGCGAGCCAGGGACAAGCTCTCTTGGCCTTCGGGAGACTGCAGAAAGAGAGAGCAGCAACATGTGTGGAGCTGTGAGTGGGGTTGCCTGGAGACTTGAAGAGCAGCAACAGCTTTTGGTCCTGGCTCCTCTGGCGTGGGAGGAATCCCTGGACGTTCGCAAATGCTGAGCTGGGATCCAGCACCGCTCAGCGAGCCAGGGACAGGCTCTCTTGTCCTTCGGGAGACTGCAGAAAGAGAGAGCAGCAGCATGTGTGGAGCTGTGAGTGGGGTTGCCTGGAGACTTGAAGAGCAGCAAGAGCTTTTTGTCCTGGCTCCTTTGGGGTGGGAAGAATCCCTGGACGTTCGCAAATGCTGAGCTGGGATCCAGCACCGCTCAGCGTGCGAATGCAGGCTCTCTTGGCCTTCGGGAGGCAGCAGAGAGAGAGAGCAGCCGCATGTGTGGAGCTGGGATTGGGGTTGCCTGCAGACTTGAAGAACAGCAAGAGCTTTTGGTCTTGAGACTCTTTGGAGTGAGAGGAATCCCTGGACATTCGCAAATGCTGAGCTGGGATCCAGCACCGCTCAGCGAGCCAGGGACAGGCTCTCTTGGCCTTCGGGAGGCACCAGAGAGAGAGAGTAGCAGCATGTGTGGAGCTGTGAGTGGGGTTGCCTGGAGACTTGAAGAGCAGCAAGAGCTTTTTGTCCTGGCTCCTCTGGTGTGGGAGGAATCCCTGGACATTCGCAAATGCTGAGCTGGGATCCAGCAATCGTCAGCGTGCGAATGACAGATTGTCTAGGCCTTCGGGAGGCAGCAGAGAGAGAGAGCAGCAGCATGTGTTGAGCTGGGAGTGGGGTTGCCTGGAGACTTGAAGAACAGCAAGATCTTTTGGTCTTGAGACTCTTTGGAGTGAGAGGAATCCCTGGACATTCACAAATGCTGAGCTGGGATCCAGCACCGCTCAGCGAGCCAGGGACAGGCTCTCTTGGCCTTTGTGAGACTGCAGAAAGAGAGAGCATCAGCATGTGTGGAGCTGTGAATGGGGTTGCCTGGAGACTTGAAGAGCAGCAACAGCTTTTTGTCCTGGCTCCTCTGGTGTGCGAGGAATCCCTGGATGTTCGCAAATGCTGAGCTGGGATCCAGCACCGCTCAGCAAGCCAGGGACAGGCTCTCTTGGCCTTTGGGAGGCTGCAGAAAGAGAGAGCAGCAGCATGTGTGGAGCTGTGAGTGGGGTTGCCTGCAGACTTGAAGAGCAGCAAGAGCTTTTTGTCCTGGCTCCTCTGGTGTGCGAGGAATCCCTGGACGTTCGCAAATGCTGAGCTGGGATCCAGCACCGCTCAGCGTGCGAATGACAGATTCTCTTGGCCTTCGGGAGGCAGCAGAGAGAGAGAGCAGCAGCATGTGTGGAGCTGGGAGTGGGGTTGCCTGGAGACTTGAAGAACAGCAAGAGCTTTTGGTCTTGAGACCCTTTGGAGTGAGAGGAATCCCTGGACGTTCGCAAATGCTGAGCTGGGATCCAGCACCGCTCAGCGTGCCAGGGACAGGCTCTCTTGGCCTTTGGGAGGCTGTAAAAAGAGAGAGAAATAGCGTTCGTAGGGCTGTGAATGGGGTTGCCTGGAGACTTGAAGAGCAGCAACAGCTTTTGGTGGTGGCTCGTCTGGTGTGCGAGGAATCTTTGGACTTTCACAAATGCTGAGCTGGGATCCAGCACCGCTCAGCGAGCCAGGGACAGGCTCTCTTGGCCTTCGGGAGGCAGCAGAGAGAGAGAGCAGCAGCATGTGTGGAGCTGTGAGTGGGGTTGGCTGGAGACGTGAAGAGCAGCAAGAGCTTTTTGTCCTGGCTCCTCTGGTGTGCGAGGAATCCCTGGACGTTCGCAAATGCTGAGCTGGGATCCAGCACCGCTCAGCGTGTGAATGACAGATTCTCTTGGCCTTCGGGAGGCAGCAGAGAAAGAGAGCAGCAGCATGTGTGGAGCTGTGAATGGGGTTGCCTGGAGACTTGAAGAGCAGCAAGAGCTATTGGTCTTGAGACCCTTTGGTGTGGGAGGAATCCCTGGACATTCGCAAATGCTGAGCTGGGATCCAGCACCGCTCAGCGAGCCAGGGACAGGCTCTCTTGGCCTTTGGGAGGCTGTAGAAAGAGAGGGCAGTAGTATGTGTGGAGCTGTGAGTGGGGTTGGCTGGAGACTTGAAGAGCAGCAAGAGCTTTTTGTCTTGACAATCTTTGGCGTGGGAGGAATCCCTGGACGTTCGCAAATGCTGAGCTGGGATCCAGCGCCCCTCAGCGTGTGAATGACAGATTCTCTTGGCCTTCGGGAGGCACCAGAGAAAGAGAGCAGCAGCATGTGTGGAGCTGTGAGTGGGCTTGCCTGGAGACTTGAAGAGCAGCAAGAGCTATTGGTCTTCAGACCCTTTGGAGTGAGAGGAATCCCTGGACGTTCGCAAATGCTGAGCTGGGATCCAGCACTGCTCAGCGTGCCAGGGACAGGCTCTCTTGGCCTTTGGGAGGCAGCAGAGAGAGAGAGCAGCAGCATGTGTGGAGCTGGGAGTGGGGTTGCCTGGAGACTTGAAGAACAGCAAGAGCTTTTTGTCCTGGCTCCTCTGGTGTGCGAGGAATCCCTGGACGTTTGCAAATGCTGAGCTGGGATCCAGCACCGCTCAGCGAGCCAGGAACAGGCTCTCTTAGCCTTCGGGAGACTGCAGAAAGAGAGAGCAGCAGCATGTGTGGAGCTGAGAGTGGGGTGTCCTGGAGACTTGAAGAGCAGCAAGAGCTTTTTGTCCTGGCTCCTCTGGTGTGCGAGGAATCCCTGGATGTTCGCAAATGCTGAGCTGGGATCCAGCACCGCTCAGCAAGCCAGGGACAGGCTCTCTTGGCCTTTGGGAGGCTGCAGAAAGAGAGAGCAGCAGCATGTGTGGAGCTGTGAGTGGGGTTGCCTGGAGACTTGAAGAGCAGCAAGAGCTTTTTGTCCTGGCTCCTCTGGTGTGGGAGGAATCCCTGGACGTTCGCAAATGCTGAGCTGGGATCCAGCACCGCTCAGCGTGCGAATGACAGATTCTCTTGGCCTTCGGGAGGCAGCAGAGAGAGAGAGCAGCAGCATGTGTGGAGCTGGGAGTGGGGTTGCCTGGAGACTTGAAGAACAGCAAGAGCTTTTGGTCTTGAGACCCTTTGGAGTGAGAGGAATCCCTGGACGTTCGCAAATGCTGAGCTGGGATCCAGCACCGCTCAGCGTGCCAGGGACAGGCTCTCTTGGCCTTTGGGAGGCTGTAAAAAGAGAGAGAAATAGCGTTCGTAGGGCTGTGAATGGGGTTGCCTGGAGACTTGAAGAGCAGCAACAGCTTTTGGTGGTGGCTCGTCTGGTGTGCGAGGAATCTTTGGACTTTCACAAATGCTGAGCTGGGATCCAGCACCGCTCAGCGAGCCAGGGACAGGCTCTCTTGGCCTTCGGGAGGCACCAGAGAGAGAGAGCAGCAGCATGTGTGGAGCTGTGAGTGGGGTTGGCTGGAGACGTGAAGAGCAGCAAGAGCTTTTTGTCCTGGCTCCTCTGGTGTGCGAGGAATCCCTGGACGTTCGCAAATGCTGAGCTGGGATCCAGCACCGCTCAGCGTGTGAATGACAGATTCTCTTGGCCTTCGGGAGGCAGCAGAGAAAGAGAGCAGCAGCATGTGTGGAGCTGTGAATGGGGTTGCCTGGAGACTTGAAGAGCAGCAAGAGCTATTGGTCTTGAGACCCTTTGGTGTGGGAGGAATCCCTGGACATTCGCAAATGCTGAGCTGGGATCCAGCACCGCTCAGCGAGCCAGGGACAGGCTCTCTTGGCCTTTGGGAGGCTGTAGAAAGAGAGGGCAGTAGTATGTGTGGAGCTGTGAGTGGGGTTGGCTGGAGACTTGAAGAGCAGCAAGAGCTTTTTGTCTTGACAATCTTTGGCGTGGGAGGAATCCCTGGACGTTCGCAAATGCTGAGCTGGGATCCAGCGCCCCTCAGCGTGTGAATGACAGATTCTCTTGGCCTTCGGGAGGCACCAGAGAAAGAGAGCAGCAGCATGTGTGGAGCTGTGAGTGGGCTTGCCTGGAGACTTGAAGAGCAGCAAGAGCTATTGGTCTTCAGACCCTTTGGAGTGAGAGGAATCCCTGGACGTTCGCAAATGCTGAGCTGGGATCCAGCACTGCTCAGCGTGCCAGGGACAGGCTCTCTTGGCCTTTGGGAGGCAGCAGAGAGAGAGAGCAGCAGCATGTGTGGAGCTGGGAGTGGGGTTGCCTGGAGACTTGAAGAACAGCAAGAGCTTTTTGTCCTGGCTCCTCTGGTGTGGGAGGAATCCCTGGACATTCGCAAATGCTGAGCTGGGATCCAGCACCGCTCAGCGAGCCAGGAACAGGCTCTCTTAGCCTTCGGGAGACTGCAGAAAGAGAGAGCAGCAGCATGTGTGGAGCTGAGAGTGGGGTGTCCTGGAGACTTGAAGAGCAGCAAGAGCTTTTTGTCCTGGCTCCTTTGGGGTGGGAAGAATCCCTGGACGTTCGCAAATGCTGAGCTGGGATCCAGCACCGCTCAGCGTGTGAATGACAGATTCTCTTGGCCTTCGGGAGGCAGCAGAGAAAGAGAGCAGCAGCATGTGTGGAGCTGTGAGTGGGGTTGCCTGGAGACTTGAAGAGCAGCAAGAGCTTTTGGTCTTGAGACCCTTTCGAGTGAGAGGAATCCCTGGACATTCGCAAATGCTGAGCTGGGATCCAGCACCTCTCAGCGTGCCAGGGAGAGATTCTCTTGGCCTTCGGGAGGCTGCAGAAAGAGAGAGCATCAGCATGTGTGGAGCTGTGAGTGGGGTTGCCTGGAGACTTGAAGAGCAGCAAGAGCTTTTTGTCCTGGCTCCTCTGGTGTGCGAGGAATCCCTGGACATTCGCAAATGCTGAGCTGGGATCCAGCAATCGTCAGAGTGCGAATGACAGATTGTCTAGGCCTTCGGGAGGCAGCAGAGAGAGAGAGCAGCAGCATGTGTGGAGCTGGGAGTGGGGTTGCCTGGAGACGTGAAGAGCAGCAAGAGCTTTTTGTCCTGGCTCCTCTGGTGTGGGAGGAAACCCTGGATGTTCGCAAATGCTGAGCTGGGATCCAGCACCGCTCAGCAAGCCAGGGACAGGCTCTCTTGGCCTTTGGGAGGCTGCAGAAAGAGAGAGCAGCAGCATGTGTGGAGCTGTGAGTGGGGTTGCCTGGAGACTTGAAGAGCAGCAAGAGCTTTTTGTCCTGGCTCCTCTGGTGTGCAAGGAATCCCTGGACGTTCGCAAATGCTGAGCTGGGATCCAGCACTGCTCAGCGTGCCAGGGACAGGCTCTCTTGGCCTTTGGGAGGCAGCAGAGAGAGAGAGCAGCAGCATGTGTGGAGCTGGGAGTGGGGTTGCCTGGAGACTTGAAGAGCAGCAAGAGCTTTTTGTCCTGGCTCCTCTGGTGTGCGAGGAATCCCTGGACATTCGCAAATGCTGAGCTGGGATCCAGCAATCGTCAGAGTGCGAATGACAGATTGTCTAGGCCTTCGGGAGGCAGCAGAGAGAGAGAGCAGCAGCATGTGTGGAGCTGGGAGTGGGGTTGCCTGGAGACGTGAAGAGCAGCAAGAGCTTTTTGTCCTGGCTCCTCTGGTGTGGGAGGAAACCCTGGATGTTCGCAAATGCTGAGCTGGGATCCAGCACCGCTCAGCAAGCCAGGGACAGGCTCTCTTGGCCTTTGGGAGGCTGCAGAAAGAGAGAGCAGCAGCATGTGTGGAGCTGTGAGTGGGGTTGCCTGGAGACTTGAAGAGCAGCAAGAGCTTTTTGTCCTGGCTCCTCTGGTGTGCAAGGAATCCCTGGACGTTCGCAAATGCTGAGCTGGGATCCAGCACCCCTCAGCGTGCGAATGACAGATTCTCTTGGCCTTCGGGAGGCAGCAGAGAGAGAGAGCAGCAGTATGTGTGTAGCTGTGAGTGGGGTTGCCAGGAGACTTGAAGAGCAGCAACAGCTTTTTGTCGTGGCTCCTCTGGCGTGGGAGGAATCCCTGGATGTTCGCAAATGCTGAGCTGGGATCCAGCATCGCTCAGCGTGCCAGGGAGAGATTCTCTTGGCCTTTGGGAGGCTGCAGAAAGAGAGAGCAGCAGCATGTGTGGAGCTGGGAGTGGGGTTGCCTGGAGACTTGAAGAGCAGCAAGAGCGTTTTGTCCTGGCTCCTCTGGGGTGCGAGGAATCCCTGGACGTTCGCAAATGCTGAGCTGGGATCCAGCATAACTCAGCGAACCAGGGACAGGCTCTCTTGGCCTTCGGGAGACTGCAGAAAGAGAGAGCAGCAACATGTGTGGAGCTGCGAGTGGGGTTGCCTGGAGACTTGAAGAGCAGCAACAGATTTTGGTCCTGGCTCCTCTGGCGTGGGAGGAATCCCTGGACGTTCGCAAATGCTGAGCTGGGATCCAGCACCGCTCAGCGAGCCAGGGACAGGCTCTCTTGGCCTTCGGGAGGCTGCAGAAAGAGAGAGCAGCAGCATGTGTGGAGCTGTGAATGCAGTTGCCTGGAAACTTGAAGAGCAGCAAGAGCTTTTTGTCCTGGCTCCTTTGGGGTGGGAAGAATCCCTGGACGTTCGCAAATGCTGAGCTGGGATCCAGCACCGCTCAGCGTGCGAATGACAGATTCTCTTGGCCTTCAGGAGGCAGCAGAGAAAGGCAACAGCAGCATGTGTGTAGATGTGAGTGGGGTTGCCTGGAGACTTGAAGAGCAGCAAGAGCTTTTGGTCTTGAGAACCTTTGGAGTGAGAGGAATCCCTGGACGTTCGCAAATGCTGAGCTGGGATCCAGCACCGCTCAGCGTGCCAGGGACAGGCTCTCTTGGCCTTTGGGAGGCTGTAAAAAGAGAGAGAAATAGCGTTCGTAGGGCTGTGAATGGGGTTGCCTGGAGACTTGAAGAGCAGCAACAGCTTTTGGTGGTGGCTCGTCTGGTGTGCGAGGAATCTTTGGACTTTCACAAATGCTGAGCTGGGATCCAGCACCGCTCAGCGAGCCAGGGACAGGCTCTCTTGGCCTTTGGGAGGCTGCAGAAAGAGAGAGCAGCAGCATGTGTGGAGCTGGGAGTGGGGTTGCCTGGAGACGTGAAGAGCAGCAAGAGCTTTTTGTCCTGGCTCCTCTGGTGTGGGAGGAATCCCTGGACGTTCGCAAATGCTGAGCTGGGATCCAGCACCGCTCAGCGTGCCAGGGAGAGATTCTCTTGGCCTTTGGGAGGCTGCAGAAAGAGAGAGCAGCAGCATGTGTGGAGCTGTGAGTGGGGCTGCCTAGAGACTTGAAGAGCAGCAACAGCTTTTGGTCTTGAGACCCTTTGGAGTGAGAGGAATCCCTGGACGTTCGCAAATGCTGAGCTGGGATCCAGCACCCCTCAGTGTGTGAATGACAGATTCTCTTGGCCTTCGGGAGGCAGCAGAGAAAGAGAGCAGCAGCATGTGTGGAGCTGTGAATGGGGTTGCCTGGAGACTTGAAGAGCAGCAAGAGCTTTTTGTCTTGACAATCTTTGGCGTGGGAGGAATCCCTGGACGTTCGCAAATGCTGAGCTGGGATCCAGCGCCCCTCAGCGTGTGAATGACAGATTCTCTTGGCCTTCGGGAGGCACCAGAGAAAGAGAGCAGCAGCATGTGTGGAGCTGTGAGTGGGCTTGCCTGGAGACTTGAAGAGCAGCAAGAGCTATTGGTCTTCAGACCCTTTGGAGTGAGAGGAATCCCTGGACGTTCGCAAATGCTGAGCTGGGATCCAGCACTGCTCAGCGTGCCAGGGACAGGCTCTCTTGGCCTTTGGGAGGCAGCAGAGAGAGAGAGCAGCAGCATGTGTGGAGCTGGGAGTGGGGTTGCCTGGAGACTTGAAGAACAGCAAGAGCTTTTTGTCCTGGCTCCTCTGGTGTGCGAGGAATCCCTGGACGTTTGCAAATGCTGAGCTGGGATCCAGCACCGCTCAGCGAGCCAGGAACAGGCTCTCTTGGCCTTCGAGAGACTGCAGAAAGAGAGAGCAGCAGCATGTGTGGAGCTGAGAGTGGGGTGTCCTGGAGACTTGAAGAGCAGCAAGAGCTTTTTGTCCTGGCTCCTTTGGGGTGGGAAGAATCCCTGGACGTTCGCAAATGCTGAGCTGGGATCCATCACCCCTCAGCGTGCCAGGGAGAGATTCTCTTGGCCTTCGGGAGGCTGCAGGAAGAGAGGGCAGCAGTATGTGTGGAGCTGGGATTGGGGTTGCCTGGAGACTTGAAGAGCAGCAAGAGCTTTTTGTCCTGTCTCCTCTGGTGTGGGAGGAATCCCTGGACATTCGCAAATGCTGAGCTGGGATCCAGCACCGCTCAGCGTGTGAATGACAGATTCTCTTGGCCTTCGGGAGGCAGCAGAGAAAGAGAGCAGCAGTATGTGTGGAGGTGTGAGTGGGGTTGCCTGGAGACTTGAAGAGCAGCAAGAGCTATTGGTCTTGAGACCCTTTGGATTGAGAGGAATCCCTGGACGTTCGCAAATGCTGAGCTGGGATCCAGCACTGCTCAGCGTGCCAGGGAGAGATTCTCTTGGCCTTCGGGAGGCTGCAGAAAGAGAGAGCAGCAGCATGTGTGGAGCTGGGAGTGGGGTTGCCTGGAGACTTGAAGAGCAGCAAGAGCTTTTTGTCCTGGCTCCTCTGGTGTGGGATGAATCCCTGGACATTCGCAAATGCTGAGCTGGGATCCAGCAATCGTCAGCGTGCGAATGACAGATTGTCTTGGCCTTTGGGAGGCAGCAGACAGAGAGAGCAGCAGCATGTGTGGAGCTGTGAGTGGGGTTGCCTGGAGAGTTGAAGAGCAGCAAGAGCTTTTTGTCCTGGCTCCTCTGGTGTGGGAGGAATCCCTGGACATTCGCAAATGCTGAGCTGGGATCCAGCACCGCTCAGCGAGCCAGGGACAGGCTCTCTTGGCCTTCGGGAGACTGCAGAAAGAGAGAGCAGCAGCATGTGTGGAGCTGTGAGTGGGGTTGCCTGGAGACTTGAAGAGCAGCAACAGCTTTTGGTCCTGGCTCCTCTGGCGTGGGAGGAATCCCTGGACGTTCGCAAATGCTGAGCTGGGATCCAGCACCGCTCAGCGAGACAGGGACAGGCTCTCTTGGCCTTTGGGAGGCTGCAGAAAGAGAGAGCAGCAGCATGTGTGGAGCTGTGAATGCAGTTGCCTGGAGACTTGAAGAGCAGCAAGAGCTTTTTGTCCTGGCTCCTTTGGGGTGGGAAGAATCCCTGGACGTTCGCAAATGCTGAGCTGGGATCCAGCACCGCTCAGCGTGCCAGGGACAGGCTCTCTTGGCCTTTGAGAGGCTGTAAAAAAGAGAGAGCAGCAGCATGTGTGGAGCTGTGAGTGGGGCTGCCTGGAGACGTGAATGGCAGCAAAAGCTTTTTATCGTGGCTCCTCTGGTGTGGGAGGAATCCCTGGACGTTCGCAAATGCTGAGCTGGGATCCAGCACCGCTCAGCTTGCCAGGGACAGGCTCTCTTGGCCTTTGGGAGGCTGCAGAAAGAGAGAGCAGCAGCATGTGTGAGGCTGTGAGTGGGGCTGCCTGGAGACTTGAAGAGCAGCAAGAGCTTTTGGTCGTGGCTCCTCTGGTGTGGGAGGAATCCCTGGACGTTCGCAAATGCTGAGCTGGGATCCAGCACCACTCAGCGAGCCAGGGACAGGCTCTCTTGGCCTTTCGGAGGCTGCAGAAACAGAGAGAAATAGCGTTCGTAGGGCTGTGAATGGGGTTGCCTGGAGACGTGAAGAGCAGCAACAGCTTTTGGTGGTGGCTCGTCTGGTGTGCAAGGAATCCCTGGACATTCACAAATGCTGAGCTGGGATCCAGCACCGCTCAGCGAGCCAGGGAGAGATTCTCTTGGCCTTTGGGAGGCTGCAGAAAGAGAGAGCAGCAGCATGTGTGGAGCTGGGAGTGGGGTTGCCTGGAGACGTGAAGAGCAGCAAGAGCTTTTTGTCCTGGCTCCTCTGGTGTGGGAGGAATCCCTGGACATTCGCAAATGCTGAGCTGGGATCCAGCACCGCTCAGCGAGCCAGGGACAGGCTCTCTTGGCCTTTGGGAGGCTGCAGAAAGAGAGAGCAGCAGCATGTGTGGAGCTGTGAGTGGGGCTGCCTGGAGACGTGAAGAGCAGCAAGAGCTTTTTGTCCTGGCTCCTCTGGAGTGAGAGGAATCCCTGGACGTTCGCAAATGCTGAGCTGGGATCCAGCACCCCTCAGCGTGCCAGGGAGAGATTCTCTTGGCCTTCGGGAGGCTGCAGGAAGAGAGAGCAGCAGTATCTGTGGAGCTGTGAGTGGGGTTGGCTGGAGACTCGAAGAGCAGCAAGAGCTTTTTGTCCTGGCTCCTCTGGTGTGGGAGGAATCCCTGAACATTCGCAAATGCTGAGCTGGGATCCAGCACCCCTCAGCGTGTGAATGACAGATTCTCTTGGCCTTCGGGAGGCAGCAGAGAAAGAGAGCAACAGCATGTGTGTAGCTGTGAGTAGGGTTGCCTGGAGACGTGAAGAGCAGAAAGAGCTTTTTGTCCTGGCTCGTCTGGTGTGGGAGGAATCCCTGGACGTTCGCAAATGCTGAGCTGGGATCCAGCACCGCTCAGCGTGCGAATGACAGATTCTCTTGGCCTTCGGGAGGCACCAGAGAGAGAGAGCAGCAGCATGTGTGGAGCTGGGAGTGGGGTTGCCTGGAGACTTGAAGAGCAGCAACAGCTTTTGGTCTTGAGAACCTTTGGAGTGAGAGGAATCCCTGGACATTCACAAATGCTGAGCTGGGATCCAGCACCGCTCAGCGAGCCAGGGACAGGCTCTCTTGGCCTTTGGGAGGCTGCAGAAAGAGAGAGCAGCAGCATGTGTGGAGCTGGGAGTGGGGTTGCCTGGAGACGTGAAGAGCAGCAAGAGCTTTTTGTCCTGGCTCCTCTGGTGTGGGAGGAATCCCTGGATGTTCGCAAATGCTGAGCTGGGATCCAGCACCGCTCAGCAAGCCAGGGACAGGCTCTCTTGGCCTTTGGGAGGCTGCAGAAAGAGAGAGCAGCAGCATGTGTGGAGCTGTGAGTGGGGTTGCCTGGAGACTTGAAGAGCAGCAAGAGCTTTTTGTCCTGGCTCCTCTGGTGTGCAAGGAATCCCTGGACGTTCGCAAATGCTGAGCTGGGATCCAGCACCCCTCAGCGTGCGAATGACAGATTCTCTTGGCCTTCGGGAGGCAGCAGAGAGAGAGAGCAGCAGTATGTGTGTAGCTGTGAGTGGGGTTGCCAGGAGACTTGAAGAGCAGCAACAGCTTTTTGTAGTGGCTCCTCTGGCGTGGGAGGAATCCCTGGATGTTCGCAAATGCTGAGCTGGGATCCAGCATCGCTCAGCGTGCCAGGGACAGGCTCTCTTGGCCTTTGGGAGGCTGCAGAAAGAGAGAGCATCAGCATGTGTGGAGCTGTGAGTGGGGTTGCCTGGAGACTTGAAGAGCAGCAACAGCTTTTGGTCCTGGCTCCTCTGGGGTGCGAGGAATCCCTGGACGTTCGCAAATGCTGAGCTGGGATCCAGCATAACTCAGCGAGCCAGGGACAGGCTCTCTTGGCCTTCGGGAGACTGCAGAAAGAGAGAGCAGCAACATGTGTGGAGCTGCGAGTGGGGTTGCCTGGAGACTTGAAGAGCAGCAACAGCTTTTGGTCCTGGCTCCTCTGGCGTGGGAGGAATCCCTGGACGTTCGCAAATGCTGAGCTGGGATCCAGCACCACTCAGCGAGCCAGGGACAGGCTCTCCTGGCCTTCGGGAGACTGCCGAAAGAGAGAGCAGCAGCATGTGTGGAGCTGTGAATGCAGTTGCCTGGAGACTTGAAGAGCAGCAAGAGCTTTTTGTCCTGGCTCCTTTGGGGTGGAAAGAATCCCTGGACGTTCGCAAATGCTGAGCTGGGATCCAGCACCGCTCAGCGTGCGAATGACAGATTCTCTTGGCCTTCAGGAGGCAGCAGAGAGAGAGAGCAGCAGCATGTGTGGAGCTGCGAGTGGGGTTGCCTGGAGACTTGAAGAGCAGCAACAGCTTTTGGTCCTGGCTCCTCTGGCGTGGGAGGAATCCCTGGACGTTCGCAAATGCTGAGCTGGGATCCAGCACCCCTCAGCGAGCCAGGGAGAGATTCTCTTGGCCTTCGGGAGGCTGCAGAAAGAGAGAGCAGCAGCATGTGTGGAGCTGTGAGTGGGGTTGCCTGGAGACTTGAAGAGCAGCAAGAGCTTTTTGTCCTGGCTCCTCTGGTGTGCGAGGAATCCCTGGACGTTCGCAAATGCTGAGCTGGGATCCAGCACCCCTCAGCGTGCGAATGACAGATTCTCTTGGCCTTCGGGAGGCAGCAGAGAGAGAGAGCAGCAGCATGTGTGGAGCTGGGAGTGGGGTTGCCTGGAGACTTGAAGAACAGCAAGAGCTTTTGGTCTTGAGACTCTTTGGCGTGGGAGGAATCCCTGGACGTTCGCAAATGCTGAGCTGGGATCCAGCACCGCTCAGCGTGCCAGGGACAGGCTCTCTTGGCCTTTGGGAGGCTGTAAAAAGAGAGAGAAATAGCGTTCGTAGGGCTGTGAATGGGGTTGCCTGGAGACTTGAAGAGCAGCAACAGCTTTTGGTGGTGGCTCGTCTGGTGTGCGAGGAATCTTTGGACTTTCAGAAATGCTGAGCTGGGATCCAGCACCGCTCAGCGTGTGAATGACAGATTCTCTTGGCCTTCGGGAGGCTGCAGAAAGAGAGAGCAGCAGCATGTGTGGAGCTGGGAGTGGGGTTGCCTGGAGACGTGAAGAGCAGCAAGAGCTTTTTGTCCTGGCTCCTCTGGTGTGGGAGGAATCCCTGGACGTTCGCAAATGCTGAGCTGGGATCCAGCACCGCTCAGCGTGCCAGGGAGAGATTCTCTTGGCCTTTGGGAGGCTGCAGAAAGAGAGAGCAGCAGCATGTGTGGAGCTGTGAGTGGGGCTGCCTAGAGACTTGAAGAGCAGCAACAGCTTTTGGTCTTGAGACCCTTTGGAGTGAGAGGAATCCCTGGACGTTCGCAAATGCTGAGCTGGGATCCAGCACCGCTCAGCGTGCGAATGACAGATTCTCTTGGCCTTTGGGAGACTGCAGAAAGAGAGAGCAGCAGCATGTGTGGAGCTGTGAGTGGGCTTGCCTGGAGACTTGAAGAGCAGCAAGAGCTATTGGTCTTGAGACCCTTTGGAGTGAGAGGAATCCCTGGACGTTCGCAAATGCTGAGCTGGGATCCAGCACCCCTCAGCGTGCGAATGACAGGCTCTCTTGGCCTTTGGGAGACTGCAGAGAGAGAGAGCAGCAGCATGTGTGGAGCTGTGAGTGGGGTTGCCTGGAGACTTGAAGAACAGCAAGAGCTTTTGGTCTTGAGACTCTTTGGAGTGAGAGGAATCCCTGGACATTCGCAAATGCTGAGCTGGGATCCAGCACCGCTCAGCGTGCCAGGGACAGGCTCTCTTGGCCTTTGGGAGGCTGCAGAAAGAGAGAGCAGCAGCATGTGTGGAGCTGTGAGTGGGGTTGCCTGGAGACTTGAAGAGCAGCAAGAGCTTTTTGTCCTGGCTCCTTTGAGGTGGGAAGAATCCCTGGACGTTCGCAAATGCTGAGCTGGGATCCATCACCCCTCAGCGTGCCAGGGAGAGATTCTCTTGGCCTTCGGGAGGCTGCAGGAAGAGAGGGCAGCAGTATGTGTGGAGCTGTGAATGGGGTTGCCTGGAGACTTGAAGAGCAGAAAGAGCTTTTTGTCCTGGCTCCTCTGGTGTGGGAGGAATCCCTGGACATTCGCAAATGCTGAGCTGGGATCCAGCACCCCTCAGCGTGTGAATGACAGATTCTCTTGGCCTTCGGGAGGCAGCAGAGAAAGAGAGCAGCAGCATGTGTGGAGCTGTGAATGGGGTTGCCTGGAGACTTGAAGAGCAGCAAGAGCTTTTTGTCTTGACAATCTTTGGCGTGGGAGGAATCCCTGGACGTTCGCAAATGCTGAGCTGGGATCCAGCGCCCCTCAGCGTGTGAATGACAGATTCTCTTGGCCTTCGGGAGGCACCAGAGAAAGAGAGCAGCAGCATGTGTGGAGCTGTGAGTGGGCTTGCCTGGAGACTTGAAGAGCAGCAAGAGCTATTGGTCTTCAGACCCTTTGGAGTGAGAGGAATCCCTGGACGTTCGCAAATGCTGAGCTGGGATCCAGCACTGCTCAGCGTGCCAGGGACAGGCTCTCTTGGCCTTTGGGAGGCAGCAGAGAGAGAGAGCAGCAGCATGTGTGGAGCTGGGAGTGGGGTTGCCTGGAGACTTGAAGAACAGCAAGAGCTTTTTGTCCTGGCTCCTCTGGTGTGCGAGGAATCCCTGGACGTTTGCAAATGCTGAGCTGGGATCCAGCACCGCTCAGCGAGCCAGGAACAGGCTCTCTTGGCCTTCGAGAGACTGCAGAAAGAGAGAGCAGCAGCATGTGTGGAGCTGAGAGTGGGGTGTCCTGGAGACTTGAAGAGCAGCAAGAGCTTTTTGTCCTGGCTCCTGTGGCGTGGGAGGAATCCCTGGACGTTCGCAAATGCTGAGCTGGGATCCAGCACCCCTCAGCGTGCCAGGGAGAGATTCTCTTGGCCTTCGGGAGGCTGCAGGAAGAGAGGGCAGCAGTATGTGTGGAGCTGGGATTGGGGTTGCCTGGAGACTTGAAGAGCAGCAAGAGCTTTTTGTCCTGTCTCCTCTGGTGTGGGAGGAATCCCTGGACATTCGCAAATGCTGAGCTGGGATCCAGCACCGCTCAGCGTGTGAATGACAGATTCTCTTGGCCTTCGGGAGGCAGCAGAGAAAGAGAGCAGCAGTATGTGTGGAGGTGTGAGTGGGGTTGCCTGGAGACTTGAAGAGCAGCAAGAGCTATTGGTCTTGAGACCCTTTGGATTGAGAGGAATCCCTGGACGTTCGCAAATGCTGAGCTGGGATCCAGCACTGCTCAGCGTGCCAGGGAGAGATTCTCTTGGCCTTCGGGAGGCTGCAGAAAGAGAGAGCAGCAGCATGTGTGGAGCTGGGAGTGGGGTTGCCTGGAGACTTGAAGAGCAGCAAGAGCTTTTTGTCCTGGCTCCTCTGGTGTGGGATGAATCCCTGGACATTCGCAAATGCTGAGCTGGGATCCAGCAATCGTCAGCGTGCGAATGACAGATTGTCTTGGCCTTTGGGAGGCAGCAGAGAGAGAGAGCATCAGCATGTGTGGAGCTGTGAGTGGGGTTGCCTGGAGACTTGAAGAGCAGCAACAGCTTTTGGTCCTGGCTCCTCTGGCGTGGGAGGAATCCCTGGACGTTCGCAAATGCTGAGCTGGGATCCAGCACCGCTCAGCGAGACAGGGACAGGCTCTCTTGGCCTTTGGGAGGCTGCAGAAAGAGAGAGCAGCAGCATGTGTGGAGCTGTGAATGCAGTTGCCTGGAGACTTGAAGAGCAGCAAGAGCTTTTTGTCCTGGCTCCTTTGGGGTGGGAAGAATCCCTGGACGTTCGCAAATGCTGAGCTGGGATCCAGCACCGCTCAGCGTGCCAGGGACAGGCTCTCTTGGCCTTTGAGAGGCTGTAAAAAAGAGAGAGCAGCAGCATGTGTGGAGCTGTGAGTGGGGCTGCCTGGAGACGTGAATGGCAGCAAAAGCTTTTTGTCGTGGCTCCTCTGGTGTGGGAGGAATCCCTGGACATTCGCAAATGCTGAGCTGGGATCCAGCACCGCTCAGCTTGCCAGGGACAGGCTCTCTTGGCCTTTGGGAGGCTGCAGAAAGAGAGAGCAGCAGCATGTGTGAGGCTGTGAGTGGGGCTGCCTGGAGACTTGAAGAGCAGCAAGAGCTTTTGGTCGTGGCTCCTCTGGTGTGGGAGGAATCCCTGGACGTTCGCAAATGCTGAGCTGGGATCCAGCACCACTCAGCGAGCCAGGGACAGGCTCTCTTGGCCTTTCGGAGGCTGCAGAAACAGAGAGAAATAGCGTTCGTAGGGCTGTGAATGGGGTTGCCTGGAGACGTGAAGAGCAGCAACAGCTTTTGGTGGTGGCTCGTCTGGTGTGCAAGGAATCCCTGGACATTCACAAATGCTGAGCTGGGATCCAGCACCGCTCAGCGAGCCAGGGAGAGATTCTCTTGGCCTTTGGGAGGCTGCAGAAAGAGAGAGCAGCAGCATGTGTGGAGCTGGGAGTGGGGTTGCCTGGAGACGTGAAGAGCAGCAAGAGCTTTTTGTCCTGGCTCCTCTGGTGTGGGAGGAATCCCTGGACATTCGCAAATGCTGAGCTGGGATCCAGCACCGCTCAGCGAGCCAGGGACAGGCTCTCTTGGCCTTTGGGAGGCTGCAGAAAGAGAGAGCAGCAGCATGTGTGGAGCTGTGAGTGGGGCTGCCTGGAGACTTGAAGAGCAGCAAGAGCTTTTTGTCCTGGCTCCTCTGGAGTGAGAGGAATCCCTGGACGTTCGCAAATGCTGAGCTGGGATCCAGCACCCCTCAGCGTGCCAGGGAGAGATTCTCTTGGCCTTCGGGAGGCTGCAGGAAGAGAGAGCAGCAGTATCTGTGGAGCTGTGAGTGGGGTTGGCTGGAGACTCGAAGAGCAGCAAGAGCTTTTTGTCCTGGCTCCTCTGGTGTGGGAGGAATCCCTGAACATTCGCAAATGCTGAGCTGGGATCCAGCACCCCTCAGCGTGTGAATGACAGATTCTCTTGGCCTTCGGGAGGCAGCAGAGAAAGAGAGCAGCAGCATGTGTGTAGCTGTGAGTAGGGTTGCCTGGAGACGTGAAGAGCAGAAAGAGCTTTTTGTCCTGGCTCGTCTGGTGTGGGAGGAATCCCTGGACGTTCGCAAATGCTGAGCTGGGATCCAG
Organism: Platalea leucorodia; assembly: GCF_965183815.1. Classification (NCBI taxonomy): domain Eukaryota; kingdom Metazoa; phylum Chordata; class Aves; order Pelecaniformes; family Threskiornithidae; genus Platalea; species Platalea leucorodia. The sequence goes on from NC_138833.1 coordinate 10,393,707, forward strand.
CACCGCTCAGCGTGCGAATGACAGATTCTCTTGGCCTTCGGGAGGCACCAGAGAGAGAGAGCAGCAGCATGTGTGGAGCTGGGAGTGGGGTTGCCTGGAGACTTGAAGAGCAGCAACAGCTTTTGGTCTTGAGAACCTTTGGAGTGAGAGGAATCCCTGGACATTCACAAATGCTGAGCTGGGATCCAGCACCGCTCAGCGAGCCAGGGACAGGCTCTCTTGGCCTTTGGGAGGCTGCAGAAAGAGAGAGCAGCAGCATGTGTGGAGCTGGGAGTGGGGTTGCCTGGAGACTTGAAGAGCAGCAACAGCTTTTGGTCCTGGCTCCTCTGGTGTGGGAGGAATCCCTGGACATTCGCAAATGCTGAGCTGGGATCCAGCACCGCTCAGCGAGCCAGGGACAGGCTCTCTTGGCCTTTGGGAGGCTGCAGAAAGAGAGAGCAGCAGCATGTGTGGAGCTGTGAGTGGGGCTGCCTGGAGACTTGAAGAGCAGCAAGAGCTTTTTGTCCTGGCTCCTCTGGAGTGAGAGGAATCCCTGGACGTTCGCAAATGCTGAGCTGGGATCCAGCACCCCTCAGCGTGCCAGGGACAGATACTCTTGGCCTTTGGGAGGCTGCAGGAAGAGAGAGCAGCAGTATCTGTGGAGCTGTGAGTGGGGTTGGCTGGAGACTCGAAGAGCAGCAAGAGCTTTTTGTCCTGGCTCCTCTGGTGTGGGAGGAATCCCTGAACATTCGCAAATGCTGAGCTGGGATCCAGCACCCCTCAGCGTGCCAGGGAGAGATTCTCTTGGCCTTCGGGAGGCTGCAGGAAGAGAGGGCAGCAGTATGTGTGGAGCTGGGATTGGGGTTGCCTGGAGACTTGAAGAGCAGCAAGAGCTTTTTGTCCTGTCTCCTCTGGTGTGGGAGGAATCCCTGGACATTCGCAAATGCTGAGCTGGGATCGAGCACCGCTCAGCGTGTGAATGACAGATTCTCTTGGCCTTCGGGAGGCAGCAGAGAAAGAGAGCAGCAGTATGTGTGGAGGTGTGAGTGGGGTTGCCTGGAGACTTGAAGAGCAGCAAGAGCTATTGGTCTTGAGACCCTTTGGAGTGAGAGGAATCCCTGGACGTTCGCAAATGCTGAGCTGGGATCCATCACCTCTCAGCGTGCCAGGGAGAGATTCTCTTGGCCTTCGGGAGGCTGCAGAAAGGGAGAGCAGCAGCATGTGTGGAGCTGGGAGTGGGGTTGCCTGGAGACTTGAAGAGCAGCAAGAGCTTTTTGTCCTGGCTCCTCTGGTGTGGGATGAATCCCTGGACATTCGCAAATGCTGAGCTGGGATCCAGCAATCGTCAGCGTGCGAATGACAGATTGTCTTGGCCTTTGGGAGGCAGCAGAGAGAGAGAGCAGCAGCATGTGTGGAGCTGGGAGTGGGGTTGCCTGGAGACTTGAAGAGCAGCAAGAGCTTTTTGTCCTGGCTCCTCTGGTGTGGGAGGAATCCCTGGACATTCGCAAATGCTGAGCTGGGATCCAGCACCGCTCAGCGTGCCACGGACAGGCTCTCTTGGCCTTTGTGAGACTGCAGAAAGAGAGAGCAGCAGCATGTGTGGAGCTGTGAGTGGGGTTGCCTGGAGACTTGAAGAGCAGCAACAGCTTTTGGTCCTGGCTCCTGTGGCGTGGGAGGAATCCCTGGACGTTCGCAAATGCTGAGCTGGGATCCAGCACCGCTCAGCGAGACAGGGACAGGCTCTCTTGGCCTTTGGGAGGCTGCAGAAAGAGAGAGCAGCAGCATGTGTGGAGCTGTGAATGCAGTTGCCTGGAGACTTGAAGAGCAGCAAGAGCTTTTTGTCCTGGCTCCTTTGGGGTGGGAAGAATCCCTGGACGTTCGCAAATGCTGAGCTGGGATCCAGCACCGCTCAGCGTGCGAATGATAGATTCTCTTGGCCTTCGGGAGGCAGCAGAGAAAGGGAACAGCAGCATGTGTGTAGCTGTGAGTGGGGTTGCCTGGAGACTTGAAGAGCAGCAAGAGCTTTTGGTCTTGAGACTCTTTGGAGTGAGAGGAATCCCTGGACATTCGCAAATGCTGAGCTGGGATCCAGCACTGCTCAGCGTGCCAGGGACAGTTTCTCTTGGCCTTTGAGAGGCTGTGAAAAAGACAGAGCAGCAGCATGTGTGGAGCTGTGAGTGGGGCTGCCTGGAGACGTGAATGGCAGCAAAAGCTTTTTGTCGTGGCTCCTCTGGTGTGGGAGGAATCCCTGGACGTTCGCAAATGCTGAGCTGGGATCCAGCACCGCTCAGCGTGCCAGGGACAGGCTCTCTTGGCCTTTGGGAGGCTGCAGAAAGAGAGAGCAGCAGCATGTGTGAGGCTGTGAGTGGGGCTGCCTGGAGACTTGAAGAGCAGCAAGAGCTTTTGGTCGTGGCTCCTCTGGTGTGGGAGGAATCCCTGGACGTTCGCAAATGCTGAGCTGGGATCCAGCACCACTCAGCGAGCCAGGGACAGGCTCTCTTGGCCTTTCGGAGGCTGCAGAAACAGAGAGAAATAGCGTTCGTAGGGCTGTGAATGGGGTTGCCTGGGGACGTGAAGAGCAGCAACAGCTTTTGGTGGTGGCTCGTCTGGTGTGCGAGGAATCCCTGGACATTCACAAATGCTGAGCTGGGATCCAGCACCGCTCAGCGAGTCAGGCACAGGCTCTCTTGGCCTTCGGGAGACTGCAGAAAGAGAGAGCAGCAGCATGTGTGGAGCTGGGAGTGGGGTTGCCTGGAGACTTGAAGAGCAGCAAGAGCTTTTGGTCTTGAGACCCTTTGGAGTGAGAGGAATCCCTGGACGTTCGCAAATGCTGAGCTGGGATCCATCACCACTCAGCATGCGAATGACAGACTGTCTTGGCCTTTGGGAGGCTGCCGAAAGATAGAGCAGCAGCATGTGTGGAGCTGGGAGTGGGGTTGCCTGGAGACTTGAAGAGCAGCAAGAGCTTTTGGTTTTGTATACTCTGGTGTGGGAGGAATCCCTGGACGTTCGCAGATGCTGAGCTGGGATCCAGCACCGCTCAGCGAGCCAGGGACAGGCTCTCTTGGCCTTCGGGAGACTGCAGAAAGAGAGAGCAGCAGCATGTGTGGAGCTGTGAGTGGGGTGTCGTGGAGATTGAAGAGCAGCAAGAGCTTTTTGTCCTGGCTCCTTTGGGGTGGGAAGAATCCCTGGACGTTTGCAAATGCTGAGCTGGGATCCAGCACCGCTCAGCGTGCGAATGACAGATTCTCTTGGCCTTCGGGAGGCTGCAGAAAGAGAGAGCAGCAGCATGTTTGGAGCTATGAATGGGGCTGCCTGGAGACTTGAAGAGCAGCAAGAGCTTTTGGTCTTGAGACTCTTCAGCGTGGGAGGAATCCCTGGACATTCGCAAATGCTGAGCTGGGATCCAGCACCGCTCAGCGTGTGAATGACAGATTCTCTTGGCCTTCGGGAGGCTGCAGAAAGAGAGAGCAGCAGCATGTGTGGAGCTGTGAGTGGGGTTGCCTGGAGACTTGAAGAGCAGCAAGAGCTATTGGTCTTGAGACCCTTTGGCGTGGGAGGAATCCCTGGACGTTCGCAAATGCTGAGCTGGGATCCATCACCTCTCAGCGTGCCATGGAGAGATTCTCTTGGCCTTCGGGAGGCTGCAGAAAGAGAGAGAAGCAGCATGTGTGGAGCTGGGAGTGGGGTTGCCTGGAGACTTGAAGAGCAGCAAGAGCTTTTTGTCCTGGCTCCTCTGGTGTGGGATGAATCCCTGGACATTCGCAAATGCTGAGCTGGGATCCAGCACCCCTCAGCGTGCGAATGACAGGCTCTCTTGGCCTTCGGGAGGCAGCAGAGAGAGAGAGCAGCAGCATGTGTGGAGCTGTGAGTAGGGTTGCCTGGAGACGTGAAGAGCAGCAAGAGCTTTTTGTCCTGGCTCCTCTGGTGTGGGAGGAATCCCTGGACGTTCGCAAATGCTGAGCTGGGATCGAGCACCACTCAGCGAGCCAGGGAGAGATTCTCTTGGCCTTTGGGAGACTGCAGAAAGAGAGAGCAGCAGCATGTGTTGAGCTGGGAGTGGGGTTGCCTGGAGAGTTGAAGAGCAGCAACAGCTTTTGGTCTTGAGACCCTTTGGAGTGAGAGGAATCCCTGGACATTCGCAAATGCTGAGCTGGGATCCAGCACCGCTCAGCGAGCCAGGGACAGGCTCTCTTGGCCTTCGGGAGACTGCAGAAAGAGAGAGCAGCAGCATGTGTGGAGCTGTGAGTGGGGTGTCCTGGAGACGTGAAGAGCAGCAAGAGCTTTTTGTCCTGGCTCCTCTGGTGTGCGAGGAATCCCTGGACGTTCGCAAATGCTGAGCTGGGATCCAGCACCGCTCAGCGTGCGAATGACAGATTCTCTTTACCTTCGAGAGGCAGCAGAGAAAGAGAGCAGCAGCATGTGTGGAGCTGTGAGTGGGGCTGCCTGGAGACTTGAAGAGCAGCAAGAGCTTTTGGTCTTGAGACCCTCTGGCGTGGGACGAATCCCTGGACGTTCGCAAATGCTGAGCTGGGATCCAGCACCGCTCAGCGTGCGAATGACAGATTCTCTTGGCCTTTGGGAAGCTGCAGGAAGAGAGAGCAGCAGTATGTGTGGAGCTGTGAGCGGGGTTGGCTGGAGACTTGAAGAGCAGCAAGAGCTTTTTTTCCTGGCTCCTCTGGTGTGGGAGGAATCCCTGGACATTCGCAAATGCTGAGCTGGAATCCAGCACCGCTCAGCGTGTGAATGACAGATTCTCTTGGCCTTCGGGAGGCAGCAGAGAAAGAGAGCAGCAGCATGTGTGGAGCTGTGAGTGGGGTTGCCTGGAGACTTGAAGAGCAGCAAGAGGTATTGGTCGTGAGACCCTTTGGTGTGGGAGGAATCCCTGGACGTTCGCAAATGCTGAGCTGGGATCCAGCACCCCTCAGCGTGCCAGGGAGAGATTCTGTTGGCCTTCGGGAGGCTGCAGAAAGAGAGAGCAGCAGCATGTGTGGAGCTGTGAGTGGGGTTGCCTGGAGACTTGAAGAGCAGCAAGACCTTTTGGTCGTGTATACCCTGGTGTGGGAGGAATCCCTGGACGTTCGCAGATGCTGAGCTGGGATCCAGCACCGCTCAGCGAGCCAGGGACAGGCTCTCTTGGCCTTCGGGAGACTGCTGAAAGAGAGAGCAGCAGCATGTGTGGAGCTGTGAGTGGGGTTGCCTGGAGACGTGAAGAGCAGCAAGAGCTTTTTGTCCTGGCTCCTCTGGTGTGGGAGGAATCCCTGGACGTTCGCAAATGCTGAGCTGGGATCCAGCACCCCTCAGCGTGCGAATGACAGGCTCTATTGACCTTCGGGAGGCAGCAGAGAGAGAGAGCAGCAGCATGTTTGGAGCTATGAATGGGGTTGCCTGGAGACTTGAAGAGCAGCAAGAGCTATTGGTCTTGAGACCCTTTGGAGTGAGAGGAATGCCTGGACGTTCGCAAATGCTGAGCTGGGATCCAGCACCGCTCAGCGAGCCAGGGAGAGATTCTCTTGGCCTTCGGGAGGCTGCAGAAAGAGAGAGCAGCAGCATGTGTGGAGCTGTGAGTGGGGTGTCCTGGAGACTTGAAGAGCAGCAAGAGCTTTTTGTCCTGGCTCCTTTGGTGTGGGAAGAATCCCTGGACGTTCGCAAATGCTGAGCTGGGATCCAGCACCGCTCAGCGTGCGACTGACAGATTCTCTTGGCCTTCGGGAGGCAGCAGAGAAAGAGAGCAGCAGCATGTGTGTAGCTGTGAGTGGGGTTGCCTGGAGACATGAAGAGCACCAAGAGCTTTTGGTCTTGAGACTCTTTGGAGTGAGAGGAATCCCTGGACATTCGCAAATGCTGAGCTGGGATCCAGCACCCCTCAGCGTGCCACGGACAGGCTATCTTGGCCTTTGGGAGGCTGGAAAAAGAGAGAGCAGCAGCATGTGTGGAGCTGTGAGTGGGGCTGCCTGGAGACGTGAAGAGCAGCAAGAGCTTTTGGTCGTGGCTCCTCTGGTGTGGGAAGAATCCCTGGACGTTCGCAAATGCTGAGCTGGGATCCAGCACCGCTCAGTGAGCCATGGACAGGCTCTCTTGGCCTTTCGGAGGCTGCAGAAAGAGGGAGAAATAGCGTTCGTGGGGCTGTGATTGGGGTTGCCTGGAGACTTGAAGAGCAGCAACAGCTTTTGGTGGTGGCTCGTCTGGTGTGGGAGGAATCCCTGGACATTCAGAAATGCTGAGCTGGGATCCAGCACCGCTCAGCGAGCCAGGGACAGGCTCTCTTGGCCTTTGGGAGGCTGCAGAAAGAGAGAGCAGCAGCATGTGTGGAGCTGTGAGTGGGGCTGCCTGGAGACTTGAAGAGCAGCAACTGCTTTTGGTCTTGAGACTCTTTGGCGTGGGAGGAATCCCTGGACGTTCGCAAATGCTGAGCTGGGATCCAGCACCGCTCAGCGTGCGAATGACAGATTCTCTTGGCCTTTGGGAGGCTGCAGGAAGAGAGGGCAGCAGTATGTGTGGAGCTGTGAGTGGGGTTGCCTGGAGACTTGAAGAGCAGCAACAGCTTTTGGTCCTGGCTCCTCTGGTGTGGGAGAAATCCCTGGACATTCGCAAATGCTGAGCTGGGATCCAGCACCGCTCAGCGTGTGAATGACAGATTCTCTTGGCCTTCGGGAGGCAGCAGAGAGAGAGAGCAGCAGCATGTGTGGAGCTGTGAGTGGGGTTGCCTGGAGACTTGAAGAGCAGCAGGAGCTATTGGTCTTGAGACCCTTTGGAGTGAGAGGAATCCCTGGACGTTCGCAAATGCTGAGCTGGGATCCAGCACCGCTCAGCGAGCCAGGGAGAGATTCTCTTGGCCTTCGGGAGGCAGCAGAGAAAGAGATCAGCAGCATGTGTGGAGCTGTGAGTTGGGTGTCCTGGAGACTTGAAGAGCAGCAAGAGCTTTTTGTCCTGGCTCCTTTGGGGTGGGAAGAATCCCTGGACGTTCGGAAATGCTGAGCTGGGATCCAGCACCGCTCAGCGTGCAAATGACAGATTCTCTTGGCCTTCGGGAGGCAGCAGAGAGAGAGAGCAGCAGCATGTGTGGAGCTGTGAGTGGGGTTGCCTGGAGACTTGAAGAGCAGCAAGAGCTTTTGGTCGTAGCTCCTCTGGTGTGGGAAGAATCCCTGGACGTTCGCAAATGCTGAGCTGGGATCCATCACCTCTCAGCGTGCCAGGGAGAGATTCTCTTGGCCTTTGGGAGGCTGCAGAAAGAGAGAGCAGCAGCATGTGTGTAGCTGTGAGTGGGGTTGCCTGGAGACGTGAAGAGCAGCAAGAGCTTTTTGTCCTGGCTCCTCTGGTGTGGGAGGAATCCCTGGACATTCGCAAATGCTGAGCTGGGGTCCAGCAATCGTCAGCGTGCGAATGACAGATTGTCTTGGCCTTCGGGAGGCAGCAGAGAGAGAGAGCAGCAGCATGTGTGTAGCTGTGAGTGGGGTTGCCTGGAGAGTTGAAGAGCAGCAAGAGCTTTTTGTCCTGGTTCCTCTGGTGTGGGAGGAATCCCTGGACGTTCGCAAATGCTGAGCTGGGATCCAGCACCGCTCAGCATGCGAATGACAGTTTCTCTTGGCCTTCGGGAGGCAGCAGAGAGAGAGAGCAGCAGCATGTGTGGAGCTGTGAGTGGGGTTGCCTGGAGACGTGAAGAGCAGCAAGAGCTTTTTGTCCTGGCTCCTCTGGCGTGGGAGGAATCCCTGGACGTTCGCAAATGCTGAGCTGGGATCCAGCACCGCTCAGCGTGCCAGGGACAGGCTCTCTTGGCCTTTGGGAGGCTGCAGAAAGAGAGAGCAGCAGCATGTGTGGAGCTGTGAATGCGGTTGCCTGGAGACTTGAAGAACAGCAAGAGCTTTTTTTCCTGGTTCCTCTGGTGTGCGAGGAATCCCTGGACGTTCGCAAATGCTGAGCTGGGATCCAGCACCGCTCAGCGAGCCAGGGACAGGCTCTCTTGGCCTTCGGGAGACTGCAGAAAGAGAGAGCAGCAACATGTGTGGAGCTGTGAGTGGGGTTGCCTGGAGACTTGAAGAGCAGCAACAGCTTTTGGTCCTGGCTCCTCTGGCGTGGGAGGAATCCCTGGACGTTCGCAAATGCTGAGCTGGGATCCAGCACCGCTCAGCGAGCCAAGTAGAGATTCTCTTGGCCTTTGGGACGCTGCAGAAAGAGAGAGCAGCAGCATGTGTGGAGCTGTGAGTGGGGTGTCCTGGAGACTTGAAGAGCAGCAAGAGCTTTTTATCCTGGCTCCTCTGGTGTGGGAGGAATCCCTGGACGTTCGCAAATGCTGAGCTGGGATCCAGCACCGCTCAGCGAGCCAGGGAGAGATTCTCTTGTCCTTTGGGACGCTGCAGAAAGAGAGAGCAGCAGCATGTGTGGAGCTGGGAGTGGGGTTGCCTGGAGACTTGAAGAGCAGCAAGAGCTATTGGTCTTCAGACTCTTTGGCGTGGGAGGAATCCCTGGACGTTCGCAAATGCTGAGCTGGGATCCAGCGCCCCTCAGCGAGCCAGGGCCAGGCTCTCTTGGCCTTTGGGAGGCTGCAGAAAGAGAGAGAAATAGCGGTCATAGGGCTGTGAATGGGGTTGCCTGGAGGCTTGAAGAGGAGCAAGAGCTATTTGTCCTGGCTCCTCTGGTGTGGGAGGAATTTGTGGACATTCACAAATGCTGAGCTGGGATCCAGCACCGCTCAGCGAGCCAGGGAGAGATTCTCTTGGCCTTTGGGAGTCTGCAGAAAGAGAGAGCAGCAGCATGTGTGGAGCTGTGAGTGGGGTTGCCTGGAGATTTGAAGAGCAGCAAGAGCTTTTTGTCCTGGCTCCTCTGGTGTGGGAGGAATCCCTGGACGTTCGCAAATGCTGAGCTGGGATCCAGCACCGCTCAGCGTGCGAATGACAGATTCTTTTGGCCTTCGTTAGGCAGCAGAGAGAGAGCAGCAGCATGTGTGGAGCTGTGAGTGGGGTTGCCTGGAGACTTGAAGCGCAGCAAGAGCTTTTGGTCTTGAGACCCTTTGGTGTGGGAGGAATCCCTGGACGTTCGCAAATGCTGAGCTGGGATCCAGCACCTCTCAGCGTGCCAGGGAGAGATTCTCTTGGCCTTTGGGAGGCTGCAGGAAGAGAGAGCAGCAGTATGTCTGGAGCTGTGAGTGGGGTTGGCTGGAGACGTGAAGAGCAGCAAGAGCTTTTTGTCCTGGCTCCTCTGGTGTGGGAGGAATCCGTGGACATTCGCAAATGCTGAGCTGGGATCCAGGACACCTCAGCGTGTGAATGACAGATTCTCTTGGCCTTCGGGAGGCAGCAGAGAAAGAGAGCAGCAGCATGTGTGGAGCTGTGAGTGGGGTTGCCTGGAGACTTGAAGAGCAGCAAGAGCTTTTGGTCTTGAGACTCTTTGGCGTGGGAGGAATCCCTGGACGTTCGCAAATGCTGAGCTGGGATCCAGCACCGCTCAGCGAGCCAGGGCCAGGCTCTCTTGGCCTTTGGGAGGCTGCAGAAAGAGAGAGCAGCAGCATGTGTGGAGCTGTGAATGGGGTTGCCTGGAGACTTGAAGAGCAGCACCAGCTTTTTGTCCTGGCTCCTCTGGTGTGCGAGGAATCCCTGGACATTCGCAAATGCTGAGCTGGGATCCAGCACTGCTCAGCGAGCCAGGGACAGGATCTCTTGGCCTTTGGGAGGCTGCAGAAAGAGAGAGCAGCAGCATGTGTGGAGCTGGGAGTGGGGTTGCCTGGAGACTTGAAGAGCAGCAAGAGCTTTTGGTCTTGAGACCCTTTGGAGTGAGAGGAATCCCTGGACGTTCGCAAATGCTGAGCTGGGATCCAGCACCTCTCAGCGAGCCAGGGAGAGATTCTCTTGGCCTTCGGGAGGCTGCAGAAAGAGAGAGCAGCAGCATGTGTGGAGCTGTGAGTGGGGTTGCCTGGAGACTTGAAGAGCAGCAAGAGCGTTTTGTCCTGGCTCCTCTGGTGTGGGAGGAATCCCTGGACGTTCGCAAATGCTGAGCTGGGATCCAGCACCGCTCAGCATGTGAATGACAGATTATCTTCGCCTTCGGGAGGCAGCAGAGAAAGAGAGCAGCAGCATGTGTGGAGCTGTGAGTGGGGTTGCCTGGAGACTTGAAGAGCAGCAAGAGCTTTTGGTCGTGAGACCCTTTGGTGTGGGAGGAATCCCCGGACGTTCGCAAATGCTGAGCTGGGATCCAGCACCACTCAGCGAGCCAGGGACAGGCTCTCTTGGCCTTCGGGAGACTGCAGAAAGAGAGAGCAGCAGCATGTGTGGAGCTGTGAGTGGGGTTGCCTGGAGACTTGAAGAGCAGCAACAGCTTTTGGTCCTGGCTCCTCTGCTGTGGGAGGAATCTCTGGATGTTCATAAATGCTGAGCTGGGATCCAGCAATCCTCAGCGTGCGAATGACAGATTGTCTTGGCCTTCGGGAGACTGCAGAAAGAGAGAGCAGCAGCATGTCTAGAGATGTGAATGGGTTTGCCTGGAGACTTGAAGAGCAGCAAGAGCTGTTTTTCCTGGCTCCTCTAGTGTGGGAGGAATCCCTGGACGTTCGCAAATGCTGAGCTGGGATCCAGCACCGCTCAGCGAGCCAGGGAGAGATTCTCTTGTCCTTTGGGAGGCTGCAGAAAGAGAGAGCAGCAGCATGTGTGGAGCTGTGAGTGGGGTTGCCTGGAGACTTGAAGAGCAGCAAGAGCTTTTTGTCCTGGCTCCTCTGGTGTGGGAGGAATCCCTGGACGTTCACAAATGCTGAGCTGGGATCCAGCATAACTCAGCAAGCCAGGGACAGGCTCCCTTGGCCTTTGCGAGGCTGCAGAAAGAGAGAGCATCAGCATGTGTGGAGCTGTGAGTGGGGTGGCCTGGAGACTTGAAGAGCAGCAACAGCTTTTTGTCCTGGCTCCTCTGGCGTGGGAGGAATCCCTGGACGTTCGCAAATGCTGAGCTGGGATCCAGCACCGCTCAGCGAGCCAGGAAGAGATTCTCTTGTCCTTTGGGAGGCTGCAGGAAGAGAGAGCAGCAGCATGTATGGAGCTGTGAGTGCGGCTCGCTGGAGACGTGAAGAGCAGCAAGAGCTTTTTGTCCTGGCTCCTCTGGTGTGGGAGGAATCCCTGGACATTCGCAAATGCTGAGCTGGGATCCAGCAATCCTCAGCGTGTGAATGACAGATTGTCTTGGCCTTTCGGAGGCTGCCGAAAGAGAGAGCAGCAGCATGTGTGGAGCTGTGAGTGGGGTTGGCTGGAGACTCGAAGAGCAGCAAGATCTTTTTGTCCTGGCACCTCTGGTGTGGGAGGAATCCCTGGACGTTCACAAATGCTGAGCTGGGATCCAGCACTGCTCAGCGAGCCAGGGAGAGATTCTCTTGTCCTTTGGGAGGCTGCAGAAAGAGAGAGCAGCAGCATGTGTGGAGCTGTGAGTGGGGTTGCCTGGAGACTTGAAGAGCAGCAAGAGCTTTTTGTCCTGGCTCCTCTGCTGTGGGAGGAATCCCTGGACATTCGCAAATGCTGAGCTGGGATCCAGCAATCCTCAGCGTGCGAATGACAGATTGTCTTGGCCTTCGGGAGACAGCAGAGAGAGAGAGCATCAGCATGTGTGGAGCTGTGAGTGGGGTTGCCTGGAGACTTGAAGAGCAGCAAGAGCTTTTTGTCCTGGCTCCTCTGGTGTGGGAGGAATCCCTGGACATTCGCAAATGCTGAGCTGGGATCCAGCAATCCTCAGCATGCGAATGACAGATTGTCTTGGCCTTTGGGAGGCTGCCGAAAGAGAGAGCAGCAGCATGTGTGGAGCTGTGAGTGGGGTTGCCTTGAGACGTGAAGAACAGCAAGAGCTTTTGGTCTTGATACCCTTTGGCGTGCGAGGAATCCCTGGACGTTCACAAATGCTGAGCTTGGATCCAGCATAACTCAGCAAGCCAGGGACAGGCTCTCTTGGCCTTTGTGAGACTGCAGAAAGAGAGAGCAGCAGCATGTGTGGAGCTGTGAGTGGGGTTGCCTGGAGACGTGAAGAGCAGCAAGAGCTTTTGGTCCTGGCTCCTCTGCTGTGGGAGGAATCTCTGGACGTTCATAAATGCTGAGCTGGGATCCAGCAATCCTCAGCGTGCGAATGACAGATTGTCTTGGCCTTCGGGAGACTGCAGAAAGAGAGAGCAGCAGCATGTCTAAAGATGTGAATGGGTTTGCCTGGAGACGTGAAGAGCAGCAAGAGCTTTTGGTCGTGACTCCTCTGGTGTGGGAGGAATCCCTGGACGTTCACAAATGCTGAGCTGGGATCCAGCACCGCTCAGCGAGCCAGGGAGAGATTCTCTTGTCCTTTGGGAGGCTGCAGAAAGAGAGAGCAGCAGCATGTGTGGAGCTGTGAGTGGGGTTGCCTGGAGACTTGAAGAGCAGCAAAAGGTATTGGTCGTGAGACTCTTTGGTGTGGGAGGAATCCCTGGACGTTCGCAAATGCTGAGCTGGGATCCAGCACCGCTCAGCATGCGAATGACCGATTCTCTTGGCCTTCGGGAGGCAGCAGAGAAAGAGAGCATCAGCATTTGTGGAGCTGTGAGTGGGGTTGCCTGGAGACTTGAAGAGCAGCAAGAGCTTTTGGTCGTGAGACCCTTTGGTGTGGGAGGAATCCCTGGACGTTCGCAAATGCTGAGCTGGGATCCAGCACCGCTCAGCGAGCCAGGGACAGGCTCTCTTGGCCTTCGGGAGACTGCAGAAAGAGAGAGCAGCAGCATGTGTGGAGCTGGGAGTGGGGTTGGCTGGAGACGTGAAGAGCAGCAAGAGCTTTTTGTCCTGGCTCCTCTGGTGTGGGAGGAATCCCTGGACGTTCACAAATGCTGAGCAGGGATCCAGCAATCCTCAGCATGCGAATGACAGATTGTCTTGGCCTTTGGGACGCTGCAGAAAGAGAGAGCAGCAGCATGTGTGGAGCTGTGAGTGGGGTTGCCTGGAGACGTGAAGAGCAGCAAGAGCTTTTTGTCCTGGCTCCTCTGGTGTGGGAGGAATCCCTGGACGTTCACAAATGCTGAGCTTGGATCCAGCATAACTCAGCAAGCCAGGGACAGGCTCTCTTGGCCTTTGGGTGACTGCCGAAAGAGAGAGCAGCAGTATGTGCGGAGCTGTGAGTGGGGTTGCTTGAAGACTTGAAGAGCAGCAAGAGCTTTTGGTCATGTATCCTCTGGTGTGGGAGGAATCCCTGGACGTTCGCAAATGCTGAGCTGGGATCCAGCACCGCTCAGCGTGCGAATGACAGATTCTCTTGGCCTTTGGGAGACTGCAGAAAGAGAGAGCAGCAGCATGTGTGGAGCTGTGAATGGGGTTGCCTGGAGACTTGAAGAGCAGTAAGAGCTTTTGGTCTTGAGACTCTTTGGCGTGGGAGGAATCCCTGGACGTTCGCAAATGCTGAGCTGGGATCCAGCACCCCTCAGCGAGCCAGGGAGAGATTCTCTTGGCCTTTGGGAGGCTGCAGAAAGAGAGAGCAGCAGCATGTGTGGAGCTGTGAGTGGGGTTGGCTGGAGACGTGAAGAGCAGCAAGAGCTTTTTGTCCTGGCTCCTCTGGTGTGCGAGGAATCCCTGGACGTTCACAAATGCTGAGCTGGGATCCAGCAATCCTCAGCATGCGAATGACAGATTGTCTTGGCCTTTGGGACGCTGCAGAAAGAGAGAGCAGCAGCATGTGTGGAGCTGTGAGTGGGGTTGCCTGGAGACGTGAAGAGCAGCAAGAGCTTTTTGTCCTGGCTCCTCTGGTGTGGGAGGAATCCCTGGACGTTCGCAAATGCTGAGCTTGGATCCAGCATAACTCAGCAAGCCAGGGACAGGCTCTCTTGGCCTTTGGGAGACTGCAGAAAGAGAGAGCAGCAGTATGTGTGGAGCTGTGAATGGGGTTGCCTGGAGACTTGAAGAGCAGTAAGAGCTTTTGGTCTTGAGACCCTTTGGTGTGGGAGGAATCCCTGGACGTTCGCAAATGCTGAGCTGGGATCCAGCACCGCTCAGCGTGTGAATGACAGATTCTCTTGGCCTTTGGGAGGCAGCATAGAGAGAGAGCAGCAGCATGTGTGGAGCTGTGAGTGGGGTTGCCTGGAGACGTGAAGAGCAGCAAGAGCTTTTGGTCGTGAGACCCTTTGGTGTGAGAGGAATCCCTGGACGTTCGCAAATGCTGAGCTGGGATCCAGCACTGCTCAGCGAGCCAGGGAGAGATTCTCTTGGCCTTCGGGAGGCTGCAGAAAGAGAGAGCATCAGCATGTGTGGAGCTGGGAGTGGGGTTGCCTGGAGACGTGAAGAGCAGCAAGAGCGTTTTGTCCTTGCTCCTCTGGTGTGGGAGGAATCCCTGGACGTTCGCAAATGCTGAGCTGGGATCCAGCACCGCTCAGCATGTGAATGACAGATTCTCTTGGCCTTCGGGAGACAGCAGAGAAAGAGAGCAGCAGCATGTGTGTAGCTGTGAGTGGGGTTGCCTGGAGACTTGAAGAGCAGCAAGAGCTTTTGGTCGTGAGACCCTTTGGTGTGGGAGGAATCCCTGGACGTTCGCAAATGCTGAGCTGGGATCCAGCACCGCTCAGCGAGCCAGGGACAGGCTCTCTTGGCCTTCTGGAGACTGCAGAAAGAGAGAGCAGCAGCATGTGTGGAGCTGTGAATGCGGTTGCCTGGAGACTTGAAGAGCAGCAACAGCTTTTTGTCCTGACTCCTCTGTTGTGGGAGGAATCCCTGGACGTTCGCAAATGCTGAGCTGGGATCCAGCACCGCTCAGCGTGCCAGGGAAAGATTCCCTTGGCCTTCGGGAGGCAGCAGAGAAAGAGAGCATCAGCATGTGTGGAGCTGTGAGTGGGGCTGCCTGGAGACTTGAAGAGTAGCAAGAGCTTTTTGTCCTGGCTCCTCTGGTGTGGGAGGAATCCCTGGACGTTCGCAAATGCTGAGCTGGGATCCAGCAATCCTCAGCATGCGAATGACAGATTGTCTTGGCCTTTGGGAGGCTGCCGAAAGAGAGAGCAGCAGCATGTGTGGAGCTGTGAGTGGGGTTGCCTGGAGACTTGAAGAGCAGCAAGAGCTTTTTGTCCTGGCTCCTCTGGTGTGGGAGGAATCCCTGGACGTTCACAAATGCTGAGCCTGGATCCAGCATAACTCAGCAAGCCAGGGACAGGCTCTCTTGGCCTTTGTGAGACTGCAGAAAGAGAGAGCAGCAGTATGTGTGGAGCTGTGAGTGGGGTTTCTTGAAGACTTGAAGAGCAGCAAGAGCTTTTGGTCATGTATCCTCTGGTGTGGGAGGAATCCCTGGACGTTCGCAAATGCTGAGCTGGGATCCAGCACCGCTCAGTGTGCGAATGACAGATTGTCTTGGCCTTTGGGAGACTGCAGAAAGAGAGAGCAGCAGCATGTGTGGAGCTGTGAATGGGGTTGCGTGGAGACTTGAAGAGCAGTAAGAGCTTTTGGTCTTGAGACCCTTTGGCGTGGGAGGAATCCCTGGACGTTCGCAAATGCTGAGCTGGGATCCAGCACCGCTCAGCGTGCGAATGACAGGCTCTCTTGGCCTTCGGGAGGCTGCAGAAAGAGAGAGCAGCAGCATGTGTGGAGCTGTGAGTGGGGTTGCCTGGAGACTTGAAGAGCAGCAAGAGCTTTTTGTCCTGGCTCCTCTGGTGTGCGAGGAATCTCTGGACGTTCACAAATGCTGAGCTTGGATCCAGCATAACTCAGCAAGCCAGGGACAGACTCTCTTGGCCTTTGGGAGGCTGCAGAAAGAGAGAACATTAGCATGTGTGGAGCTGTGAGTGGGGTTGCCTGGAGACGTGAAGAGCAGCAAGAGCTTTTTGTCCTGGCTCCTCTGGTGTGGAAGGAATCCCTGGACGTTCGCAGATGCTGAGCTGGGATCCAGCACCGCTCAGAGTGTGAATGACAGATTCTCTTGGCCTTCGGGAGGCAGCAGAGAGAGAGAGCATCAGCATGTGTGGAGCTGTGAGTGGGGTTGCCTGGAGACTTGAAGAGCAGCAACAGCTTTTGGTCGTGAGACCCTTTGGTGTGGGAGGAATCCCTGGACGTTCGCAAATGCTGAGCTGGGATCCAGCACCCCTCAGCGAGCCAGGGACAGGCTCTCCTGGCCTTCGGGAGACTGCAGAAAGAGAGAGCAGCAGCATGTGTGGAGTTGGGAGTGGGGTTGCCTGGAGACTTAAAGAGCAGCAAGAGCTTTTTGTCCTGGCTCCTCTGGTGTGGGAGGAATCCCTGGACGTTCACAAATGCTGAGCTGGGATCCAGCATAACTCAGCAAGCCAGGGACAGGCTCTCTTGGCCTTTGGGAGGCTGCAGAAAGAGAGAGCAGCAGCATGTGTGGAGCTGTGAATGGGGTTGCCTGGAGACTTGAAGAGCAGCAAGAGCTTTTGGTCATGTATACTCTGGTGTGGGAGGAATCCCTGGACGTTCGCAAATGCTGAGCTGGGATCCAGCACCGCTCAGCGTGTGAATGACAGATTGTCTTGGCCTTCGGGAGGCAGCAGAGAAAGAGAGCATCAGCATGTGTGGAGCTGTGAGTGGGGTTGCCTGGAGACTTGAAGAGCAGCAACAGCTTTTTGTCCTGGCTCCTCTGGCGTGGGAGGAATCCCTGGACGTTCACAAATGCTGAGCTGGTATCCAGCACCTCTCAGCGAGCCAGGGACAGGCTCTCTTGGCCTTTTGGAGGCTGCAGAAAGAGAGAGCAGCAGCAGGTGTGGAGCTGTGAGTGGGGTTGGCTGGAGACTTGAAGAGCAGCAAGAGCTTTTTGTCCTGGCTCCTCTGGTGTGGGAGGAATCCCTGGACATTCGCAAATTCTGAGCTGGGATCCAGCACCGCTCAGCGAGCCAGGTAGAGATTCTCTTGGCCTTTGGGAGGCTGCAGAAAGAGAGAGCAGCAGCATGTGTGGAGCTGTGAGTGGGGTTGCCTGGAGACTTGAAGAGCAGCAAGAGCTTTTGGTCTTGAGACTCTTTGGCGTGGGAGGAATCCCTGGACGTTCGCAAATGCTGAGCTGGGATCCAGCGCCCCTCAGCGTGCCAGGGAAAGATTCTCTTGGCCTTCGGGAGGCAGCAGAGAAAGAGAGCATCAGCATGTGTGGAGCTGTGAGTGGGGTTGCCTGGAGACTTGAAGAGTAGCAAGAGCTTTTTGTCCTGGCTCCTCTGGTGTGGGAGGAATCCCTGGACGTTCGCAAATGCTGAGCTGGGATCCAGCAATCCTCAGCATGCGAATGACAGATTGTCTTGGCCTTTGGGAGGCTGCCGAAAGAGAGAGCAGCAGCATGTGTGGAGCTGTGAGTGGGGTTGCCTGGAGACTTGAAGAGTAGCAAGAGCTTTTTGTCCTGGCTCCTCTGGTGTGGGAGGAATCCCTGGACGTTCGCAAATGCTGAGCTGGGATCCAGCAATCCTCAGCATGCGAATGACAGATTGTCTTGGCCTTTGGGAGGCTGCCGAAAGAGAGAGCAGCAGCATGTGTGGAGCTGTGAATGCGGTTGCCTGGAGACTTGAAGAGCAGCAACAGCTTTTTGTCCTGACTCCTCTGTTGTGGGAGGAATCCCTGGACGTTCGCAAATGCTGAGCTGGGATCCAGCACCGCTCAGCGTGCCAGGGAAAGATTCCCTTGGCCTTCGGGAGGCAGCAGAGAAAGAGAGCATCAGCATGTGTGGAGCTGTGAGTGGGGCTGCCTGGAGACTTGAAGAGTAGCAAGAGCTTTTTGTCCTGGCTCCTCTGGTGTGGGAGGAATCCCTGGACGTTCGCAAATGCTGAGCTGGGATCCAGCAATCCTCAGCATGCGAATGACAGATTGTCTTGGCCTTTGGGAGGCTGCCGAAAGAGAGAGCAGCAGCATGTGTGGAGCTGTGAGTGGGGTTGCCTGGAGACTTGAAGAGCAGCAAGAGCTTTTTGTCCTGGCTCCTCTGGTGTGGGAGGAATCCCTGGACGTTCACAAATGCTGAGCCTGGATCCAGCATAACTCAGCAAGCCAGGGACAGGCTCTCTTGGCCTTTGTGAGACTGCAGAAAGAGAGAGCAGCAGTATGTGTGGAGCTGTGAGTGGGGTTTCTTGAAGACTTGAAGAGCAGCAAGAGCTTTTGGTCATGTATCCTCTGGTGTGGGAGGAATCCCTGGACGTTCGCAAATGCTGAGCTGGGATCCAGCACCGCTCAGTGTGCGAATGACAGATTGTCTTGGCCTTTGGGAGACTGCAGAAAGAGAGAGCAGCAGCATGTGTGGAGCTGTGAATGGGGTTGCGTGGAGACTTGAAGAGCAGTAAGAGCTTTTGGTCTTGAGACCCTTTGGCGTGGGAGGAATCCCTGGACGTTCGCAAATGCTGAGCTGGGATCCAGCACCGCTCAGCGTGCGAATGACAGGCTCTCTTGGCCTTCGGGAGGCTGCAGAAAGAGAGAGCAGCAGCATGTGTGGAGCTGTGAGTGGGGTTGCCTGGAGACTTGAAGAGCAGCAAGAGCTTTTTGTCCTGGCTCCTCTGGTGTGCGAGGAATCTCTGGACGTTCACAAATGCTGAGCTTAGATCCAGCATAACTCAGCAAGCCAGGGACAGACTCTCTTGGCCTTTGGGAGGCTGCAGAAAGAGAGAGCATTAGCATGTGTGGAGCTGTGAGTGGGGTTGCCTGGAGACGTGAAGAGCAGCAAGAGCTTTTTGTCCTGGCTCCTCTGGTGTGGAAGGAATCCCTGGACGTTCGCAGATGCTGAGCTGGGATCCAGCACCGCTCAGAGTGTGAATGACAGATTCTCTTGGCCTTCGGGAGGCAGCAGAGAGAGAGAGCATCAGCATGTGTGGAGCTGTGAGTGGGGTTGCCTGGAGACTTGAAGAGCAGCAACAGCTTTTGGTCGTGAGACCCTTTGGTGTGGGAGGAATCCCTGGACGTTCGCAAATGCTGAGCTGGGATCCAGCACCCCTCAGCGAGCCAGGGACAGGCTCTCCTGGCCTTCGGGAGACTGCAGAAAGAGAGAGCAGCAGCATGTGTGGAGTTGGGAGTGGGGTTGCCTGGAGACTTAAAGAGCAGCAAGAGCTTTTTGTCCTGGCTCCTCTGGTGTGGGAGGAATCCCTGGACGTTCACAAATGCTGAGCTGGGATCCAGCATAACTCAGCAAGCCAGGGACAGGCTCTCTTGGCCTTTGGGAGGCTGCAGAAAGAGAGAGCAGCAGCATGTGTGGAGCTGTGAATGGGGTTGCCTGGAGACTTGAAGAGCAGCAAGAGCTTTTGGTCATGTATACTCTGGTGTGGGAGGAATCCCTGGACGTTCGCAAATGCTGAGCTGGGATCCAGCACCGCTCAGCGTGTGAATGACAGATTGTCTTGGCCTTCGGGAGGCAGCAGAGAAAGAGAGCATCAGCATGTGTGGAGCTGTGAGTGGGGTTGCCTGGAGACTTGAAGAGCAGCAACAGCTTTTTGTCCTGGCTCCTCTGGCGTGGGAGGAATCCCTGGACGTTCACAAATGCTGAGCTGGTATCCAGCACCTCTCAGCGAGCCAGGGACAGGCTCTCTTGGCCTTTTGGAGGCTGCAGAAAGAGAGAGCAGCAGCAGGTGTGGAGCTGTGAGTGGGGTTGGCTGGAGACTTGAAGAGCAGCAAGAGCTTTTTGTCCTGGCTCCTCTGGTGTGGGAGGAATCCCTGGACATTCGCAAATTCTGAGCTGGGATCCAGCACCGCTCAGCGAGCCAGGTAGAGATTCTCTTGGCCTTTGGGAGGCTGCAGAAAGAGAGAGCAGCAGCATGTGTGGAGCTGTGAGTGGGGTTGCCTGGAGACTTGAAGAGCAGCAAGAGCTTTTGGTCTTGAGACTCTTTGGCGTGGGAGGAATCCCTGGACGTTCGCAAATGCTGAGCTGGGATCCAGCGCCCCTCAGCGTGCCAGGGAAAGATTCTCTTGGCCTTCGGGAGGCAGCAGAGAAAGAGAGCATCAGCATGTGTGGAGCTGTGAGTGGGGTTGCCTGGAGACTTGAAGAGTAGCAAGAGCTTTTTGTCCTGGCTCCTCTGGTGTGGGAGGAATCCCTGGACGTTCGCAAATGCTGAGCTGGGATCCAGCAATCCTCAGCATGCGAATGACAGATTGTCTTGGCCTTTGGGAGGCTGCCGAAAGAGAGAGCAGCAGCATGTGTGGAGCTGTGAGTGGGGTTGCCTGGAGACTTGAAGAGCAGCAAGAGCTTTTTGTCCTGGCTCCTCTGGTGTGGGAGGAATCCCTGGACGTTCACAAATGCTGAGCTTGGATCCAGCATAACTCAGCAAGCCAGGGACAGGCTCTCTTGGCCTTTGGGAGACTGCCGAAAGAGAGAGCAGCAGTATGTGTGGAGCTGTGAGTGGGGTTTCTTGAAGACTTGAAGAGCAGCAAGAGCTTTTGGTCATGTATCCTCTGGTGTGGGAGGAATCCCTGGACGTTCGCAAATGCTGAGCTGGGATCCAGCACCGCTCAGTGTGCGAATGACAGATTGTCTTGGCCTTTGGGAGACTGCAGAAAGAGAGAGCAGCAGCATGTGTGGAGCTGTGAATGGGGTTGCCTGGAGACTTGAAGAGCAGTAAGAGCTTTTGGTCTTGAGACCCTTTGGCGTGGGAGGAATCCCTGGACGTTCGCAAATGCTGAGCTGGGATCCAGCACCACTCAGCGAGCCAGGGAGAGATTCTCTTGTCCTTTGGGAGGCTGCAGAAAGAGAGAGCAGCAGCATGTGTGGAGCTGTGAGTGGGGTTGGCTGGAGACGTGAAGAGCAGCAAGAGCTTTTTGTCCTGGCTCCTCTGGTGTGGGAGGAATCCCTGGACGTTCGCAAATGCTGAGCTGGGATCCAGCACCGCTCAGCGAGCCAGGGACAGGCTCTCTTGGCCTTTGGGAGGCTGCAGAAGAGAGAGCAGCAGTATGTGTGGAGCTGTGAGTGGGGTTGCCTGGAGACTTGAAGAGCAGCAACAGCTTTTGGTCCTGGCTCCTCTGCTGTGGGAGGAATCTCTGGACATTCACAAATGCTGAGCTGGGATCCAGCAATCCTCAGCGTGCGAATGACAGATTCTCTTGGCCTTCGGGAGGCTGCAGAAAGAGAGAGCAGCAGCATGTCTAGAGATGTGAATGGGTTTGCCTGGAGACTTGAAGAGCAGCAAGAGCTTTTTGTCCTGGCTCCTCTGGTGTGGGAGGAATCCCTGGACATTCGCAAATGCTGAGCTGGGATCCAGCACCGCTCAGCGTGCGAATGACAGGCTCTCTTGGCCTTCGGGAGGCTGCAGAAAGAGAGAGCAGCAGCATGTGTGGAGCTGTGAGTGGGGTTGCCTGGAGACTTGAAGAGCAGCAAGAGCTTTTTGTCCTGGCTCCTCTGGTGTGCGAGGAATCTCTGGACGTTCACAAATGCTGAGCTTGGATCCAGCATAACTCAGCAAGCCAGGGACAGGCTCTCTTGGTCTTTGGGAGGCTGCAGAAAGAGAGAGCATCAGCATGTGTGGAGCTGTGAGTGGGGTTGCCTGGAGAATTGAAGAGCAGCAAGAACTTTTTGTCCTGGCTCCTCTGGTGTGGAAGGAATCCCTGGACGTTCGCAGATGCTGAGCTGGGATCCAGCACCGCTCAGAGTGTGAATGACAGATTCTCTTGGCCTTCGGGAGGCAGCAGAGAGAGAGAGCAGCAGCATGTGTGGAGCTGTGAGTGGGGTTGCCTGGAGACTTGAAGAGCAGTAACAGCTTTTGGTCGTGAGACCCTTTGGTGTGGGAGGAATCCCTGGACGTTCGCAAATGCTGAGCTGGGATCCAGCACCGCTCAGCGAGCCAGGGACAGGCTCTCCTGGCCTTCGGGAGACTGCAGAAAGAGAGAGCAGCAGCATGTGTGGAGCTGTGAGTGGGGTTGCCTGGAGACTTAAAGAGCAGCAAGAGCTTTTTGTCCTGGCTCCTCTGGTGTGGGAGGAATCCCTGGACGTTCACAAATGCTGAGCTGGGATCCAGCATAACTCAGGAAGCCAGGGACAGGCTCTCTTGGCCTTTGGGAGGCTGCAGAAAGAGAGAGCAGCAGCATGTGTGGAGCTGTGAATGGGGTTGCCTGGAGACTTGAAGAGCAGCAAGAGCTTTTGGTCATGTATCCTCTGGTGTGGGAGGAATCCCTGGACGTTCGCAAATGCTGAGCTGGGATCCAGCACCTCTCAGCGAGCCAGGGACAGGCTCTCTTGACCTTTGGGAGGCTGTAGAAAGAGAGAGCAGCAGCATGTATGGAGCTGTGAGTGGGGTTGCCTGGAGACTTGAAGAGCAGCAAGAGCTTTTTGTCCTGGCTCCTCTGCTGTGGGAGGAACCCCTGGACATTCGCAAATGCTGAGCTGGGATCCAGCACCGCTCAGCGTGTGAATGACAGATTGTCTTGGCCTTCGGGAGGAAGCAGAGAAAGAGAGCAGCAGCATGTGTGGAGCTGTGAGTGGGGTTGCCTGGAGACTTGAAGAGCAGCAACAGCTTTTTGTCCTGGCTCCTCTGGCGTGGGAGGAATCCCTGGACGTTCACAAATGCTGAGCTGGTATCCAGCACCTCTCAGCGAGCCAGGGACAGGCTCTCTTGGCCTTTTGGAGGCTGCAGAAAGAGAGAGCAGCAGCAGGTTTGGAGCTGTGAGTGGGGTTGGCTGGAGACTTGAAGAGCAGCAAGAGCTTTTTGTCCTGGCTCCTCTGGTGTGGGAGGAATCCCTGGACATTCGCAAATTCTGAGCTGGGATCCAGCACCGCTCAGCGAGCCAGGTAGAGATTCTCTTGGCCTTTGGGAGGCTGCAGAAAGAGAGAGCAGCAGCATGTATGGAGCTGTGAGTGGGGCTGCCTGGAGACTTGAAGAGCAGCAAGAGCTTTTGGTCTTGAGACTCTTTGGCGTGGGAGGAATCCCTGGACGTTCGCAAATGCTGAGCTGGGATCCAGCACCGCTCAGCGTGCCAGGGATAGATTCTATTGGCCTTCGGGAGGCAGCAGAAAGAGAGAGAAATAGCGTTCGTAGGGCTGTGAATGGGGTTGCCTGGTGACTTGAAGAGCAGCAAGACCTTTTTGTCCTGGCTCCTCTGGTGTGCGAGGAATCCCTGGACATTCACAAATGCTGAGCTGGGATCCAGCACCGCTCAGCGAGCCAGGTAGAGATTCTCTTGGCCTTTGGGAGGCTGCAGAAAGAGAGAGCAGCAGCATGTGTGGAGCTGTGAGTGGGGTTGCCTGGAGACGTGAAGAGCAGCAAGAGCTTTTTGTCCTCGCTCCTCTGGTGTGGGAGGAATCCCTGGACGTTCACAAATGCTGAGCTGGGATCCAGCACCCCTCAGCATGCGAATGACAGATTCTTTTGGCCTTCGTTAGGCAGCAGAGAGAGAGCAGCAGCATGTGTGGAGCTGTGAGTGGGGTTGCCTGGAGACTTGAAGCGCAGCAAGAGCTTTTGGTCGTGAGACCCTTTGGTGTGGGAGGAATCCCTGGACGTCCGCAAATGCTGAGCTGGGATCCAGCACTGCTCAGCGAGCCAGGGAGAGATTCTCTTGGCCTTCGGGAGGCTGCAGAAAGAGAGAGCAGCAGCATGTGTGGAGCTGTGAGTGGGGTTGCCTGGAGACGTGAAGAGCAGCAAGAGCTTTTTGTCCTGGCTCCTCTGGTGTGGGAGGAATTTGTGGACATTCGCAAATGCTGAGCTGGGATCCAGGACCCCTCAGCGTGCGAATGACAGATTCTCTTGTGCTTTGGGAGGCTGCAGAGAGAGAGAGCAGCAGCATGTGTGGAGCTGTGAGTGGGGTTGCCTGGAGACTTGAAGAGCAGAAACAGCTTTTGGTCGTGAGACCCTTTGGTGTGGGAGGAATCCCTGGACGTCCGCAAATGCTGAGCTGGGATCCAGCACTGCTCAGCGAGCCAGGGAGAGATTCTCTTGGCCTTTGGGAGGCTGCAGAAAGAGAGAGCATCAGCATGTGTGGAGCTGTGAGTGGGGTTGCCTGGAGACTTGAAGAGCAGCAAGAGCTTTTGGTCATGTATCCTCTGGTGTGGGAGGAATCCCTGGACATTCGCAAATGCTGAGCTGGGATCCAGCACCGCTCAGCGAGCCAGGGAGAGATTCTCTTGGCCTTTGGGAGACTGCAGAAAGAGAGAGCAGCAGCATGTGTGGAGCTGTGAATGGGGTTGCCTGGAGACTTGAAGAGCAGCAAGAGCTTTTTGTCCTGGCTCCTCTGGTGTGGGAGGAATCCCTGGACGTTCGCAAATGCTGAGCTGGGATCCAGCACCTCTCAGCGAGCCAGGGACAGGCTCTCTTGGCCTTTGGGAGGCTGTAGAAAGAGAGGGCAGCAGCACGTATGGAGCTGTGAGTGGGGTTTCCTGGAGACTTGAAGAGCAGCAAGAGCTTTTTGTCCTGGCTCCTCTGGTGTGGGAGGAATCCCTGGACATTCGCAAATGCTGAGCTGGGATCCAGCAATCGTCAGCGTGTGAATGACAGATTCTCTTGGCCTTCGGGAGGCAGCAGAGAAAGAAAGCATCAGCATGTGTGGAGCTGTGAGTGGGGTTGCCTGGAGACTTGAAGAGCAGCAAGAGCTTTTGGTCTTGAGACCCTTTGCTGTGGGAGGAATCCCTGGACGTTCGCAAATGCTGAGCTGGGATCCAGCACCGCTCAGCGAGCCAGGGAGAGATTATCTTAGCCTTTGGGAGGCTGCAGAAAGAGAGAGCAGCAGCATGTGTGGAGCTGTGAGTGGGGTTGCCTGGAGACGTGAAGAGCAGCAACAGCTTTTGGTCTTGAGACCCTTTGGTGTGGGAGGAATCCCTGGACGTCCGCAAATGCTGAGCTGGGATTCAGCACTGCTCAGCGAGCCAGGGAGAGATTCTCTTGGCCTTTGGGAGGCTGCAGAAAGAGAGAGCAGCAGCATGTGTGGAGCTGTGAGTGGGGTTGCCTGGAGACTTGAAGAGCAGCAAGACCTTTTGGTCTTGAGACCCTTTGGCGTGGGAGGAATCCCTGGACGTTCGCAAATGCTGAGCTGGGATCCAGCACCGCTCAGCGAGCCAGGGACAGGCTCTCTTGGCCTTTGGGAGGCTGCAGAAAGAGAGAGAAATAGCGTTCGTAGGGCTGTGAATGGGGTTGCCTGGAGACGTGAAAAGCAGCAAGAGCTTTTTGTCCTGGCTCCTCTGGTGTGGGAGGAATCCCTGGACATTCGCAAATGCTGAGCTGGGATCCAGCACCGCTCAGCGAGCCAGGTAGAGATTCTCTTGGCCTTTGGGAGGCTGCAGAAAGAGAGAGCAGCAGCATGTGTGGAGCTGTGAGTGGGGTTGCCTGGAGACTTGAAGCGCAGCAAGAGGTTTTGGTCGTGAGACCCTTTGGTGTGGGAGGAATCCCTGGACGTCCGCAAATGCTGAGCTGGGATCCAGCACTGCTCAGCGAGCCAGGGAGAGATTCTCTTGGCCTTCGGGAGGCTGCAGAAAGAGAGAGCAGAAGCATGTGTGGAGCTGGGAGTGGGGTTGCCTGGAGACTTGAAGAGCAGCAAGAGCTTTTGGTCCTGGCTCCTCTGGTGTGGGAGGAATTTGTGGACATTCGTAAATGCTGAGCTGGGATCCAGGACCCCTCAGCGTGCGAATGACAGATTCTCTTGGCCTTCGGGAGGCACCAGAGAAAGAGAGCAGCAGCATGTGTGGAGCTGTGAGTGGGGTGTCCTGGAGACTTGAAGAGCAGCAAGAGCTTTTGGTCGTGAGACTCTTTGGCGTGGGAGGAATCCCAGGACGTTCGCAAATGCTGACCTGGGATCCAGCACCGCTCAGCGTGCGAATGACAGGCTCTCTTGTCCTTTGGGAGGCTGCAGAAAGAGAGAGCAGCAGCATGTGTGGAGCTGTGAGTGGGGTTGCCTGGAGACTTGAAGAGCAGCAAGAGCTTTTGGTCGTGGCTCCTCTGGTGTGGGAGGAATCTCTGGACGTTCACAAATGCTGAGCTGGGATCCAGCATAACTCAGCAAGCCAGGGACAGGCTCTCTTGGCCTTTGGGAGGCTGCAGAAAGAGAGAGCATCAGCATGTGTGGAGCTGTGAATGGGGTTGCCTGGAGACTTGAAGAGCAGCAAGAGCTTTTGGTCATGTATACTCTGGTGTGGGAGAAATCCCTGGACGTTCGCAGATGCTGAGCTGGGATCCAGCACCTCTCAGCGAGCCATGGACAGGCTCTCTTGGCCTTTGGGAGGCTGTAGAAAGAGAGAGCAGCAGCATGTGTGGAGCTGTGAGTGGGGTTGCCTGGAGACTTGAAGAGCAGCAAGAGCTTTTTGTCCTGGCTCCTCTGCTGTGGGAGGAACCCCTGGACATTCGCAAATGCTGAGCTGGGATCCAGCACCGCTCAGCGTGTGAATGACAGATTGTCTTGGCCTTCGGGAGGCAGCAGAGAAAGAGAGCATCAGCATGTGTGGAGCTGTGAGTGGGGTTGCCTGGAGACTTGAAGAGCAGCAACAGCTTTTTGTCCTGGCTCCTCTGGCGTGGGAGGAATCCCTGGACGTTCACAAATGCTGAGCTGGTATCCAGCACCTCTCAGCGAGCCAGGGACAGGCTCTCTTGGCCTTTTGGAGGCTGCAGAAAGAGAGAGCAGCAGCAGGTGTGGAGCTGTGAGTGGGGTTGGCTGGAGACTTGAAGAGCAGCAAGAGCTTTTTGTCCTGGCTCCTCTGGTGTGGGAGGAATCCCTGGACATTCGCAAATTCTGAGCTGGGATCCAGCACCGCTCAGCGAGCCAGGTAGAGATTCTCTTGGCCTTTGGGAGGCTGCAGAAAGAGAGAGCAGCAGCATGTATGGAGCTGTGAGTGGGGTTGCCTGGAGACTTGAAGAGCAGCAAGAGCTTTTGGTCTTGAGACTCTTTGGCGTGGGAGGAATCCCTGGACGTTCGCAAATGCTGAGCTGGGATCCAGCACCGCTCAGCGTGCCAGGGAAAGATTCTCTTGGCCTTCGGGAGGCAGCAGAGAAAGAGAGCATCAGCATGTGTGGAGCTGTGAGTGGGGTTGCCTGGAGACTTGAAGAGTAGCAAGAGCTTTTTGTCCTGGCTCCTCTGGTGTGGGAGGAATCCCTGGACGTTCGCAAATGCTGAGCTGGGATCCAGCAATCCTCAGCATGCGAATGACAGATTGTCTTGGCCTTTGGGAGGCTGCCGAAAGAGAGAGCAGCAGCATGTGTGGAGCTGTGAGTGGGGTTGCCTGGAGACTTGAAGAGCAGCAAGAGCTTTTTGTCCTGGCTCCTCTGGTGTGGGAGGAATCCCTGGACGTTCACAAATGCTGAGCTTGGATCCAGCATAACTCAGCAAGCCAGGGACAGGCTCTCTTGGCCTTTGGGAGACTGCCGAAAGAGAGAGCAGCAGTATGTGTGGAGCTGTGAGTGGGGTTTCTTGAAGACTTGAAGAGCAGCAAGAGCTTTTGGTCATGTATCCTCTGGTGTGGGAGGAATCCCTGGACGTTCGCAAATGCTGAGCTGGGATCCAGCACCGCTCAGTGTGCGAATGACAGATTGTCTTGGCCTTTGGGAGACTGCAGAAAGAGAGAGCAGCAGCATGTGTGGAGCTGTGAATGGGGTTGCCTGGAGACTTGAAGAGCAGTAAGAGCTTTTGGTCTTGAGACCCTTTGGCGTGGGAGGAATCCCTGGACGTTCGCAAATGCTGAGCTGGGATCCAGCACCACTCAGCGAGCCAGGGAGAGATTCTCTTGTCCTTTGGGAGGCTGCAGAAAGAGAGAGCATCAGCATGTGTGGAGCTGTGAGTGGGGTTGGCTGGAGACGTGAAGAGCAGCAAGAGCTTTTTGTCCTGGCTCCTCTGGTGTGGGAGGAATCCCTGGACGTTCACAAATGCTGAGCTTGGATCCAGCATAACTCAGCAAGCCAGGGACAGGCTCTCTTGGCCTTTGGGAGGCTGCAGAAGAGAGAGCAGCAGTATGTGTGGAGCTGTGAGTGGGGTTGCCTGGAGACTTGAAGAGCAGCAACAGCTTTTGGTCCTGGCTCCTCTGCTGTGGGAGGAATCTCTGGACGTTCACAAATGCTGAGCTGGGATCCAGCAATCCTCAGCGTGCGAATGACAGATTCTCTTGGCCTTCGGGAGGCTGCAGAAAGAGAGAGCAGCAGCATGTCTAGAGATGTGAATGGGTTTGCCTGGAGACTTGAAGAGCAGCAAGAGCTTTTTGTCCTGGCTCCTCTGGTGTGGGAGGAATCCCTGGACATTCGCAAATGCTGAGCTGGGATCCAGCACCGCTCAGCGTGCGAATGACAGGCTCTCTTGGCCTTCGGGAGGCTGCAGAAAGAGAGAGCAGCAGCATGTGTGGAGCTGTGAGTGGGGTTGCCTGGAGACTTGAAGAGCAGCAAGAGCTTTTTGTCCTGGCTCCTCTGGTGTGCGAGGAATCTCTGGACGTTCACAAATGCTGAGCTTGGATCCAGCATAACTCAGCAAGCCAGGGACAGGCTCTCTTGGTCTTTGGGAGGCTGCAGAAAGAGAGAGCATCAGCATGTGTGGAGCTGTGAGTGGGGTTGCCTGGAGACGTGAAGAGCAGCAAGAACTTTTTGTCCTGGCTTCTCTGGTGTGGAAGGAATCCCTGGACGTTCGCAGATGCTGAGCTGGGATCCAGCACCGCTCAGAGTGTGAATGACAGATTCTCTTGGCCTTCGGGAGGCAGCAGAGAGAGAGAGCAGCAGCATGTGTGGAGCTGTGAGTGGGGTTGCCTGGAGACTTGAAGAGCAGTAACAGCTTTTGGTCGTGAGACCCTTTGGTGTGGGAGGAATCCCTGGACGTTCGCAAATGCTGAGCTGGGATCCAGCACCGCTCAGCGAGCCAGGGACAGGCTCTCCTGGCCTTCGGGAGACTGCAGAAAGAGAGAGCAGCAGCATGTGTGGAGCTGTGAGTGGGGTTGCCTGGAGACTTAAAGAGCAGCAAGAGCTTTTTGTCCTGGCTCCTCTGGTGTGGGAGGAATCCCTGGACGTTCACAAATGCTGAGCTGGGATCCAGCATAACTCAGCAAGCCAGGGACAGGCTCTCTTGGCCTTTGGGAGGCTGCAGAAAGAGAGAGCAGCAGCATGTGTGGAGCTGTGAATGGGGTTGCCTGGAGACTTGAAGAGCAGCAAGAGCTTTTGGTCATGTATCCTCTGGTGTGGGAGGAATCCCTGGACGTTCGCAAATGGTGAGCTGGGATCCAGCACCTCTCAGCGAGCCAGGGACAGGCTCTCTTGACCTTTGGGAGGCTGTAGAAAGAGAGAGCAGCAGCATGTATGGAGCTGTGAGTGGGGTTGCCTGGAGACTTGAAGAGCAGCAAGAGCTTTTTGTCCTGGCTCCTCTGCTGTGGGAGGAACCCCTGGACATTCGCAAATGCTGAGCTGGGATCCAGCACCGCTCAGCGTGTGAATGACAGATTGTCTTGGCCTTCGGGAGGAAGCAGAGAAAGAGAGCAGCAGCATGTGTGGAGCTGTGAGTGGGGTTGCCTGGAGACTTGAAGAGCAGCAACAGCTTTTTGTCCTGGCTCCTCTGGCGTGGGAGGAATCCCTGGACGTTCACAAATGCTGAGCTGGTATCCAGCACCTCTCAGCGAGCCAGGGACAGGCTCTCTTGGCCTTTTGGAGGCTGCAGAAAGAGAGAGCAGCAGCAGGTTTGGAGCTGTGAGTGGGGTTGGCTGGAGACTTGAAGAGCAGCAAGAGCTTTTTGTCCTGGCTCCTCTGGTGTGGGAGGAATCCCTGGACATTCGCAAATTCTGAGCTGGGATCCAGCACCGCTCAGCGAGCCAGGTAGAGATTCTCTTGGCCTTTGGGAGGCTGCAGAAAGAGAGAGCAGCAGCATGTATGGAGCTGTGAGTGGGGCTGCCTGGAGACTTGAAGAGCAGCAAGAGCTTTTGGTCTTGAGACTCTTTGGCGTGGGAGGAATCCCTGGACGTTCGCAAATGCTGAGCTGGGATCCAGCACCGCTCAGCGTGCCAGGGATAGATTCTATTGGCCTTCGGGAGGCAGCAGAAAGAGAGAGAAATAGCGTTCGTAGGGCTGTGAATGGGGTTGCCTGGTGACTTGAAGAGCAGCAAGACCTTTTTGTCCTGGCTCCTCTGGTGTGCGAGGAATCCCTGGACATTCACAAATGCTGAGCTGGGATCCAGCACCGCTCAGCGAGCCAGGTAGAGATTCTCTTGGCCTTTGGGAGGCTGCAGAAAGAGAGAGCAGCAGCATGTGTGGAGCTGTGAGTGGGGTTGCCTGGAGACGTGAAGAGCAGCAAGAGCTTTTTGTCCTCGCTCCTCTGGTGTGGGAGGAATCCCTGGACATTCGCAAATGCTGAGCTGGGATCCAGCACCCCTCAGCATGCGAATGACAGATTCTTTTGGCCTTCGTTAGGCAGCAGAGAGAGAGCAGCAGCATGTGTGGAGCTGTGAGTGGGGTTGCCTGGAGACTTGAAGCGCAGCAAGAGCTTTTGGTCGTGAGACCCTTTGGTGTGGGAGGAATCCCTGGACGTCCGCAAATGCTGAGCTGGGATCCAGCACTGCTCAGCGAGCCAGGGAGAGATTCTCTTGGCCTTCGGGAGGCTGCAGAAAGAGAGAGCAGCAGCATGTGTGGAGCTGTGAGTGGGGTTGCCTGGAGACGTGAAGAGCAGCAAGAGCTTTTTGTCCTGGCTCCTCTGGTGTGGGAGGAATTTGTGGACATTCGCAAATGCTGAGCTGGGATCCAGGACCCCTCAGCGTGCGAATGACAGATTCTCTTGTGCTTTGGGAGGCTGCAGAGAGAGAGAGCAGCAGCATGTGTGGAGCTGTGAGTGGGGTTGCCTGGAGACTTGAAGAGCAGAAACAGCTTTTGGTCGTGAGACCCTTTGGTGTGGGAGGAATCCCTGGACGTCCGCAAATGCTGAGCTGGGATCCAGCACTGCTCAGCGAGCCAGGGAGAGATTCTCTTGGCCTTTGGGAGGCTGCAGAAAGAGAGAGCATCAGCATGTCTGGAGCTGTGAGTGGGGTTGCCTGGAGACTTGAAGAGCAGCAAGAGCTTTTGGTCATGTATCCTCTGGTGTGGGAGGAATCCCTGGACATTCGCAAATGCTGAGCTGGGATCCAGCACCGCTCAGCGAGCCAGGGAGAGATTCTCTTGGCCTTTGGGAGACTGCAGAAAGAGAGAGCAGCAGCATGTGTGGAGCTGTGAATGGGGTTGCCTGGAGACTTGAAGAGCAGCAAGAGCTTTTTGTCCTGGCTCCTCTGGTGTGGGAGGAATCCCTGGACGTTCGCAAATTCTGAGCTGGGATCCATCACCGCTCAGCGAGCCAGGGACAGGCTCTCTTGGCCTTCGGAAGACTGCAGAAAGAGAGAGCAGCAGCATGTGTGGAGCTGTGAGTGGGGTTGCCTGGAGACTTGAAGAGCAGCAAGAGCTTTTGGTCGTGGCTCCTCTGGTGTGGGAGGAATCCCTGGACTTTCACAAATGCTGAGCTGGGATCCAGCACCGCTCAGCGAGCCAGGGACAGGCTCTCTTGGCCTTTGGGAGACTGCCGAAAGAGAGAGCAGCAGTATGTGTGGAGCTGTGAGTGGGGTTTCTTGAAGACTTGAAGAGCAGCAAGAGCTTTTGGTCATGTATCCTCTGGTGTGGGAGGAATCCCTGGACGTTCGCAAATGCTGAGCTGGGATCCAGCACCGCTCAGTGTGCGAATGACAGATTGTCTTGGCCTTTGGGAGACTGCAGAAAGAGAGAGCAGCAGCATGTGTGGAGCTGTGAATGGGGTTGCCTGGAGACTTGAAGAGCAGTAAGAGCTTTTGGTCTTGAGACCATTTGGCGTGGGAGGAATCCCTGGACGTTCGCAAATGCTGAGCTGGGATCCAGCACCACTCAGCGAGCCAGGGAGAGATTCTCTTGTCCTTTGGGAGGCTGCAGAAAGAGAGAGCAGCAGCATGTGTGGAGCTGTGAGTGGGGTTGGCTGGAGACGTGAAGAGCAGCAAGAGCTTTTTGTCCTGGCTCCTCTGGTGTGGGAGGAATCCCTGGACGTTCACAAATGCTGAGCTTGGATCCAGCATAACTCAGCAAGCCAGGGACAGGCTCTCTTGGCCTTTGGGAGGCTGCAGAAGAGAGAGCAGCAGTATGTGTGGAGCTGTGAGTGGGGTTGCCTGGAGACTTGAAGAGCAGCAACAGCTTTTGGTCCTAGCTCCTCTGCTGTGGGAGGAATCTCTGGACGTTCACAAATGCTGAGCTGGGATCCAGCAATCCTCAGCGTGCGAATGACAGATTCTCTTGGCCTTCGGGAGGCTGCAGAAAGAGAGAGCAGCAGCATGTCTAGAGATGTGAATGGGTTTGCCTGGAGACTTGAAGAGCAGCAAGAGCTTTTTGTCCTGGCTCCTCTGGTGTGGGAGGAATCCCTGGACATTCGCAAATGCTGAGCTGGGATCCAGCACCGCTCAGCGTGCGAATGACAGGCTCTCTTGGCCTTCGGGAGGCTGCAGAAAGAGAGAGCAGCAGCATGTGTGGAGCTGTGAGTGGGGTTGCCTGGAGACTTGAAGAGCAGCAAGAGCTTTTTGTCCTGGCTCCTCTGGTGTGCGAGGAATCTCTGGACGTTCACAAATGCTGAGCTTGGATCCAGCATAACTCAGCAAGCCAGGGACAGGCTCTCTTGGTCTTTGGGAGGCTGCAGAAAGAGAGAGCATCAGCATGTGTGGAGCTGTGAGTGGGGTTGCCTGGAGACGTGAAGAGCAGCAAGAACTTTTTGTCCTGGCTCCTCTGGTGTGGAAGGAATCCCTGGACGTTCGCAGATGCTGAGCTGGGATCCAGCACCGCTCAGAGTGTGAATGACAGATTCTCTTGGCCTTCGGGAGGCAGCAGAGAGAGAGAGCAGCAGCATGTGTGGAGCTGTGAGTGGGGTTGCCTGGAGACTTGAAGAGCAGCAACAGCTTTTGGTCGTGAGACCCTTTGGTGTGGGAGGAATCCCTGGACGTTCGCAAATGCTGAGCTGGGATCCAGCACCGCTCAGCGAGCCAGGGACAGGCTCTCCTGGCCTTCGGGAGACTGCAGAAAGAGAGAGCAGCAGCATGTGTGGAGCTGGGAGTGGGGTTGCCTGGAGACTTAAAGAGCAGCAAGAGCTTTTTGTCCTGGCTCCTCTGGTGTGGGAGGAATCCCTGGACGTTCACAAATGCTGAGCTGGGATCCAGCATAACTCAGCAAGCCAGGGACAGGCTCTCTTGGCCTTTGGGAGGCTGCAGAAAGAGAGAGCAGCAGCATGTG
The DNA here is from genome assembly GCF_965183815.1 of Platalea leucorodia. Classification (NCBI taxonomy): domain Eukaryota; kingdom Metazoa; phylum Chordata; class Aves; order Pelecaniformes; family Threskiornithidae; genus Platalea; species Platalea leucorodia. The sequence continues at coordinate 10,426,720 of NC_138833.1, forward strand.
TGGAGCTGTGAATGGGGTTGCCTGGAGACTTGAAGAGCAGCAAGAGCTTTTGGTCATGTATACTCTGGTGTGGGAGAAATCCCTGGACGTTCGCAAAGGCTGAGCTGGGATCCAGCACCTCTCAGCGAGCCAGGGACAGGCTCTCTTGGCCTTTGGGAGGCTGTAGAAAGAGAGAGCAGCAGCATGTATGGAGCTGTGAGTGGGGTTGCCTGGAGACTTGAAGAGCAGCAAGAGCTTTTTGTCCTGGCTCCTCTGGTGTGGGAGGAATCCCTGGACATTCGCAAATGCTGAGCTGGGATCCAGCACCGCTCAGCGTGTGAATGACAGATTGTCTTGGCCTTCGGGAGGCAGCAGAGAAAGAGAGCATCAGCATGTGTGGAGCTGTGAGTGGGGTTGCCTGGAGACTTGAAGAGCAGCAACAGCTTTTTGTCCTGGCTCCTGTGGCGTGGGAGGAATCCCTGGACGTTCACAAATGCTGAGCTGGTATCCAGCACCTCTCAGCGAGCCAGGGACAGGCTCTCTTGGCCTTTTGGAGGCTGCAGAAAGAGAGAGCAGCAGCAGGTGTGGAGCTGTGAGTGGGGTTGGCTGGAGACTTGAAGAGCAGCAAGAGCTTTTTGTCCTGGCTCCTCTGGTGTGGGAGGAATCCCTGGACATTCGCAAATTCTGAGCTGGGATCCAGCACCGCTCAGCGAGCCAGGTAGAGATTCTCTTGGCCTTTGGGAGGCTGCAGAAAGAGAGAGCAGCAGCATGTATGGAGCTGTGAGTGGGGTTGCCTGGAGACTTGAAGAGCAGCAAGAGCTTTTGGTCTTGAGACTCTTTGGCGTGGGAGGAATCCCTGGACGTTCGCAAATGCTGAGCTGGGATCCAGCACCGCTCAGCGTGCCAGGGAAAGATTCTCTTGGCCTTCGGGAGGCAGCAGAGAAAGAGAGCATCAGCATGTGTGGAGCTGTGAGTGGGGTTGCCTGGAGACTTGAAGAGTAGCAAGAGCTTTTTGTCCTGGCTCCTCTGGTGTGGGAGGAATCCCTGGACGTTCGCAAATGCTGAGCTGGGATCCAGCAATCCTCAGCATGCGAATGACAGATTGTCTTGGCCTTTGGGAGGCTGCCGAAAGAGAGAGCAGCAGCATGTGTGGAGCTGTGAGTGGGGTTGCCTGGAGACTTGAAGAGCAGCAAGAGCTTTTTGTCCTGGCTCCTCTGGTGTGGGAGGAATCCCTGGACGTTCACAAATGCTGAGCTTGGATCCAGCATAACTCAGCAAGCCAGGGACAGGCTCTCTTGGCCTTTGGGAGACTGCCGAAAGAGAGAGCAGCAGTATGTGTGGAGCTGTGAGTGGGGTTTCTTGAAGACTTGAAGAGCAGCAAGAGCTTTTGGTCATGTATCCTCTGGTGTGGGAGGAATCCCTGGACGTTCGCAAATGCTGAGCTGGGATCCAGCACCGCTCAGTGTGCGAATGACAGATTGTCTTGGCCTTTGGGAGACTGCAGAAAGAGAGAGCAGCAGCATGTGTGGAGCTGTGAATGGGGTTGCCTGGAGACTTGAAGAGCAGTAAGAGCTTTTGGTCTTGAGACCCTTTGGCGTGGGAGGAATCCCTGGACGTTCGCAAATGCTGAGCTGGGATCCAGCACCACTCAGCGAGCCAGGGAGAGATTCTCTTGTCCTTTGGGAGGCTGCAGAAAGAGAGAGCAGCAGCATGTGTGGAGCTGTGAGTGGGGTTGGCTGGAGACGTGAAGAGCAGCAAGAGCTTTTTGTCCTGGCTCCTCTGGTGTGGGAGGAATCCCTGGACGTTCACAAATGCTGAGCTTGGATCCAGCATAACTCAGCAAGCCAGGGACAGGCTCTCTTGGCCTTTGGGAGGCTGCAGAAGAGAGAGCAGCAGTATGTGTGGAGCTGTGAGTGGGGTTGCCTGGAGACTTGAAGAGCAGCAACAGCTTTTGGTCCTGGCTCCTCTGCTGTGGGAGGAATCTCTGGACGTTCACAAATGCTGAGCTGGGATCCAGCAATCCTCAGCGTGCGAATGACAGATTCTCTTGGCCTTCGGGAGGCTGCAGAAAGAGAGAGCAGCAGCATGTCTAGAGATGTGAATGGGTTTGCCTGGAGACTTGAAGAGCAGCAAGAGCTTTTTGTCCTGGCTCCTCTGGTGTGGGAGGAATCCCTGGACATTCGCAAATGCTGAGCTGGGATCCAGCACCGCTCAGCGTGCGAATGACAGGCTCTCTTGGCCTTCGGGAGGCTGCAGAAAGAGAGAGCAGCAGCATGTGTGGAGCTGTGAGTGGGGTTGCCTGGAGACTTGAAGAGCAGCAAGAGCTTTTTGTCCTGGCTCCTCTGGTGTGCGAGGAATCTCTGGACGTTCACAAATGCTGAGCTTGGATCCAGCATAACTCAGCAAGCCAGGGACAGGCTCTCTTGGTCTTTGGGAGGCTGCAGAAAGAGAGAGCATCAGCATGTGTGGAGCTGTGAGTGGGGTTGCCTGGAGACTTGAAGAGCAGCAAGAGCTTTTTGTCCTGGCTCCTCTGGTGTGGAAGGAATCCCTGGACGTTCGCAGATGCTGAGCTGGGATCCAGCACCGCTCAGAGTGTGAATGACAGATTCTCTTGGCCTTCGGGAGGCAGCAGAGAGAGAGAGCAGCAGCATGTGTGGAGCTGTGAGTGGGGTTGCCTGGAGACTTGAAGAGCAGTAACAGCTTTTGGTCGTGAGACCCTTTGGTGTGGGAGGAATCCCTGGACGTTCGCAAATGCTGAGCTGGGATCCAGCACCGCTCAGCGAGCCAGGGACAGGCTCTCCTGGCCTTCGGGAGACTGCAGAAAGAGAGAGCAGCAGCATGTGTGGAGCTGTGAGTGGGGTTGCCTGGAGACTTAAAGAGCAGCAAGAGCTTTTGGTCGTGGCTCCTCTGGTGTGGGAGGAATCCCTGGACTTTCACAAATGCTGAGCTGGGATCCAGCACCGCTCAGCGAGCCAGGGACAGGCTCTCTTGGCCTTTGGGAGACTGCCGAAAGAGAGAGCAGCAGTATGTGTGGAGCTGTGAGTGGGGTTTCTTGAAGACTTGAAGAGCAGCAAGAGCTTTTGGTCATGTATCCTCTGGTGTGGGAGGAATCCCTGGACGTTCGCAAATGCTGAGCTGGGATCCAGCACCGCTCAGTGTGCGAATGACAGATTGTCTTGGCCTTTGGGAGACTGCAGAAAGAGAGAGCAGCAGCATGTGTGGAGCTGTGAATGGGGTTGCCTGGAGACTTGAAGAGCAGTAAGAGCTTTTGGTCTTGAGACCCTTTGGCGTGGGAGGAATCCCTGGACGTTCGCAAATGCTGAGCTGGGATCCAGCACCACTCAGCGAGCCAGGGAGAGATTCTCTTGTCCTTTGGGAGGCTGCAGAAAGAGAGAGCAGCAGCATGTGTGGAGCTGTGAGTGGGGTTGGCTGGAGACGTGAAGAACAGTAAGAGCTTTTTGTCCTGGCTCCTCTGGTGTGGGAGGAATCCCTGGACGTTCACAAATGCTGAGCTTGGATCCAGCATAACTCAGCAAGCCAGGGACAGGCTCTCTTGGCCTTTGGGAGGCTGCAGAAGAGAGAGCAGCAGTATGTGTGGAGCTGTGAGTGGGGTTGCCTGGAGACTTGAAGAGCAGCAACAGCTTTTGGTCCTAGCTCCTCTGCTGTGGGAGGAATCTCTGGACGTTCACAAATGCTGAGCTGGGATCCAGCAATCCTCAGCGTGCGAATGACAGATTCTCTTGGCCTTCGGGAGGCTGCAGAAAGAGAGAGCAGCAGCATGTCTAGAGATGTGAATGGGTTTGCCTGGAGACTTGAAGAGCAGCAAGAGCTTTTTGTCCTGGCTCCTCTGGTGTGGGAGGAATCCCTGGACATTCGCAAATGCTGAGCTGGGATCCAGCACCGCTCAGCGTGCGAATGACAGGCTCTCTTGGCCTTCGGGAGGCTGCAGAAAGAGAGAGCAGCAGCATGTGTGGAGCTGTGAGTGGGGTTGCCTGGAGACTTGAAGAGCAGCAAGAGCTTTTTGTCCTGGCTCCTCTGGTGTGCGAGGAATCTCTGGACGTTCACAAATGCTGAGCTTGGATCCAGCATAACTCAGCAAGCCAGGGACAGGCTCTCTTGGTCTTTGGGAGGCTGCAGAAAGAGAGAGCATCAGCATGTGTGGAGCTGTGAGTGGGGTTGCCTGGAGACGTGAAGAGCAGCAAGAACTTTTTGTCCTGGCTCCTCTGGTGTGGAAGGAATCCCTGGACGTTCGCAGATGCTGAGCTGGGATCCAGCACCGCTCAGAGTGTGAATGACAGATTCTCTTGGCCTTCGGGAGGCAGCAGAGAGAGAGAGCAGCAGCATGTGTGGAGCTGTGAGTGGGGTTGCCTGGAGACTTGAAGAGCAGCAACAGCTTTTGGTCGTGAGACCCTTTGGTGTGGGAGGAATCCCTGGACGTTCGCAAATGCTGAGCTGGGATCCAGCACCGCTCAGCGAGCCAGGGACAGGCTCTCCTGGCCTTCGGGAGACTGCAGAAAGAGAGAGCAGCAGCATGTGTGGAGCTGGGAGTGGGGTTGCCTGGAGACTTGAAGAGCAGCAAGAGCTTTTTGTCCTGGCTCCTCTGGTGTGGGAGGAATCCCTGGACGTTCACAAATGCTGAGCTGGGATCCAGCATAACTCAGCAAGCCAGGGACAGGCTCTCTTGGCCTTTGGGAGGCTGCAGAAAGAGAGAGCAGCAGCATGTGTGGAGCTGTGAATGGGGTTGCCTGGAGACTTGAAGAGCAGCAAGAGCTTTTGGTCATGTATACTCTGGTGTGGGAGAAATCCCTGGACGTTTGCAAAGGCTGAGCTGGGATCCAGCACCTCTCAGCGAGCCAGGGACAGGCTCTCTTGGCCTTTGGGAGGCTGTAGAAAGAGAGAGCAGCAGCATGTATGGAGCTGTGAGTGGGGTTGCCTGGAGACTTGAAGAGCAGCAAGAGCTTTTTGTCCTGGCTCCTCTGCTGTGGGAGGAACCCCTGGACATTCGCAAATGCTGAGCTGGGATCCAGCACCGCTCAGCGTGTGAATGACAGATTGTCTTGGCCTTCGGGAGGCAGCAGAGAAAGAGAGCATCAGCATGTGTGGAGCTGTGAGTGGGGTTGCCTGGAGACTTGAAGAGCAGCAACAGCTTTTTGTCCTGGCTCCTGTGGCGTGGGAGGAATCCCTGGACGTTCACAAATGCTGAGCTGGTATCCAGCACCTCTCAGCGAGCCAGGGACAGGCTCTCTTGGCCTTTTGGAGGCTGCAGAAAGAGAGAGCAGCAGCAGGTGTGGAGCTGTGAGTGGGGTTGGCTGGAGACTTGAAGAGCAGCAAGAGCTTTTTGTCCTGGCTCCTCTGGTGTGGGAGGAATCCCTGGACATTCGCAAATTCTGAGCTGGGATCCAGCACCGCTCAGCGAGCCAGGTAGAGATTCTCTTGGCCTTTGGGAGGCTGCAGAAAGAGAGAGCAGCAGCATGTATGGAGCTGTGAGTGGGGTTGCCTGGAGACTTGAAGAGCAGCAAGAGCTTTTGGTCTTGAGACTCTTTGGCGTGGGAGGAATCCCTGGACGTTCGCAAATGCTGAGCTGGGATCCAGCACCGCTCAGCGTGCCAGGGAAAGATTCTCTTGGCCTTCGGGAGGCAGCAGAGAAAGAGAGCATCAGCATGTGTGGAGCTGTGAGTGGGGTTGCCTGGAGACTTGAAGAGTAGCAAGAGCTTTTTGTCCTGGCTCCTCTGGTGTGGGAGGAATCCCTGGACGTTCGCAAATGCTGAGCTGGGATCCAGCAATCCTCAGCATGCGAATGACAGATTGTCTTGGCCTTTGGGAGGCTGCCGAAAGAGAGAGCAGCAGCATGTGTGGAGCTGTGAGTGGGGTTGCCTGGAGACTTGAAGAGCAGCAAGAGCTTTTTGTCCTGGCTCCTCTGGTGTGGGAGGAATCCCTGGACGTTCACAAATGCTGAGCTTGGATCCAGCATAACTCAGCAAGCCAGGGACAGGCTCTCTTGGCCTTTGGGAGACTGCCGAAAGAGAGAGCAGCAGCATGTGTGGAGCTGTGAGTGGGGTTTCTTGAAGACTTGAAGAGCAGCAAGAGCTTTTGGTCATGTATCCTCTGGTGTGGGAGGAATCCCTGGACGTTCGCAAATGCTGAGCTGGGATCCAGCACCGCTCAGTGTGCGAATGACAGATTGTCTTGGCCTTTGGGAGACTGCAGAAAGAGAGAGCAGCAGCATGTGTGGAGCTGTGAATGGGGTTGCCTGGAGACTTGAAGAGCAGTAAGAGCTTTTGGTCTTGAGACCCTTTGGCGTGGGAGGAATCCCTGGACGTTCGCAAATGCTGAGCTGGGATCCAGCACCACTCAGCGAGCCAGGGAGAGATTCTCTTGTCCTTTGGGAGGCTGCAGAAAGAGAGAGCAGCAGCATGTGTGGAGCTGTGAGTGGGGTTGGCTGGAGACGTGAAGAGCAGCAAGAGCTTTTTGTCCTGGCTCCTCTGGTGTGGGAGGAATCCCTGGACGTTCACAAATGCTGAGCTTGGATCCAGCATAACTCAGCAAGCCAGGGACAGGCTCTCTTGGCCTTTGGGAGGCTGCAGAAGAGAGAGCAGCAGTATGTGTGGAGCTGTGAGTGGGGTTGCCTGGAGACTTGAAGAGCAGCAACAGCTTTTGGTCCTGGCTCCTCTGCTGTGGGAGGAATCTCTGGACGTTCACAAATGCTGAGCTGGGATCCAGCAATCCTCAGCGTGCGAATGACAGATTCTCTTGGCCTTCGGGAGGCTGCAGAAAGAGAGAGCAGCAGCATGTCTAGAGATGTGAATGGGTTTGCCTGGAGACTTGAAGAGCAGCAAGAGCTTTTTGTCCTGGCTCCTCTGGTGTGGGAGGAATCCCTGGACATTCGCAAATGCTGAGCTGGGATCCAGCACCGCTCAGCGTGCGAATGACAGGCTCTCTTGGCCTTCGGGAGGCTGCAGAAAGAGAGAGCAGCAGCATGTGTGGAGCTGTGAGTGGGGTTGCCTGGAGACTTGAAGAGCAGCAAGAGCTTTTTGTCCTGGCTCCTCTGGTGTGCGAGGAATCTCTGGACGTTCACAAATGCTGAGCTTGGATCCAGCATAACTCAGCAAGCCAGGGACAGGCTCTCTTGGTCTTTGGGAGGCTGCAGAAAGAGAGAGCATCAGCATGTGTGGAGCTGTGAGTGGGGTTGCCTGGAGACGTGAAGAGCAGCAAGAACTTTTTGTCCTGGCTCCTCTGGTGTGGAAGGAATCCCTGGACGTTCGCAGATGCTGAGCTGGGATCCAGCACCGCTCAGAGTGTGAATGACAGATTCTCTTGGCCTTCGGGAGGCAGCAGAGAGAGAGAGCAGCAGCATGTGTGGAGCTGTGAGTGGGGTTGCCTGGAGACTTGAAGAGCAGTAACAGCTTTTGGTCGTGAGACCCTTTGGTGTGGGAGGAATCCCTGCACGTTCGCAAATGCTGAGCTGGGATCCAGCACCGCTCAGCGAGCCAGGGACAGGCTCTCCTGGCCTTCGGGAGACTGCAGAAAGAGAGAGCAGCAGCATGTGTGGAGCTGTGAGTGGGGTTGCCTGGAGACTTAAAGAGCAGCAAGAGCTTTTTGTCCTGGCTCCTCTGGTGTGGGAGGAATCCCTGGACGTTCACAAATGCTGAGCTGGGATCCAGCATAACTCAGCAAGCCAGGGACAGGCTCTCTTGGCCTTTGGGAGGCTGCAGAAAGAGAGAGCAGCAGCATGTGTGGAGCTGTGAATGGGGTTGCCTGGAGACTTGAAGAGCAGCAAGAGCTTTTGGTCATGTATCCTCTGGTGTGGGAGGAATCCCTGGACGTTCGCAAATGGTGAGCTGGGATCCAGCACCTCTCAGCGAGCCAGGGACAGGCTCTCTTGACCTTTGGGAGGCTGTAGAAAGAGAGAGCAGCAGCATGTATGGAGCTGTGAGTGGGGTTGCCTGGAGACTTGAAGAGCAGCAAGAGCTTTTTGTCCTGGCTCCTCTGCTGTGGGAGGAACCCCTGGACATTCGCAAATGCTGAGCTGGGATCCAGCACCGCTCAGCGTGTGAATGACAGATTGTCTTGGCCTTCGGGAGGAAGCAGAGAAAGAGAGCAGCAGCATGTGTGGAGCTGTGAGTGGGGTTGCCTGGAGACTTGAAGAGCAGCAACAGCTTTTTGTCCTGGCTCCTCTGGCGTGGGAGGAATCCCTGGACGTTCACAAATGCTGAGCTGGTATCCAGCACCTCTCAGCGAGCCAGGGACAGGCTCTCTTGGCCTTTTGGAGGCTGCAGAAAGAGAGAGCAGCAGCAGGTTTGGAGCTGTGAGTGGGGTTGGCTGGAGACTTGAAGAGCAGCAAGAGCTTTTTGTCCTGGCTCCTCTGGTGTGGGAGGAATCCCTGGACATTCGCAAATTCTGAGCTGGGATCCAGCACCGCTCAGCGAGCCAGGTAGAGATTCTCTTGGCCTTTGGGAGGCTGCAGAAAGAGAGAGCAGCAGCATGTATGGAGCTGTGAGTGGGGCTGCCTGGAGACTTGAAGAGCAGCAAGAGCTTTTGGTCTTGAGACTCTTTGGCGTGGGAGGAATCCCTGGACGTTCGCAAATGCTGAGCTGGGATCCAGCACCGCTCAGCGTGCCAGGGATAGATTCTATTGGCCTTCGGGAGGCAGCAGAAAGAGAGAGAAATAGCGTTCGTAGGGCTGTGAATGGGGTTGCCTGGTGACTTGAAGAGCAGCAAGACCTTTTTGTCCTGGCTCCTCTGGTGTGCGAGGAATCCCTGGACATTCACAAATGCTGAGCTGGGATCCAGCACCGCTCAGCGAGCCAGGTAGAGATTCTCTTGGCCTTTGGGAGGCTGCAGAAAGAGAGAGCAGCAGCATGTGTGGAGCTGTGAGTGGGGTTGCCTGGAGACGTGAAGAGCAGCAAGAGCTTTTTGTCCTCGCTCCTCTGGTGTGGGAGGAATCCCTGGACGTTCGCAAATGCTGAGCTGGGATCCAGCACCCCTCAGCATGCGAATGACAGATTCTTTTGGCCTTCGTTAGGCAGCAGAGAGAGAGCAGCAGCATGTGTGGAGCTGTGAGTGGGGTTGCCTGGAGACTTGAAGCGCAGCAAGAGCTTTTGGTCGTGAGACCCTTTGGTGTGGGAGGAATCCCTGGACGTCCGCAAATGCTGAGCTGGGATCCAGCACTGCTCAGCGAGCCAGGGAGAGATTCTCTTGGCCTTCGGGAGGCTGCAGAAAGAGAGAGCAGCAGCATGTGTGGAGCTGTGAGTGGGGTTGCCTGGAGACGTGAAGAGCAGCAAGAGCTTTTTGTCCTGGCTCCTCTGGTGTGGGAGGAATTTGTGGACATTCGCAAATGCTGAGCTGGGATCCAGGACCCCTCAGCGTGCGAATGACAGATTCTCTTGTGCTTTGGGAGGCTGCAGAGAGAGAGAGCAGCAGCATGTGTGGAGCTGTGAGTGGGGTTGCCTGGAGACTTGAAGAGCAGAAACAGCTTTTGGTCGTGAGACCCTTTGGTGTGGGAGGAATCCCTGGACGTCCGCAAATGCTGAGCTGGGATCCAGCACTGCTCAGCGAGCCAGGGAGAGATTCTCTTGGCCTTTGGGAGGCTGCAGAAAGAGAGAGCATCAGCATGTGTGGAGCTGTGAGTGGGGTTGCCTGGAGACTTGAAGAGCAGCAAGAGCTTTTGGTCATGTATCCTCTGGTGTGGGAGGAATCCCTGGACATTCGCAAATGCTGAGCTGGGATCCAGCACCGCTCAGCGAGCCAGGGAGAGATTCTCTTGGCCTTTGGGAGACTGCAGAAAGAGAGAGCAGCAGCATGTGTGGAGCTGTGAATGGGGTTGCCTGGAGACTTGAAGAGCAGCAAGAGCTTTTTGTCCTGGCTCCTCTGGTGTGGGAGGAATCCCTGGACGTTCGCAAATGCTGAGCTGGGATCCAGCACCTCTCAGCGAGCCAGGGACAGGCTCTCTTGGCCTTTGGGAGGCTGTAGAAAGAGAGGGCAGCAGCACGTATGGAGCTGTGAGTGGGGTTTCCTGGAGACTTGAAGAGCAGCAAGAGCTTTTTGTCCTGGCTCCTCTGGTGTGGGAGGAATCCCTGGACATTCGCAAATGCTGAGCTGGGATCCAGCAATCGTCAGCGTGTGAATGACAGATTCTCTTGGCCTTCGGGAGGCAGCAGAGAAAGAAAGCATGAGCATGTGTGGAGCTGTGAGTGGGGTTGCCTGGAGACTTGAAGAGCAGCAAGAGCTTTTGGTCTTGAGACCCTTTGGTGTGGGAGGAATCCCTGGACGTTCGCAAATGCTGAGCTGGGATCCAGCACCGCTCAGCGAGCCAGGGACAGGCTCTCTTGGCCTTTGGGAGGCTGCAGAAAGAGAGAGAAATAGCGTTCGTAGGGCTGTGAGTGGGGTTGCCTGGAGACGTGAAGAGCAGCAAGAGCTTTTTGTCCTGGCTCCTCTGGTGTGGGAGGAATCCCTGGACATTCGCAAATGCTGAGCTGGGATCCAGCACCCCTCAGCGTGCGAATGACAGATTCTTTTGGCCTTCGTTAGGCAGCAGAGAGAGAGCATCAGCATGTGTGGAGCTGTGAGTGGGGTTGCCTGGAGACTTGAAGCGCAGCAAGAGCTTTTGGTCGTGAGACCCTTTGGTGTGCGAGGAATCCCTGGACGTCCGCAAATGCTGAGCTGGGATCCAGCACTGCTCAGCGAGCCAGAGAGAGATTCTCTTGGCCTTCGGGAGGCTGCAGAAAGAGAGAGCAGAAGCATGTGTGGAGCTGTGAGTGGGGTTGCCTGGAGACGTGAAGAGCAGCAAGAGCTTTTTGTCCTGGCTCCTCTGGTGTGGGAGGAATCCCTGGACGTTCGCAAATGCTGAGCTGGGATCCAGCACCGCTCAGCGAGCCAGGGAGAGATTATCTTAGCCTTTGGGAGGCTGCAGAAAGAGAGAGCAGCAGCATGTGTGGAGCTGTGAGTGGGGTTGCCTGGAGACGTGAAGAGCAGCAACAGCTTTTGGTCTTGAGACCCTTTGGTGTGGGAGGAATCCCTGGACGTCCGCAAATGCTGAGCTGGGATTCAGCACTGCTCAGCGAGCCAGGGAGAGATTCTCTTGGCCTTTGGGAGGCTGCAGAAAGAGAGAGCAGCAGCATGTGTGGAGCTGTGAGTGGGGTTGCCTGGAGACTTGAAGAGCAGCAAGACCTTTTGGTCTTGAGACCCTTTGGCGTGGGAGGAATCCCTGGACGTTCGCAAATGCTGAGCTGGGATCCAGCACCGCTCAGCGAGCCAGGGACAGGCTCTCTTGGCCTTTGGGAGGCTGCAGAAAGAGAGAGAAATAGCGTTCGTAGGGCTGTGAATGGGGTTGCCTGGAGACGTGAAAAGCAGCAAGAGCTTTTTGTCCTGGCTCCTCTGGTGTGGGAGGAATCCCTGGACATTCGCAAATGCTGAGCTGGGATCCAGCACCGCTCAGCGAGCCAGGTAGAGATTCTCTTGGCCTTTGGGAGGCTGCAGAAAGAGAGAGCAGCAGCATGTGTGGAGCTGTGAGTGGGGTTGCCTGGAGACTTGAAGCGCAGCAAGAGGTTTTGGTCGTGAGACCCTTTGGTGTGGGAGGAATCCCTGGACGTCCGCAAATGCTGAGCTGGGATCCAGCACTGCTCAGCGAGCCAGGGAGAGATTCTCTTGGCCTTCGGGAGGCTGCAGAAAGAGAGAGCAGAAGCATGTGTGGAGCTGGGAGTGGGGTTGCCTGGAGACTTGAAGAGCAGCAAGAGCTTTTGGTCCTGGCTCCTCTGGTGTGGGAGGAATTTGTGGACATTCGTAAATGCTGAGCTGGGATCCAGGACCCCTCAGCGTGCGAATGACAGATTCTCTTGGCCTTCGGGAGGCACCAGAGAAAGAGAGCAGCAGCATGTGTGGAGCTGTGAGTGGGGTGTCCTGGAGACTTGAAGAGCAGCAAGAGCTTTTGGTCGTGAGACTCTTTGGCGTGGGAGGAATCCCAGGACGTTCGCAAATGCTGACCTGGGATCCAGCACCGCTCAGCGTGCGAATGACAGGCTCTCTTGTCCTTTGGGAGGCTGCAGAAAGAGAGAGCAGCAGCATGTGTGGAGCTGTGAGTGGGGTTGCCTGGAGACTTGAAGAGCAGCAAGAGCTTTTTGTCCTGGCTCCTCTGGTGTGCGAGGAATCTCTGGACGTTCACAAATGCTGAGCTTGGATCCAGCATAACTCAGCAAGCCAGGGACAGGCTCTCTTGGTCTTTGGGAGGCTGCAGAAAGAGAGAGCAGCAGCATGTGTGGAGCTGTGAGTGGGGTTGCCTGGAGACGTGAAGAGCAGCAAGAGATTTTTGTCCTGGCTCCTCTGGTGTGGGAGGAATCCCTGGACATTCGCAGATGCTGAGCTGGGATCCAGCACCGCTCAGCGTGTGAATGACAGATTACCTTGTCCTTTGGGAGCCTGCAGAGAGAGAGAGCAGTAGCATGTGTGGAGCTGTGAGTGGGGTTGCCTGGAGACGTGAAGAGCAGCAAGAGCTTTTGGTCTTGAGACCCTTTGGCGTGGGAGGAATCCCTGGACGTTCGCAAATGCTGAGCTGGTATCCAGCACTGCTCAGCGAGCCAGGGAGAGATTCTCTTGGCCTTCGGGAGGCTGCAGAAAGAGAGAGCAGCAGCATGTGTGGAGCTGGGAGTGGGGTTGCCTGGAGACTTGAAGAGCAGCAAGAGCGTTTTGTCCTGGCTCCTCTGGTGTGGGAGGAATCCCTGGACGTTTGCAAATGCTGAGCTGGGATCCAGCACCGCTCAGCATGTGAATGACAGATTCTCTTGGCCTTCGGGAGGCTGCAGAGAGAGAGAGCAGCAGCATGTGTGGAGCTGTGAGTGGGGTTGCCTGGAGACTTGAAGAGCAGCAACAGCTTTTGGTCGTGAGACCCTTTGGTGTGGGAGGAATCCCTGGACGTTCGCAAATGCTGAGCTGGGATCCAGCACCTCTCAGCGAGCCAGGGACAGGCTCTCTTGGCCTTCGGGAGGCAGCAGAGAGAGAGAGCAGCAGCATGTGTGGAGCTGGGAGTGGGGTTGCCTGGAGACTTGAAGAGCAGCAAGAGCTTTTTGTCCTGGCTCCTCTGGTGTGGGAGGAATCCCTGGACGTTCACAAATGCTGAGCTGGGATCCAGCAATCCTCAGCGTGCGAATGACAGATTCTCTTGGCCTTCGGGAGGCTGCAGAAAGAGAGAGCAGCAGCATGTCTAGAGATGTGAATGGGTTTGCCTGGAGACTTGAAGAGCAGCAAGAGCTTTTTGTCCTGGCTCCTCTGGTGTGGGAGGAATCCCTGGACATTCGCAAATGCTGAGCTGGGATCCAGCACCGCTCAGCGTGCGAATGACAGGCTCTCTTGGCCTTCGGGAGGCTGCAGAAAGAGAGAGCAGCAGCATGTGTGGAGCTGTGAGTGGGGTTGCCTGGAGACTTGAAGAGCAGCAAGAGCTTTTTGTCCTGGCTCCTCTGGTGTGCGAGGAATCTCTGGACGTTCACAAATGCTGAGCTTGGATCCAGCATAACTCAGCAAGCCAGGGACAGGCTCTCTTGGTCTTTGGGAGGCTGCAGAAAGAGAGAGCATCAGCATGTGTGGAGCTGTGAGTGGGGTTGCCTGGAGACGTGAAGAGCAGCAAGAACTTTTTGTCCTGGCTCCTCTGGTGTGGAAGGAATCCCTGGACGTTCGCAGATGCTGAGCTGGGATCCAGCACCGCTCAGAGTGTGAATGACAGATTCTCTTGGCCTTCGGGAGGCAGCAGAGAGAGAGAGCAGCAGCATGTGTGGAGCTGTGAGTGGGGTTGCCTGGAGACTTGAAGAGCAGCAACAGCTTTTGGTCGTGAGACCCTTTGGTGTGGGAGGAATCCCTGGACGTTCGCAAATGCTGAGCTGGGATCCAGCACCGCTCAGCGAGCCAGGGACAGGCTCTCCTGGCCTTCGGGAGACTGCAGAAAGAGAGAGCAGCAGCATGTGTGGAGCTGGGAGTGGGGTTGCCTGGAGACTTAAAGAGCAGCAAGAGCTTTTTGTCCTGGCTCCTCTGGTGTGGGAGGAATCCCTGGACGTTCACAAATGCTGAGCTGGGATCCAGCATAACTCAGCAAGCCAGGGACAGGCTCTCTTGGCCTTTGGGAGGCTGCAGAAAGAGAGAGCAGCAGCATGTGTGGAGCTGTGAATGGGGTTGCCTGGAGACTTGAAGAGCAGCAAGAGCTTTTGGTCATGTATACTCTGGTGTGGGAGAAATCCCTGGACGTTCGCAAAGGCTGAGCTGGGATCCAGCACCTCTCAGCGAGCCAGGGACAGGCTCTCTTGGCCTTTGGGAGGCTGTAGAAAGAGAGAGCAGCAGCATGTATGGAGCTGTGAGTGGGGTTGCCTGGAGACTTGAAGAGCAGCAAGAGCTTTTTGTCCTGGCTCCTCTGCTGTGGGAGGAACCCCTGGACATTCGCAAATGCTGAGCTGGGATCCAGCACCGCTCAGCGTGTGAATGACAGATTGTCTTGGCCTTCGGGAGGCAGCAGAGAAAGAGAGCATCAGCATGTGTGGAGCTGTGAGTGGGGTTGCCTGGAGACTTGAAGAGCAGCAACAGCTTTTTGTCCTGGCTCCTGTGGCGTGGGAGGAATCCCTGGACGTTCACAAATGCTGAGCTGGTATCCAGCACCTCTCAGCGAGCCAGGGACAGGCTCTCTTGGCCTTTTGGAGGCTGCAGAAAGAGAGAGCAGCAGCAGGTGTGGAGCTGTGAGTGGGGTTGGCTGGAGACTTGAAGAGCAGCAAGAGCTTTTTGTCCTGGCTCCTCTGGTGTGGGAGGAATCCCTGGACATTCGCAAATTCTGAGCTGGGATCCAGCACCGCTCAGCGAGCCAGGTAGAGATTCTCTTGGCCTTTGGGAGGCTGCAGAAAGAGAGAGCAGCAGCATGTATGGAGCTGTGAGTGGGGTTGCCTGGAGACTTGAAGAGCAGCAAGAGCTTTTGGTCTTGAGACTCTTTGGCGTGGGAGGAATCCCTGGACGTTCGCAAATGCTGAGCTGGGATCCAGCACCGCTCAGCGTGCCAGGGAAAGATTCTCTTGGCCTTCGGGAGGCAGCAGAGAAAGAGAGCATCAGCATGTGTGGAGCTGTGAGTGGGGTTGCCTGGAGACTTGAAGAGTAGCAAGAGCTTTTTGTCCTGGCTCCTCTGGTGTGGGAGGAATCCCTGGACGTTCGCAAATGCTGAGCTGGGATCCAGCAATCCTCAGCATGCGAATGACAGATTGTCTTGGCCTTTGGGAGGCTGCCGAAAGAGAGAGCAGCAGCATGTGTGGAGCTGTGAGTGGGGTTGCCTGGAGACTTGAAGAGCAGCAAGAGCTTTTTGTCCTGGCTCCTCTGGTGTGGGAGGAATCCCTGGACGTTCACAAATGCTGAGCTTGGATCCAGCATAACTCAGCAAGCCAGGGACAGGCTCTCTTGGCCTTTGGGAGACTGCCGAAAGAGAGAGCAGCAGCATGTGTGGAGCTGTGAGTGGGGTTTCTTGAAGACTTGAAGAGCAGCAAGAGCTTTTGGTCATGTATCCTCTGGTGTGGGAGGAATCCCTGGACGTTCGCAAATGCTGAGCTGGGATCCAGCACCGCTCAGTGTGCGAATGACAGATTGTCTTGGCCTTTGGGAGACTGCAGAAAGAGAGAGCAGCAGCATGTGTGGAGCTGTGAATGGGGTTGCCTGGAGACTTGAAGAGCAGTAAGAGCTTTTGGTCTTGAGACCCTTTGGCGTGGGAGGAATCCCTGGACGTTCGCAAATGCTGAGCTGGGATCCAGCACCACTCAGCGAGCCAGGGAGAGATTCTCTTGTCCTTTGGGAGGCTGCAGAAAGAGAGAGCAGCAGCATGTGTGGAGCTGTGAGTGGGGTTGGCTGGAGACGTGAAGAGCAGCAAGAGCTTTTTGTCCTGGCTCCTCTGGTGTGGGAGGAATCCCTGGACGTTCACAAATGCTGAGCTTGGATCCAGCATAACTCAGCAAGCCAGGGACAGGCTCTCTTGGCCTTTGGGAGGCTGCAGAAGAGAGAGCAGCAGTATGTGTGGAGCTGTGAGTGGGGTTGCCTGGAGACTTGAAGAGCAGCAACAGCTTTTGGTCCTGGCTCCTCTGCTGTGGGAGGAATCTCTGGACGTTCACAAATGCTGAGCTGGGATCCAGCAATCCTCAGCGTGCGAATGACAGATTCTCTTGGCCTTCGGGAGGCTGCAGAAAGAGAGAGCAGCAGCATGTCTAGAGATGTGAATGGGTTTGCCTGGAGACTTGAAGAGCAGCAAGAGCTTTTTGTCCTGGCTCCTCTGGTGTGGGAGGAATCCCTGGACATTCGCAAATGCTGAGCTGGGATCCAGCACCGCTCAGCGTGCGAATGACAGGCTCTCTTGGCCTTCGGGAGGCTGCAGAAAGAGAGAGCAGCAGCATGTGTGGAGCTGTGAGTGGGGTTGCCTGGAGACTTGAAGAGCAGCAAGAGCTTTTTGTCCTGGCTCCTCTGGTGTGCGAGGAATCTCTGGACGTTCACAAATGCTGAGCTTGGATCCAGCATAACTCAGCAAGCCAGGGACAGGCTCTCTTGGTCTTTGGGAGGCTGCAGAAAGAGAGAGCATCAGCATGTGTGGAGCTGTGAGTGGGGTTGCCTGGAGACGTGAAGAGCAGCAAGAACTTTTTGTCCTGGCTCCTCTGGTGTGGAAGGAATCCCTGGACGTTCGCAGATGCTGAGCTGGGATCCAGCACCGCTCAGAGTGTGAATGACAGATTCTCTTGGCCTTCGGGAGGCAGCAGAGAGAGAGAGCAGCAGCATGTGTGGAGCTGTGAGTGGGGTTGCCTGGAGACTTGAAGAGCAGTAACAGCTTTTGGTCGTGAGACCCTTTGGTGTGGGAGGAATCCCTGCACGTTCGCAAATGCTGAGCTGGGATCCAGCACCGCTCAGCGAGCCAGGGACAGGCTCTCCTGGCCTTCGGGAGACTGCAGAAAGAGAGAGCAGCAGCATGTGTGGAGCTGTGAGTGGGGTTGCCTGGAGACTTAAAGAGCAGCAAGAGCTTTTTGTCCTGGCTCCTCTGGTGTGGGAGGAATCCCTGGACGTTCACAAATGCTGAGCTGGGATCCAGCATAACTCAGCAAGCCAGGGACAGGCTCTCTTGGCCTTTGGGAGGCTGCAGAAAGAGAGAGCAGCAGCATGTGTGGAGCTGTGAATGGGGTTGCCTGGAGACTTGAAGAGCAGCAAGAGCTTTTGGTCATGTATCCTCTGGTGTGGGAGGAATCCCTGGACGTTCGCAAATGGTGAGCTGGGATCCAGCACCTCTCAGCGAGCCAGGGACAGGCTCTCTTGACCTTTGGGAGGCTGTAGAAAGAGAGAGCAGCAGCATGTATGGAGCTGTGAGTGGGGTTGCCTGGAGACTTGAAGAGCAGCAAGAGCTTTTTGTCCTGGCTCCTCTGCTGTGGGAGGAACCCCTGGACATTCGCAAATGCTGAGCTGGGATCCAGCACCGCTCAGCGTGTGAATGACAGATTGTCTTGGCCTTCGGGAGGAAGCAGAGAAAGAGAGCAGCAGCATGTGTGGAGCTGTGAGTGGGGTTGCCTGGAGACTTGAAGAGCAGCAACAGCTTTTTGTCCTGGCTCCTCTGGCGTGGGAGGAATCCCTGGACGTTCACAAATGCTGAGCTGGTATCCAGCACCTCTCAGCGAGCCAGGGACAGGCTCTCTTGGCCTTTTGGAGGCTGCAGAAAGAGAGAGCAGCAGCAGGTTTGGAGCTGTGAGTGGGGTTGGCTGGAGACTTGAAGAGCAGCAAGAGCTTTTTGTCCTGGCTCCTCTGGTGTGGGAGGAATCCCTGGACATTCGCAAATTCTGAGCTGGGATCCAGCACCGCTCAGCGAGCCAGGTAGAGATTCTCTTGGCCTTTGGGAGGCTGCAGAAAGAGAGAGCAGCAGCATGTATGGAGCTGTGAGTGGGGCTGCCTGGAGACTTGAAGAGCAGCAAGAGCTTTTGGTCTTGAGACTCTTTGGCGTGGGAGGAATCCCTGGACGTTCGCAAATGCTGAGCTGGGATCCAGCACCGCTCAGCGTGCCAGGGATAGATTCTATTGGCCTTCGGGAGGCAGCAGAAAGAGAGAGAAATAGCGTTCGTAGGGCTGTGAATGGGGTTGCCTGGTGACTTGAAGAGCAGCAAGACCTTTTTGTCCTGGCTCCTCTGGTGTGCGAGGAATCCCTGGACATTCACAAATGCTGAGCTGGGATCCAGCACCGCTCAGCGAGCCAGGTAGAGATTCTCTTGGCCTTTGGGAGGCTGCAGAAAGAGAGAGCAGCAGCATGTGTGGAGCTGTGAGTGGGGTTGCCTGGAGACGTGAAGAGCAGCAAGAGCTTTTTGTCCTCGCTCCTCTGGTGTGGGAGGAATCCCTGGACATTCGCAAATGCTGAGCTGGGATCCAGCACCCCTCAGCATGCGAATGACAGATTCTTTTGGCCTTCGTTAGGCAGCAGAGAGAGAGCAGCAGCATGTGTGGAGCTGTGAGTGGGGTTGCCTGGAGACTTGAAGCGCAGCAAGAGCTTTTGGTCGTGAGACCCTTTGGTGTGGGAGGAATCCCTGGACGTCCGCAAATGCTGAGCTGGGATCCAGCACTGCTCAGCGAGCCAGGGAGAGATTCTCTTGGCCTTCGGGAGGCTGCAGAAAGAGAGAGCAGCAGCATGTGTGGAGCTGTGAGTGGGGTTGCCTGGAGACGTGAAGAGCAGCAAGAGCTTTTTGTCCTGGCTCCTCTGGTGTGGGAGGAATTTGTGGACATTCGCAAATGCTGAGCTGGGATCCAGGACCCCTCAGCGTGCGAATGACAGATTCTCTTGTGCTTTGGGAGGCTGCAGAGAGAGAGAGCAGCAGCATGTGTGGAGCTGTGAGTGGGGTTGCCTGGAGACTTGAAGAGCAGAAACAGCTTTTGGTCGTGAGACCCTTTGGTGTGGGAGGAATCCCTGGACGTCCGCAAATGCTGAGCTGGGATCCAGCACTGCTCAGCGAGCCAGGGAGAGATTCTCTTGGCCTTTGGGAGGCTGCAGAAAGAGAGAGCATCAGCATGTGTGGAGCTGTGAGTGGGGTTGCCTGGAGACTTGAAGAGCAGCAAGAGCTTTTGGTCATGTATCCTCTGGTGTGGGAGGAATCCCTGGACATTCGCAAATGCTGAGCTGGGATCCAGCACCGCTCAGCGAGCCAGGGAGAGATTCTCTTGGCCTTTGGGAGACTGCAGAAAGAGAGAGCAGCAGCATGTGTGGAGCTGTGAATGGGGTTGCCTGGAGACTTGAAGAGCAGCAAGAGCTTTTTGTCCTGGCTCCTCTGGTGTGGGAGGAATCCCTGGACGTTCGCAAATGCTGAGCTGGGATCCAGCACCTCTCAGCGAGCCAGGGACAGGCTCTCTTGGCCTTTGGGAGGCTGTAGAAAGAGAGGGCAGCAGCACGTATGGAGCTGTGAGTGGGGTTTCCTGGAGACTTGAAGAGCAGCAAGAGCTTTTTGTCCTGGCTCCTCTGGTGTGGGAGGAATCCCTGGACATTCGCAAATGCTGAGCTGGGATCCAGCAATCGTCAGCGTGTGAATGACAGATTCTCTTGGCCTTCGGGAGGCAGCAGAGAAAGAAAGCATGAGCATGTGTGGAGCTGTGAGTGGGGTTGCCTGGAGACTTGAAGAGCAGCAAGAGCTTTTGGTCTTGAGACCCTTTGGTGTGGGAGGAATCCCTGGACGTTCGCAAATGCTGAGCTGGGATCCAGCACCGCTCAGCGAGCCAGGGACAGGCTCTCTTGGCCTTTGGGAGGCTGCAGAAAGAGAGAGAAATAGCGTTCGTAGGGCTGTGAGTGGGGTTGCCTGGAGACGTGAAGAGCAGCAAGAGCTTTTTGTCCTGGCTCCTCTGGTGTGGGAGGAATCCCTGGACATTCGCAAATGCTGAGCTGGGATCCAGCACCCCTCAGCGTGCGAATGACAGATTCTTTTGGCCTTCGTTAGGCAGCAGAGAGAGAGCATCAGCATGTGTGGAGCTGTGAGTGGGGTTGCCTGGAGACTTGAAGCGCAGCAAGAGCTTTTGGTCGTGAGACCCTTTGGTGTGCGAGGAATCCCTGGACGTCCGCAAATGCTGAGCTGGGATCCAGCACTGCTCAGCGAGCCAGAGAGAGATTCTCTTGGCCTTCGGGAGGCTGCAGAAAGAGAGAGCAGAAGCATGTGTGGAGCTGTGAGTGGGGTTGCCTGGAGACGTGAAGAGCAGCAAGAGCTTTTTGTCCTGGCTCCTCTGGTGTGGGAGGAATCCCTGGACGTTCGCAAATGCTGAGCTGGGATCCAGCACCGCTCAGCGAGCCAGGGAGAGATTATCTTAGCCTTTGGGAGGCTGCAGAAAGAGAGAGCAGCAGCATGTGTGGAGCTGTGAGTGGGGTTGCCTGGAGACGTGAAGAGCAGCAACAGCTTTTGGTCTTGAGACCCTTTGGTGTGGGAGGAATCCCTGGACGTCCGCAAATGCTGAGCTGGGATTCAGCACTGCTCAGCGAGCCAGGGAGAGATTCTCTTGGCCTTTGGGAGGCTGCAGAAAGAGAGAGCAGCAGCATGTGTGGAGCTGTGAGTGGGGTTGCCTGGAGACTTGAAGAGCAGCAAGACCTTTTGGTCTTGAGACCCTTTGGCGTGGGAGGAATCCCTGGACGTTCGCAAATGCTGAGCTGGGATCCAGCACCGCTCAGCGAGCCAGGGACAGGCTCTCTTGGCCTTTGGGAGGCTGCAGAAAGAGAGAGAAATAGCGTTCGTAGGGCTGTGAATGGGGTTGCCTGGAGACGTGAAAAGCAGCAAGAGCTTTTTGTCCTGGCTCCTCTGGTGTGGGAGGAATCCCTGGACATTCGCAAATGCTGAGCTGGGATCCAGCACCGCTCAGCGAGCCAGGTAGAGATTCTCTTGGCCTTTGGGAGGCTGCAGAAAGAGAGAGCAGCAGCATGTGTGGAGCTGTGAGTGGGGTTGCCTGGAGACTTGAAGCGCAGCAAGAGGTTTTGGTCGTGAGACCCTTTGGTGTGGGAGGAATCCCTGGACGTCCGCAAATGCTGAGCTGGGATCCAGCACTGCTCAGCGAGCCAGGGAGAGATTCTCTTGGCCTTCGGGAGGCTGCAGAAAGAGAGAGCAGAAGCATGTGTGGAGCTGGGAGTGGGGTTGCCTGGAGACTTGAAGAGCAGCAAGAGCTTTTGGTCCTGGCTCCTCTGGTGTGGGAGGAATTTGTGGACATTCGTAAATGCTGAGCTGGGATCCAGGACCCCTCAGCGTGCGAATGACAGATTCTCTTGGCCTTCGGGAGGCACCAGAGAAAGAGAGCAGCAGCATGTGTGGAGCTGTGAGTGGGGTGTCCTGGAGACTTGAAGAGCAGCAAGAGCTTTTGGTCGTGAGACTCTTTGGCGTGGGAGGAATCCCAGGACGTTCGCAAATGCTGACCTGGGATCCAGCACCGCTCAGCGTGCGAATGACAGGCTCTCTTGTCCTTTGGGAGGCTGCAGAAAGAGAGAGCAGCAGCATGTGTGGAGCTGTGAGTGGGGTTGCCTGGAGACTTGAAGAGCAGCAAGAGCTTTTTGTCCTGGCTCCTCTGGTGTGCGAGGAATCTCTGGACGTTCACAAATGCTGAGCTTGGATCCAGCATAACTCAGCAAGCCAGGGACAGGCTCTCTTGGTCTTTGGGAGGCTGCAGAAAGAGAGAGCAGCAGCATGTGTGGAGCTGTGAGTGGGGTTGCCTGGAGACGTGAAGAGCAGCAAGAGATTTTTGTCCTGGCTCCTCTGGTGTGGGAGGAATCCCTGGACATTCGCAGATGCTGAGCTGGGATCCAGCACCGCTCAGCGTGTGAATGACAGATTACCTTGTCCTTTGGGAGCCTGCAGAGAGAGAGAGCAGTAGCATGTGTGGAGCTGTGAGTGGGGTTGCCTGGAGACGTGAAGAGCAGCAAGAGCTTTTGGTCTTGAGACCCTTTGGCGTGGGAGGAATCCCTGGACGTTCGCAAATGCTGAGCTGGTATCCAGCACTGCTCAGCGAGCCAGGGAGAGATTCTCTTGGCCTTCGGGAGGCTGCAGAAAGAGAGAGCAGCAGCATGTGTGGAGCTGGGAGTGGGGTTGCCTGGAGACTTGAAGAGCAGCAAGAGCGTTTTGTCCTGGCTCCTCTGGTGTGGGAGGAATCCCTGGACGTTTGCAAATGCTGAGCTGGGATCCAGCACCGCTCAGCATGTGAATGACAGATTCTCTTGGCCTTCGGGAGGCTGCAGAGAGAGAGAGCAGCAGCATGTGTGGAGCTGTGAGTGGGGTTGCCTGGAGACTTGAAGAGCAGCAACAGCTTTTGGTCGTGAGACCCTTTGGTGTGGGAGGAATCCCTGGACGTTCGCAAATGCTGAGCTGGGATCCAGCACCTCTCAGCGAGCCAGGGACAGGCTCTCTTGGCCTTCGGGAGGCAGCAGAGAGAGAGAGCAGCAGCATGTGTGGAGCTGGGAGTGGGGTTGCCTGGAGACTTGAAGAGCAGCAAGAGCTTTTTGTCCTGGCTCCTCTGGTGTGGGAGGAATCCCTGGACGTTCGCAAATGCTGAGCTGGGATCGAGCAATCCTCAGCATGCAAATGACAGATTCTCTTGGCCTTCAGGAGGCAGCAGAGAAAGAGAGCAGCAGCATGTGTGGAGCTGTGAGTGGGGTTGCCTGGAGACTTGAAGAGCAGCAAGAGCTTTTTGTCCTGGCTCCTCTGGTGCGGGAGGAATCCCTGGACGTTCACAAATGCTGAGCTTGGATCCAGCATAACTCAGCAAGCCAGGGACAGGCTCTCTTGGCCTTTGGGAGACTGCAGAAAGAGAGAGCAGCAGTATGTGTGGAGCTGTGAGTGGGGTTGCTTGAAGACTTGAAGAGCAGCAAGAGCTTTTGGTCATGTATCCTCTGGTGTGGGAGGAATCCCTGGACGTTCGCAAATGCTGAGCTGGGATCCAGCACTGCTCAGCGAGCCAGGGAGAGATTCTCTTGGCCTTTGGGAGGCTGCAGAAAGAGAGAGCAGCAGCATGTGTGGAGCTGTGAGTGGGGTTGCCTGGAGACGTGAAGAGCAGCAAGAGCTTTTTGTCCTGGCTCCTCTGGTGTGCGAGGAATCCCTGGACGTTCGCAAATGCTAAGCTGGGATCCAGCACCGCTCAGCATGTGAATGACAGATTCTCTTCGCCTTCGGGAGGCAGTAGAGAAAGAGAGCAGCAGCATGTGTGGAGCTGTGAGTGGGGTTGCCTGGAGACTTGAAGAGCAGCAACAGCTTTTGGTCGTGAGACCCTTTGGTGTGGGAGGAATCCCTGGACGTTCGCAAATGCTGAGCTGGGATCCAGCAATCCTCAGCATGCGAATGACAGATTGTCTTGGCCTTTGGGAGGCTGCCGAAAGAGAGAGCAGCAGCATGTGTGGAGCTGTGAGTGGGGTTGCCTGCAGACTTGAAGAGCAGCAAGAGCTTTTTGTCCTGGCTCCTCTGGTGTGGGAGGAATCCCTGGACGTTCACAAATGCTGAGCTGGGATCCAGCATAACTCAGCAAGCCAGGGACAGACTCTCTTGGCCTTTGGGAGGCTGCAGAAACAGAGAGCAGCAGTATGTGTGGAGCTGTGAGTGGGGTTGCTTGAAGACTTGAAGAGCAGCAAGAGATTTTGGTCATGTATCCTCTGGTGTGGGAGGAATCCCTGGACGTTCGCAAATGCTGAGCTGGGATCCAGCACCGCTCAGCGTGCGAATGACAGATTCTCTTGGCCTTTGGGAGGCTGCCGAAAGAGAGAGCAGCAGCATGTGTAGAGATGTGAATGGGTTTGCCTGGACACTTGAAGAGCAGCAAGATCTTTTTTTCCTGGCTCCTCTGGTGTGGGAGGAATCCCTGGACGTTCGCAAATGCTGAGCTTGGATCCAGCATAACTCAGCAAGCCAGGGACAGGCTCTCTTGGTCTTTGGGAGGCTGCAGAAAGAGAGAGCAGCAGCATGTGTGGAGCTGTGAGTGGGGTTGCCTGGAGACGTGAAGAGCAGCAAGAGATTTTTGTCCTGGCTCCTCTGGTGTGGGAGGAATCCCTGGACATTCGCAGATGCTGAGCTGGGATCCAGCACCGCTCAGCGTGTGAATGACAGATTACCTTGTCCTTTGGGAGCCTGCAGAGAGAGAGAGCAGTAGCATGTGTGGAGCTGTGAGTGGGGTTGCCTGGAGACGTGAAGAGCAGCAAGAGCTTTTGGTCTTGAGACCCTTTGGCGTGGGAGGAATCCCTGGACGTTCGCAAATGCTGAGCTGGTATCCAGCACTGCTCAGCGAGCCAGGGAGAGATTCTCTTGGCCTTCGGGAGGCTGCAGAAAGAGAGAGCAGCAGCATGTGTGGAGCTGGGAGTGGGGTTGCCTGGAGACTTGAAGAGCAGCAAGAGCGTTTTGTCCTGGCTCCTCTGGTGTGGGAGGAATCCCTGGACGTTTGCAAATGCTGAGCTGGGATCCAGCACCGCTCAGCATGTGAATGACAGATTCTCTTGGCCTTCGGGAGGCTGCAGAGAGAGAGAGCAGCAGCATGTGTGGAGCTGTGAGTGGGGTTGCCTGGAGACTTGAAGAGCAGCAACAGCTTTTGGTCGTGAGACCCTTTGGTGTGGGAGGAATCCCTGGACGTTCGCAAATGCTGAGCTGGGATCCAGCACCTCTCAGCGAGCCAGGGACAGGCTCTCTTGGCCTTCGGGAGGCAGCAGAGAGAGAGAGCAGCAGCATGTGTGGAGCTGGGAGTGGGGTTGCCTGGAGACTTGAAGAGCAGCAAGAGCTTTTTGTCCTGGCTCCTCTGGTGTGGGAGGAATCCCTGGACGTTCGCAAATGCTGAGCTGGGATCCAGCACTGCTCAGCGAGCCAGGGAGAGATTCTCTTGGCCTTTGGGAGGCTGCAGAAAGAGAGAGCAGCAGCATGTGTGGAGCTGTGAGTGGGGTTGCCTGGAGACGTGAAGAGCAGCAAGAGCTTTTTGTCCTGGCTCCTCTGGTGTGCGAGGAATCCCTGGACGTTCGCAAATGCTAAGCTGGGATCCAGCACCGCTCAGCATGTGAATGACAGATTCTCTTCGCCTTCGGGAGGCAGTAGAGAAAGAGAGCAGCAGCATGTGTGGAGCTGTGAGTGGGGTTGCCTGGAGACTTGAAGAGCAGCAACAGCTTTTAGTCGTGAGACCCTTTGGTGTGGGAGGAATCCCTGGACGTTCGCAAATGCTGAGCTGGGATCCAGCAATCCTCAGCATGCGAATGACAGATTGTCTTGGCCTTTGGGAGGCTGCCGAAAGAGAGAGCAGCAGCATGTGTGGAGCTGTGAGTGGGGTTGCCTGCAGACTTGAAGAGCAGCAAGAGCTTTTTGTCCTGGCTCCTCTGGTGTGGGAGGAATCCCTGGACGTTCACAAATGCTGAGCTGGGATCCAGCATAACTCAGCAAGCCAGGGACAGACTCTCTTGGCCTTTGGGAGGCTGCAGAAACAGAGAGCAGCAGTATGTGTGGAGCTGTGAGTGGGGTTGCTTGAAGACTTGAAGAGCAGCAAGAGCTTTTGGTCATGTATCCTCTGGTGTGGGAGGAATCCCTGGACGTTCGCAAATGCTGAGCTGGGATCCAGCACCGCTCAGCGTGCGAATGACAGATTCTCTTGGCCTTTGGGAGGCTGCCGAAAGAGAGAGCAGCAGCATGTGTAGAGATGTGAATGGGTTTGCCTGGACACTTGAAGAGCAGCAAGATCTTTTTTTCCTGGCTCCTCTGGTGTGGGAGGAATCCCTGGACGTTCGCAAATGCTGAGCTGGGATCCAGCACCGCTCAGCGAGCCAGGGAGAGATTCTCTTGTCCTTTGGGAGGCTGCAGAGAGAGCAGCAGCATGTGTGGAGCTGTGAGTGGGGTTGCCTGGAGACTTGAAGAGCAGCAAGAGGTATTGGTCGTGAGACCCTTTGGTGTGGGAGGAATCCCTGGACGTTCGCAAATGCTGAGCTGGGATCCAGCAATCCTCAGCGTGCGAATGACAGATTGTCTTGGCCTTTGGGAGGCTGCCGAAAGAGAGAGCAGCAGCATGTGTGGAGCTGTGAGTGGGGTTGCCTGCAGACTTAAAGAGCAGCAAGAGCTTTTTGTCCTGGCTCCTGTGGTGTGCGAGGAATCTCTGAACGTTCACAAATGCTGAGCTTGGATCCAGCATAACTCAGCAAGCCAGGGACAGGCTCTCTTGGCCTTTGGGAGGCTGTAGAAAGAGAGAGCAGCAGCATGTGTGGAGCTGGGAGTGGGGTTGCCTGGAGACTTGAAGAGCAGCAAGAGCTTTTGGTCTTGAGACCGTTTGGAGTGAGCGGAATCCCTGGACGTTCGCAAATGCTGAGCTGGGATCCAGCACTGCTCAGCGAGCCAGGGAGAGATTCTCTAGGCCTTCGGGAGGCTGCAGAAAGAGAGAGCAGCAGCATGTGTGGAACTGTGAGTGGGGTTGCCTGGAGACGTGAAGAGCAGCAAGAGCGTTTTGTCCTGTCTCCTCTGGTGTGGGAGGAATCCCTGGACGTTCGCAAATGCTGAGCTGGGATCCAGCACCGCTCAGCATGTGAATGACAGATTCTCTTGGCCTTCGGGAGGCAGCAGAGAAAGAGAGCAGCAGCATGTGTGGAGCTGTGAGTGGGGTTGCCTGGAGACTTGAAGAGCAGCAAGAGCTTTTGGTCGTG
Organism: Platalea leucorodia; assembly: GCF_965183815.1. Lineage (NCBI taxonomy): Eukaryota > Metazoa > Chordata > Aves > Pelecaniformes > Threskiornithidae > Platalea > Platalea leucorodia. The sequence goes on from NC_138833.1 coordinate 10,453,310, forward strand.
ACACCCTTTGGTGTGGGAGGAATCCCTGGACATTCGCAAATGCTGAGCTGGTATCCAGCACCTCTCAGCGAGCCAGGGACAGGCTCTCTTGGCCTTTGGGAGGCTGTAGAAAGAGAGGGCAGCAGCATGTATGGAGCTGTGAGTGGGGTTGCCTGGAGACTTGAAGAGCAGCAAGAGCTTTTGGTCTTGAGACTCTTTGGCGTGGGAGGAATCCCTGGACATTCGCAAATGCTGAGCTGGGATCCAGCACCGCTCAGCGAGCCAGGGACAGGCTCTCTTGGCCTTTCGGAGGCTGCAGAAAGAGAGAGAAATAGCGTTCGTAGGGCTGTAATGGGGTTGCCTGGAGACTTGAAGAGCAGCAAGAGCTTTTTGTCCTGGCTCCTCTGGTGTGCGAGGAATCCCTGGACATTCACAAATGCTGAGCTGGGATCCAGCACCGCTCAGCGAGCCAGGGAGAGATTCTCTTGGCCTTTGGGAAGCTGCAGAAAGAGAGAGCAGAAGCATGTGTGGAGCTGTGAGTGGGGTTGCCTGGAGACGTGAAGAGCAGCAAGAGCTTTTTGTCCTGGCTCCTCTGGTGTGCGAGGAATCCCTGGACATTCGCAAATGCTGAGCTGGGATCCAGCACCCCTCAGCGTGCGAATGACAGATTCTTTTGGCCTTCGTTAGGCAGCAGAGAGAGAGCAGCAGCATGTGTGGAGCTGTGAGTGGGGTTGCCTGGAGACTTGAAGAGCAGCAAGAGCTTTTGGTCGTGAGACCCTTTGGAGTGAGACGAATCCCTGGACGTTCGCAAATGCTGAGCTGGGATCCAGCACCGCTGAGCGAGCCAGGGAGAGATTCTATTGGCCTTTGGGAAGCTGCTGGAAGAGAGAGAAGCAGTATGTGTGGAGCTGTGAGTGGGGTTGCCTGGAGACGTGAAGAGCAGCAAGAGCTTTTTGTCCTGGCTCCTCTGGTGTGGGAGGAATTTGTAGACATTTGCAAATGCTGAGCTGGGATCCAGGACCCCTCAGCGTGCGAATGACAGATTCTCTTGGCCTTCGGGAGGCAGCAGAGAAAGAGAGCAGCAGCATGTGTGGAGCTGTGAGTGGGGTTGCCTGGAGACTTGAAGAGCAGCAAGAGCTTTTGGTCGTGAGACCCTTTGGTGTGGGAGGAATCCCTGGACATTCGCAAATGCTGAGCTGGTATCCAGCACCTCTCAGCGAGCCAGGGACAGGCTCTCTTGGCCTTTGGGAGGCTGTAGAAAGAGAGGGCAGCAGCATGTATGGAGCTGTGAGTGGGGTTGCCTGGAGACTTGAAGAGCAGCAAGAGCTTTTGGTCTTGAGACTCTTTGGCGTGGGAGGAATCCCTGGACATTCGCAAATGCTGAGCTGGGATCCAGCACCGCTCAGCGAGCCAGGGACAGGCTCTCTTGGCCTTTCGGAGGCTGCAGAAAGAGAGAGAAATAGCGTTCGTAGGGCTGTAATGGGGTTGCCTGGAGACTTGAAGAGCAGCAAGAGCTTTTTGTCCTGGCTCCTCTGGTGTGCGAGGAATCCCTGGACATTCACAAATGCTGAGCTGGGATCCAGCACCGCTCAGCGAGCCAGGGAGAGATTCTCTTGGCCTTTGGGAGGCTGCAGAAAGAGAGAGCAGAAGCATGTGTGGAGCTGTGAGTGGGGTTGCCTGGAGACGTGAAGAGCAGCAAGAGCTTTTTGTCCTGGCTCCTCTGGTGTGCGAGGAATCCCTGGACATTCGCAAATGCTGAGCTGGGATCCAGCACCCCTCAGCGTGCGAATGACAGATTCTTTTGGCCTTCGTTAGGCAGCAGAGAGAGAGCAGCAGCATGTGTGGAGCTGTGAGTGGGGTTGCCTGGAGACTTGAAGAGCAGCAAGAGCTTTTGGTCGTGAGACCCTTTGGAGTGAGACGAATCCCTGGACGTTCGCAAATGCTGAGCTGGGATCCAGCACCGCTGAGCGAGCCAGGGAGAGATTCTATTGGCCTTTGGGAAGCTGCTGGAAGAGAGAGCAGCAGTATGTGTGGAGCTGTGAGTGGGGTTGCCTGGAGACGTGAAGAGCAGCAAGAGCTTTTTGTCCTGGCTCCTCTGGTGTGGGAGGAATTTGTAGACATTTGCAAATGCTGAGCTGGGATCCAGGACCCCTCAGCGTGCGAATGACAGATTCTCTTGGCCTTCGGGAGGCAGCAGAGAAAGAGAGCAGCAGCATGTGTGGAGCTGTGAGTGGGGTGTCCTGGAGACTCGAAGAGCAGCAAGAGCTTTTGGTCTTGAGACTCTTTGGCGTGGGAGGAATCCCTGGACGTCCGCAAATGCTGAGCTGGGATCCAGCACCGCTCAGCGAGCCAGGGCCAGGCTCTCTTGGCCTTTGGGAGGCTGCAGAAAGAGAGAGCAGCAGCATGTGTGGAGCTGTGAGTGGGGTTGCCTGCAGACTTAAAGAGCAACAAGAGCTTTTTGTCCTGGCTCCTCTGGTGTACGAGGAATCTCTGGACGTTCACAAATGCTGAGCTTGGATCCAGCACCGCTCAGCGTGCCAGGGAGAGATTCTCTTGGCCTTCGGGAGGCTGCAGAAAGAGAGAGCAGCAGCATGTGTGGAGCTGTGAGTGGGGTTGCCTGGAGACTTGAAGAGCAGCAAGAGCGTTTTGTCCTGGCTCCTCTGGATTGGGAGGAATCCCTGGACGTTCGCAAATGCTGAGCTGGGATCCAGCACCGCTCAGCGAGCCAGGGACAGGCTCTCCTGGCCTTCGGGAGACTGCAGAAAGAGAGAGCAGCAGCATGTGTGGAGCTGGGAGTGGGGTTGCCTGGAGACTTGAAGAGCAGCAAGAGCTTTTTGTCCTGGCTCCTCTGGTGTGCGAGGAATCCCTGGACGTTTGCAAATGCTGAGCTGGGATCCAGCAATCCTCAGCATGCGAATGACAGATTGTCTTAGCCTTTGGGAGGCTGCCGAAAGAGAGAGCAGCAGCATGTGTGGAGCTGTGAGTGGGGTTGCCTGCAAACTTAAAGAGCAGCAAGAGCTTTTTGTCCTGGCTCCTCTGATGCGGGAGGAATCCCTGGACGTTCACAAATGCTGAGCTTGGATCCAGCATAACTCAGCAAGCCAGGGACAGGCTATCTTAGCCTTTGGGAGGCTGCAGGAAGAGAGAGCAGCAGTATGTGTGGAGCTGTGAGTGGGGTTGCTTGAAGACTTGAAGAGCAGCAAGAGCTTTTCGTTATGTATCCTCTGGCGTGGGAGGAATCCCTGGACGTTCGCAAATGCTGAGCTGGGATCCAGCACCGCTCAGCATGTGAATGACAGATTCTCTTCGCCTTCGGGAGGCAGCAGAGAAAGAGAGCAGCAGCATGTGTGGAGCTGGGAGTGGGGTTGCCTGGAGACTTGAAGAGCAGCAACAGCTTTTGGTCGTGAGACCCTTTGGTGTGGGAGGAATCCCTGGACATTCGCAAATGCTGAGCTGGGATCCAGCACCGCTCAGCGAGCCAGGGATAGGCTCTCTTGGCCTGTGGGAGGCTGTAGAAAGAGAGAGCAGCAGCATGTGTGGAGCTGGGAGTGGGGTTGCCTGGAGACTTGAAGAGCAGCAAGAACTTTTTGTCCTGGCTCCTCTGGTGTGGGAGGAATCCCTGGACGTTCACAAATACTGAGCTGGGATCCAGCATAACTCAGCGTGCCAGGGACAGGCTCTCTTGGCCTTTGTGAGACTGCAGAAAGAGAGAGCATCAGCATGTGTGGAGCTGTGAATGGGGTTGCCTGGAGACTTGAAGAGCAGCAAGAGCTTTTTGTCCTGGCTCCTCTGGTGTGGGAGGAATCCCTGGACGTTCGCAAATGCTGAGCTGGGATCCAGCAATCCTCAGCATGCGAATGACAGATTGTCTTGGCCTTTGGGAGGCTGCCGAAAGAGAGAGCAGCAGCATGTGTGGAGCTGTGAGTGGGGTTGCTTGAAGACTTGAAGAGCAGCAAGAGCTTTTGGTCATGTATCCTCTGGTGTGGGAGGAATCCCTGGACGTTCGCAAATGCTGAGCTGGGATCCAGCACCGCTCAGCGAGCCAGGGAGAGATTCTCTTGTCCTTTGGGAGGCTGCAGAAAGAGAGACCAGCCGCATGTGTGGAGCTGTGAGTGGGGTTGCCTGGAGACTTGAAGAGCAGCAACAGCTTTTGGTCCTGGCTCCTCTGCTGTGGGAGGAATCTCTGGACGTTCACAAATGCTGAGCTGGGATCCAGCAATCCTCAGCGTGCGAATGACAGATTGTCTTGGCCTTCGGGAGACTGCAGAAAGAGAGAGCAGCAGCATGTGTGGAGCTGTGAGTGGGGTTGGCTGGAGACGTGAAGAGCAGCAAGAGCTTTTTTTCCTGGCTCCTCTGGTGTGGGAGGAATCCCTGGACGTTCACAAATGCTGAGCTGGGATCCAGCACCGCTCAGCGAGCCAGGGAGAGATTCTCTTGTCCTTTGGGAGGCTGCAGAGAGAGCAGCAGCATGTGTGGAGCTGTGAGTGGGGTTGCCTGGAGACTTGAAGAGCAGCAAAGGTATTGGTCGTGAGACCCTTTGGTGTGGGAGGAATCCCTGGACGTTCGCAAATGCTGAGCTGGGATCCAGCACCGCTCAGCGAGCCAGGGACAGGCTCTCTTGGCCTTTGGGAGGCTGTAGAAAGAGAGGGCAGCAGTATGTGTGGAGCTGGGAGTGGGGTTGGCTGGAGACTTGAAGAGCAGCAAGAGCTTTTTGTCCTGGCTCCTCTGCTGTGGGAGGAATCCCTGGACATTCGCAAATGCTGAGCTGGGATCCAGCAATCCTCAGCGTGCGAATGACAGATTGTCTTGGCCTTCGGGAGACAGCAGAGAGAGAGAGCATCAGCATGTGTGGAGCTGTGAGTGGGGTTGCCTGCAGACTTGAAGAGCAGCAAGAGCTTTTGGTCGTGGCTCCTCTGGTGTGGGAGGAATCCCTGGACGTTCGCAAATGCTGAGCTGGGATCCAGCACCTCTCAGCGAGCCAGAGACAGATTCTCTTAGCCTTTGGGAGGCTGCAGAAAGAGAGAGCAGCAGCATGTGTGGAGCTGTGAATGCGGTTGCCTGGAGACTTGAAGAGCAGCAAGAGCTTTTGGTCTTGAGACTCTTTGGGGTGGGAGGAATCCCTGGACGTTCGCAAATGCTGAGCTGGGATCCAGCACCCCTCAGCGAGCCAGGGCCAGGCTCTCTTGGCCTTTGGGAGGCTGTAGAAAGAGAGAGCAGCAGCATGTGTGGAGCTGTGAGTGGGGTTGCCTGGAGACTTGAAGAGCAGCAAGAGCTTTTGGTCGTGAGACCCTTTGGAGTGAGAGGAATCCCTGGACGTTCGCAAATGCTGAGCTGGGATCCAGCACCGCTCAGCATGTGAATGACAGATTCTCTTGGCCTTCGGGAGGCAGCAGAGAAAGAGAGCAGCAGCATGTGTGGAGCTGTGAGTGGGGTTGCCTGGAGACTTGAAGAGCAGCAACAGCTTTTGGTCTTGAGACCCTTTGGAGTGAGAGGAATCCCTGGACGTTCGCAAATGCTGAGCTGGGATCCAGCACCCCTCAGCGAGCCAGGGAGAGATTCTCTTCGCCTTTGGGAGGCTGCAGAAAGAGAGAGCAGCAGTATGTGTGGAGCTGTGAGTGGGGTTGGCTGGAGACGTGAAGAGCAGCAAGAGCTTTTTGTCCTGTCTCCTCTGGTGTGGGAGGAATCCCTGGACGTTCACAAATGCTGAGCTGGGATCCAGCACCGCTTAGCATGTGAATGACAGATTCTCTTGGCCTTCGGGAGGCAGCAGAGAAAGAGAGCAGCAGCATGTGTGGAGCTGTGAGTGGGGTTGCCTGGAGACATGAAGAGCAGCAAGAGCTTTTGGTCGTGAGACCCTTTGGTGTGGGAGGAATCCCTGGACATTCGCAAATGCTGAGCTGGTATCCAGCACCTCTCAGCGAGCCAGGGACAGGCTCTCTTGGCCTTTGGGAGGCTGTAGAAAGACAGGGCAGCAGCATGTATGGAGCTGTGAGTGGGGTTGCCTGGAGACTTGAAGAGCAGCAAGAGCTTTTGGTCTTGAGACTCTTTGGCGTGGGAGGAATCCCTGGACATTCGCAAATGCTGAGCTGGGATCCAGCACCGCTCAGCGAGCCAGGGACAGGCTCTCTTGGCCTTTCGGAGGCTGCAGAAAGAGAGAGAAATAGCGTTCGTAGGGCTGTGAATGGGGTTGCCTGGAGACTTGAAGAGCAGCAAGAGCTTTTTGTCCTGGCTCCTCTGGTGTGCGAGGAATCCCTGGACATTCACAAATGCTGAGCTGGGATCCAGCACCGCTCAGCGAGCCAGGGAGAGATTCTCTTGGCCTTTGGAAGGCTGCAGAAAGAGAAAGCAGAAGCATGTGTGGAGCTGTGAGTGGGGTTGCCTGGAGATGTGAAGAGCAGCAAGAGCTTTTTGTCCTGGCTCCTCTGGTGTGCGAGGAATCCCTGGACATTCGCAAATGCTGAGGTGGGATCCAGCACCCCTCAGCGTGCGAATGACAGATTCTTTTGGCCTTCGTTAGGCAGCAGAGAGAGAGCAGCAGCATGTGTGGAGCTGTGAGTGGGGTTGCCTGGAGACTTGAAGAGCAGCAAGAGCTTTTGGTCGTGAGACCCTTTGGAGTGAGACGAATCCCTGGACGTTCGCAAATGCTGAGCTGGGATCCAGCACCGCTCAGCGAGCCAGGGAGAGATTCTCTTCGCCTTTGGGAGGCTGCAGGAAGAGAGAGCAGCAGCATGTGTGGAGCTGTGAGTGGGGTTGCCTGGAGACGTGAAGAGCAGCAAGAGCTTTTTGTCCTGGCTCCTCTGGTGTGGGAGGAATTTGTAGACATTTGCAAATGCTGAGCTGGGATCCAGGACCCCTCAGCGTGCGAATGACAGATTCTCTTGGCCTTCGGGAGGCAGCAGAGAAAGAGAGCAGCAGCATGTGTGGAGCTGTGAGTGGGGTGTCCTGGAGACTCGAAGAGCAGCAAGAGCTTTTGGTCTTGAGACTCTTTGGCGTGGGAGGAATCCCTGGACGTCCGCAAATGCTGAGCTGGGATCCAGCACCGCTCAGCGAGCCAGGGCCAGGCTCTCTTGGCCTTTGGGAGGCTGCAGAAAGAGAGAGCAGCAGCATGTGTGGAGCTGGGAGTGGGGTTGCCTGCAGACTTAAAGAGCAACAAGAGCTTTTTGTCCTGGCTCCTCCGGTGTACGAGGAATCTCTGGACGTTCACAAATGCTGAGCTTGGATCCAGCACCGCTCAGCGAGCCAGGGAGAGATTGTCTTGGCCTTCGGGAGGCTGCAGAAAGAGAGAGCAGCAGCATGTGTGGAGCTGTGAGTGGGGTTGCCTGGAGACTTGAAGAGCAGCAAGAGCGTTTTGTCCTGGCTCCTCTGGTGTGGGAGGAATCCCTGGACGTTCACAAATGCTGATCTGGGATCCAGCAATCCTCAGCATGCGAATGACAGATTGTCTTAGCCTTTGGGAGGCTGCCGAAAGAGAGAGCAGCAGCATGTGTGGAGCTGTGAGTGGGGTTGCCTGCAAACTTAAAGAGCAGCAAGAGCTTTTTGTCCTGGCTCCTCTGATGCGGGAGGAATCCCTGGACGTTCACAAATGCTGAGCTTGGATCCAGCAAAACTCAGCAAGCCAGGGACAGGCTCTCTTGGCCTTTGGGAGGCTGCAGGAAGAGAGAGCAGCAGTATGTGTGGAGCTGTGAGTGGGGTTGCTTGAAGACTTGAAGAGCAGCAAGAGCTTTTCGTTATGTATCCTCTGGCGTGGGAGGAATCCCTGGACGTTCGCAAATGCTGAGCTGGGATCCAGCACCGCTCAGCATGTGAATGACAGATTCTCTTCGCCTTCGGGAGGCAGCAGAGAAAGAGAGCAGCAGCATGTGTGGAGCTGGGAGTGGGGTTGCCTGGAGACTTGAAGAGCAGCAACAGCTTTTGGTCGTGAGACCCTTTGGTGTGGGAGGAATCCCTGGACGTTCGCAAATGCTGAGCTGGGATCCAGCACCGCTCAGCGAGCCAGGGACAGGCTCTCTTGGCCTGTGGGAGGCTGTAGAAAGAGAGAGCAGCAGCATGTGTGGAGCTGGGAGTGGGGTTGCCTGGAGACTTGAAGAGCAGCAAGAGCTTTTTGTCCTGGCTCCTCTGGTGTGGGAGGAATCCCTGGACGTTCACAAATACTGAGCTGGGATCCAGCATAACTCAGCGTGCCAGGGACAGGCTCTCTTGGCCTTTGTGAGACTGCAGAAAGAGAGAGCATCAGCATGTGTGGAGCTGTGAATGGGGTTGCCTGGAGACTTGAAGAGCAGCAAGAGCTTTTTGTCCTGGCTCCTCTGGTGTGGGAGGAATCCCTGGACGTTCGCAAATGCTGAGCTGGGATCCAGCAATCCTCAGCATGCGAATGACAGATTGTCTTGGCCTTTGGGAGGCTGCCGAAAGAGAGAGCAGCAGCATGTGTGGAGCTGTGAGTGGGGTTGCTTGAAGACTTGAAGAGCAGCAAGAGCTTTTGGTCATGTATCCTCTGGTGTGGGAGGAATCCCTGGACGTTCGCAAATGCTGAGCTGGGATCCAGCACCACTCAGCGAGCCAGGGAGAGATTCTCTTGTCCTTTGGGAGGCTGCAGAAAGAGAGAGCAGCAGCATGTGTGGAGCTGTGAGTGGGGTTGCCTGGAGACGTGAAGAGCAGCAAGAGCTTTTTATCCTGGCTCCTCTGGTGTGCGAGGAATCCCTGGACGTTCACAGATGCTGAGCTTGGATCCAGCATAACTCAGCAAGCCAGGGACAGGCTCTCTTGTCCTTTGGGAGGCTGCAGAAAGAGAGACCAGCCGCATGTGTGGAGCTGTGAGTGGGGTTGCCTGGAGACTTGAAGAGCAGCAACAGCTTTTGGTCCTGGCTCCTCTGCTGTGGGAGGAATCTCTGGACGTTCACAAATGCTGAGCTGGGATCCAGCAATCCTCAGCGTGCGAATGACAGATTGTCTTGGCCTTCGGGAGACTGCAGAAAGAGAGAGCAGCAGCATGTGTAGAGATGTGAATGGGTTTGCCTGGAGACTTGAAGAGCAGCAAGAGCTTTTTTTCCTGGCTCCTCTGGTGTGGGAGGAATCCCTGGACGTTCGCAAATGCTGAGCTGGGATCCAGCACCGCTCAGCGAGCCAGGGAGAGATTCTCTTGTCCTTTGGGAGGCTGCAGAGAGAGCAGCAGCATGTGTGGAGCTGTGAGTGGGGTTGCCTGGAGACTTGAAGAGCAGCAAGAGCTTTTTGTCCTGGCTCCTCTGGTGTGGGAGGAATCCCTGGACATTCGCAAATGCTGAGCTGGGATCCAGCACCGCTCAGCGTGTGAATGACAGATTCTCTTGGCCTTCGGGAGGCAGCAGAAAGAGAGAGCAGCAGCATGTGTGGAGCTGTGAGTGGGGTTGCCTGGAGACTTGAAGAGCAGCAAGACCTTTTGGTCTTGAGACTCTTTGGCGTGGGAGGAATCCCTGGACGTTCGCAAATGCTGAGCTGGGATCCAGCACCTCTCAGCGAGCCAGGGACAGGCTCTCTTGGCCTTTGGGAGGCTGCAGAAAGAGAGAGATATAGCGTTCGTAGGGCTGTGAATGGGGTTGCCTGGAGACTTGAAGAGCAGCAAGAGCTTTTTGTCCTGGCTCCTCTGGTGTGTGAGGAATCCCTGGACATTCACAAATGCTGAGCTGGGATCCAGCACTGCTCAGCGAGCCAGGGAGAGATTCTCTTGGCCTTTGGGAGGCTGCAGAAAGAGAGAGCAGCAGCATGTGTGGAGCTGTGAGTGGGGCTGCCTGGAGAATTGAAGAGCAGCAAGAGCTTTTTGTCCTGGCTCCTCTGGTGTGCGAGGAATCCCTGGACATTCGCAAATGCTGAGCTGGGATCCAGCACCCCTCAGCGTGCGAATGACAGATTCTTTTGGCCTTCGTTACGCAGCAGAGAGAGAGCAGCAGAATGTGTGGAGCTGTGAGTGGGGTTGCCTGCAGACTTGAAGAGCAGCAACAGCTTTTGGTCTTGAGACCCTTTGGAGTGAGAGGAATCCCTGGACGTTCGCAAATGCTGAGGTGGGATCCAGCACCGCTCAGCGAGCCAGGGACCGGCTCTCTTGGCCTTTGGGAGACTGCCGAAAGAGAGAGCAGCAGCATGTGTGGAGCTGGGAGTGGGGTTGCCTGGAGACTTGAAGAGCAGCAAGAGCTTTTTGTCCTTTCTCCTCTGCTGTGGGAGGAATCCCTGGACGTTCACAAATGCTGAGCTTGGATCCAGCACCACTTAGCGAGCCAGGGAGAGATTCTCTTGTCCTTTGGGAGGCTGCAGAAAGAGAGAGCAGCAGCATGTGTAGAGATGTGAATGGGTTTGCCTGGACACTTGAAGAGCAGCAAGAGCTTTTTTTCCTGGCTCCTCTGGTGTGGGAGGAATCCCTGGACGTTCACAAATGCTGAGCTGGTATCCAGCACCGCTCAGCGAGCCAGGGAGAGATTCTCTTGTCCTTTGGGAGGCTGCAGAAAGAGAGAGCAGCAGCATCTGTGGAGCTGTGAGTGGGGTTGCCTGGAGACTTGAAGAGCAGCAAGAGGTATTGGTCGTGAGACCCTTTGGTGTGTGAGGAATCCCTGGACGTCCGCAAATGCTGAGCTGGGATCCAGCACCGCTCAGCGAGCCAGGGACAGGCTCTCTTGGCCTTTGGGAGGCTGTAGAAAGAGAGGGCAGCAGTATGTGTGGAGCTGGGAGTGGGGTTGCCTGGAGACTTGAAGAGCAGCAAGAGCTTTTTGTCCTGGCTCCTCTGGTGTGGGAGGAATCCCTGGACATTCGCAAATGCTGAGCTGGGATCCAGCAATCCTCAGCGTGCGAATGACAGATTGTCTTGGCCTTCGGGAGACAGCAGAGAGAGAGAGCAGCAGCATGTGTGGAGCTGTGAGTGGGGTTGCCTGGAGACGTGAAGAACAGCAAGAGCTTTTTGTCCTGGCTCCTCTGGTGTGGGAGGAATCCCTGGACGTTTGCAAATGCTGAGCTGGGATCCAGCACCGCTCAGCGAGCCAGGGACAGGCTCTCTTGGCCTTCGGAAGACTGCCGAAAGAGAGAGCAGCAGCATGTGTGGAGCTGTGAGTGGGGTTGCCTGGAGACTTGAAGAGCAGCAAGAGCTTTTTGTCCTCGCTCCGCTGGTGTGCGAGGAATCCCTGGACGTTCACAAATGCTGAGCTTGGATCCAGCATAACTCAGCAAGCCAGAGACAGGCTCTCTTTGTCTTTGGGAGACTGCAGAAACAGAAAGAGAGCAGCAGCATGTGTGGAGCTGTGAGTGGGGTTGCCTGGAGACTTGAAGAGCAGCAAGAGCTTTTTGTCCTGGCTCCTCTGGTGTGGGAGGAATCCCTGGACGTTCACAAATGCTGAGCTGGGATCCAGCATAACTCAGCAAGCCAGGGACAGGCTCTCTTGGCCTTTGGGAGGCTGCAGAAAGAGAGAGCAGCAGCATGTGTGGAGCTGTGAATGGGGTTGCCTGGAGACTTGAAGAGCAGCAAGAGCTTTTTGTCCTGGCTCCTCTGGTGTGGGAGGAATCCCTGGACGTTCGCAAATGCTGAGCTGGGATCCAGCACCGCTCAGCGTGCGAATGACAGATTCTCTTGGCCTTTGGGAGACTGCAGAAAGAGAGAGCAGCAGCATGTGTGGAGCTGTGAGTGGGGTTGCCTGGAGAGTTGAAGAGCAGCAAGAGCTTTTTGTCCTGGCTCCTCTGGTGTGGGAGGAATCCCTGGACATTCGCAAATGCTGAGCTGGGATCCAGCACCCCTCAGCGAGCCAGGGACAGGCTCTCTTGGCCTTCGGGAGACTGCAGAAAGAGAGAGCAGCAGCATGTGTGGAGCTGTGAGTGGGGTTGCCTGGAGAATTGAAGAGCAGCAAGAGCTTTTTGTCCTGGCTCCTCTGGTGTGGGAGGAATCCCTGAACATTCGCAAATGCTGAGCTGGGATCCAGCAATCCTCAGCGTGCGAATGACAGATTCTCTTGGCCTTCGGGAGGCAGCAGAGAAAGAGAGCAGCAGCATGTGTGTAGCTGTGAGTGGGGTTGCCAGGAGACTTGAAGAGCAGCAAGAGCTTTTGGTCGTGAGACCCTTTGGTGTGGGAGGAATCCCTGGACGTTCGCAAATGCTGAGCTTGGATCCAGCACCGCTCAGTGAGCCAGGGATAGACTCTCTTGGCCTTCGGGAGACTGCCGAAAGAGAGAGCAGCAGCATGTGTGGAGCTGTGAGTGGGGTTGCCTGGAGACGTGAAGAACAGCAAGAGCTTTTGGTCGTGGCTCCTCTGGTGTGGGAGGAATCCCTGGACGTTCGCAAATGCTGAGCTGGGATCCAGCACCTCTCAGTGAGCCAAGGAGAGATTCTCTTGGCCTTCGGGAGGCTGTAGAAAGAGAGAGCAGCAGCATGTGTGGAGCTGTGAGTGGGGTTGCCTGGAGACTTGAAGAGCAGCAAGAGCTTTTTGTCCTGGCTCCTCTGGTGTGGGAGGAATCCCTGGACGTTTGCAAATGCTGAGCTGGGATCCAGCACCGCTCAGTGTGAATGACAGATTCTCTTGGCCTTCGGGAGGCAGCAGAGAGAGAGCAGCAGCATGTGTGGAGCTGTGAGTGGGGTTGCCTAAAGCTTGAAGACCAGCAAGAGCTTTTGGTCGTGAGACCCTTTGGTGTGGGAGGAATCCCTGGACGTTCGCAAATGCTGAGCTGGGATCCAGCACCTCTCAGCGAGCCTTGGACAGGCTCTCTTGGCCTTTGGGAGGCTGTAGAAAGAGAGAGCAGCAGCATGTGTGGAGCTGTGAGTGGGGTTGCCTGGAGACGTGAAGAGCAGCAAGAGCTTTTTGTCCTGGCTCCTCTGGTGTGGGAGGAATCCCTGGACGTTCACAAATGCTGAGCTGGGATCCAGCACCGCTCAGCGAGCCAGGGAGAGTTTCTCTTCGCCTTTGGGAGGCTGCAGGAAGAGAGAGCAGCAGCATGTGTGGAGCTGTGAGTGGGGCTGCCTGGAGAATTGAAGAGCAGCAAGAGCTTTTTGTCCTGGCTCCTCTGGTGTGCGAGGAATCCCTGGACGTTCGCAAATGCTGAGCTGGGATCCAGCACCCCTCAGCGTGCGAATGACAGATTCTCTTGGCCTTCGGGAGGCAGCAGAGAAAGAGAGCAGCAGCATGTGTGTAGCTGTGAGTGGGGTTGCCTGGAGACTTGAAGAGCAGCAAGAACTTTTGGTCGTGAGACCCTTTGGGGTGGGAGGAATCCCTGGACATTCGCAAATGCTGAGCTGGGATCCAGCACCGCTCAGCGAGCATGGGCCAGGCTCTCTTGGCCTTTGGGAGGCTGCCGAATGAGAGAGCATCAGCATGTGTGGAGCTGTGAGTGGGGCTGCCTGGAGACTTGAAGAGCAGCAAGAGCTTTTGGTCGTGAGACCCTTTGGTGTGGGAGGAAACCCTGGACGTCCGCAAATGCTGAGCTGGGATCCAGCACCGCTCAGCGAGCCAGGGCCAAGCTCTCTTGGCCTTCGGGAGGCAGCAGAAAGAGAGAGCAGCAGCACGTGTGGAGCTGGGAGTGGGGTTGCCTGGAGACTTGAAGAGCAGCAAGAACTTTTTGTCCTGGCTCCTCTGCTGTGGGAGGAATCCCTGGACATTCGCAAATGCTGAGCTGGGATCCAGCACCGCTCAGCGAGCCAGGGACAGGCTCTCTTGGCCTTTGGGAGGCTGCAGAAAGAGAGAGCAGCAGCATGTGTGGAGCTGTGAATGCGGTTGCCTGGAGACTTGAAGAGCAGCAAGAGCTTTTTGTCCTGGCTCCTCTGGTGTGGGAGGAATCCCTGGACGTTCGCAAATGCTGAGCTGGGATCCAGCACCGCTCAGCGTGTGAATGACAGATTCTCTTGGACTTCGGGAGGCAGCAGAGAGAGAGCAGCAGCATGTGTGGAGCTGTGAGTGGGGTTGCCTAAAGCTTGAAGAGCAGCAAGAGCTTTTGGTCGTGAGACCCTTTGGGGTGGGAGGAATCCCTGGACGTTCGCAAATGCTGAGCTGGGATCCAGCACCTCTCAGCGAGCCAGGGACAGGCTCTCTTGGCCTTTGGGAGGCTGCAGAAAGAGAGAGCATCAGCATGTGTGGAGCTGTGAGTGGGGTTGACTGGAGACGTGAAGAACAGCAAGAGCTTTTGATCCTGTATCCTCTGGTGTGGGAGGAATCCCTGGACATTCGCAAATGCTGAGCTGGGATCCAGCACTGCTCAGCGAGCCAGGGACAGGCTCTCTTGGCCTTCGTGAGACTGCAGAAAGAGAGAGCAGCAGCATGTGTAGAGATGTGAATGGGGTTGCCTTGAGACTTGAAGAACAGGAAGAGCTTTTTGTCCTGGCTCCTCTGGTGTAGGAGGAATCCCTGAACATTCGCAAATGCTGAGCTGGGATCCAGCAATCCTTAGCGTGCGAATTACAGATTGTCTTGGCCTTCGGGAGGCAGCAGAGAGAGAGAGCAGCAGCATGTGTGTAGTCGTGAGTGGGGTTGCCTGGAGACTTGAAGAGCAGCAAGAGCTTTTTGTCCTGGCTCCTCTGGTGTGGGAGGAATCCCTGGACGTTCACAAATGCTGAGCTGGGATCCAGCACCACTCAGCGTATGAATTACAGATTCTCTTGGCCTTCGGGAGGCAGAAGAGAGAGAGAGCAGCAGCATGTGTGGACCTGTGAGTGGGGTTGCCTAAAGCTTGAAGAGCAGCAAGAGCTTTTGGTCGTGAGACCCTTTGGTGTGGGAGGAATCCCTGGACGTTCGCAAATGCTGAGCTGGGATCCAGCACCGCTCAGCGAGCCAGGGACAGGCTCTCTTGGCCTTTGGGAGGCTGCAGGAAGAGAGAGCAGCAGCATGTGTGGAGCTGTGAGTGGGGCTGCCTGGAGAATTGAAGAGCAGCAAGAGCTTTTTGTCCTGGCTCCTCTGGTGTGGGAGGAATCCCTGGACATTCGCAAATGCTGAGCTGGGATCCAGCACCGCTCAGCGTGCGAATGACAGATTCTCTTGGCCTTCGGGAGGCAGCAGAGAAAGAGAGCAGCAGTATGTGTGGAGCTGTGAGTGGGGTTGCCTGGAGACTTGAAGAGCAGCAAGAACTTTTGGTCGTGAGACCCTTTGGGGTGGGAGGAATCCCTGGACATTCGCAAATGCTGAGCTGGGATCCAGCAATCCTCAGCGTGCGAATGACAGATTGTCTTCGCCTTCGGGAGGCAGCAGAGAGAGAGAGCAGCAGCATGTGTGGAGCTGTGAGTGGGGTTGCCTGGAGACGTGAAGAGCAGCAAGAGCTTTTGGTCCTGGCTCCTCTGGTGTGGGAGGAATCCCTGGACATTCGCAAATGCTGAGCTGGGATCCAGCACTGCTCAGCGAGCCAGGGACAGGCTCTCTTGGCCTTCGGGAGACTGCAGAAAGAGACAGCAGCAGCATGTGTAGAGATGTGAATGGGGTTTCCTTGAGACTTGAAGAACAGCAAGAGCTTTTTGTCCTGGCTCCTCTGGTGTAGGAGGAATCCCTGAACATTCGCAAATGCTGAGCTGGGATCCAGCAATCCTTAGCGTGCGAATTACGGATTGTCTTGGCCTTCGGGAGGCAGCAGAGAGAGAGAGCATCAGCATGTGTGGAGCCGTGAGTGGGGTTGCCTGGAGGCGTGAAGAGGAGCAAGAGCTTTCGGTCCTGTATCCTCTGGTGTGGGAGGAATCCCTGGACGTTCGCAAATGCTGAGCTGGGATCCAGCACCGCTCAGCGAGCCAGGGACAGGCTCTCTTGGCCTTTGGGAGGCTGTAGAAAGAGAGAGCAGCAGCATGTATGGAGCTGTGAGTGGAGTTGCCTGGAGACTTGAAGAGTAGCAAGAATTTTTGGTCATGTATCCTCTGGTGTGGGAGGAATCCCTGGACGTTCGCAAATGCTTAGCTGGGATCCAGCACCGCTCAGCGTGCGAATGACAGATTCTCTTGGCCTTCGGGAGGCAGCAGAGAAAGAGAGCAGCAGCATGTGTGTAGCTGTGAGTGGGGTTTCCTGGAGACTTGAAGAGCAGCAAGAGCTTTTGGTCGTAAGACCCTTTGGTGTGGGAGGAATCCCTGGACATTCGCAAATGCTGAGCTGGGATCCAGCACCGCTCAGCGAGCATGGGCCAGGCTCTCTTGGCCTTTGGGAGACTGCAGAAAGAGAGAGCATCAGCATGTGTGGAGCTGTGAGTGGGGTTGCCTGGACACGTGAAGAGCAGCAAGAGCTTTTTGTCCTGGCTCCTCTGGTGTGCGAGGAATCCCTGGACGTTCGCAAATGGTGAGCTGGGATCCAGCACCGCTCAGCGAGCCAGGGAGAGTTTCTCTTCGCCTTTGGGAGGCTGCAGGAAGAGAGAGCAGCAGCATGTGTGGAGCTGTGAGTGGGGTTGCCTGGAGAATTGAAGAGCAGCAAGAGCTTTTTGTCCTGGCTCCTCTGGCGTGGGAGGAATCCCTGAACATTCGCAAATGCTGAGCTGGGATCCAGCACCGCTCAGTGAGCCAGGGATAGACTCTCTTGGCCTTCGGGAGACTGCAGAGAGAGCAGCAGCATGTGTGGAGCTGTGAGTGGGGTTGCCTGGAGACTTGAAGAGCAGCAAAAGCTTTTGGTTGTAAGACCCTTTGGTGTGGGAGGAATCCCTGGACATTCGCAAATGCTGAGCTGGGATCCAGCACCGCTCAGTGAGCCAGGGATAGACTCTCTTGGCCTTCGGGAGACTGCAGAGAGAGCAGCAGCATGTGTGGAGCTGTGAGTGGGGTTGCCTGGAGACTTGAAGAGCAGCAAGAGCTTTTGGTCGTGAGACCCTTTGGTGTGGGAGGAATCCCTGGACGTTCGCAAATGCTGAGCTGGGATCCAGCACCCCTCAGCGAGCCAGGGACAGGCTCTCTTGGCCTTTGGGAGACTGCAGGAAGAGAGAGCAGCAGCATGTGTGGAGCTGAGAGTGGGGTTGCCTGGAGACTTGAAGAGCAGCAAGAGCTTTTTGTCCTGGCTCATCTAGTGTGGGATGAATCCCTGGACATTCGCAAATGCTGAGCTGGGATCCAGCACCGCTCAGCGTGTGAATGACAGATTCTCTTGGCCTTCGGGAGGCAGCAGAGAGAGAGAGCAGCAGCATGTGTGGAGCTGTGAGTGGGGTTGCCTGGAGACTTGAAGAGCAGCAAGAGCTTTTGGTCTTGAGACTCTTTGGCGTGGGAGGAATCCCTGGACGTTCGCAAATGCTGAGCTGGGATCCGGCACCGCTCAGCGAGCCAGGGACTGACTCTCTTGGCCTTCGGGAGACTGCAGAGAGAGAGCAGCAGCATGTGTGGAGCTGTGAGTGGGGTTGCCTAAAGCTTGAAGACCAGCAAGAGCTTTTGGTCGTGAGACCCTTTGGTGTGGGAGGAATCCCTGGACGTTCGCAAATGCTGAGCTGGGATCCAGCACCTCTCAGCGAGCCAGGGACAGGATCTCTTGGCCTTTGGGAGGCTGTAGAAAGAGAGAGCAGCAGCATGTGTGGAGCTGTGAGTGGGGTTGCCTGGAGACGTGAAGAGCAGCAACAGCTTTTTGTCCTGGCTCCTCTGGTGTGGGAGGAATCCCTGGACGTTCACAAATGCTGAGCTGGGATCCAGCACCTCTCAGCGAGCCAGGGACAGGCTCTCTTGGCCTTCGGGAGACTGCAGAAAGAGAGAGCAGCAGCGTTTCTGGGGCTGTGAATGGGGTTGCCTGGCTACTTGAAGAGCAGCAAGAGCTTTTTGTCCTGGCTCCTCTGGTGTGCGAGGAATCCCTGGACATTCGCAAATGCTGACCTGGGATCCAGCAATCCTCAGCGTGCGAATGACAGATTCTCTTGGCCTTCGGGAGGCAGCAGAGAAAGAGAGCAGCAGCATGTGTGTAGCTGTGAGTGTGGTTGCCTGGAGACTTGAAGAGCAGCAAGAACTTTTGGTCGTGAGACCCTTTGGGGTGGGAGGAATCCCTGGACATTCGCAAATGCTGAGCTGGGATCCAGCACCGCTCAGCGAGCCAGGGACAGGCTCTCTTGGCCTTTGGGAGGCTGCCGAAAGAGAGAGCAGCAGCATGTGTGGAGCTGTGAGTGGGGCTGCCTGGAGACTTGAAGAGCAGCAAGAGCTTTTGGTCGTGAGACACTTTGGTGTGGGAGGAATCCCTGGACGTCCGCAAATGCTGAGCTGGGATCCAGCACCTCTCAGCGTGCCAGGGAGAGATTCTCTTGGCCTTTGGGAGGCAGCAGAAAGAGAGAGCAGCAGCATGTGTGGAGCTGGGAGTGGGGTTGCCTGGAGACTTGAAGAGCAGCAAGAACTTTTTGTCCTGGCTCCTCTGGTGTGGGAGGAATCCCTGGACATTCGCAAATGCTGAGCTGGGATCCAGCACCGCTCAGTGAGCCAGGGACAGGCTCTCTTGGCCTTTGGGAGGCTGCAGAAAGAGAGAGCAGCAGCATGTGTGGAGCTGTGAATGCGGTTGCCTGGAGACTTGAAGAGCAGCAAGAGCTTTTTGTCCTGGCTCCTCTGCTGTGGGAGGAATCCCTGGACGTTCGCAAATGCTGAGCTGGGATTCAGCACCGCTCAGCGAGCCAGGGACAGGCTCTCTTGGCCTTTGGGAGGCTGTAGAAAGAGAGAGCAGCAGCATGTATGGAGCTGTGAGTGGGGTTGCCTGGAGACTTGAAGAGCAGCAAGAACTTTTGGTCTTGAGACCCTTTGGAGTGAGAGGAATCCCTGGACGTTCGCAAATGCTGACCTGGGATCCAGCACCGCTCAGCGTGCCAGGGAGAGATTCTCTTGGCCTTTGGGAGACTGCAGAAAGAGAGAGCAGCATCATGTGTGGAGCTGTGAATGGGGTTGCCTGGAGACTTGAAGAGCAGCAAGACCTTTGGTCGTGAGACCCTTTGGTGTGGGAGGAATCCCTGGACGTTCGCAAATGCTGAGCTGGGATCCAGCACTGCTCAGCGAGCCAGGGAGAGATTCTCTTGGCCTTCAGGAGACTGCAGAAAGAGAGAGCAGAAGCATGTGTGGAGCTGTGAGTGGGGTTTCCTGGAGACTTGAAGAGCAGCAAGAGCTTTTTGTCCTGGCTCCTCTGGTGTAGGAGGAATCCATGGACGTTCGCAAATGCTGAGCTGGGATCCAGCACCGCTCAGCGAGCCAGGGACAGGCTCTCTTGGCCTTTGGGAGGCTGTAGAAAGAGAGAGCAGCAGCATGTCTGGAGCTGGGAGTGGGGTTGCCTGGAGACTTGAAGAGCAGCAAGAGCTTTTGGTCTTGAGACCCTTTGGAGTGAGAGGAATCCCTGGACGTCCGCAAATGCTGAGCTGGGATCCAGCAATCCTCAGCGTGCCAGGGAGAGATTCTCTTGGCCTTCGGGAGGCTGCAGAAAGAGAGAGCATCAGCATGTGTGGAGCTGTGAGTGGGGTTGCCTGGAGACTTGAAGAGCAGCAAGAGCTTTTTGTCCTGACTCCTCTGGTGTGGGAGGAATCCCTGGACGTTCGCAAATGCAGAGCTGGGATCCAGCACCGCTCAGCGAGCCAGGTACAGGCTCTCTTGGCCTTTGGGAGGCTGTAGAAAGAGAGAGCAGCAGCATGTATGGAGCTGTGAGTGGGGTTGCCTGGAGACTTGAAGAGCAGCAAGAGCTTTTGGTCTTGAGAAGCTTTGGCGTGGCAGGAATCCCTGGATGTTCGCAAATGCTGAGCTGGCATCCAGCACCTCTCAGCATGCCAGGGAGAGATTCTCTTGGCCTTCGGGAGGCTGCAGAAAGAGAGAGCAGCAGCATGTGTGGAGCTGTGAGTGGGGTTGCCTGGAGACTTGAAGAGCAGCAAGAGCTTTTGGTCGTGAGACCCTTTCGGGTGGGAGGAATCCCTGGACGTTCGCAAATGCTGAGCTGGGATCCAGCACTGCTCAGCGAGCCAGGGAGAGATTCTCTTGGCCTTTGGGAGGCTGCAGAAAGAGAGTGCAGATGCATGTGTGGAGCTGTGAGTGGGGTTGCCTGGAGACTTGAAGAGCAGCAAGAGCTTTTTGTCCTGGCTCCTCTGGTGTGGGACGAACCCCTGGACGTTCGCAAATGCTGAGCTGGGATCCAGCACCGCTCAGCATGTGAATGACAGATTCTCTTGGCCTTCGGGAGGCAGCAGAGAAAGAGAGCAGCAGCATGTGTGGAGCTGTGAGTGGGGTTGCCTGGAGACTTGAAGAGCAGCAACAGCTTTTGGTCGTGAGACCCTTTGGTGTGGGAGGAATCCCTGGACGTTCGCAAATGCTGAGCTGGGATCCAGCACCGCTCAGCGAGCCAGGGAGAGATTCTCTTGGCCTTTGGGAGACTGCAGAAAGAGAGAGCAGCAGCATGTGTGGAGCTGGGAGTGGGGTTGCCTGGAGACTTGAAGAGCAGCAAGAGCTTTTTGTCCTTTCTCCTCTGCTGTGGGAGGAATCCCTGGACGTTCACAAATGCTGAGCTGGGATCCAGCAATCCTCAGCATGCGAATGACAGATTGTCTTGGCCTTTGGGAGGCTGCCGAAAGAGAGAGCAGCAGCATGTGTGGAGCTGTGAGTGGGGTTGCCTGGAGACGTGAAGAGCAGCAAGAGCTTTTTGTCCTGGCTCCTCTTGTGTGGGAGGAATCCCTGGACGTTCACAAATGCTGAGCTTGGATCCAGCATAACTCAGCAAGCCAGGGACAGGCTCTCTTGGCCTTTGGGAGACTGTAGAAAGAGAGAGCAGCAGTATGTGTGGAGCTGTGAGTGGGGTTGCCTGGAGACTTGAAGAGCAGCAACAGCTTTTGGTCATGTATCCTCTGGTGTGGGAGGAATCCCTGGACGTTCGCAAATGCTGAGCTGGGATCCAGCACCTCTCAGCGAGCCAGGGAGAGATTCTCTTGTCCTTTGGGAGGCTGCAGAAAGAGAGAGCAGCAGCATGTGTGGAGCTGTGAGTGGGGTTGGCTGGAGACGTGAAGAGCAGCAAGAGCTTTTGGTCCTGGCTCCTCTGGTGTGGGAGGAATCCCTGGACTTTCACAAATGCTGAGCTTGGATCCAGCACCTCTCAGCAAGCCAGGGACAGGCTCTCTTGGTCTTTGGGAGGCTGCAGAGAGACCAGCCGCATGTGTGGAGCTGTGAGTGGGGTTGCCTGGAGACTTGAAGAGCAGCAACAGCTTTTGGTCCTGGCTCCTCTGGTGTGGGAGGAATCCCTGGACGTTCGCAAATGCTGAGCTGGGATCCAGCAATCCTCAGCGTGCGAATGACAGATTGTCTTGGCCTTCGGGAGACTGCAGAAAGAGAGTGCAGAAGCATGTGTAGAGATGTGAATGGGTTTGCCTGGACACTTGAAGAGCAGCAAGAGCTTTTTTTCCTGGCTCCTCTGGTGTGGGAGGAATCCCTGGACGTTCGCAAATGCTGAGCTGGGATCCAGCAATCCTCAGCGTGCGAATGACAGATTGTCTTGGCCTTCGGGAGACAGCAGAGAGAGAGAGCATCAGCATGTGTGGAGCTGCGAGTGGGATTGCCTGGAGACGTGAAGAGCAGCAAGAGCTTTTTGTCGTGTCTCCTCTGGTGTGCGAGGAATCCCTGGACGTTCGCAAATGCTGAGCTGGGATCCAGCACCGCTCAGCGAGCCAGGGACAGGCTCTCTTGGCCTTCGGGAGACTGCAGAAAGAGAGAGCAGCAGCATGTGTGGAGCTGTGAATGGGGATGCCTGGAGACTTGAAGAGCAGCAAGAGCTTTTGGTCTTGAGACCCTTTGGAGTGAGAGGAATCCCTGGACGTTCGCAAATGCTGAGCTGGGATCCAGCACCGCTCAGCGAGCCAGGGACAGACTCTCTTGGCCTTCAGGAGACTGCAGAAAGAGAGAGCAGCAGCATGTGTGGAGCTGTGAGTGGGGTTGCCTGGAGACTTGAAGAGCAGCAACAGCTTTTGGTCGTGAGACCCTTTGGGGTGGGAGGAATCCCTGGACGTTCGCAAATGCTGAGCTGGGATCCAGCACCGCTCAGCGAGCCAGGGACAGGCTCTCTTGGCCTTCGGGAGACTGCCGAAAGAGAGAGCAGCAGCATGTGTAGAGATGTGAGTGGGGTTGCCTGGAGACTTGAAGAGCAGCAAGAGCTTTTGTTCCTGGCTCCTCTGGTGTAGGAGGAATCCCTGGACCTTCGCAAATGCTGAGCTGGGATCCAGCAATCCTCAGCGTGCGAATGACAGATTGTCTTGGCCTTTCGGAGGCTGCCGAAAGAGAGAGCAGCAGCATGTGTGGAGCTGTGAGTGGGGTTGCCTGGAGACTTGAAGAGCAGCAAGAGCTTTTTGTCCTGGCTCCTCTGGTGTGGGAGGAATCCCTGGACGTTCACAAATGCTGAGCTTGGATCCAGCATAACTCAGCAAGCCAGGGACAGGCTCTCTTGGCCTTTGGGAGGCTGCAGAAAGAGAGAGCATCAGCATGTGTGGAGCTGTGAGTGGGGTTGCCTGGAGACTTGAAGAGCAGCAAGAGCTTTTTGTCCTGGCTCCTCTAGTGTGCGAGGAATCCCTGGACATTCGCAAATGCTGAGCTGGTATCCAGCACCTCTCAGCGAGCCAGGGACAGGCTCTCTTGGCCTTTGGGAGGCTGTAGAAAGAGAGAGCAGCAGCATGTGTGTAGCTGTGAGTGGGGTTGCCTGGAGACTTGAAGAGCAGCAAGAGCTTTTGGTCGTGAGACCCTTTGGAGTGAGAGGAATCCCTGGACGTCCGCAAATGCTGAGCTGGGATCCAGCACCTCTCAGCGAGCCAGGGAGAGATTCTCTTGGCCTTCGGGAGGCTGCAGGAAGAGAGAGCAGCAGCATGTGTGGAGCTGTGAGTGGGGCTGCCTGGAGAATTGAAGAGCAGCAAGAGCTTTTTGTCCTGGCTCCTCTGGTGTGGGAGGAATCCCTGGACGTTCGCAAATGCTGAGCTGGGATCCAGCAATCCTCAGCGTGCGAATGACAGATTGTCTTGGCCTTCGGGAGGCAGCAGAGAGAGAGAGCATCAGCATGTGTGGAGCTGTGAGTGGGGTTGCCTGGAGACGTGAAGAACAGCAAGAGCTTTTGGTCCTGTATCCTCTGGTGTGGGAGGAATCCCTGGACGTTTGCAAATGCTGAGCTGGGATCCAGCACCGCTCAGCGAGCCAGGTACAGGCTCTCTTGGCCTTTGGGAGGCTGTAGAAAGAGAGAGCAGCAGCATGTGTGGAGCTGTGAGTGGGGTTGCCTGGAGACTTGAAGAGTAGCAAGAATTTTTGGTCATGTATCCTCTGGTGTGGGAGGAATCCCTGGACGTTCGCAAATGCTGAGCTGGGATCCAGCACCGCTCAGCGTGCGAATGACAGATTCTCTTGGCCTTTGGGAGACTGCAGAAAGAGAGAGCAGCAGCATGTGTGGAGCTGTGAGTGGGGTTGCCTGGACACGTGAAGAGCAGCAAGAGCTTTTTGTCCTGGCTCCTCTGGTGTGCGAGGAATCCCTGGACGTTCGCAAATGGTGAGCTGGGATCCAGCACCGCTCAGCGAGCCAGGGAGAGTTTCTCTTCGCCTTTGGGAGGCTGCAGGAAGAGACAGCAGCCGCATGTGTGGAGCTGTGAGTGGGGTTGCCTGGAGAATTGAAGAGCAGCAAGAGCTTTTTGTCCTGGCTCCTCTGGCGTGGGAGGAATCCCTGAACATTCGCAAATGCTGAGCTGGTATCCAGCACCGCTCAGCGTGCGAATGACAGATTCTCTTGGCCTTCGGGAGGCAGCAGAGAAAGAGAGCAGCAGCATGTGTGTAGCTGTGAGTGGGGTTTCCTGGAGACTTGAAGAGCAGCAAGAGCTTTTGGTCGTGAGACCCTTTGGTGTGGGAGGAATCCCTGGACGTTCGCAAATGCTGAGCTGGGATCCAGCACCGCTCAGCGAGCCAGGGCCAAGCTCTCTTGGCCTTTGGGAGGCAGCAGAAAGAGAGAGCAGCAGCATGTCTTGAGCTGGGAGTGGGGTTGCCTGGAGACTTGAAGAGCAGCAAGAACTTTTTGTCCTGGCTCCTCTGGTGTGGGACGAATCTCTGGACGTTCACAAATGCTGAGCTGGGATCCAGGAATCCTCAGCGTGCGAATGACAGATTTTCTTGGCCTTTGGGAGACTGCAGAAAGAGAGAAGCAGCATGTGTGGAGCTGTGAGTGGGGTTGCCTGGACACGTGAAGAGCAGCAAGAGCTTTTTATCCTGGCTCCTCTGGTGTGGGATGAATCCCTGGACGTTCGCAAATGCTGAGCTGGGATCCAGCACCGCTCAGCGAGCCAGGGATAGACTCTCTTGGCCTTCGGGAGACTGCAGAGAGAGCAGCAGCATGTGTGGAGCTGTGAGTGGGGTTGCCTGGAGACTTGAAGAGCAGCAAGATCTTTTGGTCGTGAGACCCTTTGGTGTGGGAGGAATCCCTGGACGTTCGCAAATGCTGAGCTGGGATCCAGCACCGCTCAGCGAGCCAGGGACAGGCTCTCTTTGCCTTTGGGAGACTGCAGGAAGAGAGAGCAGCAGTATGTGTGGAGCTGTGAGTGGGGTTGCCTGGAGACTTGAAGAGCAGCAAGAGCTTTTTGTCCTGGCTCATCTAGTGTGGGATGATTCCCTGGACGTTCGCAAATGGTGAGCTGGGATCCAGCACCGCTCAGCGTGCGACTGACAGATTGTCTTGGCCTTCGGGAGGCAGCAGAGAGAGAGAGCATCAGCATGTGTGGAGCTGTGAGTGGGGTTGCCTGGAGACGTGAAGAACAGTAAGAGCTTTTTGTCCTGGCTCCTCTGGTGTGGGAGGAATCCCTGGACGTTCGCAAATGCTGAGCTGGGATCCAGCACCGCTCAGCGAGCCAGGGACAGGCTCTCTTGGCCTTCGGGAGACTGCAGAAAGAGAGAGCAGCACCATGTGTGGAGCTGTGAATGCGGTTGCCTGGAGACTTGAAGAGCAGCAAGAGCTTTTGGTCGTGGCTCCTCTGGTGTGGGAGGAATCCCTGGACGTTCGCAAATGCTGAGCTGGGATCCAGCACCTCTCAGTGAGCCAAGGAGAGATTCTCTTGGCCTTCGGGAGGCTGTAGAAAGAGAGAGCAGCAGCATGTGTGGAGCTGTGAGTGGGGTTGCCTGGAGACGTGAAGAGCAGCAAGAGCTTTTTGTCCTGGCTCCTCTGGTGTGGGAGGAATCCCTGGACGTTTGCAAATGCTGAGCTGGGATCCAGCACCGCTCAGCGTGTGAATGACAGATTCTCTTGGCCTTCGGGAGGCAGCAGAGAGAGAGCAGCAGCATGTGTGGAGCTGTGAGTGGGGTTGCCTAAAGCTTGAAGACCAGCAAGAGCTTTTGGTCGTGAGACCCTTTGGTGTGGGAGGAATCCCTGGACGTTCACAAATGCTGAGCTGGGATCCAGCACCTCTCAGCGAGCCAGGGACAGGCTCTCTTGGCCTTTGGGAGGCTGTAGAAAGAGAGAGCAGCAGCATGTGTGGAGCTGTGAGTGGGGTTGCCTGGAGACGTGAAGAGCAGCAAGAGCTTTTTGTCCTGGCTCCTCTGGTGTGGGAGGAATCCCTGGACGTTCACAAATGCTGAGCTGGGATCCAGCACCGCTCAGCGAGCCAGGGAGAGTTTCTCTTCGCCTTTGGGAGGCTGCAGGAAGAGAGAGCAGCAGCATGTGTGGAGCTGTGAGTGGGGCTGCCTGGAGAATTGAAGAGCAGCAAGAGCTTTTTGTCCTGGCTCCTCTGGTGTGCGAGGAATCCCTGGACATTCGCAAATGCTGAGCTGGGATCCAGCAATCCTCAGCGTGCGAATGACAGATTCTCTTGGCCTTCGGGAGGCAGCAGAGAAAGAGAGCAGCAGCATGTGTGGAGCTGTGAGTGGGGTTGCCTGGAGACTTGAAGAGCAGCAAGAACTTTTGGTCGTGAGACCCTTTGGGGTGGGAGGAATCCCTGGACATTCGCAAATGCTGAGCTGGGATCCAGCACCGCTCAGCGAGCATGGGCCAGGCTCTCTTGGCCTTTGGGAGGCTGCAGAAAGAGAGAGCAGCAGCATGTGTGGAGCTGTGAGTGGGGTTGCCTGGAGACTTGAAGAGCAGCAAGAGCTTTTGGTCGTGAGACCCTTCGGTGTGGGAGGAATCCCTGGACGTTCGCAAATGCTGAGCTGGGATCCAGCACTGCTCAGCGAGCCAGGGCCAAGCTCTCTTGGCCTTTGGGAGGCAGCAGAAAGAGAGAGCAGCAGCATGTGTGGAGCTGTGAGTGGGGTTGCCTGGAGACTTGAAGAGCAGCAAGAACTTTTTGTCCTGGCTCCTCTGCTGTGGGTGGAATCCCTGGACATTCGCAAATGCTGAGCTGGGATCCAGCACCGCTCAGCGAGCCAGGGACAGGCTCTCTTGGCCTTTGGGAGGCTGCAGAAAGAGAGAGCAGCAGCATGTGTGGAGCTGTGAATGCGGTTGCCTGGAGACTTGAAGAGCAGCAAGAGCTTTTGGTCCTGGCTCCTCTGGTGTGGGAGGAATCCCTGGACGTTCGCAAATGCTGAGCTGGGATCCAGCACCGCTCAGCGTGTGAATGACAGATTCTCTTGGCCTTCGGGAGGCAGCAGAGAGAGAGCAGCAGCATGTGTGGAGCTGTGAGTGGGGTTGCCTAAAGCTTGAAGAGCAGCAAGAGCTTTTGGTCGTGAGACCCTTTGGGGTGGGAGGAATCCCTGGACGTTCACAAATGCTGAGCTGGGATCCAGCACCGCTCAGCGAGCCAGGGACAGGCTCTCTTGGCCTTTGGGAGGCTGTAGAAAGAGAGAGCAGCAGCATGTCTGGAGCTGGGAGTGGGGTTGCCTGGAGACTTGAAGAGCAGCAAGAGCTTTTGGTCTTGAGACCCTTTGGAGTGAGAGGAATACCTGGACGTCCGCAAATGCTGAGCTGGGATCCAGCACCTCTCAGCGTGCCAGGGAGAGATTCTCTTGGCCTTCAGGAGGCTGCAGAAAGAGAGAGCATCAGCATGTGTGGAGCTGTGAGTGGGGTTGCCTGGAGACTTGAAGAGCAGCAAGAGCTTTTTGTCCTGGCTCCTCTGGTGTGGGAGGAATCCCTGGACGTTTGCAAATGCTGAGCTGGGATCCAGCACCGCTCAGCGAGCCAGGTACAGGCTCTCTTGGCCTTTGGGAGGCTGTAGAAAGAGAGAGCAGCAGCATGTATGGAGCTGTGAGTGGGGTTGCCTGGAGACTTGAAGAGCAGCAAGAGCTTTTGGTCGTGAGACCCTTTGGGGTGGGAGGAATCCCTGGACGTTCGCAAATGCTGAGCTGGGATCCAGCACTGCTCAGCGAGCCAGGGAGAGATTCTCTTGGCCTTCAGGAGGCTGCAGAAAGAGAGTGCAGAAGCATGTGTGGAGCTCTGAGTGGGGTTGCCTGGAGACTTGAAGAGCAGCAAGAGCTTTTTGTCCTGGCTCCTCTGGTCTGGGAGGAATCCCTGGACGTTCGCAAATGCTGAGCTGGGATCCAGCACCGCTCAGCCTGTGAATGACAGATTCTCTTGGCCTTCGGGAGGCAGCAGAGAAAGAGAGCAGCAGCATGTGTGGAGCTGGGAGTGTGGTTGCCTGGAGACTTGAAGAGCAGCAACAGCTTTTGGTCATGAGACCCTTTGGTGTGGGAGGAATCCCTGGACGTTCGCAAATGCTGAGCTGGGATCCAGCACCGCTCAGCGAGCCAGGGACAGGCTCTCTTGGCCTTCGGGAGACTGCAGAAAGAGAGAGCAGCAGCATGTGTGGAGCTGGGAGTGGGGTTGCCTGGAGACTTGAAGAGCAGCAAGAGCTTTTTGTCCTGGCTCCTCTTGTGTGGGAGGAATCCCTGGACGTTCACAAATGCTGAGCTTGGATCCAGCATAACTCAGCAAGCCAGGGACAGGCTCTCTTGGCCTTTGGGAGACTGTAGAAAGAGAGAGCAGCAGTATGTGTGGAGCTGTGAGTGGGGTTGCCTGGAGACGTGAAGAGCAGCAAGAGCTTTTGGTCATGTATCCTCTGGTGTGGGAGGAATCCCTGGACGTTCGCAAATGCTGAGCTGGGATCCAGCACCGCTCAGCGTGCGAATGACAGATTCTCTTGGCCTTTGGGAGACTGCAGAAAGAGAGAGCAGCAGCATGTGTGGAGCTGTGAATGGGGTTGCCTGGAGACTTGAAGAGCAGTAAGAGATTTTGGTCTTGAGACTCTTTGGTGTGGGAGGAATCCCTGGACGTTCGCAAATGCTGAGCTGGGATCCAGCACCGCTCAGCGAGCCAGGGAGAGATTCTCTTGTCCTTTGGGAGGCTGCAGAAAGAGAGAGCAGCAGCATGTGTGGAGCTGTGAGTGGGGTTGGCTGGAGACTTGAAGAGCAGCAAGAGCTTTTTGTCCTGGCTCCTCTGGTGTGCGAGGAATCCCTGGACTTTCACAAATGCTGAGCTTGGATCCAGCACCTCTCAGCAAGCCAGGGACAGGCTCTCTTGGTCTTTGGGAGGCTGCAGAGAGACCAGCCGCATGTGTGGAGCTGTGAGTGGGGTTGCCTGGAGACTTGAAGAGCAGCAACAGCTTTTGGTCCTGGCTCCTCTGCTGTGGGAGGAATCTCTGGACGTTCACAAATGCTGAGCTGGGATCCAGCACCCCTCAGCGTGCGAATGACAGATTGTCTTGGCCTTCGGGAGACTGCAGAAAGAGAGTGCAGAAGCATATGTAGAGATTTGAATGGGTTTGCCTGGACACTTGAAGAGCAGCAAGAGCTTTTTTTCCTGGCTCCTCTGGTGTGGGAGGAATCCCTGGACGTTCGCAAATGCTGAGCTGGGATCCAGCAATCCTCAGCGTGCGAATGACAGATTGTCTTGGCCTTCGGGAGACAGCAGAGAGAGAGAGCATCAGCATGTGTGGAGCTGTGAGTGGGATTGCCTGGAGACGTGAAGAACAGCAAGAGCTTTTTGTCCTGTATCCTCTGGTGTGGGAGGAATCCCTGGACGTTCGCAAATGCTGAGCTGGGATCCAGCACCGCTCAGCGAGCCAGGGACAGGCTCTCTTGGCCTTCGGGAGACTGCCGAAAGAGAGAGCAGCAGCATGTGTGGAGCTGGGAGTGGGGTTGCCTGGAGACTTGAAGAGCAGCAAGAGCTTTTTGTCCTCGCTCTTCTGGTGTGCGAGGAATCCCTGGACGTTCACAAATGCTGAGTTTGGATCCAGCATAACTCAGCAAGCCAGGGACAGGCTCTCTTGGCCTTTGGGAGACTGCAGAAAGAGAGAGCAGCAGCATGTGTGGAGCTGTGAGTGGGGTTTCCTGGAGACTTGAAGAGCAGCAAGAGCTTTTGGTCTTGAGACCCTTTGGAGTGAGAGGAATCCCTGGACATTCGCAAATGCTGAGCTGGGATCCAGCACCGCTCAGCGAACCAGGGACAGACTCTCTTGGCCTTCAGGAGACTGCAGAAAGAGAGAGCAGCAGCATGTGTGGAGCTGTGAGTGGGGTTGCCTGGAGACTTGAAGAGCAGCAACAGCTTTTGGTCGTGAGACCCTTTGGGGTGGGAGGAATCCCTGGACGTTCGCAAATGCTGAGCTGGGATCCAGCACCGCTCAGCGAGCCAGGGACAGGCTCTCTTGGCCTTTGGGAGGCTGTAGAAAGAGAGAGCAGCAGCATGTGTGGAGCTGTGAGTGGGGTTGCCTGGAGACTTGAAGAGTAGCAAGAATTTTTGGTCATGTATCCTCTGGTGTGGGAGGAATCCCTGGACGTTCGCAAATGCTGAGCTGGGATCCAGCACCGCTCAGCGTGCGAATGACAGATTCTCTTGGCCTTTGGGAGACTGCAGAAAGAGAGAGCAGCAGCATGTGTGGAGCTGTGAGTGGGGTTGCCTGGACACGTGAAGAGCAGCAAGAGCTTTTTGTCCTGGCTCCTCTGGTGTGCGAGGAATCCCTGGACGTTCGCAAATGGTGAGCTGGGATCCAGCACCGCTCAGCGAGCCAGGGAGAGTTTCTCTTCGCCTTTGGGAGGCTGCAGGAAGAGACAGCAGCCGCATGTGTGGAGCTGTGAGTGGGGTTGCCTGGAGAATTGAAGAGCAGCAAGAGCTTTTTGTCCTGGCTCCTCTGGCGTGGGAGGAATCCCTGAACATTCGCAAATGCTGAGCTGGTATCCAGCACCGCTCAGCGTGCGAATGACAGATTCTCTTGGCCTTCGGGAGGCAGCAGAGAAAGAGAGCAGCAGCATGTGTGTAGCTGTGAGTGGGGTTTCCTGGAGACTTGAAGAGCAGCAAGAGCTTTTGGTCGTGAGACCCTTTGGTGTGGGAGGAATCCCTGGACGTTCGCAAATGCTGAGCTGGGATCCAGCACCGCTCAGCGAGCCAGGGCCAAGCTCTCTTGGCCTTTGGGAGGCAGCAGAAAGAGAGAGCAGCAGCATGTCTTGAGCTGGGAGTGGGGTTGCCTGGAGACTTGAAGAGCAGCAAGAACTTTTTGTCCTGGCTCCTCTGGTGTGGGAGGAATCTCTGGACGTTCACAAATGCTGAGCTGGGATCCAGGAATCCTCAGCGTGCGAATGACAGATTTTCTTGGCCTTTGGGAGACTGCAGAAAGAGAGAAGCAGCATGTGTGGAGCTGTGAGTGGGGTTGCCTGGACACGTGAAGAGCAGCAAGAGCTTTTTATCCTGGCTCCTCTGGTGTGGGATGAATCCCTGGACGTTCGCAAATGCTGAGCTGGGATCCAGCACCGCTCAGCGAGCCAGGGAGAGATTCTCTTGTCCTTTGGGAGGCTGTAGAAAGAGAGAGCAGCATCATGTGTGGAGCTGTGAGTGGGGTTGCCTGGAGACTTGAAGAGCAGCAAGAGCTTTTGGTCGTAAGACCCTTTGGTGTGGGAGGAATCCCTGGACATTCGCAAATGCTGAGCTGGGATCCAGCACCGCTCAGTGAGCCAGGGATAGACTCTCTTGGCCTTCGGGAGACTGCAGAGAGAGCAGCAGCATGTGTGGAGCTGTGAGTGGGGTTGCCTGGAGACTTGAAGAGCAGCAAGAGCTTTTGGTCGTGAGACCCTTTGGTGTGGGAGGAATCCCTGGACGTTCGCAAATGCTGAGCTGGGATCCAGCACCCCTCAGCGAGCCAGGGACAGGCTCTCTTTGCCTTTGGGAGACTGCAGGAAGAGAGAGCAGCAGCATGTGTGGAGCTGTGAGTGGGGTTGCCTGGAGACTTGAAGAGCAGCAAGAGCTTTTTGTCCTGGCTCATCTAGTGTGGGATGATTCCCTGGACGTTCGCAAATGGTGAGCTGGGATCCAGCACCGCTCAGCGTGCGACTGACAGATTGTCTTGGCCTTCGGGAGGCAGCAGAGAGAGAGAGCATCAGCATGTGTGGAGCTGTGAGTGGGGTTGCCTGGAGACGTGAAGAACAGTAAGAGCTTTTTGTCCTGGCTCCTCTGGTGTGGGAGGAATCCCTGGACGTTCGCAAATGCTGAGCTGGGATCCAGCACCGCTCAGCGAGCCAGGGACAGGCTCTCTTGGCCTTCGGGAGACTGCAGAAAGAGAGAGCAGCACCATGTGTGGAGCTGTGAATGCGGTTGCCTGGAGACTTGAAGAGCAGCAAGAGCTTTTGGTCGTGGCTCCTCTGGTGTGGGAGGAATCCCTGGACGTTCGCAAATGCTGAGCTGGGATCCAGCACCTCTCAGTGAGCCAAGGAGAGATTCTCTTGGCCTTCGGGAGGCTGTAGAAAGAGAGAGCAGCAGCATGTGTGGAGCTGTGAGTGGGGTTGCCTGGAGACTTGAAGAGCAGCAAGAGCTTTTTGTCCTGGCTCCTCTGGTGTGGGAGGAATCCCTGGACGTTTGCAAATGCTGAGCTGGGATCCAGCACCGCTCAGCGTGTGAATGACAGATTCTCTTGGCCTTCGGGAGGCAGCAGAGAGAGAGCAGCAGCATGTGTGGAGCTGTGAGTGGGGTTGCCTGGAGACTTGAAGACCAGCAAGAGCTTTTGGTCGTGAGACCCTTCGGTGTGGGAGGAATCCCTGGACGTCCGCAAATGCTGAGCTGGGATCCAGCACCGCTCAGCGAGCCAGGGCCAAGCTCTCTTGGCCTTTGGGAGGCAGCAGAAAGAGAGAGCAGCAGCATGTGTGGAGCTGTGAGTGGGGTTGCCTGGAGACTTGAAGAGCAGCAAGAACTTTTTGTCCTGGCTCCTCTGCTGTGGGAGGAATCCCTGGACATTCGCAAATGCTGAGCTGGGATCCAGCACCGCTCAGCGAGCCAGGGACAGGCTCTCTTGGCCTTTGGGAGGCTGCAGAAAGAGAGAGCAGCAGCATGTGTGGAGCTGTGAATGCGGTTGCCTGGAGACTTGAAGAGCAGCAAGAGCTTTTGGTCCTGGCTCCTCTGGTGTGGGAGGAATCCCTGGACGTTCGCAAATGCTGAGCTGGGATCCAGCACCGCTCAGCGTGTGAATGACAGATTCTCTTGGCCTTCGGGAGGCAGCAGAGAGAGAGCAGCAGCATGTGTGGAGCTGTGAGTGGGGTTGCCTAAAGCTTGAAGAGCAGCAAGAGCTTTTGGTCGTGAGACCCTTTGGGGTGGGAGGAATCCCTGGACGTTCACAAATGCTGAGCTGGGATCCAGCACCGCTCAGCGAGCCAGGGACAGGCTCTCTTGGCCTTTGGGAGGCTGTAGAAAGAGAGAGCAGCAGCATGTCTGGAGCTGGGAGTGGGGTTGCCTGGAGACTTGAAGAGCAGCAAGAGCTTTTGGTCTTGAGACCCTTTGGAGTGAGAGGAATCCCTGGACGTCCGCAAATGCTGAGCTGGGATCCAGCACCTCTCAGCGTGCCAGGGAGAGATTCTCTTGGCCTTCAGGAGGCTGCAGAAAGAGAGAGCATCAGCATGTGTGGAGCTGTGAGTGGGGTTGCCTGGAGACTTGAAGAGCAGCAAGAGCTTTTTCTCCTGGCTCCTCTGGTGTGGGAGGAATCCCTGGACGTTTGCAAATGCTGAGCTGGGATCCAGCACCGCTCAGCGAGCCAGGGACAGGCTCTCTTGGCCTTTGGGAGGCTGTAGAAAGAGAGAGCAGCAGCATGTATGGAGCTGTGAGTGGGGTTGCCTGGAGACTTGAAGAGCAGCAAGAGCTTTTGGTCGTGAGACCCTTTGGGGTGGGAGGAATCCCTGGACGTTCGCAAATGCTGAGCTGGGATCCAGCACTGCTCAGCGAGCCAGGGAGAGATTCTCTTGGCCTTCAGGAGGCTGCAGAAAGAGAGTGCAGCAGCATGTGTGGAGCTGTGAGTGGGGTTGCCTGGAGACTTGAAGAGCAGCAAGAGCTTTTTGTCCTGGCTCCTCTGGTCTGGGAGGAATCCCTGGACGTTCGCAAATGCTGAGCTGGGATCCAGCACCGCTCAGCCTGTGAATGACAGATTCTCTTGGCCTTCGGGAGGCAGCAGAGAAAGAGAGCAGCAGCATGTGTGGAGCTGGGAGTGTGGTTGCCTGGAGACTTGAAGAGCAGCAACAGCTTTTGGTCATGAGACCCTTTGGTGTGGGAGGAATCCCTGGACGTTCGCAAATGCTGAGCTGGGATCCAGCACCGCTCAGCGAGCCAGGGACAGGCTCTCTTGGCCTTCGGGAGACTGCAGAAAGAGAGAGCAGCAGCATGTGTGGAGCTGGGAGTGGGGTTGCCTGGAGACTTGAAGAGCAGCAAGAGCTTTTTGTCCTGGCTCCTCTTGTGTGGGAGGAATCCCTGGACGTTCACAAATGCTGAGCTTGGATCCAGCATAACTCAGCAAGCCAGGGACAGGCTCTCTTGGCCTTTGGGAGACTGTAGAAAGAGAGAGCAGCAGTATGTGTGGAGCTGTGAGTGGGGTTGCCTGGAGACGTGAAGAGCAGCAAGAGCTTTTGGTCATGTATCCTCTGGTGTGGGAGGAATCCCTGGACGTTCGCAAATGCTGAGCTGGGATCCAGCACCGCTCAGCGTGCGAATGACAGATTCTCTTGGCCTTTGGGAGACTGCAGAAAGAGAGAGCAGCAGCATGTGTGGAGCTGTGAATGGGGTTGCCTGGAGACTTGAAGAGCAGTAAGAGCTTTTGGTCTTGAGACTCTTTGGTGTGGGAGAAATCCCTGGACGTTCGCAAATGCTGAGCTGGGATCCAGCACCGCTCAGCGAACCAGGGACAGACTCTCTTGGCCTTCAGGAGACTGCAGAAAGAGAGAGCAGCAGCATGTGTGGAGCTGTGAGTGGGGTTGCCTGGAGACTTGAAGAGCAGCAACAGCTTTTGGTCGTGAGACCCTTTGGGGTGGGAGGAATCCCTGGACGTTCGCAAATGCTGAGCTGGGATCCAGCACCGCTCAGCGAGCCAGGGACAGGCTCTCTTGGCCTTTGGGAGGCTGCAGAAAGAGAGAGCAGCAGCATGTGTGGAGCTGTGAGTGGGGTTGCCTGGAGACTTGAAGAGCAGCAACAGCTTTTTGTCCTGGCTCCTCTGGTGTGGGAGGAATCCCTGGACGTTCGCAAATGCTGAGCTGGGATCCAGCAATCCTCAGCGTGCGAATGACAGATTGTCTTGGCCTTTCGGAGGCTACCGAAAGAGAGAGCAGCAGCATGTGTGGAGCTGTGAGTGGGGTTGCCTGCAGACTTGAAGAGCAGCAAGAGCGTTTTGTCCTGGCTCCTCTGGTGTGGGAGGAATCCCTGGATGTTTGCAAATGCTGAGCTGGGATCCAGCACCGCTCAGCATGTGAATGACAGATTCTCTTGGCCTTCGGGAGGCAGCAGAGAAAGAGAGCAGCAGCATGTGTGGAGCTGTGAGTGGGGTTGCTTGAAGACGTGAAGAGCAGCAAGACCTTTTGGTCATGTATCCTCTGGTGTGGGAGGAATCCCTGGACGTTCGCAAATGCTGAGCTGGGATCCAGCACCGCTCAGCGTGCGAATGACAGATTCTCTTGGCCTTTGGGAGACTGCAGAAAGAGAGAGCAGCAGCATGTGTGGAGCTGGGAGTGGGGTTGCCTGGAGACTTGAAGAGCAGTAAGAGCTTTTGGTCTTGAGAATCTTTGGTGTATGAGGAATCCCTGGACGTTCGCAAATGCTGAGCTGGGATCCAGCACCGCTCAGCGAGCCAGGGACAGGCTCTCTTGGCCTTTGGGAGACTGCAGAAAGAGAGAGCAGCAGCATGTGTGGAGCTGTGAGTGGGGTTGCCTGGAGACTTGAAGAGCAGCAAGAGCTTTTGGTCGTAAGACCCTTTGGTGTGGGAGGAATCCCTGGACATTCGCAAATGCTGAGCTGGGATCCAGCACCTCTCAGCGAGCCAGGGACAGGCTCTCTTGGCCTTCGGGAGACTGCAGAAAGAGAGAGCAGCAGCATGTGTGGAGCTGTGAGTGGGGTTGCCTGGAGACTTGAAGAGCAGCTAGAGCTTTTTGTCCTGGCTCTTCTAGTGTGGGATGAATCCCTGGACATTCGCAAATGCTGAGCTGGGATCCAGCAATCCTCAGCGTGCGAATGACAGATTGTCTTGGCCTTCGGGAGACAGCAGAGAGAGAGAGCATCAGCATGTGTGGAGCTGTGAGTGGGGTTGGCTGGAGACGTGAAGAACAGCAAGAGCTTTTTGTCCTGGCTCCTCTGGTGTGGGAGGAATCCCTGGACGTTCGCAAATGCTGAGCTGGGATCCAGCACCGCTCAGCGAGCCAGGGACAGGCTCTCTTGGCCTTCGGGAGACTGCCGAAAGAGAGAGCAGCAGCATGTGTGGAGCTGTGAGTGGGGTTGCCTGGAGACGTGAAGAGCAGCAAGAGCTTTTTATCCTCGCTCCTCTGGTGTGCGAGGAATCCCTGGACGTTCGCAAATGCTGAGCTTGGATCCAGCATAACTCAGCAAGCCAGGGACAGGCTCTCTTGGCCTTTGGGAGACTGCAGAAAGAGAGAGCAGCAGCATGTGTGGAGCTGTGAGTGGGGTTGCCTGGAGACTTGAAGAGCAGCAAGAGCTTTTGGTCGTGAGACCCTTTGGTGTGGGAGGAATCCCTGGACGTTCGCAAATGCTGAGCTGGGATCCAGCACCGCTCAGCGAGCCAGGGACAGACTCTCTTGGCCTTCGGGAGACTGCAGAAAGAGAGAGCAGCAGCATGTGTGGAGCTGTGAGTGGGGTTGCCTGGAGACTTGAAGAGCAGCAAGAGCTTTTGGTCTTGAGACTCTTTGGCGTGGGAGAAATCCCTGGACGTTCGCAAATGCTGAGCTGGGATCCAGCACCGCTCAGTGAGCCAGGGACAGGCTCTCTTGGCCTTCGGGAGACTGCAGAAACAGAGAGCAGCAGCATGTGTAGAGATGTGAGTGGGGTTGCCTGGAGACTTGAAGAGCAGCAAGAGCTTTTGGTCTTCAGACCCTTTGGAGTGAGAGGAATCCCTGGACGTCCGCAAATGCTGAGCTGGGATCCAGCACCGCTCAGCGTGCGACTGACAGATTCTCTTGGCCTTCGGGAGGCAGCAGAGAGAGAGAGCATCAGCATGTGTGGAGCTGTGAGTGGGGTTGCCTGGAGACTTGAAGAGCAGCAACAGCTTTTTGTCCTGGCTCCTCTGGCGTGGGAGGAATCCCTGGACGTTCGCAAATGCTGAGCTGGGATCCAGCACCGCTCAGTGAGCCAGGGACAGGCTCTCTTGGCCTTCAGGAGACTGCAGAAAGAGAGAGCAGCAGCATGTGTGGAGCTGTGAGTGGGGTTGCCTGGAGACTTGAAGAGCAGCAACAGCTTTTGGTCGTGAGACCCTTTGGGGTGGGAGGAATCCCTGGACGTTCGCAAATGCTGAGCTGGGATCCAGCACCCCTCAGCGAGCCAGGGACAGGCTCTCTTGGCCTTTGGGAGGCTGTAGAAAGAGAGAGCAGCAGCATGTGTAGAGATGTGAGTGGGGTTGCCTGGAGACTTGAAGAGCAGCAAGAGCTTTTTATCCTGGCTCCTCTGGTGTGGGAGGAATCCCTGGACGTTCGCAAATGCTGAGCTGGGATCCAGCAATCCTCAGCGTGCGAATGACAGATTGTCTTGGCCTTCGGGAGACTGCAGAAAGAGAGAGCAGCAGCATGTGTGGAGCTGTGAGTGGGGTTGCCTGCAGACTTGAAGAGCAGCAAGAGCGTTTTGTCCTGGCTCCTCTGGTGTGGGAGGAATCCCTGGATGTTTGCAAATGCTGAGCTGGGATCCAGCACCGCTCAGCATGTGAATGACAGATTCTCTTGGCCTTCGGGAGGCAGCAGAGAAAGAGAGCAGCAGCATGTGTGGAGCTGTGAGTGGGGTTGCTTGAAGACGTGAAGAGCAGCAAGACCTTTTGGTCATGTATCCTCTGGTGTGGGAGGAATCCCTGGACGTTCGCAAATGCTGAGCTGGGATCCAGCACCGCTCAGCGTGCGAATGACAGATTCTCTTGGCCTTTGGGAGACTGCAGAAAGAGAGAGCAGCAGCATGTGTGGAGCTGGGAGTGGGGTTGCCTGGAGACTTGAAGAGCAGTAAGAGCTTTTGGTCTTGAGACTCTTTGGTGTATGAGGAATCCCTGGACGTTCGCAAATGCTGAGCTGGGATCCAGCACCGCTCAGCGAGCCAGGGACAGGCTCTCTTGGCCTTTGGGAGACTGCAGAAAGAGAGAGCAGCAGCATGTGTGGAGCTGTGAGTGGGGTTGCCTGGAGACTTGAAGAGCAGCAAGAGCTTTTGGTCGTAAGACCCTTTGGTGTGGGAGGAATCCCTGGACATTCGCAAATGCTGAGCTGGGATCCAGCACCTCTCAGCGAGCCAGGGACAGGCTCTCTTGGCCTTCGGGAGACTGCAGAAAGAGAGAGCAGCAGCATGTGTGGAGCTGTGAGTGGGGTTGCCTGGAGACTTGAAGAGCAGCTAGAGCTTTTTGTCCTGGCTCTTCTAGTGTGGGATGAATCCCTGGACATTCGCAAATGCTGAGCTGGGATCCAGCAATCCTCAGCGTGCGAATGACAGATTGTCTTGGCCTTCGGGAGACAGCAGAGAGAGAGAGCATCAGCATGTGTGGAGCTGTGAGTGGGGTTGGCTGGAGACGTGAAGAACAGCAAGAGCTTTTTGTCCTGGCTCCTCTGGTGTGGGAGGAATCCCTGGACGTTCGCAAATGCTGAGCTGGGATCCAGCACCGCTCAGCGAGCCAGGGACAGGCTCTCTTGGCCTTCGGGAGACTGCCGAAAGAGAGAGCAGCAGCATGTGTGGAGCTGTGAGTGGGGTTGCCTGGAGACGTGAAGAGCAGCAAGAGCTTTTTATCCTCGCTCCTCTGGTGTGCGAGGAATCCCTGGACGTTCGCAAATGCTGAGCTTGGATCCAGCATAACTCAGCAAGCCAGGGACAGGCTCTCTTGGCCTTTGGGAGACTGCAGAAAGAGAGAGCAGCAGCATGTGTGGAGCTGTGAGTGGGGTTGCCTGGAGACTTGAAGAGCAGCAAGAGCTTTTGGTCGTGAGACCCTTTGGTGTGGGAGGAATCCCTGGACGTTCGCAAATGCTGAGCTGGGATCCAGCACCGCTCAGCGAGCCAGGGACAGATTCTCTTGGCCTTCGGGAGACTGCAGAAAGAGAGAGCAGCAGCATGTGTGGAGCTGTGAGTGGGGTTGCCTGGAGACTTGAAGAGCAGCAAGAGCTTTTGGTCTTGAGACTCTTTGGCGTGGGAGAAATCCCTGGACGTTCGCAAATGCTGAGCTGGGATCCAGCACCGCTCAGTGAGCCAGGGACAGGCTCTCTTGGCCTTCGGGAGACTGCAGAAACAGAGAGCAGCAGCATGTGTAGAGATGTGAGTGGGGTTGCCTGGAGACTTGAAGAGCAGCAAGAGCTTTTGGTCTTGAGACCCTTTGGAGTGAGAGGAATCCCTGGACGTCCGCAAATGCTGAGCTGGGATCCAGCACCGCTCAGCGTGCGACTGACAGATTCTCTTGGCCTTCGGGAGGCAGCAGAGAGAGAGAGCATCAGCATGTGTGGAGCTGTGAGTGGGGTTGCCTGGAGACTTGAAGAGCAGCAAGATCTTTTTGTCCTGGCTCCTCTGGCGTGGGAGGAATCCCTGGACGTTCGCAAATGCTGAGCTGGGATCCAGCACCGCTCAGTGAGCCAGGGACAGGCTCTCTTGGCCTTCAGGAGACTGCAGAAAGAGAGAGCAGCAGCATGTGTGGAGCTGTGAGTGGGGTTGCCTGGAGACTTGAAGAGCAGCAAGGACTTTTGGTCGTGACACCCTTTGGGGTGGGAGGAATCCCTGGACGTTCGCAAATGCTGAGCTGGGATCCAGCACCGCTCAGTGAGCCAGGGACAGGCTCTCTTGGCCTTCGGGAGACTGCAGAAAGAGAGAGCAGCAGCATGTGTAGAGATGTGAGTGGGGTTGCCTGGAGACTTGAAGAGCAGCAAGAGCTTTTGGTCTTGAGACTCTTTGGTGTGGGAGGAATCCCTGGACGTTCGCAAATGCTGAGCTGGGATCCAGCACCGCTCAGCGAGCCAGGGACAGGCTCTCTTGGCCTTCGGGAGACTGCAGAAAGAGAGAACAGCAGCATGTGTAGAGATGTGAGTGGGGTTGCCTGGACACTTGAAGAGCAGCAAGAGCTTTTGGTCGTCAGACCCTTTGGGGTGGGAGAAATCCCTGGACGTTCGCAAATGGTGAGCTGGGATCCAGCACCTCTCAGCGAGCCAGGGACAGACTCTCTTGGCCTTCGGGAGACTGCCGAAAGAGAGAGCAGCAGCATGTGTGGAGCTGTGAGTGGGGTTGCCTGGAGACTTGAAGAGCAGCAAGAGCTTTTGGTCTTGAGACCCTTTGGGGTGGGAGGAATCCCTGGACGTTCGCAAATGCTGAGCTGGGATCCAGCACCGCTCAGCGAGCCAGGGACAGACTCTCTTGGCCTTCGGGAGACTGCCGAAAGAGAGAGCAGCAGCATGTGTGGAGCTGTGAGTGGGGTTGCCAGGAGACTTGAAGAGCAGCAAGAGCTTTTGGTCTTGAGACCCTTTGGAGCGAGAGGAATCCCTGGACGTCCGCAAATGCTGAGCTGGGATCCAGCACCTCTCAGCGTGCCAGGGAGAGATTCTCTTGGCCTTCGGGAGGCTGCAGAAAGAGAGAGCAGCAGCATGTGTGGAGCTGTGAGTGGGGTTGGCTGGAGACGTGAAGAGCAGCAAGAGCTTTTTGTCCTGGCTCCTCTGCTGTGGGAATAATCTCTGGACGTTCGCAAATGCTGAGCTGGGATCCAGCAATCCTCAGCGTGCGAATGATTGATTGTGTTGGCCTTCGGGAGACTGCAGAAAGAGAGTGCAGAAGCATGTGTAGAGATGTGAATGGGTTTGCCTGGACACTTGAAGAGCAGCAAGAGCTTTTTTTCCTGGCTCCTCTGGTGTGGGAGGAATCCCTGGACGTTCGCAAATGCTGAGCTGGGATCCAGCACCGCTGAGCGAGCCAGGGACAGGCTCTCTTGGCCTTTGGGAGGCTGTAGAAAGAGAGGGCAGCAGTATGTGTGGAGCTGTGAGTGGGATTGCCTGGAGACTTGAAGAGCAGCAAGAGCTTTTTGTCCTGGCTCCTCTGGTGTGGGATGAATCCCTGGACATTCGCAAATGCTGAGCTGGGATCCAGCAATCCTCAGCATGCGAATGACAGATTGTCTTGGCCTTCGGGAGACAGCAGAGAGAGAGAGCATCAGCATGTGTGGAGCTGTGAGTGGGGTTGCCTGGAGACGTGAAGAACAGCAAGAGCTTTTTGTCCTGTATCCTCTGGTGTGGGAGGAATCCCTGGACGTTCGCAAATGCTGAGCTGGGATCCAGCACCGCTCAGCGAGCCAGGGACAGGCTCTCTTGGCCTTCGGGAGACTGCCGAAAGAGAGAGCAGCAGCATGTGTGGAGCTGTGAGTGGGGTTGCCTGGAGACTTGAAGAGCAGCAAGAGCTTTTTGTCCTCGCTCCTCTGGTGTGGGAGGAATCCCTGGACGTTCGCAAATGCTGAGCTGGTATCCAGCACCTCTCAGCGAGCCAGGGACAGGCTCTCTTGGCCTTTGGGAGGCTATAGAAAGAGAGAGCAGCATCATGTGTGGAGCTGTGAGTGGGGTTGCCTGGAGACTTGAAGAGCAGCAAGAGCTTTTGGTCTTGAGACTCTTTGGTGTGGGAGGAATCCCTGGACGTTCGCAAATGCTGAGCTGGGATCCAGCACCGCTCAGCGAGCCAGGGACAGACTCTCTTGGCCTTCAGGAGACTGCAGAAAGAGAGAACAGCAGCATGTATGGAGCTGTGAGTGGGGTTGCCTGGAGACTTGAAGAGCAGCAAGGACTTTTGGTCTTGAGACTCTTTGGCGTGGGAGAAATCCCTGGACGTTCACAAATGCTGAGCTGGGATCCAGCACCGCTCAGCGTGCGACTGACAGATTCTCTTGCCCTTCGGGAGGCAGCAGAAAGAGAGAGCAGCAGCATGTGTGGAGCTGTGAATGGGGTTGCCTGGAGACTTGAAGAGCAGCAAGAGCGTTTTGTCCTGGCTCCTCTGGTGTGGGAGGAATCCCTGGACGTTCGCAAATGCTGAGCTGGGATCCAGCACCGCTCAGCGAGCCAGGGACAGGCTCTCTTGGCCTTCGGGAGACTGTGGAACGAGAGAGCAGCAGCATGTGTGGAGCTGGGAGTGGGGTTGCCTGGAGACTTGAAGAGCAGCAAGAGCTTTTGGTCTTGAGACCCTTTGGAGCGAGAGGAATCCCTGGACGTCCGCAAATGCTGAGCTGGGATCCAGCACCTCTCAGCGTGCCAGGGAGAGATTCTCTTGGCCTTCGGGAGGCTGCAGAAAGAGAGAGCATCAGCATGTGTGTAGCTGTGAGTGGGGTTGCCTGGAGACTTAAAGAGCAGCAAGAGCTTTTTGTCCTGGCTCCTCTGGTGTGGGAGGAATCCCTGGACGTTCGCAAATGCTGAGCTGGGATCCAGCACCGCTCAGCATGTGAATGACAGATTCTCTTGGCCTTCGGGAGGCAGCAGAGAAAGAGAGCAGCAGCATGTGTGGAGCTGTGAGTGGGGTTGCCTGGAGACTTGAAGAGCAGCAACAGCTTTTTGTCCTGGCTCCTCTGGTGTGGGAGGAATCCCTGGACGTTCGCAAATGCTGAGCTGGTATCCAGCACCGCTCAGCGAGCCAGGGACAGGCTCTCTTGGCCTTTGGGAGGCTGCAGAAAGAGAGAGCAGCAGCATGTGTGGAGCTGTGAGTGGGGTTGCCTGGAGACTTGAAGAGCAGCAACAGCTTTTTGTCCTGGCTCCTCTGGCGTGGGAGGAATCCCTGGACGTTCGCAAATGCTGAGCTGGTATCCAGCACCGCTCAGCGAGCCAGGGACAGGCTCTCTTGGCCTTTGGGAGGCTGCAGAAAGAGAGAGCAGCAGCATGTGTG
This sequence comes from Platalea leucorodia, assembly GCF_965183815.1. Classification (NCBI taxonomy): domain Eukaryota; kingdom Metazoa; phylum Chordata; class Aves; order Pelecaniformes; family Threskiornithidae; genus Platalea; species Platalea leucorodia. The sequence goes on from NC_138833.1 coordinate 10,495,383, forward strand.
GAGCTGTGAGTGGGGTTGCCTGGAGACTTGAAGAGCAGCAAGAGCTTTTTGTCCTGGCTCCTCTGGTGTGGGAGGAATCCCTGGACGTTCGCAAATGCTGAGCTTGGATCCAGCATAACTCAGCAAGCCAGGGACAGGCTCTCTTGGCCTTTGGGAGGCTGTAGAAAGAGAGAGCAGCATCATGTGTGGAGCTGTGAGTGGGGTTGCCTGGAGACTTGAAGAGCAGCAAGAGCTTTTTTTCTTGAGACTCTTTGGTGTGGGAGGAATCCCTGGACGTTCGCAAATGCTGAGCTGGGATCCAGCACCCCTCAGCGAGCCAGGGACAGGCTCTCTTGGCCTTCGGGAGACTGCAGAAAGAGAGAACAGCAGCATGTCTAGAGATGTGAATGGGTTTGCCTGGAGACTTGAAGAGCAGCAAGAGCTTTTTATCCTGGCTCCTCTGCTGTGGGAGGAATCCCTGGACGTTCGCAAATGCTGAGCTGGGATCCAGCAATCCTCAGCGTGCGAATGACAGATTGTCTTGGCCTTTCGGAGGCTGCCGAAAGAGAGAGCAGCAGCATGTGTGGACCTGTGAGTGGGGATGCCTGCAGACTTGAAGAGCAGCAACAGCTTTTTGTCCTGGCTCCTCTGGTGTGGGAGGAATCCCTGGACGTTCGCAAATGCTGAGCTTGGATCCAGCATAACTCAGCAAGCCAGGGACAGGCCTTCTTGGCCTTTGGGAGGCTGCAGAAAGAGAGAGCAGCAGCATGTGTGGAGCTGGGAGTGGGGTTGCCTGGAGACATTAAGAGCAGCAAGAGCTTTTGGTCTTGAGACCCTTTGGAGTGAGAGGAATCCCTGGACGTCCGCAAATGCTGAGCTGGGATCCAGCACCTCTCAGCGTGCCAGGGAGAGATTCTCTTGGCCTTCGGGAGGCTGCAGAAAGAGAGAGCAGCAGCATGTGTGGAGCTGTGAGTGGGGTTGCCTGGAGACTTGAAGAGCAGCAAGAGCTTTTGGTCTTGAGACTCTTTGGCGTGGGAGGAATCCCTGGACGTTCGCAAATGCTGAGCTGGGATCCAGCACCCCTCAGCGTGTGAATTACAGATTCTTTTGGCCTTCGTTAGGCAGCAGAGAGAGAGCAGCAGCATGTGTGGAGCTGTGAGTGGGGTTGCCTGGAGACTTGAAGCGCAGCAAGAGCTTTTGGTCTTGAGAGCCTTTTGAGTGAGAGGAATCCCTGGACGTTCGCAAATGCTGAGCTGGGATCCAGCACCGCTCAGCGAGCCAGGGAGAGATTCTCTTCGCCTTTGGGAGGCTGCAGAAAGAGAGAGCAGCAGCATGTGTGGAGCTGTGAGTGGGGTTGGCTGGAGACGTGAAGAGCAGCAAGAGCTTTTTGTCCTGGCTCCTCTGGTGTGGGAGGAATCCCTGGACGTTCGCAAATGCTGAGCTGGGATCCAGCACCGCTCAGCGAGCCAGGGACAGGCTCTCTTGGCCTTCGGGAGGCAGCAGAGAAAGAGAGCAGCAGCATGTGTGGAGCTGTGAGTGGGGTTGCCTGGAGACTTGAAGAGCAGCAACAGCTTTTTGTCCTGGCTCCTCTGGTGTGGGAGGAATCCCTGGACGTTCGCAAATGCTGAGCTGGTATCCAGCACCGCTCAGCGAGCCAGGGACAGGCTCTCTTGGCCTTTGGGAGGCTGCAGAAAGAGAGAGCAGCAGCATGTGTGGAGCTGTGAGTGGGGTTGCCTAGAGACTTGAAGAGCAGCAAGAGCTTTTGGTCTTGAGACTCTTTGGCGTGGGAGGAATCCCTGGACGTTCGCAAATGCTGAGCTGGGATCCAGCACCGCTCAGCGAGCCAGGGACAGACTCTCTTGGCCTTCAGAAGACTGCAGAAAGAGAGAGCAGCAGCATGTGTGGAGCTGTGAGTGGGGTTGCCTGGAGACTTGAAGAGCAGCAACAGCTTTTTGTCCTGGCTCCTCTGGCGTGGGAGGAATCCCTGGACGTTCGCAAATGCTGAGCTGGTATCCAGCACCGCTCAGCGAGCCAGGGACAGGCTCTCTTGGCCTTTGGGAGGCTGCAGAAAGAGAGAGCAGCAGCATGTGTGGAGCTGTGAGTGGGGTTGCCTGGAGACTTGAAGAGCAGCAACAGCTTTTTGTCCTGGCTCCTCTGGTGTGGGAGGAATCCCTGGACGTTCGCAAATGCTGAGCTGGTATCCAGCACCGCTCAGCGAGCCAGGGACAGGCTCTCTTGGCCTTTGGGAGGCTGCAGAAAGAGAGAGCAGCAGCATGTGTGGAGCTGTGAGTGGGGTTGCCTGGAGACTTGAAGAGCAGCAACAGCTTTTTGTCCTGGCTCCTCTGGCGTGGGAGGAATCCCTGGACGTTCGCAAATGCTGAGCTGGTATCCAGCACCGCTCAGCGAGCCAGGGACAGGCTCTCTTGGCCTTTGGGAGGCTGCAGAAAGAGAGAGCAGCAGCATGTGTGGAGCTGTGAGTGGGGTTGCCTGGAGACTTGAAGAGCAGCAAGAGCTTTTTGTCCTGGCTCCTCTGGTGTGGGAGGAATCCCTGGACGTTCGCAAATGCTGAGCTTGGATCCAGCATAACTCAGCAAGCCAGGGACAGGCTCTCTTGGCCTTTGGGAGGCTGTAGAAAGAGAGAGCAGCATCATGTGTGGAGCTGTGAGTGGGGTTGCCTGGAGACTTGAAGAGCAGCAAGAGCTTTTTTTCTTGAGACTCTTTGGTGTGGGAGGAATCCCTGGACGTTCGCAAATGCTGAGCTGGGATCCAGCACCCCTCAGCGAGCCAGGGACAGGCTCTCTTGGCCTTCGGGAGACTGCAGAAAGAGAGAACAGCAGCATGTCTAGAGATGTGAATGGGTTTGCCTGGAGACTTGAAGAGCAGCAAGAGCTTTTTATCCTGGCTCCTCTGCTGTGGGAGGAATCCCTGGACGTTCGCAAATGCTGAGCTGGGATCCAGCAATCCTCAGCGTGCGAATGACAGATTGTCTTGGCCTTTCGGAGGCTGCCGAAAGAGAGAGCAGCAGCATGTGTGGACCTGTGAGTGGGGATGCCTGCAGACTTGAAGAGCAGCAACAGCTTTTTGTCCTGGCTCCTCTGGTGTGGGAGGAATCCCTGGACGTTCGCAAATGCTGAGCTTGGATCCAGCATAACTCAGCAAGCCAGGGACAGGCCTTCTTGGCCTTTGGGAGGCTGCAGAAAGAGAGAGCAGCAGCATGTGTGGAGCTGTGAGTGGGGTTGCCTGGAGACATTAAGAGCAGCAAGAGCTTTTGGTCTTGAGACCCTTTGGAGTGAGAGGAATCCCTGGACGTCCGCAAATGCTGAGCTGGGATCCAGCACCTCTCAGCGTGCCAGGGAGAGATTCTCTTGGCCTTCGGGAGGCTGCAGAAAGAGAGAGCAGCAGCATGTGTGGAGCTGTGAGTGGGGTTGCCTGGAGACTTGAAGAGCAGCAAGAGCTTTTGGTCTTGAGACTCTTTGGCGTGGGAGGAATCCCTGGACGTTCGCAAATGCTGAGCTGGGATCCAGCACCCCTCAGCGTGTGAATTACAGATTCTTTTGGCCTTCGTTAGGCAGCAGAGAGAGAGCAGCAGCATGTGTGGAGCTGTGAGTGGGGTTGCCTGGAGACTTGAAGCGCAGCAAGAGCTTTTGGTCTTGAGAGCCTTTTGAGTGAGAGGAATCCCTGGACGTTCGCAAATGCTGAGCTGGGATCCAGCACCGCTCAGCGAGCCAGGGAGAGATTCTCTTCGCCTTTGGGAGGCTGCAGAAAGAGAGAGCAGCAGCATGTGTGGAGCTGTGAGTGGGGTTGGCTGGAGACGTGAAGAGCAGCAAGAGCTTTTTGTCCTGGCTCCTCTGGTGTGGGAGGAATCCCTGGACGTTCGCAAATGCTGAGCTGGGATCCAGCACCGCTCAGCGAGCCAGGGACAGGCTCTCTTGGCCTTCGGGAGGCAGCAGAGAAAGAGAGCAGCAGCATGTGTGGAGCTGTGAGTGGGGTTGCCTGGAGACTTGAAGAGCAGCAACAGCTTTTTGTCCTGGCTCCTCTGGTGTGGGAGGAATCCCTGGACGTTCGCAAATGCTGAGCTGGTATCCAGCACCGCTCAGCGAGCCAGGGACAGGCTCTCTTGGCCTTTGGGAGGCTGCAGAAAGAGAGAGCAGCAGCATGTGTGGAGCTGTGAGTGGGGTTGCCTAGAGACTTGAAGAGCAGCAAGAGCTTTTGGTCTTGAGACTCTTTGGCGTGGGAGGAATCCCTGGACGTTCGCAAATGCTGAGCTGGGATCCAGCACCGCTCAGCGAGCCAGGGACAGACTCTCTTGGCCTTCAGAAGACTGCAGAAAGAGAGAGCAGCAGCATGTGTGGAGCTGTGAGTGGGGTTGCCTGGAGACTTGAAGAGCAGCAACAGCTTTTTGTCCTGGCTCCTCTGGCGTGGGAGGAATCCCTGGACGTTCGCAAATGCTGAGCTGGTATCCAGCACCGCTCAGCGAGCCAGGGACAGGCTCTCTTGGCCTTTGGGAGGCTGCAGAAAGAGAGAGCAGCAGCATGTGTGGAGCTGTGAGTGGGGTTGCCTGGAGACTTGAAGAGCAGCAACAGCTTTTTGTCCTGGCTCCTCTGGTGTGGGAGGAATCCCTGGACGTTCGCAAATGCTGAGCTGGTATCCAGCACCGCTCAGCGAGCCAGGGACAGGCTCTCTTGGCCTTTGGGAGGCTGCAGAAAGAGAGAGCAGCAGCATGTGTGGAGCTGTGAGTGGGGTTGCCTGGAGACTTGAAGAGCAGCAACAGCTTTTTGTCCTGGCTCCTCTGGCGTGGGAGGAATCCCTGGACGTTCGCAAATGCTGAGCTGGTATCCAGCACCGCTCAGCGAGCCAGGGACAGGCTCTCTTGGCCTTTGGGAGGCTGCAGAAAGAGAGAGCAGCAGCATGTGTGGAGCTGTGAGTGGGGTTGCCTGGAGACTTGAAGAGCAGCAAGAGCTTTTTGTCCTGGCTCCTCTGGTGTGGGAGGAATCCCTGGACGTTCGCAAATGCTGAGCTTGGATCCAGCATAACTCAGCAAGCCAGGGACAGGCTCTCTTGGCCTTTGGGAGGCTGTAGAAAGAGAGAGCAGCATCATGTGTGGAGCTGTGAGTGGGGTTGCCTGGAGACTTGAAGAGCAGCAAGAGCTTTTTTTCTTGAGACTCTTTGGTGTGGGAGGAATCCCTGGACGTTCGCAAATGCTGAGCTGGGATCCAGCACCCCTCAGCGAGCCAGGGACAGGCTCTCTTGGCCTTCGGGAGACTGCAGAAAGAGAGAACAGCAGCATGTCTAGAGATGTGAATGGGTTTGCCTGGAGACTTGAAGAGCAGCAAGAGCTTTTTATCCTGGCTCCTCTGCTGTGGGAGGAATCCCTGGACGTTCGCAAATGCTGAGCTGGGATCCAGCAATCCTCAGCGTGCGAATGACAGATTGTCTTGGCCTTTCGGAGGCTGCCGAAAGAGAGAGCAGCAGCATGTGTGGACCTGTGAGTGGGGATGCCTGCAGACTTGAAGAGCAGCAACAGCTTTTTGTCCTGGCTCCTCTGGTGTGGGAGGAATCCCTGGACGTTCGCAAATGCTGAGCTTGGATCCAGCATAACTCAGCAAGCCAGGGACAGGCCTTCTTGGCCTTTGGGAGGCTGCAGAAAGAGAGAGCAGCAGCATGTGTGGAGCTGGGAGTGGGGTTGCCTGGAGACATTAAGAGCAGCAAGAGCTTTTGGTCTTGAGACCCTTTGGAGTGAGAGGAATCCCTGGACGTCCGCAAATGCTGAGCTGGGATCCAGCACCTCTCAGCGTGCCAGGGAGAGATTCTCTTGGCCTTCGGGAGGCTGCAGAAAGAGAGAGCAGCAGCATGTGTGGAGCTGTGAGTGGGGTTGCCTGGAGACTTGAAGAGCAGCAAGAGCTTTTGGTCTTGAGACTCTTTGGCGTGGGAGGAATCCCTGGACGTTCGCAAATGCTGAGCTGGGATCCAGCACCCCTCAGCGTGTGAATTACAGATTCTTTTGGCCTTCGTTAGGCAGCAGAGAGAGAGCAGCAGCATGTGTGGAGCTGTGAGTGGGGTTGCCTGGAGACTTGAAGCGCAGCAAGAGCTTTTGGTCTTGAGAGCCTTTTGAGTGAGAGGAATCCCTGGACGTTCGCAAATGCTGAGCTGGGATCCAGCACCGCTCAGCGAGCCAGGGAGAGATTCTCTTCGCCTTTGGGAGGCTGCAGAAAGAGAGAGCAGCAGCATGTGTGGAGCTGTGAGTGGGGTTGGCTGGAGACGTGAAGAGCAGCAAGAGCTTTTTGTCCTGGCTCCTCTGGTGTGGGAGGAATCCCTGGACGTTCGCAAATGCTGAGCTGGGATCCAGCACCGCTCAGCGAGCCAGGGACAGGCTCTCTTGGCCTTCGGGAGGCAGCAGAGAAAGAGAGCAGCAGCATGTGTGGAGCTGTGAGTGGGGTTGCCTGGAGACTTGAAGAGCAGCAACAGCTTTTTGTCCTGGCTCCTCTGGTGTGGGAGGAATCCCTGGACGTTCGCAAATGCTGAGCTGGTATCCAGCACCGCTCAGCGAGCCAGGGACAGGCTCTCTTGGCCTTTGGGAGGCTGCAGAAAGAGAGAGCAGCAGCATGTGTGGAGCTGTGAGTGGGGTTGCCTAGAGACTTGAAGAGCAGCAAGAGCTTTTGGTCTTGAGACTCTTTGGCGTGGGAGGAATCCCTGGACGTTCGCAAATGCTGAGCTGGGATCCAGCACCGCTCAGCGAGCCAGGGACAGACTCTCTTGGCCTTCAGAAGACTGCAGAAAGAGAGAGCAGCAGCATGTGTGGAGCTGTGAGTGGGGTTGCCTGGAGACTTGAAGAGCAGCAACAGCTTTTGGTCGTGAGACCCTTTGGGGTGGGAGGAATCCCTGGACGTTCGCAAATGCTGAGCTGGGATCCAGCACCGCTCAGTGAGCCAGGGACAGGCTCTCTTGGCCTTCGGGAGACTGCAGAAAGAGAGAGCAGCAGCATGTGTAGAGATGTGAGTGGGGTTGCCTGGAGACTTGAAGAGCAGCAAGAGCTTTTTATCCTGGCTCCTCTGCTGTGGGAGGAATCCCTGGACGTTCGCAAATGCTGAGCTGGGATCCAGCAATCCTCAGCGTGCGAATGACAGATTGTCTTGGCCTTTCGGAGGCTGCCGAAAGAGAGAGCAGCAGCATGTGTGGAGCTGTGAGTGGGGTTGCCTGCAGACTTGAAGAGCAGCAAGAGCTTTTTGTCCTGGCTCCTCTGGCGTGGGAGGAATCCCTGGACGTTCGCAAATGCTGAGCTGGTATCCAGCACCTCTCAGTGAGCCAGGGCCAGGCTCTCTTGGCCTTTGGGAGGCTGTAGAAGGGAGAGCAGCAGTATGTGTGTAGCTGTGAGTGGGGTTGCCTGGAGACTTGAAGAGCAGCAAGAGCTTTTTATCCTGGCTCCTCTGGTGTGCGAGGAATCCCTGGACGTTCGCAAATGCTGAGCTGGGATCCAGCAATCCTCAGCGTGCGAATGACAGATTGTCTTGGCCTTTCGGAGGCTGCCGAAAGAGAGAGCAGCAGCATGTGTGGAGCTGTGAGTGGTGTTGCCTGGAGACTTGAAGAGCAGCAAGAGCTTTTTGTCCTGGCTCCTGTGGTGTGGGAGGAATCCCTGGACGTTCACAAATGCTGAGCTTGGATCCAGCATAACTCAGCAAGCCAGGGACAGGCTCTCTTGGCCTTTGGGAGGCTGTAGAAAGAGAGAGCAGCAGCATGTGTGGAGCTGTGAGTGGGGTTGCCTGGAGACTTGAAGAGCAGCAAGATCTTTTGGTCTTGAGACTCTTTGGCATGGGAGGAATCCCTGGACGTTCGCAAATGCTGAGCTGGGATCCAGCACCGCTCAGCGAGCCAGGGACAGGCTCTCTTGGCCTTTGGGAGGCTGCAGAAAGAGAGAGCAGCAGCATGTGTGGAGCTGGGAGTGGGGTTGCCTGGAGACGTGAAGAGCAGCAAGAGCTTTTTGTCCTGGCTCCTCTGGTGTGGGAGGAATCTCTGGACGTTCACAAATGCTGAGCTTGGATCCAGCATAACTCAGCAAGCCAGGGACAGGCTCTCTTGGCCTTTGGGAGGCTGCAGAAAGAGAGAGCAGCAGCATGTGTAGAGCTGTGAGTGGGGTTGCCTGCAGACTTGAAGAGCAGCAAGAGCTTTTTATCCTGGCTCCTCTGGTGTGCGAGGAATCCCTGGACGTTCGCAAATGCTGAGCTGGGATCCAGCAATCCTCAGCGTGCGAATGACAGATTGTCTTGGCCTTTCGGAGGCTTCCGAAAGAGAGAGCAGCAGCATGTGTGGAGCTGTGAGTGGGGTTGCCTGCAGACTTGAAGAGCAGCAAGAGCTTTTTGTCCTGGCTCCTCTGGTGTGGGAGGAATCCCTGGACGTTCACAAATGCTGAGCTTGGATCCAGCATAACTCAGCAAGCCAGGGACAGGCTCTCTTGGCCTTTGGGAGGCTGCAGAAAGAGAGAGCAGCAGCATGTGTGGAGCTGTGAGTGGGGTTGCCTGGAGACTTGAAGAGCAGCAAGAGCTTTTTGTCCTGGCTCCTCTGGTGTGGGAGGAATCCCTGGACGTTCGCAAATGCTGAGCTGGGATTCAGCAATCCTCAGCGTGCGAATGACAGATTGTCTTGGCCTTTCGGAGGCTGCCGAAAGAGAGAGCAGCAGCATGTGTGGAGCTGTGAGTGGGGTTGCCTGGAGACTTGAAGAGCAGCAAGAGCTTTTGGTCTTGAGACTCTTTGGCGTGGGAGGAATCCCTGGACGTTCGCAAATGCTGAGCTGGGATCCAGCACCCCTCAGCGTGTGAATTACAGATTCTTTTGGCCTTCGTTAGGCAGCAGAGAGAGAGCAGCAGCATGTGTGGAGCTGTGAGTGGGGTTGCCTGGAGACTTGAAGCGCAGCAAGAGCTTTTGGTCTTGAGAGCCTTTGGAGTGAGAGGAATCCCTGGACGTTCGCAAATGCTGAGCTGGGATCCAGCACCGCTCAGCGAGTCAGGGAGAGATTATCTTCGCCTTTGGGAGGCTGCAGAAAGAGAGAGCAGCAGCATGTGTGGAGCTGTGAGTGGGGTTGGCTGGAGACGTGAAGAGCAGCAAGAGCTTTTTGTCCTGGCTGCTCTGGTGTTGGAGGAATCCCTGGACGTTCGCAAATGCTGAGCTTGGATCCAGCATAACTCAGCAAGCCAGGGACAGGCTCTCTTGGCCTTCGGGAGACTGCAGAAAGAGAGAGCAGCAGCATGTGTGGAGCTGTGAGTGGGGTTGCCTGGAGACTTGAAGAGCAGCAAGAGCTTTTTGTCCTGGCTCCTCTGGTGTGGGAGGAATCCCTGGACATTCGCAAATGCTGAGCTGGGATCCAGCACCTCTCAGCGAGCCAGGGACAGGCTCTCTTGGCCTTTGGGAGGCTGTAGAAAGAGAGAGCAGAAGCATGTGTGGAGCTGTGAGTGGGGTTGCCTGGAGACTTGAAGAGCAGCAACAGCTTTTTGTCCTGGCTCCTGTGGCGTGGGAGGAATCCCTGGACGTTTGCAAATGCTGAGGTGGTATCCAGCACCTCTAAGCGAGCCAGGGACAGGCTCTCTTGGCCTTTGGGAGGCTGTAGAAAGAGAGAGCAGCAGCATGTGTGGAGCTGTGAGTGGGGTTGCCTGGAGACTTGAAGAGCAGCAAGAGCTTTTGGTCTTGAGACTCTTTGGCATGGGAGGAATCCCTGGACGTTCGCAAATGCTGAGCTGGGATCCAGCACCGCTCAGCGAGCCAGGGACAGGCTCTCTTGGCCTTTGGGAGGCTGCAGAAAGAGAGAGCAGCAGCATGTGTGGAGCTGGGAGTGGGGTTGCCTGGAGACGTGAAGAGCAGCAAGAGCTTTTTGTCCTGGCTCCTCTGGTGTGGGAGGAATCCCTGGACGTTCGCAAATGCTGAGCTTGGATCCAGCATAACTCAGCAAGCCAGGGACAGGCTCTCTTGGCCTTTGGGAGGCTGCAGAAAGAGAGAGCAGCAGCATGTGTAGAGCTGTGAGTGGGGTTGCCTGCAGACTTGAAGAGCAGCAAGAGCTTTTTATCCTGGCTCCTCTGGTGTGCGAGGAATCCCTGGACGTTCGCAAATGCTGAGCTGGGATCCAGCAATCCTCAGCGTGCGAATGACAGATTGTCTTGGCCTTTCGGAGGCTTCCGAAAGAGAGAGCAGCAGCATGTGTGGAGCTGTGAGTGGGGTTGCCTGCAGACTTGAAGAGCAGCAAGAGCTTTTTGTCCTGGCTCCTCTGGTGTGGGAGGAATCCCTGGACGTTCACAAATGCTGAGCTTGGATCCAGCATAACTCAGCAAGCCAGGGACAGGCTCTCTTGGCCTTTGGGAGGCTGCAGAAAGAGAGAGCAGCAGCATGTGTGGAGCTGTGAGTGGGGTTGCCTGGAGACTTGAAGAGCAGCAAGAGCTTTTTGTCCTGGCTCCTCTGGTGTGGGAGGAATCCCTGGACGTTCGCAAATGCTGAGCTGGGATTCAGCAATCCTCAGCGTGCGAATGACAGATTGTCTTGGCCTTTCGGAGGCTGCCGAAAGAGAGAGCAGCAGCATGTGTGGAGCTGTGAGTGGGGTTGCCTGGAGACTTGAAGAGCAGCAAGAGCTTTTGGTCTTGAGACTCTTTGGCGTGGGAGGAATCCCTGGACGTTCGCAAATGCTGAGCTGGGATCCAGCACCCCTCAGCGTGTGAATTACAGATTCTTTTGGCCTTCGTTAGGCAGCAGAGAGAGAGCAGCAGCATGTGTGGAGCTGTGAGTGGGGTTGCCTGGAGACTTGAAGCGCAGCAAGAGCTTTTGGTCTTGAGAGCCTTTGGAGTGAGAGGAATCCCTGGACGTTCGCAAATGCTGAGCTGGGATCCAGCACCGCTCAGCGAGTCAGGGAGAGATTATCTTCGCCTTTGGGAGGCTGCAGAAAGAGAGAGCAGCAGCATGTGTGGAGCTGTGAGTGGGGTTGGCTGGAGACGTGAAGAGCAGCAAGAGCTTTTTGTCCTGGCTGCTCTGGTGTGGGAGGAATCCCTGGACGTTCGCAAATGCTGAGCTGGGATCCAGCACCGCTCAGCGTGCGAATGACAGATTCTCTTGGCCTTCGGGAGGCAGCAGAGAAAGAGAGCAGCAGCATGTGTGGAGCTGTGAGTGGGGTTGCCTGGAGACTTGAAGAGCAGCAACAGCTTTTGGTCTTGAGACCCTTTGGAGTGAGAGGAATCACTGGACGTTTGCAAATGCTGAGCTGGGATCCAGCACCGCTCAGCGAGCATGGGCCAGGCTCTCTTGGCCTTCGGGAGGCAGCAGAGAGAGAGAGCAGCAGCATGTGTGGAGCTGTGAGTGGGGTTGCCTGGAGACTTGAAGAGCAGCAAGAGCTTTTTGTCCTGGCTCATCTAGTGTGGGAGGAATCCCTGGACATTCGCAAATGCTGAGCTGGGATCCAGCACCGCTCAGCGTGCGAATGACAGATTCTCTTGGCCTTCGGGAGGCAGCAGAGAGAGAGAGCAGCAGCATGTGTGGTGCTGTGAGTGGGGTTGCCTGGAGACTTGAAGAGCAGCAAGAGCTTTTGGTCGTGAGACCCTTTGGAGTGGGAGGAATCCCTGGACGTCCGCAAATGCTGAGCTGGGATCCAGCACCTCTCAGCGTTCCAGGGAGAGATTCTCTTGTCCTTTGGGAGGCTGCAGAAAGAGAGAGCAGCAGCATGTGTGGAGCTGTGAATGGGGTTGCCTGGAGACTTGAAGAGCAGCAAGAGCTTTTGGTCGTGAGACCCTTTGGAGTGAGAGGAATCCCTGGACGTTCGCAAATGCTGAGCTGGGATCCAGCACTGCTCAGCGAGCCAGGGAGAGATTCTCTTGGCCTTCAGGAGGCTGCAGAAAGAGAGAGCAGAAGCATGTGTGGAGCTGTGAGTGGGATTGCCTGGAGACGTGAAGAGCAGCAAGAGCTTTTTGTCCTGGCTCCTGTGGCGTGGGAGGAATCCCTGGACATTCGCAAATGCTGAGCTGGCATCCAGTACCGCTCAGCGAGCCAGGGAGAGTTTCTCTTCGCCTTTGGGAGGCTGCAGGAAGAGAGAGCAGCAGCATGTGTGGAGCTGTGAGTGGGGTTGCCTGGAGACTTGAAGAGAAGCAAGAGCTTTTGGTCGTGAGACCCTTTGGTGTGGGATGAATCCCTGGACGTTCGCAAATGCTGAGCTGGGATCCAGCACCGCTCAGCGAGCCAGGGAGAGATTCTCTTGTCCTTTGGGAGGCTGCAGAAAGAGAGAGCAGCAGCATGTGTGGAGCTGTGAGTGGGGTTGCCTGGAGACTTGAAGAGCAGCAAGAGCTTTTTGTCCTGGCTCCTCTGGTGTGGGAGGAATCCCTGGACGTTCGCAGATGCTGAGCTGGGATCCAGCACCGCTCAGCGTGTGAATGACAGATTCTCTTGGCCTTCGGGAGGCAGCAGAGAGAGAGAGCATTAGCATGTGTGGAGCTGGTAGAGGGGTTGCCTGGAGACTTGAACAGAAGCAAGAGCTTTTGGTCGTGAGACCCTTTGGGGTGGGAGGAATCCCTGGACTTTCGCAAATGCTGAGCTGGGATCCAGCACCTCTCAGCGAGCCAGGGACAGATTCTCTTGGCCTTCGGGAGACTGCAGAAAGAGAGAGCATCAGCATGTGTGGAGCTGTGAGTGGGGTTGCCTGGAGACTTGAAGAGCAGCAAGAGCTTTTGGTCGTGAGACCCTTTGTGGTGGGAGGCAGCCCTGGACGTTCGCAAATGCTGAGCTGGGATCCAGCACCGCTCAGCGAGCCAGGGACAGGCTCTCTTGGCCTTTGGGAGGCTGCAGAAAGAGAGAGCAGCAGCATGTGTTGAGCTGGGAGTGGGGTTGCCTGGAGACTTGAAGAGCAGCAAGAGCTTTTTGTCCTGGCTCCTCTGGTGTGGGAGGAATCCCTGGACGTTTGCAAATGCTGAGCTGGGATCCAGCACCCCTCAGCGTGCGAATGACAGGCTCTCTTGGCCTTCGGGAGGCAGCAGAGAGACAGAGCATCAGCATGTGTGGAGCTGTGAGTGGGGTTGCCTGGAGACTTGAAGAGCAGCAAGAGCTTTTTGTCCTGTCTCCTCTGGTGTGGGAGGAATCCCTGGACGTTCGCAAATGCTGAGCTGGGATCCAGCACCCCTCAGCGTGCGAATGACAGGCTCTCTTGGCCTTCGGGAGGCTGCAGAAAGAGAGAGCAGCAGCATGTGTGGAGCTGTGAGTGGGGTTGCCTGGAGACTTGAACAGCAGCAAGAGCTTTTAGTCGTGAGACCCTTTGGTGTGGGATGAATCCCTGGACGTTCGCAAATGCTGAGCTGGGATCCAGCACCGCTCAGCGTGCCAGGGACAGGCTCTCTTGGCCTTCTGGAGGCAGCAGAAAGAGAGAGCAGCAGCATGTGTGGAGCTGTGAGTGGGGTTGCCTGGAGACTTGAAGAGCAGTAAGAGCTTTTTGTCCTGGCTCCTCCGGTGTGGGAGGAATCCCTGGACATTCGCAAATGCTGAGCTGGGATCCAGCAATCCTCAGCGTGCGACTGACAGATTCTCTTGTCCTTTGGGAGGCAGCAGAAAGAGAGAGCAGCAGTATGTGTGGAGCTGTGAGTGGGGTTACCTAGAGACGTGAAGAGGAGCAAGAGCTTTCAGTCCTGTATCCTCTGGTGTGGGAGGAATCCCTGGACGTTCACAAATGCTGAGCTGGCATCCAGCAGCTCTCAGCGAGCCAGAGACAGGCTCTCTTGGCCTTCGGGAGACTGCAGAAAGAGAGAGCAGCAGCATGTGTGGAGCTGGGAGTGGGGTTGCCTGGAGACTTGAAGAGCAGCAAGAGCTTTTGGTCGTGAGACTCTTTGGTGTGGGAGGAATCCCTGGACGTTCGCAAATGCTGAGCTGGGATCCAGCACCGCTGAGCGAGCCAGGGAAAGGCTCTCTTGGCCTTCGGGAGACTGCAGAAAGAGAGAGCAGCAGCATGTGTGGTGCTGTGAGTGGGGTTGCCTGGAGACTTGAAGAGCAGCAACAGCTTTTTGTCCTGGCTGCTCTGGTGTGGGAGGAATCCCTGGACGTTCGCAAATGCTGAGCTGGGATCCAGCACCGCTCAGCGAGCCAGGGACAGGCTCTCTTGGCCTTCGGGAGGCAGCAGAGAGAGAGAGCATCAGCATGTGTGGAGCTGTGAGTGGGGTTGCCTGGAGACTTGAAGAGCAGCAAGAGCTTTTGGTCTTGAGACTCTTTGGCGTGGGAGAAATCCCTGGACGTTCGCAAATGCTGAGCTGGGATCCAGCACCGCTCAGTGAGCCAGGGACAGGCTCTCTTGGCCTTCGGGAGACTGCAGAAACAGAGAGCAGCAGCATGTGTAGAGATGTGAGTGGGGTTGCCTGGAGACGTGAAGAGCAGCAAGAGCTTTTTGTCCTGGCTCCTCTGGTGTGGGAGGAATCCCTGGACGTTCGCAAATGCTGAGCTGGGATCCAGCACCGCTCAGCATGTGAATGACAGATTCTCTTGGCCTTCGGGAGGCAGCAGAGAAAGAGAGCAGCAGCATGTGTGGAGCTGTGAGTGGGGTTGCCTGCAGACTTGAACAGCAGCAAGAGCTTTTTGTCCTGGCTCCTCTGGTGTGGGAGGAATCCCTGGACGTTCACAAATGCTGAGCTTGGATCCAGCATAACTCAGCAAGCCAGGGACAGGCTCTCTTGGCCTTTGGGAGGCTGCAGAAAGAGAGAGCAGCAGCATGTGTGGAGCTGTGAGTGGGGTTGCCTGGAGACTTGAAGAGCAGCAACAGCTTTTTGTCCTGGCTCCTCTGGCGTGGGAGGAATCCCTGGACGTTCGCAAATGCTGAGCTGGTATCCAGCACCGCTCAGCGAGCCAGGGACAGGCTCTCTTGGCCTTTGGGAGGCTGCAGAAAGAGAGAGCAGCAGCATGTGTGGAGCTGTGAGTGGGGTTGCCTGGAGACTTGAAGAGCAGCAAGAGCTTTTTGTCCTGGCTCCTCTGGTGTGGGAGGAATCCCTGGACGTTCGCAAATGCTGAGCTGGGATCCAGCACCTCTCAGCGAGCCAGGGACAGGCTCTCTTGGCCTTTGGGAGGCTGTAGAAAGAGAGAGCAGCATCATGTGTGGAGCTGTGAGTGGGGTTGCCTGGAGACTTGAAGAGCAGCAAGAGCTTTTTTTCTTGAGACTCTTTGGTGTGGGAGGAATCCCTGGACGTTCGCAAATGCTGAGCTGGGATCCAGCACCCCTCAGCGAGCCAGGGACAGGCTCTCTTGGCCTTCGGGAGACTGCAGAAAGAGAGAACAGCAGCATGTCTAGAGATGTGAATGGGTTTGCCTGGAGACTTGAAGAGCAGCAAGAGCTTTTTATCCTGGCTCCTCTGCTGTGGGAGGAATCCCTGGACGTTCGCAAATGCTGAGCTGGGATCCAGCAATCCTCAGCGTGCGAATGACAGATTGTCTTGGCCTTTCGGAGGCTGCCGAAAGAGAGAGCAGCAGCATGTGTGGACCTGTGAGTGGGGATGCCTGCAGACTTGAAGAGCAGCAACAGCTTTTTGTCCTGGCTCCTCTGGTGTGGGAGGAATCCCTGGACGTTCGCAAATGCTGAGCTTGGATCCAGCATAACTCAGCAAGCCAGGGACAGGCCTTCTTGGCCTTTGGGAGGCTGCAGAAAGAGAGAGCAGCAGCATGTGTGGAGCTGGGAGTGGGGTTGCCTGGAGACATTAAGAGCAGCAAGAGCTTTTGGTCTTGAGACCCTTTGGAGTGAGAGGAATCCCTGGACGTCCGCAAATGCTGAGCTGGGATCCAGCACCTCTCAGCGTGCCAGGGAGAGATTCTCTTGGCCTTCGGGAGGCTGCAGAAAGAGAGAGCAGCAGCATGTGTGGAGCTGTGAGTGGGGTTGCCTGGAGACTTGAAGAGCAGCAAGAGCTTTTGGTCTTGAGACTCTTTGGCGTGGGAGGAATCCCTGGACGTTCGCAAATGCTGAGCTGGGATCCAGCACCGCTCAGCGAGCCAGGGACAGACTCTCTTGGCCTTCAGAAGACTGGAGAAAGAGAGAGCAGCAGCATGTGTGGAGCTGTGAGTGGGGTTGCCTGGAGACTTGAAGAGCAGCAACAGCTTTTGGTCGTGAGACCCTTTGGGGTGGGAGGAATCCCTGGACGTTCGCAAATGCTGAGCTGGGATCCAGCACCGCTCAGTGAGCCAGGGACAGGCTCTCTTGGCCTTCGGGAGACTGCAGAAAGAGAGAGCAGCAGCATGTGTAGAGATGTGAGTGGGGTTGCCTGGAGACTTGAAGAGCAGCAAGAGCTTTTTATCCTGGCTCCTCTGCTGTGGGAGGAATCCCTGGACGTTCGCAAATGCTGAGCTGGGATCCAGCAATCCTCAGCGTGCGAATGACAGATTGTCTTGGCCTTTCGGAGGCTGCCGAAAGAGAGAGCAGCAGCATGTGTGGAGCTGTGAGTGGGGTTGCCTGCAGACTTGAAGAGCAGCAAGAGCTTTTTGTCCTGGCTCCTCTGGCGTGGGAGGAATCCCTGGACGTTCGCAAATGCTGAGCTGGTATCCAGCACCTCTCAGTGAGCCAGGGCCAGGCTCTCTTGGCCTTTGGGAGGCTGTAGAAGGGAGAGCAGCAGTATGTGTGTAGCTGTGAGTGGGGTTGCCTGGAGACTTGAAGAGCAGCAAGAGCTTTTTATCCTGGCTCCTCTGGTGTGCGAGGAATCCCTGGACGTTCGCAAATGCTGAGCTGGGATCCAGCAATCCTCAGCGTGCGAATGACAGATTGTCTTGGCCTTTCGGAGGCTGCCGAAAGAGAGAGCAGCAGCATGTGTGGAGCTGTGAGTGGTGTTGCCTGGAGACTTGAAGAGCAGCAAGAGCTTTTTGTCCTGGCTCCTGTGGTGTGGGAGGAATCCCTGGACGTTCACAAATGCTGAGCTTGGATCCAGCATAACTCAGCAAGCCAGGGACAGGCTCTCTTGGCCTTTGGGAGGCTGTAGAAAGAGAGAGCAGCAGCATGTGTGGAGCTGTGAGTGGGGTTGCCTGGAGACTTGAAGAGCAGCAAGATCTTTTGGTCTTGAGACTCTTTGGCATGGGAGGAATCCCTGGACGTTCGCAAATGCTGAGCTGGGATCCAGCACCGCTCAGCGAGCCAGGGACAGGCTCTCTTGGCCTTTGGGAGGCTGCAGAAAGAGAGAGCAGCAGCATGTGTGGAGCTGGGAGTGGGGTTGCCTGGAGACGTGAAGAGCAGCAAGAGCTTTTTGTCCTGGCTCCTCTGGTGTGGGAGGAATCTCTGGACGTTCACAAATGCTGAGCTTGGATCCAGCATAACTCAGCAAGCCAGGGACAGGCTCTCTTGGCCTTTGGGAGGCTGCAGAAAGAGAGAGCAGCAGCATGTGTAGAGCTGTGAGTGGGGTTGCCTGCAGACTTGAAGAGCAGCAAGAGCTTTTTATCCTGGCTCCTCTGGTGTGCGAGGAATCCCTGGACGTTCGCAAATGCTGAGCTGGGATCCAGCAATCCTCAGCGTGCGAATGACAGATTGTCTTGGCCTTTCGGAGGCTTCCGAAAGAGAGAGCAGCAGCATGTGTGGAGCTGTGAGTGGGGTTGCCTGCAGACTTGAAGAGCAGCAAGAGCTTTTTGTCCTGGCTCCTCTGGTGTGGGAGGAATCCCTGGACGTTCACAAATGCTGAGCTTGGATCCAGCATAACTCAGCAAGCCAGGGACAGGCTCTCTTGGCCTTTGGGAGGCTGCAGAAAGAGAGAGCAGCAGCATGTGTGGAGCTGTGAGTGGGGTTGCCTGGAGACTTGAAGAGCAGCAAGAGCTTTTTGTCCTGGCTCCTCTGGTGTGGGAGGAATCCCTGGACGTTCGCAAATGCTGAGCTGGGATTCAGCAATCCTCAGCGTGCGAATGACAGATTGTCTTGGCCTTTCGGAGGCTGCCGAAAGAGAGAGCAGCAGCATGTGTGGAGCTGTGAGTGGGGTTGCCTGGAGACTTGAAGAGCAGCAAGAGCTTTTGGTCTTGAGACTCTTTGGCGTGGGAGGAATCCCTGGACGTTCGCAAATGCTGAGCTGGGATCCAGCACCCCTCAGCGTGTGAATTACAGATTCTTTTGGCCTTCGTTAGGCAGCAGAGAGAGAGCAGCAGCATGTGTGGAGCTGTGAGTGGGGTTGCCTGGAGACTTGAAGCGCAGCAAGAGCTTTTGGTCTTGAGAGCCTTTGGAGTGAGAGGAATCCCTGGACGTTCGCAAATGCTGAGCTGGGATCCAGCACCGCTCAGCGAGTCAGGGAGAGATTATCTTCGCCTTTGGGAGGCTGCAGAAAGAGAGAGCAGCAGCATGTGTGGAGCTGTGAGTGGGGTTGGCTGGAGACGTGAAGAGCAGCAAGAGCTTTTTGTCCTGGCTGCTCTGGTGTGGGAGGAATCCCTGGACGTTCGCAAATGCTGAGCTTGGATCCAGCATAACTCAGCAAGCCAGGGACAGGCTCTCTTGGCCTTCGGGAGACTGCAGAAAGAGAGAGCAGCAGCATGTGTGGAGCTGTGAGTGGGGTTGCCTGGAGACTTGAAGAGCAGCAAGAGCTTTTTGTCCTGGCTCCTCTGGTGTGGGAGGAATCCCTGGACATTCGCAAATGCTGAGCTGGGATCCAGCACCTCTCAGCGAGCCAGGGACAGGCTCTCTTGGCCTTTGGGAGGCTGTAGAAAGAGAGAGCAGAAGCATGTGTGGAGCTGTGAGTGGGGTTGCCTGGAGACTTGAAGAGCAGCAACAGCTTTTTGTCCTGGCTCCTGTGGCGTGGGAGGAATCCCTGGACGTTTGCAAATGCTGAGGTGGTATCCAGCACCTCTAAGCGAGCCAGGGACAGGCTCTCTTGGCCTTTGGGAGGCTGTAGAAAGAGAGAGCAGCAGCATGTGTGGAGCTGTGAGTGGGGTTGCCTGGAGACTTGAAGAGCAGCAAGAGCTTTTGGTCTTGAGACTCTTTGGCATGGGAGGAATCCCTGGACGTTCGCAAATGCTGAGCTGGGATCCAGCACCGCTCAGCGAGCCAGGGACAGGCTCTCTTGGCCTTTGGGAGGCTGCAGAAAGAGAGAGCAGCAGCATGTGTGGAGCTGGGAGTGGGGTTGCCTGGAGACGTGAAGAGCAGCAAGAGCTTTTTGTCCTGGCTCCTCTGGTGTGGGAGGAATCCCTGGACGTTCGCAAATGCTGAGCTTGGATCCAGCATAACTCAGCAAGCCAGGGACAGGCTCTCTTGGCCTTTGGGAGGCTGCAGAAAGAGAGAGCAGCAGCATGTGTAGAGCTGTGAGTGGGGTTGCCTGCAGACTTGAAGAGCAGCAAGAGCTTTTTATCCTGGCTCCTCTGGTGTGCGAGGAATCCCTGGACGTTCGCAAATGCTGAGCTGGGATCCAGCAATCCTCAGCGTGCGAATGACAGATTGTCTTGGCCTTTCGGAGGCTTCCGAAAGAGAGAGCAGCAGCATGTGTGGAGCTGTGAGTGGGGTTGCCTGGAGACTTGAAGAGCAGCAAGAGCTTTTTGTCCTGGCTCCTCTGGTGTGGGAGGAATCCCTGGACGTTCACAAATGCTGAGCTTGGATCCAGCATAACTCAGCAAGCCAGGGACAGGCTCTCTTGGCCTTTGGGAGGCTGCAGAAAGAGAGAGCAGCAGCATGTGTGGAGCTGTGAGTGGGGTTGCCTGGAGACTTGAAGAGCAGCAAGAGCTTTTTGTCCTGGCTCCTCTGGTGTGGGAGGAATCCCTGGACGTTCGCAAATGCTGAGCTGGGATTCAGCAATCCTCAGCGTGCGAATGACAGATTGTCTTGGCCTTTCGGAGGCTGCCGAAAGAGAGAGCAGCAGCATGTGTGGAGCTGTGAGTGGGGTTGCCTGGAGACTTGAAGAGCAGCAAGAGCTTTTGGTCTTGAGACTCTTTGGCGTGGGAGGAATCCCTGGACGTTCGCAAATGCTGAGCTGGGATCCAGCACCCCTCAGCGTGTGAATTACAGATTCTTTTGGCCTTCGTTAGGCAGCAGAGAGAGAGCAGCAGCATGTGTGGAGCTGTGAGTGGGGTTGCCTGGAGACTTGAAGCGCAGCAAGAGCTTTTGGTCTTGAGAGCCTTTGGAGTGAGAGGAATCCCTGGACGTTCGCAAATGCTGAGCTGGGATCCAGCACCGCTCAGCGAGTCAGGGAGAGATTATCTTCGCCTTTGGGAGGCTGCAGAAAGAGAGAGCAGCAGCATGTGTGGAGCTGTGAGTGGGGTTGGCTGGAGACGTGAAGAGCAGCAAGAGCTTTTTGTCCTGGCTGCTCTGGTGTGGGAGGAATCCCTGGACGTTCGCAAATGCTGAGCTGGGATCCAGCACCGCTCAGCGTGCGAATGACAGATTCTCTTGGCCTTCGGGAGGCAGCAGAGAAAGAGAGCAGCAGCATGTGTGGAGCTGTGAGTGGGGTTGCCTGGAGACTTGAAGAGCAGCAACAGCTTTTGGTCTTGAGACCCTTTGGAGTGAGAGGAATCACTGGACGTTTGCAAATGCTGAGCTGGGATCCAGCACCGCTCAGCGAGCATGGGCCAGGCTCTCTTGGCCTTCGGGAGGCAGCAGAGAGAGAGAGCAGCAGCATGTGTGGAGCTGTGAGTGGGGTTGCCTGGAGACTTGAAGAGCAGCAAGAGCTTTTTGTCCTGGCTCATCTAGTGTGGGAGGAATCCCTGGACATTCGCAAATGCTGAGCTGGGATCCAGCACCGCTCAGCGTGCGAATGACAGATTCTCTTGGCCTTCGGGAGGCAGCAGAGAGAGAGAGCAGCAGCATGTGTGGTGCTGTGAGTGGGGTTGCCTGGAGACTTGAAGAGCAGCAAGAGCTTTTGGTCGTGAGACCCTTTGGAGTGGGAGGAATCCCTGGACGTCCGCAAATGCTGAGCTGGGATCCAGCACCTCTCAGCGTTCCAGGGAGAGATTCTCTTGTCCTTTGGGAGGCTGCAGAAAGAGAGAGCAGCAGCATGTGTGGAGCTGTGAATGGGGTTGCCTGGAGACTTGAAGAGCAGCAAGAGCTTTTGGTCGTGAGACCCTTTGGAGTGAGAGGAATCCCTGGACGTTCGCAAATGCTGAGCTGGGATCCAGCACTGCTCAGCGAGCCAGGGAGAGATTCTCTTGGCCTTCAGGAGGCTGCAGAAAGAGAGAGCAGAAGCATGTGTGGAGCTGTGAGTGGGATTGCCTGGAGACGTGAAGAGCAGCAAGAGCTTTTTGTCCTGGCTCCTGTGGCGTGGGAGGAATCCCTGGACATTCGCAAATGCTGAGCTGGCATCCAGTACCGCTCAGCGAGCCAGGGAGAGTTTCTCTTCGCCTTTGGGAGGCTGCAGGAAGAGAGAGCAGCAGCATGTGTGGAGCTGTGAGTGGGGTTGCCTGGAGACTTGAAGAGAAGCAAGAGCTTTTGGTCGTGAGACCCTTTGGTGTGGGATGAATCCCTGGACGTTCGCAAATGCTGAGCTGGGATCCAGCACCGCTCAGCGAGCCAGGGAGAGATTCTCTTGTCCTTTGGGAGGCTGCAGAAAGAGAGAGCAGCAGCATGTGTGGAGCTGTGAGTGGGGTTGCCTGGAGACTTGAAGAGCAGCAAGAGCTTTTTGTCCTGGCTCCTCTGGTGTGGGAGGAATCCCTGGACGTTCGCAGATGCTGAGCTGGGATCCAGCACCGCTCAGCGTGTGAATGACAGATTCTCTTGGCCTTCGGGAGGCAGCAGAGAGAGAGAGCATTAGCATGTGTGGAGCTGGTAGAGGGGTTGCCTGGAGACTTGAACAGAAGCAAGAGCTTTTGGTCGTGAGACCCTTTGGGGTGGGAGGAATCCCTGGACTTTCGCAAATGCTGAGCTGGGATCCAGCACCTCTCAGCGAGCCAGGGACAGATTCTCTTGGCCTTCGGGAGACTGCAGAAAGAGAGAGCATCAGCATGTGTGGAGCTGTGAGTGGGGTTGCCTGGAGACTTGAAGAGCAGCAAGAGCTTTTGGTCGTGAGACCCTTTGTGGTGGGAGGCAGCCCTGGACGTTCGCAAATGCTGAGCTGGGATCCAGCACCGCTCAGCGAGCCAGGGACAGGCTCTCTTGGCCTTTGGGAGGCTGCAGAAAGAGAGAGCAGCAGCATGTGTTGAGCTGGGAGTGGGGTTGCCTGGAGACTTGAAGAGCAGCAAGAGCTTTTTGTCCTGGCTCCTCTGGTGTGGGAGGAATCCCTGGACGTTTGCAAATGCTGAGCTGGGATCCAGCACCCCTCAGCGTGCGAATGACAGGCTCTCTTGGCCTTCGGGAGGCAGCAGAGAGACAGAGCATCAGCATGTGTGGAGCTGTGAGTGGGGTTGCCTGGAGACTTGAAGAGCAGCAAGAGCTTTTTGTCCTGTCTCCTCTGGTGTGGGAGGAATCCCTGGACGTTCGCAAATGCTGAGCTGGGATCCAGCACCCCTCAGCGTGCGAATGACAGGCTCTCTTGGCCTTCGGGAGGCTGCAGAAAGAGAGAGCAGCAGCATGTGTGGAGCTGTGAGTGGGGTTGCCTGGAGACTTGAACAGCAGCAAGAGCTTTTAGTCGTGAGACCCTTTGGTGTGGGATGAATCCCTGGACGTTCGCAAATGCTGAGCTGGGATCCAGCACCGCTCAGCGTGCCAGGGACAGGCTCTCTTGGCCTTCTGGAGGCAGCAGAAAGAGAGAGCATCAGCATGTGTGGAGCTGTGAGTGGGGTTGCCTGGAGACTTGAAGAGCAGTAAGAGCTTTTTGTCCTGGCTCCTCCGGTGTGGGAGGAATCCCTGGACATTCGCAAATGCTGAGCTGGGATCCAGCAATCCTCAGCGTGCGACTGACAGATTCTCTTGTCCTTTGGGAGGCAGCAGAAAGAGAGAGCAGCAGTATGTGTGGAGCTGTGAGTGGGGTTACCTAGAGACGTGAAGAGGAGCAAGAGCTTTCAGTCCTGTATCCTCTGGTGTGGGAGGAATCCCTGGACGTTCACAAATGCTGAGCTGGCATCCAGCAGCTCTCAGCGAGCCAGAGACAGGCTCTCTTGGCCTTCGGGAGACTGCAGAAAGAGAGAGCATCAGCATGTGTGGAGCTGTGAGTGGGGTTGCCTGGAGACTTGAAGAGCAGCAAGAGCTTTTGGTCGTGAGACTCTTTGGTGTGGGAGGAATCCCTGGACGTTCGCAAATGCTGAGCTGGGATCCAGCACCGCTGAGCGAGCCAGGGAAAGGCTCTCTTGGCCTTCGGGAGACTGCAGAAAGAGAGAGCAGCAGCATGTGTGGTGCTGTGAGTGGGGTTGCCTGGAGACTTGAAGAGCAGCAACAGCTTTTTGTCCTGGCTGCTCTGGTGTGGGAGGAATCCCTGGACGTTCGCAAATGCTGAGCTGGGATCCAGCACCGCTCAGCGAGCCAGGGACAGGCTCTCTTGGCCTTCGGGAGGCAGCAGAGAGAGAGAGCATCAGCATGTGTGGAGCTGTGAGTGGGGTTGCCTGGAGACTTGAAGAGCAGCAAGAGCTTTTGGTCTTGAGACTCTTTGGCGTGGGAGAAATCCCTGGACGTTCGCAAATGCTGAGCTGGGATCCAGCACCGCTCAGTGAGCCAGGGACAGGCTCTCTTGGCCTTCGGGAGACTGCAGAAACAGAGAGCAGCAGCATGTGTAGAGATGTGAGTGGGGTTGCCTGGAGACTTGAAGAGCAGCAAGAGCTTTTGGTCTTGAGACCCTTTGGAGTGAGAGGAATCCCTGGACGTCCGCAAATGCTGAGCTGGGATCCAGCACCGCTCAGCGTGCGACTGACAGATTCTCTTGGCCTTCGGGAGGCAGCAGAGAGAGAGAGCATCAGCATGTGTGGAGCTGGGAGTGGGGTTGCCTGGAGACTTGAAGAGCAGCAAGAGCTTTTGGTCGTGACTCCTCTGGTGTGGGAGGAATCCCTGGACATTCGCAAATGCTGAGCTGGGATCCAGCACCCCTCAGTTTGCAAATGACAGATTCTCTTGGCCTTCGGGAGACTGCAGAAAGAGAGAGCAGCAGCATGTGTGGAGCTGGGAGTGGGGTTGCCTGGAGACTTGAAGCGCAGCAAGAGCTTTTGGTCCTGTATCCTCTGGTGTGGGAGGAATCCCTGGACGTTCACAAATGCTGAGCTGGGATCCAGCACCGCTCAGCGTGCCAGGGAGAGATTCTCTTGTCCTTTGGGAGGCTGCAGAAAGAGAGAGCAGCAGCATGTGTGGAGCTGTGAGTGGGGTTGCCTGGAGACTTGAAGAGCAGTAAGAGCTTTTTGTCCTGGCTGCTCTGGTGTGGGAGGAATCCCTGGACATTCGCAAATGCTGAGCTGGGATCCAGCAATCCTCAGCGTGCGACTGACAGATTCTCTTGGCCTTCGGGAGGCAGCAGAAAGAGAGAGCAGCAGTATGTGTGGAGCTGTGAGTGGGGTTACCTGGAGACGTGAAGAGCAGCAAGAGCTTTCAGTCCTGTATCCTCTGGTGTGCGAGGAATCCCTGGACGTTCACAAATGCTGAGCTGGCATCCAGCAGCTCTCAGCGAGCCAGGGACAGGCTCTCCTGGCCTTCGGGAGACTGCAGAAAGAGAGAGCAGCAGCATGTGTGGAGCTGTGAGTGGGGTTGCCTGGAGACTTGAAGAGCAGCAAGAGCTTTTGGTCGTGAGGCTCCTTGGTGTGGGAGGAATCCCTGGACGTTCGCAAATGCTGAGCTGGGATCCAGCACCGCTGAGCGAGCCAGGGAAAGGCTCTCTTGGCCTTTGGGAGGCTGTAGAAAGAGAGAGCAGCAGCATGTGTGGAGCTGTGAGTGGGGTTGCCTGGAGACTTGAAGAGCAGCAAGAGCTTTTGGTCTTGAGACCCTTTGGAGTGAGAGGAATCCCTGGACGTTCACAAATGCTGAGCTGGGATCCAGCACCACTCAGCGAGCCAGGGAGAGATTCTCTTAGCCTTCGGGAGGCTGCAGAAAGAGAGAGCAGCAGCATGTGTGGAGCTGTGAGTGGGGTTGCCTGGAGACTTGAAGAGCAGCAACAGCTTTCTGTCCTGGCTGCTCTGGTGTTGGAGGAATCCCTGGACGTTCGCAAATGCTGAGCTGGGATCCAGCACCGCTCAGCGAGCCAGGGACAGGCTCTCTTGGCCTTCGGGAGGCAGCAGAGAGAGAGAGCATCAGCATGTGTGGAGCTGTGAGTGGGGTTGCCTGGAGACTTTAAGAGCAGCAAGAGCTTTTGGTCGTGAGACCCTTTGGAGTGAGAGGAATCCCTGGACGTTCGCAAAGGCTGAGCTGGGATCCAGCACCGCTGAGCGTGCCAGGGATAGACTCTCTTGGCCTTCGGGAGGCAGCAGAGAAAGAGAGCAGCAGCATGTGTGGAGCTGTGAGTGGGGTTGCCTGGAGACTTGAAGAGCAGCAAGAGCTTTTGGTCGTGACTCCTCTGGTGTGGGAGGAATCCCTGGACATTCGCAAATGCTGAGCTGGGATCCAGCAATCCTCAGTTTGCAAATGACAGATTCTCTTGGCCTTCGGGAGACTGCAGAAAGAGAGAGCAGCAGCATGTGTGGAGCTGTGAGTGGGGTTGCCTGGAGACTTGAAGAGCAGCAAGAGCTTTTGGTCCTGTATCCTCTGGTGTGGGAGGAATCCCTGGACGTTCACAAATGCTGAGCTGGGATCCAGCACCGCTCAGCGTGCCAGGGAGAGATTCTCTTGTCCTTTGGGAGGCTGCCGAAAGAGAGAGCAGCAGCATGTGTGGAGCTGGGAGTGGGGTTGCCTGGAGACTTGAAAGCAGCAACAGCTTTTTGTCCTGGCTCCTGTGGCGTGGGAGGAATCCCTGGACGTTTGCAAATGCTGAGGTGGTATCCAGCACCTCTCAGCGAGCCAGGGACAGGCTATCTTGGCCTTTGGGAGGCTGTAGAAAGAGAGAGCAGCAGCATGTGTGGAGCTGTGAGTGGGGTTGCCTGGAGACTTGAAGAGCAGCAAGAGCTTTTGGTCTTGAGACTCTTTGGCGTGGGAGGAATCCCAGGACGTTCGCAAATGCTGACCTGGGATCCAGCACCGCTCAGCGAGCCAGGGACAGGCTCTCTTGGTCTTTGGGAGGCTGCAGAAAGAGAGAGCAGCAGCATGTGTGGAGCTGGGAGTGGGGTTGCCTGGAGACTTGAAGAGCAGCAAGAGCTTTTGGTCGTGAGACCCTTTGGAGTGAGAGGAATCCCTGGACATTCGCAAATGCTGAGCTGGGATCCAGCGACCCTCAGCGTGCGAATGACAGATTGTCTTGGCCTTCGGGAGACTGCAGAAAGAGAGAGCATCAGCATGTGTGGAGCTGTGAGTGGGGTTGCCTGGAGACTTGAAGAGCAGCAAGAGCTTTTGGTCGTGACTCCTCTGGTGTGGGAGGAATCCCTGGACATTCGCAAATGCTGAGCTGGGATCCAGCACCCCTCAGTTTGCAAATGACAGATTCTCTTGGCCTTCGGGAGACTGCAGAAAGAGAGAGCAGCAGCATGTGTGGAGCTGGGAGTGGGGTTGCCTGGAGACTTGAAGAGCAGCAAGAGCTTTTGGTCCTGTATCCTCTGGTGTGGGAGGAATCCCTGGACGTTCACAAATGCTGAGCTGGGATCCAGCACCGCTCAGCGTGCCAGGGAGAGATTCTCTTGTCCTTTGGGAGGCTGCAGAAAGAGAGAGCAGCAGCATGTGTGGAGCTGTGAGTGGGGTTGCCTGGAGACTTGAAGAGCAGCAAGAGCTTTTTGTCCTGGCTGCTCTGGTGTGGGAGGAATCCCTGGACATTCGCAAATGCTGAGCTGGGATCCAGCAATCCTCAGCGTGCGACTGACAGATTCTCTTGGCCTTCGGGAGGCAGCAGAAAGAGAGAGCAGCAGTATGTGTGGAGCTGTGAGTGGGGTTACCTGGAGACGTGAAGAGCAGCAAGAGCTTTCAGTCCTGTATCCTCTGGTGTGCGAGGAATCCCTGGACGTTCACAAATGCTGAGCTGGCATCCAGCAGCTCTCAGCGAGCCAGGGACAGGCTCTCTTGGCCTTCGGGAGACTGCAGAAAGAGAGAGCAGCAGCATGTGTGGAGCTGTGAGTGGGGTTGCCTGGAGACTTGAAGAGCAGCAAGAGCTTTTGGTCGTGAGGCTCCTTGGTGTGGGAGGAATCCCTGGACGTTCGCAAATGCTGAGCTGGGATCCAGCACCGCTGAGCGAGCCAGGGACAGGCTCTCTTGGCCTTTGGGAGGCTGTAGAAAGAGAGAGCAGCAGCATGTGTGGAGCTGTGAGTGGGGTTGCCTGGAGACTTGAAGAGCAGCAAGAGCTTTTGGTCTTGAGACCCTTTGGAGTGAGAGGAATCCCTGGACGTTCGCAAATGCTGAGCTGGGATCCAGCACCACTCAGCGAGCCAGGGAGAGATTCTCTTGGCCTTTGGGAGGCTGCAGAAAGAGAGAGCAGCAGCATGTGTGGAGCTGTGAGTGGGGTTGCCTGGAGACTTGAAGAGCAGCAAGAGCTTTTGGTCGTGAGACCCTTTGGAGTGAGAGGAATCCCTGGACGTTCGCAAAGGCTGAGCTGGGATCCAGCACCGCTGAGCGTGCCAGGGATAGACTCTCTTGGCCTTCGGGAGGCAGCAGAGAAAGAGAGCAGCAGCATGTGTGGAGCTGTGAGTGGGGTTGCCTGGAGACTTGAAGAGCAGCAAGAGCTTTTGGTCGTGACTCCTCTGGTGTGGGAGGAATCCCTGGACATTCGCAAATGCTGAGCTGGGATCCAGCAATCCTCAGTTTGCAAATGACAGATTCTCTTGGCCTTCGGGAGACTGCAGAAAGAGAGAGCAGCAGCATGTGTGGAGCTGGGAGTGGGGTTGCCTGGAGACTTGAAGAGCAGCAAGAGCTTTTGGTCCTGTATCCTCTGGTGTGGGAGGAATCCCTGGACGTTCACAAATGCTGAGCTGGGTTCCAGCACCGCTCAGCGTGCCAGGGAGAGATTCTCTTGTCCTTTGGGAGGCTGCCGAAAGAGAGAGCAGCAGCATGTGTGGAGCTGGGAGTGGGGTTGCCTGGAGACTTGAAGAGCAGCAACAGCTTTTTGTCCTGGCTCCTGTGGCGTGGGAGGAATCCCTGGACGTTTGCAAATGCTGAGGTGGGTTCCAGCACCTCTCAGCGAGCCAGGGACAGGCTATCTTGGCCTTTGGGAGGCTGTAGAAAGAGAGAGCAGCAGCATGTGTGGAGCTGTGAGTGGGGTTGCCTGGAGACTTGAAGAGCAGCAAGAGCTTTTGGTCTTGAGACTCTTTGGCGTGGGAGGAATCCCAGGACGTTCGCAAATGCTGACCTGGGATCCAGCACCGCTCAGCGAGCCAGGGACAGGCTCTCTTGGCCTTTGGGAGGCTGCAGAAAGAGAGAGCAGCAGCATGTGTGGAGCTGGGAGTGGGGTTGCCTGGAGACTTGAAGAGCAGCAAGAGCTTTTTGTCCTGGCTCCTCTGGTGTGGGAGGAATCCCTGGACGTTCGCAAATGCTGAGCTTGGATCCAGCATAACTCAGCAAGCCAGGGACAGGCTCTCTTGGCCTTTGGGAGGCTGCGGAAAGAGAGCAGCAGCATGTGTAGAGCTGTGAGTGGGGTTGCCTGGAGACTTGAAGAGCAGCAAGAGCTTTTTATCCTGGCTCCTCTGGTGTGCGAGGAATCCCTGGACGTTCGCAAATGCTGAGCTGGGATCCAGCAATCCTCAGCGTGCGAATGACAGATTGTCTTGGCCTTTCGGAGGCTTCCGAAAGAGAGAGCAGCAGCATGTGTGGAGCTGTGAGTGGGGTTGCCTGGAGACTTGAAGAGCAGCAAGAGCTTTTTGTCCTGGCTCCTCTGGTGTGGGAGGAATCCCTGGACGTTCGCAAATGCTGAGCTTGGATCCAGCATAACTCAGCAAGCCAGGGACAGGCTCTCTTGGCCTTTGGGAGGCTGCAGAAAGAGAGAGCAGCAGCATGTGTGGAGCTGTGAGTGGGGTTGCCTGGAGACTTGAAGAGCAGCAAGAGCTTTTTGTCCTGGCTCCTCTGCTGTGGGAGGAATCCCTGGACGTTCGCAAATGCTGAGCTGGGATTCAGCAATCCTCAGCGTGCGAATGACAGATTGTCTTGGCCTTTCGGAGGCTGCCGAAAGAGAGAGCAGCAGCATGTGTGGAGCTGTGAGTGGGGTTGCCTGGAGACTTGAAGCGCAGCAAGAGCTTTTGGTGTTGAGAGCCTTTGGAGTGAGAGGAATCCCTGGACGTTCGCAAATGCTGAGCTGGGATCCAGCACCGCTCAGCGAGCCAGGGAGAGATTCTCTTCGCCTTTGGGAGGCTGCAGAAAGAGAGAGCAGCAGTATGTGTGGAGCTGTGAGTGGGGTTGCCTGGAGACTCGAAGAGCAGCAAGAGCTTTTTGTCCTGGCTCCTCTGGTGTGGGAGGAATCTCTGGACGTTCACAAATGCTGAGCTTGGATCCAGCATAACTCAGCAAGCCAGGGACAGGCTCTCTTGGTCTTTGGGAGGCTGCAGAAAGAGAGAGCAGAAGCATGTGTGGAGCTGGGAGTGGGGTTGCCTGGAGACGTGAAGAGCAGCAAGAGCTTTTTGTCCTGTATCCTCTGGTGTGGGAGGAATCCCTGGACGTTCACAAATGCTGAGCTGGGATCCAGCACCGCTCAGCGTGCCAGGGAGAGATTCTCTTGTCCTTTGGGAGGCTGCAGAAAGAGAGAGCAGCAGCATGTGTGGAGCTGTGAGTGGGGTTGCCTGGAGACTTGAAGAGCAGCAAGAGCTTTTTGTCCTGGCTCCTCTGGTGTGGGAGGAATCCCTGGACGTTCGCAAATGCTGAGCTGGCATCCAGCACCGCTTAGCGTGCGAAGGACAGATTCTCTTGGCATTCGAGCGGCAGCAGAAAGAGAGAGCATCAGCATGTGTGGAGCTGTGAGTGGGGTTGCCTGGAGACTTGAAGAGCAGCAAGAGCTTTTGGTCCTGCATCCTCTGGTGTGGGAGGAATCCCTGGACGTTCACAAATGCTGAGCTGGCATCCATCACCGCTCAGCGAGCCAGGGAGAGATTCTCTTGGCCTTTGGTAGGCTGCAGGAAGAGAGAGCAGCAGCATGTGTGGAGCTGTGAGTGGGGTTGGCTGGAGACTTGAAGAGCAGTAACAGCTTTTGGTCGTGAGACCCTTTGGTGTGGGAGGAATCCCTGGACGTTCACAAATGCTGAGCTGGGATCCAGCACCCCTCAGCGAGCCAGGGACAGGCTCTCTTGGCCTTTGGGAGGCTGTAGAAAGAGAGAGCAGCAGCATGTGTGGAGCTGTGAGTGGGGTTGCCTGGAGACTTGAAGAGCAGCAAGAGCTTTTGGTCCTGGCTCCTCTGGTGTGGGAGGAATCCCTGGACGTTCGCAAATGCTGAGCTGGCATCCAGCACCGCTCAGCGTGCGAAGGACAGATTCTCTTGGCATTCGAGCGGCAGCAGAAAGAGAGAGCATCAGCATGTGTGGAGCTGTGAGTGGGGTTGCCTGGAGACTTGAAGAGCAGCAAGAGCTTTTGGTCCTGCATCCTCTGGTGTGGGAGGAATCCCTGGACGTTCACAAATGCTGAGCTGGCATCCATCACCGCTCAGCGAGCCAGGGACAGGCTCTCTTGGCCTTTGGTAGGCTGCAGAAAGAGAGAGCAGCAGCATGTGTGGAGCTGTGAGTGGGGTTGGCTGGAGACTTGAAGAGCAGTAACAGCTTTTGGTCGTGAGACCATTTGGTGTGGGAGGAATCCCTGGACGTTCACAAATGCTGAGCTGGGATCCAGCACCGCTCAGCGAGCCAGGGACAGGCTCTCTTGGCCTTTGGGAGGCTGTAGAAAGAGAGAGCAGCAGCATGTGTGGAGCTGTGAGTGGGGTTGCCTGGAGACGTGAAGAGCAGCAAGAACTTTTTCTCCTGGCTCCTCTGCTGTGGGAGGAATCGCTGGATGTTCACAAATGCTGAGCTGGGATCCAGCAATCCTCAGCGTGCGAATGACAGATTCTCTTGGCCTTCGGGAGGCAGCAGAGAGAGAGCAGCAGCATGTGTGGACCTGTGAGTGGGGCTGCCTGGAGACTTGAAGAGCAGCAAGAGCTTTTGGTCTTGAGACTCTTTGGCGTGGGAGGAATCCCTGGACGTTCGC
The DNA here is from genome assembly GCF_965183815.1 of Platalea leucorodia. Classification (NCBI taxonomy): domain Eukaryota; kingdom Metazoa; phylum Chordata; class Aves; order Pelecaniformes; family Threskiornithidae; genus Platalea; species Platalea leucorodia. The sequence goes on from NC_138833.1 coordinate 10,526,350, forward strand.
AAATGCTGAGCTGGGATCCAGCACTGCTCAGCGTGCGAATAACAGATTCTCTTGGCCTTCGGGAGGCAGCAGAGAGAGAGCAGCAGCATGTGTGGATCTGTGAGTGGGGTTGCCTGGAGACGTGAAGAGCAGCAAGAGCTTTTGGTCGTGGCTCCTCTGGTGTGGGAGGAATCCCTGGACGTTCACAAATGCTGAGCTGGGATCCAGCAATCCTCAGCGTGCGAATGACAGATTCTCTTGGCCTTCGGGAGACTGCAGAAAGAGAGAGCAGCAGCATGTGTGGAGCTGTGAGTGGGGTTGCCTGGAGACTTGAAGAGCAGCAAGAGCTTTTGGTCGTGGCTCCTCTGGTGTGGGAGGAATCCCTGGACGTTCGCAAATGCTGAGCTGGGATCCAGCACCGCTGAGCGAGCCAGGGACAGGCTCTCTTGGCCTTTGGGAGGCTGCAGAAAGAGAGAGCAACAGCATGTGTGGAGCTGGGAGAGGGGTTGCCTGGAGACTTGAAGAGCAGCAAGAGCTTTTTGTCCTGGCTCCACTGGTGTGGGAGGAATCCCTGGACGTTTGCAAATGCTGAGCTGGCATCCAGCACCGCTCAGCGTGCGAATGACAGATTCTCTTGGCATTCGAGCGGCAGCAGCGAGAGAGCATCAGCATGTGTGGAGCTGTGAGTGGGGTTGCCTGGAGACTTGAAGAGCAGCAAGAGCTTTTGGTCCTGCATCCTCTGGTGTGGGAGGAATCCCTGGACGTTCGCAAATGCTGAGCTGGCATCCAGCACCGCTCAGCGTGCCATGGACAGGCTCTCTTGGCCTTTGGGAGGCAGCATATAGAGAGCAGCAGCATGTGTGGAGCTGTGAGTGGGGTTGCCTGGAGACTTGAAGAGCAGCAAGAGCTTTTGTTCCTGGCTCCTCTGGTGTGGGAGGAATCCCTGGACGTTCGCAAATGCTGAGCTGGCATCCAGCACCGCTCAGCGTGCGAATAAAAGATTCTCTTGGCCTTCGGGAGGCAGCAGAGAGAGAGCAGCAGCATGTGTGGATCTGTGAGTGGGGTTGCCTGGAGACGTGAAGAGCAGCAAGAGCTTTTGGTCGTGGCTCCTCTGGTGTGGGAGAAATCCCTGGACGTTCACAAATGCTGAGCTGGGATCCAGCAATCCTCAGCGTGCGAATGACAGATTCTCTTGGCCTTCGGGAGACTGCAGAAAGAGAGAGCAGCAGCATGTGTGGAGCTGTGAGTGGGGTTGCCTGGAGACTTGAAGAGCAGCAACAGCTTTTGGTCGTGACTCCTCTGGTGTGGGAGGAATCCCTGGACGTTCGCAAATGCTGAGCTGGGATCCAGCACCGCGCAGCGTGCGAATGACAGATTCTCTTGGCATTCGGGGGGCAGCAGAGAGAGAGCAGCAGCATGTGTGGAGCTGTGAGTGGGGTTGGCTGGAGACTTGAAGAGCAGCAAGAGCTTTTGTTCCTGGCTCCTCTGGTGTGGGAGGAATCCCTGGACGTTCGCAAATGCTGAGCTGGGATCCAGCACCGCTCAGCGTGCGAATGACAGGCTCTCTTGGCCTTCGGGAGGCAGCAGAGAGAGCAGCAGCATGTGTGGAGCTGTGAGTGGGGTTGGCTGGAGACTTGAAGAGCAGCAAGAGCTTTTGGTCTTGAGACCCTTTGGAGTGAGAGGAATCCCTGGACGTTCGCAAATGCTGAGCTGGGATCCAGCACCACTCAGCGAGCCAGGGACAGGCTCTCTTGGCCTTCGGAAGACTGCAGAAAGAGAGAGCAGCAGCATGTGTGGAGCTGTGAGTGGGGTTGGCTGGAGATTTGAAGAGCAGTAACAGCTTTTGGTCGTGAGACCCTTTGGTGTGGGAGGAATCCCTGGACGTTCGCAAATGCTGAGCTGGGATCCAGCACCGCTCAGCGAGCCAGGGACAGGCTTTCTTGGCCTTTGGGAGGCTGTAGAAAGAGAGAGCAGCAGCATGTGTGGAGCTGTGAGTGGGGTTGCCTGGAGACTTGAAGAGCAGCAAGAACTTTTTCTCCTGGCTCCTCTGCTGTGGGAGGAATCGCTGGACGTTCACAAATGCTGAGCTGGGATCCAGCAATCCTCAGCGTGCGAATGACAGATTCTCTTGGCCTTCGGGAGGCAGCAGAGAGAGAGCAGCAGCATGTGTGGATCTGTGAGTAGGGTTGCCTGGAGACGTGAAGAGCAGCAAGAGCTTTTGGTCGTGGCTCCTCTGGTGTGGGAGGAATCCCTGGACGTTCACAAATGCTGAGCTGGGATCCAGCAATCCTCAGCGTGCGAATGACAGATTCTCTTCGCCTTCGGGAGACTGCAGAAAGAGAGATCAGCAGCATGTGTGGAGCTGTGAGTGGGGTTGCCTGGAGACTTGAAGAGCAGCAAGGACTTTTGGTCGTGAGACCCTTTGGGGTGGGAGGAATCCCTGGACGTTCGCAAATGCTGAGCTGGGATCCAGCACCGCTCAGCGAGCCAGGGACAGGCTTTCTTGGCCTTTGGGAGGCTGTAGAAAGAGAGAGCAGCAGCATGTGTGGAGCTGGGAGTGGGGTTGCCTTGAGACGTGAAGAGCAGCAAGAACTTTTTCTCCTGGCTCCTCTGCTGTGGGAGGAATCGCTGGACGTTCACAAATGCTGAGCTGGGATCCAGCAATCCTCAGCGTGCGAATGACAGATTCTCTTGGCCTTCGGGAGGCAGTAGAGAGAGAGCAGCAGCATGTGTGGACCTGTGAGTGGGGCTGCCTGGAGACTTGAAGAGCAGCAAGAGCTTTTGGTCTTGAGACTCTTTGGCGTGGGAGGAATCCCTGTACGTTCGCAAATGCTGAGCTGGCATCCAGCACCGCTCAGCGAGCCAGGGACAGGCTCTCTTGGCCTTTGGGAGGCAGCATAGAGAGAGCAGCAGCATGTGTGGAGCTGTGAGTGGGGTTGCCTGGAGACTTGAAGAGCAGCAAGAGCTTTTGTTCCTGGCTCCTCTGGTGTGGGAGGAATCCCTGGACGTTCGCAAATGCTGACCTGGGATCCAGCACCGCGCAGCGTGCGAATGACAGATTCTCTTGGCATTCGGGGGGCAGCAGAGAGAGAGCAGCAGCATGTGTGGAGCTGTGAGTGGGGTTGGCTGGAGACTTGAAGAGCAGTAACAGCTTTTTGGTCGTGAGACCCTTTGGTGTGGGAGGAATCGCTGGACATTCACAAATGCTGAGCCTGGATCCAGCACCGCTGAGCGAGCCAGGGCCAGGCTCTCTTGGCCTTTGGGAGGCTGTAGAAAGAGAGAGCAGCAGCACGTGTGGAGTGTGAGTGGGGTTGCCTGGAGACTTGAAGAGCAGCAAGAGCTTTTGTTCCTGGCTCCTCTGGTGTGGGAGGAATCCCTGGACATTCGCAAATGCTGAGCTGGGATCCAGCACCGCTCAGCGTGCGAATGACAGGCTCTCTTGGCCTTCGGGAGGCAGCAGAGAGAGAGAAGCAGCATGTGTGGAGCTGGGAGTGGGGTTGCCTGGAGACTTGAAGAGCAGCAAGAGCTTTTGGTCTTGAGACCCTTTGGAGTGAGAGGAATCCCTGGACGTTCGCAAATGCTGAGCTGGGATCCAGCACTGCTCAGCGAGCCAGGGAGAGATTCTCTTCGCCTTTGGTAGGCTGCAGAAAGAGAGAGCAGCAGCATGTGTGTAGCTGTGAGTGGGGTTGCCTGGAGACGTGAAGAGCAGCAAGAGCTTTTGGTCGTGACTCCTCTGGTGTGGGAGGAATCCCTGGACATTCGCAAATGCTGAGCTGGGATACAGCAATCCTCAGCGTGCGAATGACAGATTCTCTTGGCCTTCGGGAGACTGCAGGAAGAGAGAGCAGCAGCATGTGTGGAGCTGTGAGTGGGGTTGCCTGGAGACGTGAAGAGCAGCAAGAGCTTTTGGTCGTGGCTCCTCTGGTGTGGGAGGAATCCCTGGACGTTCACAAATGCTGAGCTGGGATCCAGCACCGCTCAGCGTGCCAGGGAGAGATTCTCTTCGCCTTTGGGAGGCTGCAGAAAGAGAGAGCAGCAGCATGTGTGGAGCTGGGAGAGGGGTTGCCTGGAGACTTTAAGAGCAGCAAGAGCTTTTTGTCCTGGCTCCTCTGGTGTGGGAGGAATCCCTGGACGTTCGCAAATGCTGAGCTGGCATCCAGCACCGCTCAGCGTGCGAGTGACAGATTCTCTTGGCAGTCGAGCGGCAGCAGAGAGAGAGAGCATCAGCATGTGTGGAGCTGTGAGTGGGATTGGCTGGAGACTTGAAGAGCAGTAACAGCTTTTGGTCGTGAGACCATTTGGTGTGGGAGGAATCCCTGGACGTTCGCAAATGCTGAGCTGGGATCCAGCACCGCTGAGCGAGCCAGGGACAGGCTTTCTTGGCCTTTGGGAGGCTGTAGAAAGAGAGAGCAGCAGCATGTGTGGAGCTGTGAGTGGGGTTGCCTGGAGACGTGAAGAGCAGCAAGAACTTTTTCTCCTGGCTCCTCTGCTGTGGGAGGAATCGCTGGACGTTCACAAATGCTGAGCTGGGATCCAGCAATCCTCAGCGTGCGAATGACAGATTCTCTTGGCCTTCGGAAGGCAGTAGAGACAGAGCAGCAGCATGTGCGGAGCTGTGAGTGGGGCTGCCTGGAGACTTGAAGAGCAGCAAGAGCTTTTGGTCTTGAGACTCTTTGGCGTGGGAGGAATCCCTGTACGTTCGCAAATGCTGAGCTGGCATCCAGCACCGCTCAGCGTGCCAGGGACAGGCTCTCTTGGCCTTCGTTACGCAGCAGAGAGAGAGCAGCAGAATGTGTCGAGCTGTGAGTGGGGTTGCCTGGAGACTTGAAGAGCAGCAAGAGCTTTTGTTCCTGGCTCCTCTGGTGTGGGAGGAATCCCTGGACGTTCGCAAATGCTGAGCTGGGATCCAGCACCGCTCAGCTTGCGACTAACAGATTCTCTTGGCCTTCGGGAGGCAGCAGAGAGAGAGCAGCAGCATGTGTGGAGCTGTGAGTGGGGTTGCCTGGAGACTTGAAGAGCAGCAAGAGCTTTTGGTCTTGAGACCCTTTGGAGTGAGAGGAATCCCTGGACGTTCACAAATGCTGAGCTGGGATCCAGCACCGCTCAGCGAGCCAGGGAGATATTCTCTTCGCCTTCGGGAGGCTGCCGAAAGAGAGAGCAGCAGCATGTGTGGAGCTGTGAGTGGGGTTGCCTGGACACGTAAAAAGCAGCAAGAGCTTTTTGTCCTGGCTCCTCTGGTGTGGGAGGAATCCCTGGACATTCGCAAATGCTGAGCTGGGATCCAGCACCGCTCAGCGTGCGAATAACAGATTCTCTTGGCCTTCGGGAGGCAGCAGAGAGAGAGCAGCAGCATGTGTGGAGCTGTGAGTGGGGTTGCCTGGAGACTTGAAGAGCAGCAAGAGCTTTTGGTCTTGAGACCCTTTGGAGTGAGAGGAATCCCTGGACGTTCGCAAATGCTGAGCTGGGATCCAGCACCACTCAGCGAGCCAGGGAGAGATTCTCTTCGCCTTTGGTAGGCTGCAGAAAGAGAGAGCAGCAGCATGTGTGTAGCTGTGAGTGGGGTTGCCTGGAGACGTGAAGAGCAGCAAGAGCTTTTGGTCGTGACTCCTCTGGTGTGGGAGGAATCCCTGGACATTCGCAAATGCTGAGCTGGGATACAGCAATCCTCAGCGTGCGAATGACAGATTCTCTCGGCCTTCGGGAGACTGCAGGAAGAGAGAGCAGCAGCATGTGTGGAGCTGAGAGTGGGGTTGCCTGGAGACGTGAAGAGCAGCAAGAGCTTTTGGTCGTGGCTCCTCTGGTGTGGGAGGAATCCCTGGACGTTCACAAATGCTGAGCTGGCATCCAGCACCGCTCAGCGTGCCAGGGAGAGATTCTCTTCGCCTTTGGTAGGCTGCAGGAAGAGAGAGCATCAGCATATGTGGAGCTGTGAGTGGGGTTGCCTGGAGACTTGAAGAGCAGCAAGAGCTTTTTGTCCTGGCTCCTCTGGTGTGGGAGGAATCCCTGGACGTTCGCAAATGCTGAGCTGGGATCCAGCACCGCTGAGCGAGCCAGGGACAGGCTCTCTTGGCCTTTGGGAGGCTGCAGAAAGAGAGAGCAGCAGCATGTGTGGAGCTGGGAGAGGGGTTGCCTGGAGACTTGAAGAGCAGCAAGAGCTTTTTGTCCTGGCTCCACTGGTGTGGGAGGAATCCCTGGACGTTCGCAAATGCTGAGCTGGCATCCAGCACCGCTCAGCGTGCGAATGACAGATTCTCTTGGCAGTCGAGCGGCAGCAGAGAGAGAGAGCATCAGCATGTGTGGAGCTGTGAGTGGGATTGGCTGGAGACTTGAAGAGCAGTAACAGCTTTTGGTCGTGAGACCCTTTGGTGTGGGAGGAATCCCTGGACGTTCGCAAATGCTGAGCTGGGATCCAGCACCGCTGAGCGAGCCAGGGACAGGCTTTCTTGGCCTTTGGGAGGCTGCAGAAAGAGAGAGCAGCAGCATGTGTGGAGCTGGGAGAGGGGTTGCCTGGAGACTTGAAGAGCAGCAAGAGCTTTTTGTCCTGGCTCCTCTGGTGTGGGAGGAATCCCTGGAAATTCGCAAATGCTGAGGTGGGATCCAGCGCCGCTAAGCGTGCGAATAACAGATTCTCTTGTCCTTCGGGAGGCAGCAGAGAGAGAGCAGCAGCATGTGTGGAGCTGTGAGTGGGGTTGCCTGGAGACTTGAAGAGCAGCAAGAGCTTTTGGTCCTGGCTCCTCTGGTGTGGGAGGAATCCCTGGACGTTCGCAAATGCTGAGCTGGCATCCAGCAATCCTCAGCGTGCGAATGACAGATTCTCTTGGCCTTCGGGAGACTGCAGAAAGAGAGAGCAGCAGCATGTGTGGAGCTGGGAGTGGGGTTGCCTGGAGACTTGAAGAGCAGCAAGAGCTTTTTGTCCTGGCTCCTCTGGTGTGGGAGGAATCCCTGGACGTTCGCAAATGCTGAGCTGGGATCCAGCACCGCTGAGCGAGCCAGGGACAGGCTCTCTTGGCCTTTGGGAGGCTGCAGAAAGAGAGAGCAACAGCATGTGTGGAGCTGGGAGAGGGGTTGCCTGGAGACTTGAAGAGGAGCAACAGCTTTTGGTCGTGGCTCCACTGGTGTGGGAGGAATCCCTGGACGTTCGCAAATGCTGAGCTGGCATCCAGCACCGCTCAGCGTGCGAATGACAGATTCTCTTGGCATTCGAGCGGCAGCAGAGAGAGAGCATCAGCATGTGTGGAGCTGTGAGTGGGGTTGCCTGGAGACTTGAAGAGCAGCAAGAGCTTTTGGTCCTGGCTCCACTGGTGTGGGAGGAATCCCTGGACGTTCGCAAATGCTGAGCTGGCATCCATCACCGCTCAGCGAGTCAGGGACAGGCTCTCTTGGCCTTCGGGAGACTGCAGAAAGAGAGAGCAGCAGCATGTGTGGAGCTGTGAGTGGGGTTGGCTGGAGACTTGAAGAGCAGTAACAGCTTTTGGTCGTGAGACCCTTTGGTGTGGGAGGAATCCCTGGACGTTCGCAAATGCTGAGCTGGGATCCAGCACCACTCAGCGAGCCAGGGACAGGCTTTCTTGGCCTTTGGGAGGCTGTAGAAAGAGAGAGCAGCAGCATGTGTGGAGCTGTGAGTGGGGTTGCCTGGAGACTTGAAGAGCAGCAAGAGCTTTTGGTCTTGAGACCCTTTGGAGTGAGAGGAATCCCTGGACGTTCGCAAATGCTGAGCTGGGATCCGGCACCACTCAGCGAGCCAGGGAGAGATTCTCTTCGCCTTTGGGAGGCTGCAGAAAGAGAGAGCAGCAGCATGTGTGTAGCTGTGAGTGGGGTTGCCTGGAGACTTGAAGAGCAGCAAGAGCTTTGGGTCGTGAGACCCTTTGGAGTGAGAGGAATCCCTGGACGTTCGCAAATGTTGAGCTGGGATCCAGCCCCGCTCAGCGTGCCAGGGAGAGATTCTCTTGGCCTTTGGTAGGCTGCAGGAAGAGAGAGCAGCAGCATGTGTGGAGCTGTGAGTGGGGTTGCCTGGAGACGTGAAGAGCAGCAAGAGCTTTTGGTCGTGACTCCTCTGGTGTGGGAGGAATACCTGGACATTCGCAAATGCTGAGCTGGGATTCAGCAATCCTCAGCGTGCGAATGACAGATTCTCTTGGCCTTCGGGAGACTGCAGAAAGAGAGAGCAGCAGCATGTGTGGAGCTGTGAGTGGGGTTGCCTGGAGACATGAAGAGCAGCAAGAGCTTTTTGTCCTGGCTCCACTGGTGTGGGAGGAATCCCTGGACGTTCGCAAATGCTGAGCTGGCATCCAGCACCGCTCAGCGTGCGAATGACAGATTCTCTTGGCAGTCGAGCGGCAGCAGAGAGAGAGAGCATCAGCATGTGTGGAGCTGTGAGTGGGGTTGCCTGGAGACGTGAAGAGCAGCAAGAGCTTTTGGTCCTGCATCCTCTGGTGTGGGAGGAATCCCCTGATGTTCACAAATGCTGAGCTGGCATCCATCACCGCTCAGCGAGCCAGGGACAGGCTCTCTTGGCCTTCGGGAGACTGCAGAAAGAGAGAGCAGCAGCATGTGTGGAGCTGTGAGTGGGGTTGCCTGGAGACTTGAAGAGCAGCAAGAGCTTTTTGTCCTGGCTCCTCTGGTGTGGGAGGAATTCCTGGACGTTCGCAAATTCTGAGCTGGGATCCAGCACCGCTCAGCGAGCCAGGGACAGGCTCTCTTGGCCTTTGGGAGGCTGCAGAAAGAGAGAGCAGCAGCATGTGTGGAGCTGTGAGTGGGGTTGCCTGGAGACTTGAAGAGCAGCAAGAGCTTTTGGTCCTGGCTCCACTGGTGTGGGAGGAATCCCTGGACGTTCGCAAATGCTGAGCTGGCATCCAGCACCGCTCAGCGTGCGAATGACAGATTCTCTTGGCAGTCGAGCGGCAGCAGAAAGAGAGAGCATCAGCATGTGTGGAGCTGTGAGTGGGGTTGCCTGGAGACTTGAAGAGCAGCAAGAGCTTTTGGTCCTGGCTCCTCTGGTGTGCGAGGAATCCCTTGATGTTCACAAATGCTGAGCTGGCATCCATCACCGCTCAGCGAGCCAGGGACAGGCTCTCTTGGCCTTCGGGAGACTGCAGAAAGAGAGAGCAGCAGCATGTGTGGAGCTGTGAGTGGGGTTGCCTGGACACGTAAAAAGCAGCAAGAGCTTTTTGTCCTGGCTCCTCTGGTGTGGGAGGAATCCCTGGAAATTCGCAAATGCTGAGCTGGGATCCAGCGCCGCTCAGCGTGCGAATAACAGATTCTCTTGGCCTTCGGGAGGCAGCAGAGAGAGAGCAGCAGCATGTGTGGAGCTGTGAGTGGGGTTGCCTGGAGACGTGAAGAGCAGCAAGAGCTTTTGGTCTTGAGACCCTTTGGAGTGAGAGGAATCCCTGGACGTTCACAAATGCTGAGCTGGGATCCAGCAATCCTCAGCGTGCGAATGACAGATTCTCTTGGCCTTCGGGAGACTGCAGAAAGAGAGAGCAGCAGCATGTGTGGAGCTGTGAGTGGGGTTGCCTGGAGACTTGAAGAGCAGTAACAGCTTTTGGTCGTGAGACCCTTTGGTGTGGGAGGAATCCCTGGACGTTCGCAAATGCTGAGCTGGGATCCAGCACCGCTGAGCGAGCCAGGGACAGGCTCTCTTGGCCTTTGGGAGGCTGCAGAAAGAGAGAGCAGCAGCATGTGTGGAGCTGGGAGAGGGGTTGCCTGGAGACTTGAAGAGCAGCAAGAGCTTTTTGTCCTGGCTCCTCTGGTGTGGGAGGAATCCCTGGACGTTCGCAAATGCTGAGCTGGCATCCAGCACCGCTCAGCGTGCGAATGACAGATTCTCTTGGCATTCGAGCGGCAGCAGAGAGAGAGCATCAGCATGTGTGGAGCTGTGAGTGGGGTTGCCTGGAGACTTGAAGAGCAGCAAGAGCTTTTTGTCCTGGCTCCTCTGGTGTGGGAGGAATCCCTGGACGTTTGCAAATGCTGAGCTGGCATCCATCACCGCTCAGCGAGCCAGGGACAGGCTCTCTTGGCCTTCGGGAGACTGCAGAAAGAGAGAGCAGCAGCATGTGTGGAGCTGGGAGTGGGGTTGCCTGGAGACTTGAAGAGCAGCAAGAGCTTTTGGTCCTGCATCCTCTGGTGTGGGAGGAATCCCTGGACGTTCGCAAATGCTGAGCTGGCATCCAGCACCGCTCAGCGTGCGAATGACAGATTCTCTTGGCCTTCGGGAGGCAGCAGAGAAAGAGAGCAGCAGCATGTGTGGAGCTGTGAGTGGGGTTGGCTGGAGACTTGAAGAGCAGCAAGAGCTTTTGGTCTTGAGACTCTTTGGCGTGGGAGGAATCCCTGGACGTTCGCAAATGCTGAGCTGGCATCCAGCACCGCTCAGCGTGCCAGGGACAGGCTCTCTTGGCCTTTGGGAGGCTGTAGAAAGAGAGAGCAGCAGCATGTGTGGAGCTGTGAGTGGGGTTGCCTGGAGACTTGAAGAGCAGCAAGAGCTTTTGTTCCTGGCTCCTCTGGTGTGGGAGGAATCCCTGGACGTTCGCAAATGCTGAGCTGGGATCCAGCACCGCTCAGCTTGCGAATAACAGATTCTCTTGGCCTTCGGGAGGCAGCAGAGAGAGAGCAGCAGCATGTGTGGAGCTGTGAGTGGGGTTGCCTGGAGACTTGAAGAGCAGCAAGAGCTTTTGGTCGTGAGACCCTTTGGGGTGGGAGGAATCCCTGGACGTTCACAAATGCTGAGCTGGGATCCAGCACCGCTCAGCGAGCCAGGGAGATATTCTCTTCGCCTTCGGGAGGCTGCCGAAAGAGAGAGCAGCAGCATGTGTGGAGCTGTGAGTGGGGTTGCCTGGACACGTAAAAAGCAGCAAGAGCTTTTTGTCCTGGCTCCTCTGGTGTGGGAGGAATCCCTGGACGTTCGCAAATGCTGAGCTGGGATCCAGCACCCCTCAGCGTGCGAATGACAGATTCTCTTGGCATTCGGGGGGCAGCAGAGAGAGAGAGCATCAGCATGTGTGGAGCTGAAAATGCGGTTGCCTGGAGACTTGAAGAGCAGCAAGAGCTTTTTGTCCTGGCTCCTCTGGTGTGGGAGGAATCCCTGGATATTCGCAAATGCTGAGCTGGGATCCAGCACCTCTCAGCGTGCGAATGACAGATTCTCTTGGCCTTCGGGAGACTGCAGAAAGAGAGAGCAGCAGCATGTGTGGAGCTGGGAGTGGGGTTGCCTGGAGACGTGAAGAGCAGCAAGAGCTTTTGGTCCTGTATCCTCTGGTGTGGGAGGAATCCCTGGACGTTCACAAATGCTGAGCTTGGATCCAGCACCCCTCAGCGTGCGAATGACAGATTCTCTTGGCCTTCGGGAGACTGCAGAAAGAGAGAGCATCAGCATGTGTGGAGCTGTGAGTGGGGTTGCCTGGAGACGTGAAGAGCAGCAAGAGCTTTTGGTCGTGAGACCCTTTGGTGTGGGAGGAATCCCTGGACGTTCACAAATGCTGAGCTGGGATCCAGCACCGCTCAGCGTGCCAGGGAGAGATTCTCTTCGCCTTTGGGAGGCTGTAGAAAGAGAGAGCGGCAGAATGTGTGGAGCTGTGAGTGGGGTTGCCTGGAGACTTGAAGAGCAGCAAGAGCTTTTTGTCCTGGCTCCTCTGGTGTGCGAGGAATCCCTGGACGTTCGCAAATGCTGAGCTGGCATCCATCACCGCTCAGCGAGCCAGGGACAGGCTCTCTTCGCCTTTGGGAGGCTGCAGAAAGAGAGAGCAGCAGCATGTGTGGAGCTGGGAGAGGGGCTGCCTGGAGACTTGAAGAGCAGCAAGAGCTTTTTGTCCTGGCTCCACTGGTGTGGGAGGAATCCCTGGACGTTCGCAAATGCTGAGCTGGCATCCAGCACCGCTCAGCGTGCGAATGACAGATTCTCTTGGCAGTCGAGCGGCAGCAGAGAGAGAGAGCATCAGCATGTGTGGAGCTGTGAGTGGGGTTGCCTGGAGACTTGAAGAGCAGCAAGAGCTTTTGTTCCTGGCTCCTCTGGTGTGGGAGGAATCCCTGGACGTTCACAAATGCTGAGCTGGGATCCAGCACCACTCAGCGAGCCAGGGAGAGATTCTCTTCGCCTTTGGTAGGCTGCAGAAAGAGAGAGCAGCAGAATGTGTGTAGCTGTGAGTGGGGTTGCCTGGAGACTTGAAGAGCAGCAAGAACTTTTGGTCGTGAGACCCTTTGGAGTGAGAGGAATCCCTGGACGTTCGCAAATGCTGAGCTGGGATCCAGCACCGCTCAGCGTGCCAGGGAGAGATTCTCTTCGCCTTTGGTAGGCTGCAGGAAGAGAGAGCAGCAGCATGTGTGGAGCTGTGAGTGGGGTTGGCTGGAGACTCGAAGAGCAGCAAGAGCTTTTTGTCCTGGCTCCTCTGGTGTGGGAGGAATCCCTGGATGTTCGCAAACGCTGAGCTGGGATCCAGCACCCCTCAGCGTGCGAATGACAGATTCTCTTGGCCTTCGGGAGGCAGCAGAGAAAGAGAGCAGCAGCATGTGTGGAGCTGTGAGTGGGGTTGCCTGGAGACGTGAAGAGCAGCAAGAGCTTTTGGTCGTGACTCCTCTGGTGTGGGAGGAATCCCTGGACATTCGCAAATGCTGAGCTGGGATCCAGCACCCCTCAGCGTGCGAATGACAGTTTCTCTTGGCCTTCGGGAGACTGCAGAAAGAGAGAGCAGCAGCATGTGTGGAGCTGGGAGTGGGGTTGCCTGGAGACTTGAAGAGCAGCAAGAGCTTTTTGTCCTGGCTCCTCTGGTGTGGGAGGAATCCCTGGACGTTCGCAAATGCTGAGCTGGGATCCAGCACCGCTGAGCGAGCCAGGGACAGGCTCTCTTGGCCTTTGGGAAGCTGCAGAAAGAGAGAGCAGCAGCATGTGTAGAGCTGGGAGAGGGGCTGCCTGGAGACTTGAAGAGCAGCAAGAGCTTTTTGTCCTGGCTCCTCTGGTGTGGGAGGAATCCCTGGACGTTCGCAAATGCTGAGCTGGCATCCAGCACCGCTCAGCGTGCGAATGACAGATTCTCTTGGCAGTCGAGCGGCAGCAGAGAGAGAGAGCATCAGCATGTGTGGAGCTGTGAGTGGGGTTGCCTGGAGACTTGAAGAGCAGCAAGAGCTTTTGGTCGTGAGACCCTTTGGAGTGAGATGAATCCCTGGACGTTCACAAATGCTGAGCTGGGATCCAGCACCGCTCAGCGTGCCAGGGAGAGATTCTCTTCGCCTTTGGTAGGCTGCAGGAAGAGAGAGCAGCAGCATGTGTGGAGCTGTGAGTGGGGTTGGCTGGAGACTCGAAGAGCAGCAAGAGCTTTTTGTCCTGGCTCCTCTGGTGTGGGAGGAATCCCTGGATGTTCGCAAATGCTGAGCTGGGATCCAGCACCCCTCAGCGTGCGAATGACAGATTCTCTTGGCCTTCGGGAGGCAGCAGAGAAAGAGAGCAGCAGCATGTGTGGAGCTGTGAGTGGGGTTGGCTGGAGACTTGAAGAGCAGCAAGAGCTTTTTGTCCTGGCTCCACTGGTGTGGGAGGAATCCCTGGACATTCGCAAATGCTGAGCTGGCATCCAGCACTGCTCAGCGTGCGAATGACAGATTCTCTTGGCAGTCGAGCGGCAGCAGAAAGAGAGAGCATCAGCATGTGTGGAGCTGTGAGTGGGGTTGCCTGGAGACTTGAAGAGCAGCAACAGCTTTTGGTCGTGAGACCCTTTGGTGTGGGAGGAATCGCTGGACGTTCACAAAAGCTGAGCTGGGATCCAGCACCGCTGAGCGAGCCAGGGACAGGCTCTCTTGGCCTTTGGGAGGCTGTAGAAAGAGAGAGCAGCAGCATGTGTGGAGCTGTGAGTGGGGTTGCCTGGAGACTTGAAGAGCAGCAAGAACTTTTTCTCCTGGCTCCTCTGGTGTGGGAGGAATCGCTGGACGTTCACAAATGCTGAGCTGGGATCCAGCAATCCTCAGCGTGCGAATGACAGATTCTCTTGGCCTTCGGGAGGCAGTAGAGAGAGAGCATCAGCATGTGTGGAGCTGGGAGTGGGGTTGCCTGGAGACTTGAAGAGCAGCAAGAGCTTTTGGTCATGAGACCCTTTGGAGTGAGAGGAATCCCTGGACGTTCGCAAATGCTGAGCTGGCATCCAGCACCGCTGAGCGTGCCAGGGACAGGCTCTCTTGGCCTTCGGGAGGCAGCAGAGAAAGAGAGCAGCAGCATGTGTGGAGCTGTGAGTGGGGTTGCCTGGAGACGTGAAGAGCAGCAAGAGCTTTTGGTCATGACTCCTCTGGTGTGGGAGGAATCCCTGGACGTTCACAAATGCTGAGCTGGGATCCAGCACCCCTCAGCGTGCCAGGGAGAGATTCTCTTCGCCTTTGGGAGGCTGTAGAAAGAGAGAGCAGCAGCATGTGTGGAGCTGGGAGTGGGTTTGCCTGGAGACGTGAAGAGCAGCAAGAGCTTTTTGTCCTGGCTCCTCTGGTGTGGGAGGAATCCCTGGACGTTCGCAAATGCTGAGCTGGGATCCAGCACCGCTGAGCGAGCCAGGGAAAGGCTCTCTTGGCCTTTGGGAGGCTGCAGAAAGAGAGAGCAGCAGCATGTGTGGAGCTGGGAGAGGGGCTGCCTGGAGACTTGAAGAGCAGCAAGAGCTTTTTGTCCTGGCTCCTCTGGTGTGGGAGGAATCCCTGGACGTTCGCAAATGCTGAGCCTGCATCCAGCACCGCTCAGCGTGCGAATGACAGATTCTCTTGGCAGTCGAGCGGCAGCAGAGAGAGAGAGCATCAGCATGTGTGGAGCTGTGAGTGGGGTTGCCTGGAGACTTGAAGAGCAGCAAGAGCTTTTTGTCCTGGCTCCTCTGGTGTGCGAGGAATCCCTGGACGTTCACAAATGCTGAGCTGGGATCCAGCACCACTCAGCGAGCCAGGGAGAGATTCTCTTCGCCTTTGGTAGGCTGCAGAAAGAGAGAGCATCAGCATGTGTGGAGCTGTGAGTGGGGTTGGCTGGAGACTCGAAGAGCAGCAAGAGCTTTTTGTCCTGGCTCCTCTGGTGTGGGAGGAATCCCTGGACGTTCGCAAATGCTGAGCTGGGATCCAGCACCCCTCAGCGTGCGAATGACAGATTCTCTTGGCCTTCGGGAGGCAGCAGAGAAAGAGAGCAGCAGCATGTGTGGAGCTGTGAGTGGGGTTGCCTGGAGACTTGAAGAGCAGCAAGAGCTTTTTGTCCTGGCTCCTCTGGTGTGGGAGGAATCCCTGGACGTTCGCAAATGCTGAGCTGGCATCCAGCACCGCTCAGGGTGCGAATGACAGATTCTCTTGGCATTCGAGCGGCAGCAGAGAGAGAGAGCAGCAGCATGTGTGGAGCTGTGAGTGGGGTTGCCTGGAGACTTGAAGAGCAGCAAGAGCTTTTTTTCCTGGCTCCTCTGGTGTGGGAGGAATCCCTGGACGTTCACAAATGCTGAGCTGGCATGCATCACCGCTCAGCGAGCCAGGGACAGGCTCTCTTGGCCTTCGGGAGACTGCAGAAAGAGAGAGCAGCAGCATGTGTGGAGCTGTGAGTGGGGTTGCCTGGAGACTTGAAGAGCAGCAACAGCTTTTGGTCGTGAGACCCTTTGGTGTGGGAGGAATCGCTGGACGTTCACAAAAGCTGAGCTGGGATCCAGCACCACTGAGCGAGCCAGGGACACGCTCTCTTGGCCTTTGGGAGGCTGTAGAAAGAGAGAGCAGCAGCATGTGTGGAGCTGGGAGTGGGGTTGCCTGGAGACTTGAAGAGCAGCAAGAGCTTTCTGTCCTGTATCCTCTGGTGTGGGAGGAATCCCTGGACATTCGCAAATGCTGAGCTGGGATCCAGCACTGCTCAGTGTGCGAATAACAGATTCTCTTGGCCTTCCGGAGGCAGCAGAGAGAGAACAGCAGCATGTGTGGAGCTGTGAGTGCGGTTCGCTGGAGACGTGAAGAGGAGCAAGAGCTTTTGGTCGTGGCTCCTCTGGTGTGGGAGGAATCCCTGGACGTTCACAAATGCTGAGCTGGGATCCAGCAATCCTCAGCGTGCGAATGACAGATTCTCTTGGCCTTCGGGAGACTGCAGAAAGAGAGAGCAGCAGCATGTGTGGAGCTGTGAGTGGGGTTGCCTGGAGACGTGAAGAGCAGCAAGAGCTTTTGGTCGTGACTCCTCTGGTGTGGGAGGAATCCCTGGACGTTCGCAAATGCTGAGCTGTGATCCAGCACCGCAGAGCGAGCCAGGGACATGCTCTCTTTGCCTTTGGGAGGCTGCAGAAAGAGAGAGCAACAGCATGTGTGGAGCTGTGAGTGGGGTTGCCTGGAGACTTGAAGAGAAGCAAGAGCTTTTTGTCCTGGCTCCACTGGTGTGGGAGGAATCCCTGGACGTTCGCAAATGCTGAGCTGGCATCCAGCACCGCTCAGCGTGCGAATGACAGATTCTCTTGGCATTCGAGCGGCAGCAGAGAGAGAGCATCAGCATGTGTGGAGCTGTGAGTGGGGTTGCCTGGAGACTTGAAGAGCAGCAAGAGCTTTTGTTCCTGGCTCCTCTGGTGTGGGAGGAATCCCTGGACGTTCGCAAATGCTGAGCTGGGATCCATCACCGCTCAGCGTGCGAATAACAGATTCTTTTGGCCTTCGGGAGGCAACAGAGAGAGAGCAGCAGCATGTGTGGAGCTGTGAGTGGGGTTGGCTGGAGACTTGAAGAGCAGTAACAGCTTTTGGTCGTGAGACCCTTTGGTGTGGGAGGAATCCCTGGATGTTCGCAAATGCTGAGCTGGGATCCAGCAATCCTCAGCGTGCGAATGACAGATTCTCTTGGCCTTCGGGAGACTGCAGAAAGAGAGAGCAGCAGCATGTGTGGAGCTGGGAGTGGGGCTGCCTGGAGACTTGAAGAGCAGCAAGAGCTTTTGGTCGTGGCTCCTCTGGTGTGGGAGGAATCCCTGGACGTTCGCAAATGCTGAGCTGTGATCCAGCACCGCAGAGCGAGCCAGGGACATGCTCTCTTTGCCTTTGGGAGGCTGCAGAAAGAGAGAGCAGCAGCATGTGTGGAGCTGGGAGAGGGGTTGCCTGGAGACTTGAAGAGCAGCAAGAGCTTTTTGTCCTGGCTCCACTGGTGTGGGAGGAATCCCTGGACATTCGCAAATGCTGAGCTTGGATCCAGCAATCCTCAGCGTGCGAATGACAGATTCTCTTGGCCTTCGGGAGGCAGCAGAGAGAGAGAGCAGCAGCATGTGTGGAGATGTGAGTGGGGTTGCCTAGAGACTTGAAGAGGAGCAAGGCCTTTCTGTCCTGTATCCTCTGGTGTGGGAGGAATCCCTGGACGTTCGCAAATGCTGAGCTGGCATCTAGCACCTCTCAGCGAGCCAGGGACAGTCTCTCTTGGCCTTCGGGAGACTGCAGAAAGAGAGAGCAGCAGCATGTGTGGAGCTGGGAGTGGGGTTGCCTGGAGACTTGAAGAGCAGCAAGAGCTTTTGGTCTTGAGACCCTTTGGAGTGAGAGGAATCCCTGGACGTTCGCAAATGCTGAGCTGGCATCCAGCAACGCTCAGCGTGCCAGGGACAGGCTCTCTTGTCCTTCGGGAGGCAGCAGAGAGAGAGCATCAGCATGTGTGGAGCTGTGAGTGGTGTTACGTGGAGACTTGAAGAGCAGCAAGAGCTTTTGGTCGCGAGACCCTTTGGAGTGAGAGGAATCCCTGGACGTTCGCAAATGCTGAGCTGGGATCCAGCACCGCTCAGCGTGCCAGGGACAGGCTCTCTTGGCCTTTTCGAGACAGCAGAGAGCGAACATCAGCATGTGTAAAGCTGAGAGTGGGGTTGCCTGGAGACTCGAAGAGCAGCAAGAGCTTTTGTTCTTGAGACTCTTTGGAGTGAGAGGAAACCCTGGACGTTCACAAATGCTGAGCTGGGATCCAGCAATCCTCAGCGTGCGAATGACAGATTCTCTTGGCCTTCGGGAGGCAGCAGAGAGAGAGAGCAGCAGCATGTCTGGAGCTGTGAGTGGGGTTGCCTGGAGACGTGAAGAGCAGCAAGAGCTTTTTGTCCTGGCTCCTCTGGTGTGGGAGGACTCCCTGGACGTTCGCAAATGCTGAGCTGGAATGCAGCACGTCTCAGCGTGCGATTGACAGATTCTCTTGGCCTTCGGGAGGCAGCAGAAAGAGAGAGCAGCAGCATGTGTGGAGCTGTGAGTGGGGTTGCCTGGAGACTTGAAGAGCAGCAAGAGCTTTTTGTCCTGGCTCATCTAGTGTGGGATGAATCCCTGGACATTCGCAAATGCTGAGCTTGGGTCCAGCAATCCTCAGCGTGCGAATGACAGATTCTCTTGGCCTTCGGGAGGCAGCAGAGAGAGAGAGCATCAGCATGTGTGGAGCTGGGAGTGGGGTTGCCTGGAGACTTGAAGCGCAGCAAGAGTTTTTTGTCCTGGCTCCTCTGGTGTGGGAGGAATCCCTGGACGTTCACAAATGCTGAGCTGGGATCCAGCATCGCTCAGCGTGGGAATGACAGATTCTCTTGGCCTTCGGGAGGCAGCAGAGAAAGAGAGCAGCAGCATGTGTGGAGCTGGGAGTGGGGTTGCCTGGAGACTTGAAGAGCAGCAAGAGCTTTTTGTCCTGGCTCCTCTGGTGTGGGAGGAATCCCTGGACGTTCACAAATGATGAGCTGGGATGCAGCACCTCTCAGGTGCGATTGACAGATTCTCTTGGCCTTCGGGAGGCAGCAGAAAGAGAGAGCAGCAGCATGTGTGGAGCTGTGAGTGGGGTTGCCTGGAGACTTGAAGAGCAGCAAGAGCTTTTTGTCCTGGCTCCTCTGGTGTGGGAGGAATCCCTGGACGTTCGCAAATGCTGAGCTGTGATCCAGCACCGCTCAGCGTGCGAATGACAGATTCTCCTGGCCTTCGGGAGGCAGCAGAGAGAGAGCATCAGCATGTGTGGAGCTGTGAGTGGGGTTGCCTAGAGACTTGAAGAGGAGCAAGAGCTTTCTGTCCTCTATCATCTGGTGTGGGAGGAATCCCTGGACGTTCGCAAATGCTGAGCTGGCATCCAGCACCGCTCAGCGTGCGAATGACAGATTCTCTTGGCCTTCGGGAGGCAGCAGAGAGAGAGCATCAGCATGTGTGGAGCTGTGAGTGGGGTTGCCTGGAGACTTGAAGAGCAGCAAGAGCTTTTTGTCCTGGCTCCTCTGGTGTGCGAGGAATCCCTGGACGTTCGCAAATGCTGAGCTGGCATCCATCACCGCTCAGCGAGCCAGGGACAGGCTCTCTTGGCCTTCGGGAGACTGCAGAAAGAGAGAGCAGCAGCATGTGTGGAGCTGTGAGTGGGGTTGCCTGGAGACTTGAAGAGCAGCAAGGACTTTTGGTCGTGAGACCCTTTGGTGTGGGAGGAATCCCTGGACGTTCGCAAATGCTGAGCTGGGATCCAGCACCGCTCAGCGAGACAGGGACAGGCTTTCTTGGCCTTTGGGAGGCTGTAGAAAGAGAGAGCAGCAGCATGTGTGGAGCTGTGAGTGGGGTTGCCTGGAGACTTGAAGAGCAGCAAGAACTTTTTCTCCTGGCTCCTCTGCTGTGGGAGGAATCGCTGGACGTTCACAAATGCTGAGCTGGGATCCAGCACCGCTCAGCGTGCCAGGGACAGGCTCTCTTGTCCTTTGGGAGGCAGCATAGAGAGAGCAGCTGTGAGTGTAGCTGTGAGTGTAGCTGTGAGTGGGGTTGCCTGGAGACTTGAAGAGCAGCAAGAGCTTTTTGTCCTGGCTCCTCTGGTGTGGGAGGAATCCCTGGACGTTCGCAAATGCTGAGCTGGGATCCAGCACCGCTCAGCGTGCGAATGACAGATTCTCTTGGCATTCGGGGGTCAGCAGAGAGAGAGCATCAGCATGTGTGGAGCTGTGAGTGGGGCTGCCTGGAGACTTGAAGAGCAGCAAGAGCTTTTGGTCTTGAGACTCTTTGGCGTGGGAGGAATCCCTGGACGTTCACAAATGCTGAGCTGGCATCCAGCACCGCTCAGCGTGCCAGGGAAAGATTCTCTTGGCCTTTGGGAGGCAGCATAGAGAGAGCAGCAGCATGTGTGGAGCTGTGAGTGGGGTTGCCTGGAGACTTGAAGAGCAGCAAGAGCTTTTGTTCCTGGCTCCTCTGGTGTGGGAGGAATCCCTGGACGTTCGCAAATGCTGAGCTGGGATCCAGCACCGCTCAGCGTGCGAATAACAGATTCTCTTGGCCTTCGGGAGGCAGCAGAGAGAGAGCAGCAGCATGTGTGGAGCTGTGAGTGGGGTTGCCTGGAGACGTGAAGAACAGCAAGAGCTTTTGGTCGTGGCTCCTCTGGTGTGGGAGGAATCCCTGGACGTTCGCAAATGCTGAGCTGGGATCCAGCACCGCTGAGCGAGCCAGGGACAGGCTCTCTTGGCCTTTGGGAGGCTGTAGAAAGAGAGAGCAGCAGCATGTGTGGAGCTGTGAGTGGGGTTGCCTGGAGACTTGAAGAGCAGCAAGAGCTTTTGTTCCTGGCTCCTCTGGTGTGGGAGGAATCCCTGGACGTTCGCAAATGCTGAGCTGGGATCCAGCAAAGCTCAGCGTGCGAATAACAGATTCTCTTGGCCTTCGGGAGGCAGCAGAGAGAGAGCAGCAGCATGTGTGGAGCTGTGAGTGGGGTTGCCTGGAGACTTGAAGAGCAGCAAGAGCTTTTGGTCTTGAGACCCTTTGGAGTGAGAGGAATCCCTGGACGTTCGCAAATGCTGAGCTGGGATCCAGCACCACTCAGCGAGCCAGGGAGAGATTCTCTTCGCCTTTGGTAGGCTGCAGAAAGAGAGAGCAGCAGCATGTGTGTAGCTGTGAGTGGGGTTGCCTGGAGACGTGAAGAGCAGCAAGAGCTTTTTGTCCTGGCTCCTCTGGTGTGGGAGGAATCCCTGGACGTTCACAAATGCTGAGCTGGGATCCAGCACCGCTCAGCGAGCCAAGGACAGGCTCTCTTGGCCTTTGGGAGGCTGCAGAAAGAGAGAGCAGCAGCATGTGTGGAGCTGGGAGTGGGGTTGCCTGGAGACTTGAAGAGCAGCAAGAGCTTTTTGTCCTGGCTCCTCTGGTGTGCGAGGAATCCCTGGACATTCGCAAATGCTGAGCTGGGATCCAGCACCGCTCAGCGTGCGACTGACAGATTCTCTTGGCCTTCGGGAGGCAGCAGAGAGAGAGAGCATCAGCATGTGTGGAGCTGTGAGTGGGGTTGCCTGGAGACTTGAAGAGCAGCAAGAGCTTTTTGTCCTGGCTCCTCTGGTGTGGGAGGAATCCCTGGACGTTCGCAAATGCTGAGCTGGCATCCATCACCGCTCAGCGAGCCAGGGAGAGTCTCTCTTGGCCTTCGGGAGACTGCAGAAAGAGAGAGCAGCAGCATGTGTGGAGCTGTAAGTGGGGTTGCCTGGAGACTTGAAGAGCAGCAAGAGCTTTTTGTCCTGGCTCCTCTGGTGTGGGAGGAATCCCTGGACGTTCGCAAATGCTGAGGTGACATCCAGCACCGCTCAGCGTGCGAATGACAGATTCTCTTGGCATTCGAGCGGCAGCAGAGAGAGCGAGCAGCAGCATGTGTGGAGCTGTGAATGCAGTTGCCTGGAGACTTGAAGAGCAGCAAGAGCTTTTTGTCCTGGCTCCTCTGGTGTGGGAGGAATCCCTGGACGTTCGCAAATGCTGAGCTGGCATCCAGCACCGCTCAGCGAGCCAGGGACAGGCTTTCTTGGCCTTTGGGAGGCTGTAGAAAGAGAGAGCAGCAGCATGTGTGGAGCTGTGAGTGGGGTTGCCTGGAGACTTGAAGAGCAGCAAGAGCTTTTTCTCCTGGCTCCTCTGGTGTGGGAGGAATCGCTGGACGTTCACAAATGCTGAGCTGGGATCCAGCAATCCTCAGCGTGCGAATGACAGATTCTCTTGGCCTTCGGGAGGAAGCAGAGAAAGAGAGCATCAGCATGTGTGGAGCTGTGAGTGGGGTTGCCTGGAGACTTGAAGAGCAGCAAGAGCTTTTGTTCTTGAGACTCTTTGGCGTGGGAGGAATCCCTGGACGTTCGCAAATGCTGAGCTGGCATCCAGCACCGCTCAGCGTGCCAGGGACAGGCTCTCTTGGCCTTTGGGAGGCAGCATAGAGAGAGCAGCAGCATGGGTGTAGCTGTGAGTGGGGTTGCCTGGAGACTTGAAGAGCAGCAAGAGCTTTTGTTCCTGGCTCCTCTGGTGTGGGAGGAATCCCTGGATGTTCGCAAATGCTGAGCTGGGATCCAGCACCGCTCAGCGTGCGACTAACAGATTCTCTTGGCCTTCGGGAGGCAGCAGAGAGAGAGCAGCAGCATGTGTGGAGCTGTGAGTGGGGTTGCCTGGAGACTTGAAGAGCAGTAACAGCTTTTGGTCGTGAGACCCTTTGGTGTGGGAGGAATCGCTGGACGTTCACAAATGCTGAGCTGGGATCCAGCAATCCTCAGCGTGCGAATGACAGATTCTCTTGGCCTTCGGAAGGCAGTAGAGACAGAGCAGCAGCATGTGTGGACCTGTGAGTGGGGCTGCCTGGACACTTGAAGAGCAGCAAGAGCTTTTGGTCTTGAGACCCTTTGGAGTGAGATGAATCCCTGGACGTTCACAAATGCTGAGCTGGGATCCAGCACCGCTCAGCGAGCCAGGGAGATATTCTCTTGGCCTTTGGGAGGCTGCAGAAAGAGAGAGCATCAGCATGTGTGGAGCTGTGAGTGGGGTTGCCTGGACACGTAAAAAGCAGCAAGAGCTTTTTGTCCTGGCTCCTCTGGTGTGGGAGGAATCCCTGGAAATTCGCAAATGCTGAGGTGGGATCCAGCGCCGCTCAGCGTGCGAATGACAGATTCTCTTGGCCTTCGGGAGGCAGCAGAGAGAGAGCAGCAGCATGTGTAGAGCTGTGAGTGGCGTTGCCTGGAGACTTGAAGAGCAGCAAGAGCTTTTGGTCGTGGCTCCTCTGGTGTGGGAGGAATCCCTGGACGTTCACAAATGCTGAGCTGGGATCCAGCAATCCTCAGCGTGCGAATGACAGATTCTCTTGGCCTTCGGGAGACTGCAGAAAGAGAGAGCAGCAGCATGTGTGGAGCTGTGAGTGGGGTTGCCTGGAGACTTGAAGAGCAGCAAGAGCTTTTTGTCCTGGCTCGTCTGGTGTGGGAGGAATCCCTGGACGTTCGCAAATGCTGAGCTGGGATCCAGCACCGCTGAGCGAGCCAGGGACAGGCTCTCTTGGCCTTTGGGAGGCTGCAGAAAGAGAGAGCAACAGCATGTGTGGAGCTGGGAGAGGGGTTGCCTGGAGACTTGAAGAGCAGCAAGAGCTTTTTGTCCTGGCTCCACTGGTGTGGGAGGAATCCCTGGACGTTCGCAAATGCTGAGCTGGGATCCAGCACCGCTCAGCGTGCGAATGACAGATTCTCTGGGCATTCGGGGGTCAGCAGAGAGAGAGCAGCAGCATGTGTGGAGCTGTGAGTGGGGCTGCCTGGAGACTTGAAGAGCAGCAAGAGCTTTTGGTCTTGAGACTCTTTGGCGTGGGAGGAATCCCTGGACGTTCACAAATGCTGAGCTGGCATCCAGCACCGCTCAGCGTGCCAGGGAAAGATTCTCTTGGCCTTTGGGAGGCAGCATAGAGAGAGCAGCAGCATGTGTGGAGCTGTGAGTGGGGTTGCCTGGAGACTTGAAGAGCAGCAAGAGCTTTTGTTCCTGGCTCCTCTGGTGTGGGAGGAATCCCTGGACGTTCGCAAATGCTGAGCTGGGATCCAGCACCGCTCAGCGTGCGAATAACAGATTCTCTTGGCCTTCGGGAGGCAGCAGAGAGAGAGCAGCAGCATGTGTGGAGCTGTGAGTGGGGTTGCCTGGAGACGTGAAGAACAGCAAGAGCTTTTGGTCGTGGCTCCTCTGGTGTGGGAGGAATCCCTGGACGTTCGCAAATGCTGAGCTGGGATCCAGCACCGCTGAGCGAGCCAGGGACAGGCTCTCTTGGCCTTTGGGAGGCTGTAGAAAGAGAGAGCAGCAGCATGTGTGGAGCTGTGAGTGGGGTTGCCTGGAGACTTGAAGAGCAGCAACAGCTTTTGGTCGTGAGACCCTTTGGTGTGGGAGGAATCGCTGGACGTTCACAAATGCTGAGCCTGGATCCAGCACCGCTGAGCGAGCCATGGCCAGGCTCTCTTGGCCTTTGGGAGGCTGTAGAAAGAGAGAGCAGCAGCATGTGTGGAGCTGTGAGTGGGGTTGCCTGGAGACTTGAAGAGCAGCAAGAGCTTTTGTTCCTGGCTCCTCTGGTGTGGGAGGAATCCCTGGACGTTCACAAATGCTGAGCTGGGATCCAGCACCGCTCAGCGTGCGAATAACAGATTCTCTTGGCCTTCGGGAGGCAGCAGAGAGAGAGCAGCAGCCTGTGTGGAGCTGTGAGTGGCGTTGCCTGGAGACTTGAAGAGCAGCAAGAGCTTTTGGTCTTGAGACCCTTTGGAGTGAGAGGAATCCCTGGACGTTCGCAAATGCTGAGCTGGGATCCAGCACCACTCAGCGAGCCAGGGAGAGATTCTCTTCGCCTTTGGTAGGCTGCAGAAAGAGAGAGCAGCAGCATGTGTGTAGCTGTGAGTGGGGTTGCCTGGAGACGTGAAGAGCAGCAAGAGCTTTTTGTCCTGGCTCCTCTGGTGTGGGAGGAATCCCTGGACGTTCACAAATGCTGAGCTGGGATCCAGCACCGCTCAGCGAGCCAGGGACAGGCTCTCTTGGCCTTTGGGAGGCTGCAGAAAGAGAGAGCAGCAGCATGTGTGGAGCTGTGACTGGGGTTGCCTGGAGACTTGAAGAGCAGCAAGAGCTTTTTGTCCTGGCTCCTCTGGTGTGCGAGGAATCCCTGGACATTCGCAAATGCTGAGCTGGGATCCAGCACCGCTCAGCGTGCGACTGACAGATTCTCTTGGCCTTCGGGAGGAAGCAGAGAGAGAGAGCATCAGCATGTGTGGAGCTGTGAGTGGGGTTGCCTGGAGACTTGAGGAGCAGCAACAGCTTTTTGTCCTGGCTCCTCTGGTGTGGGAGGAATCCCTGGACGTTCGCAAATGCTGAGCTGGCATCCATCACCGCTCAGCGAGCCAGGGAGAGTCTCTCTTGGCCTTCGGGAGACTGCAGAAAGAGAGAGCAGCAGCATGTGTGGAGCTGTGAGTGGGGTTGCCTGGAGACTTGAAGAGCAGCAAGATCTTTTGGTCTTGAGACCCTTTGGAGTGAGAGGAATCCCTGGACGTTCGCAAATGCTGAGCTGGGATCCGGCACCACTCAGCGAGCCAGGGAGAGATTCTCTTCGCCTTTGGGAGGCTGCAGAAAGAGAGAGCAGCAGCATGTGTGGAGCTGTGAGTGGGGTTGCCTGGAGACGTGAAGAGCAGCAAGAGCTTTTGGTCGTGACTCCTCTGGTGTGGGAGGAATCCCTGGACATTCGCAAATGCTGAGCTGGGATTCAGCAATCCTCAGCGTGCGAATGACAGATTCTCTTGGCCTTCGGGAGACTGCAGAGAGAGCAGCAGCATGTGTGGAGCTGGGAGTGGGGTTACGTGGAGACTTGAAGAGCAGCAAGAGCTTTTGGTCCTGCATCCTCTGGTGTGGGAGGAATCCCTGGACGTTCACAAATGCTGAGCTGGGATCCAGCACCGCTCAGCGTGCCAGGGAGAGATTCTCTTCGCCTTTTCGAGGCTGTAGAAAGAGAGAGCAGCAGCATGTGTGGAGCTGTGAGTGGGGTTGCCTGGAGACTTGAAGAGCAGCAAGAGCTTTTGTTCCTGGCTCCTCTGGTGTGGGAGGAATCCCTGGACGTTCGCAAATGCTGAGCTGGGATCCAGCACCGCTCAGCGTGCGAATAACAGATTCTCTTGGCCTTCGGGAGGCAGCAGAGAGAGAGCAGCAGCATGTGTGGAGCTGTGAGTGGGGTTGCCTGGAGACGTGAAGAACAGCAAGAGCTTTTGGTCGTGGCTCCTCTGGTGTGGGAGGAATCCCTGGACGTTCGCAAATGCTGAGCTGGGATCCAGCACCGCTGAGCGAGCCAGGGACAGGCTCTCTTGGCCTTTGGGAGGCTGTAGAAAGAGAGAGCAGCAGCATGTGTGGAGCTGTGAGTGGGGTTGCCTGGAGACTTGAAGAGCAGCAACAGCTTTTGGTCGTGAGACCCTTTGGTGTGGGAGGAATCGCTGGACGTTCACAAATGCTGAGCCTGGATCCAGCACCGCTGAGCGAGCCATGGCCAGGCTCTCTTGGCCTTTGGGAGGCTGTAGAAAGAGAGAGCAGCAGCATGTGTGGAGCTGTGAGTGGGGTTGCCTGGAGACTTGAAGAGCAGCAAGAGCTTTTGTTCCTGGCTCCTCTGGTGTGGGAGGAATCCCTGGACGTTCACAAATGCTGAGCTGGGATCCAGCACCGCTCAGCGTGCGAATAACAGATTCTCTTGGCCTTCGGGAGGCAGCAGAGAGAGAGCAGCAGCCTGTGTGGAGCTGTGAGTGGCGTTGCCTGGAGACTTGAAGAGCAGCAAGAGCTTTTGGTCTTGAGACCCTTTGGAGTGAGAGGAATCCCTGGACGTTGGCAAATGCTGAGCTGGGATCCAGCACCACTCAGCGAGCCAGGGAGAGATTCTCTTCGCCTTTGGTAGGCTGCAGAAAGAGAGAGCAGCAGCATGTGTGTAGCTGTGAGTGGGGTTGCCTGGAGACGTGAAGAGCAGCAAGAGCTTTTTGTCCTGGCTCCTCTGGTGTGGGAGGAATCCCTGGACGTTCACAAATGCTGAGCTGGGATCCAGCACCGCTCAGCGAGCCAGGGACAGGCTCTCTTGGCCTTTGGGAGGCTGCAGAAAGAGAGAGCAGCAGCATGTGTGGAGCTGTGACTGGGGTTCCCTGGAGACTTGAAGAGCAGCAAGAGCTTTTTGTCCTGGCTCCTCTGGTGTGCGAGGAATCCCTGGACATTCGCAAATGCTGAGCTGGGATCCAGCACCGCTCAGCGTGCGACTGACAGATTCTCTTGGCCTTCGGGAGGAAGCAGAGAGAGAGAGCATCAGCATGTGTGGAGCTGTGAGTGGGGTTGCCTGGAGACTTGAGGAGCAGCAACAGCTTTTTGTCCTGGCTCCTCTGGTGTGGGAGGAATCCCTGGACGTTCGCAAATGCTGAGCTGGCATCCATCACCGCTCAGCGAGCCAGGGAGAGTCTCTCTTGGCCTTCGGGAGACTGCAGAAAGAGAGAGCAGCAGCATGTGTGGAGCTGTGAGTGGGGTTGCCTGGAGACTTGAAGAGCAGCAAGAGCTTTTGGTCGTGGCTCCTCTGGTGTGGGAGGAATCCCTGGACTTTCACAAATGCTGAGCTGGGATCCAGCACCGCTCAGCGAGCCAGGGACAGGCTTTCTTGGCCTTTGGGAGGCTGTAGAAAGAGAGAGCAGCAGCATGTGTGGAGCTGTGAGTGGGGTTGCCTGGAGACTTGAAGAGCAGCAAGAGCTTTTTGTCCTGGCTCCTCTGGTGTGGGAGGAATCCCTGGACGTTCGCAAATGCTGAGCTGGGATCCAGCACCGCTCAGCGTGCGAATGACAGATTCTCCTGGCCTTCGGGAGGCAGCAGAGAGAGAGCATCAGCATGTGTGGAGCTGTGAGTGGGGTTGCCTAGAGACTTGAAGAGGAGCAAGAGCTTTCTGTCCTCTATCCTCTGGTGTGGGAGGAATCCCTGGACGTTCGCAAATGCTGAGCTGGCATCCAGCACCGCTCAGCGTGCGAATGACAGATTCTCTTGGCCTTCGGGAGGCAGCAGAGAGAGAGCATCAGCATGTGTGGAGCTGTGAGTGGGGTTGCCTGGAGACTTGAAGAGCAGCAAGAGCTTTTTGTCCTGGCTCCTCTGGTGTGCGAGGAATCCCTGGACGTTCGCAAATGCTGAGCTGGCATCCATCACCGCTCAGCGAGCCAGGGACAGGCTCTCTTGGCCTTCGGGAGACTGCAGAAAGAGAGAGCAGCAGCATGTGTGGAGCTGGGAGTGGGGTTGCCTGGAGACTTGAAGAGCAGCAAGGACTTTTGGTCGTGAGACCCTTTGGTGTGGGAGGAATCCCTGGACGTTCGCAAATGCTGAGCTGGGATCCAGCACCGCTCAGCGAGACAGGGACAGGCTTTCTTGGCCTTTGGGAGGCTGTAGAAAGAGAGAGCAGCAGCATGTGTGGAGCTGTGAGTGGGGTTGCCTGGAGACTTGAAGAGCAGCAAGAACTTTTTCTCCTGGCTCCTCTGCTGTGGGAGGAATCGCTGGACGTTCACAAATGCTGAGCTGGGATCCAGCAATCCTCAACGTGCGAATGACAGATTCTCTTGGCCTTCGGGAGGCAGTAGAGAGAGAGCAGCAGCATGTGTGGACCTGTGAGTGGTGTTGCCTGGAGACTTGAAGAGCAGCAAGAGCTTTTGGTCTTGAGACTCTTTGGCGTGGGAGGAATCCCTGTACGTTCGCAAATGCTGAGCTGGCATC
The DNA here is from genome assembly GCF_965183815.1 of Platalea leucorodia. Taxonomy (NCBI): domain Eukaryota; kingdom Metazoa; phylum Chordata; class Aves; order Pelecaniformes; family Threskiornithidae; genus Platalea; species Platalea leucorodia. Next base: position 10,554,709 of record NC_138833.1, read on the forward strand.
CAGCACTGCTCAGCGATGCAGGGACAGGCTCTCTTGGCCTTTGGGAGGCAGCATAGAGAGAGCAGCAGCAGGTGTGTAGCTGTGAGTGGGGTTGCCTGGAGACTTGAAGAGCAGCAAGAGTTTTTGTTCCTGGCTCCTCTGGTGTGGGAGGAATCCCTGGACGTTCGCAAATGCTGAGCTGGGATCCAGCACCGCTCAGCGTGCGAATGACAGATTCTCTTGTCATTCGGGGGGCAGCAGAGAGAGAGCAGCAGCATGTGTGGAGCTGTGAGTGGGGTTGCCTGGAGACTTGAAGAGCAGCAAGAGCTTTTGGTCTTGAGACTCTTTGGCGTGGCAGGAATCCCTGGATGTTCGCAAATGCTGAGCTGGCATCCAGCACCGCTCAGCGTGCCAGGGACAGGCTCTCTTGTCCTTTGGGAGGCAGCATAGAGAGAGCAGCTGTGAGTGTAGCTGTGAGTGTAGCTGTGAGTGGGGTTGCCTGGAGACTTGAAGAGCAGCAAGAGCTTTTTGTCCTGGCTCCTCTGGTGTGGGAGGAATCCCTGGACGTTCGCAAATGCTGAGCTGGGATCCAGCACCGCTCAGCGTGCCAGGGAAAGATTCTCTTGGCCTTTGGGAGGCAGCATAGAGAGAGCAGCAGCATGTGTGGAGCTGTGAGTGGGGTTGCCTGGAGACTTGAAGAGCAGCAAGAGCTTTTGTTCCTGGCTCCTCTGGTGTGGGAGGAATCCCTGGACGTTCGCAAATGCTGAGCTGGGATCCAGCACCGCTCAGCGTGCGAATAACAGATTCTCTTGGCCTTCGGGAGGCAGCAGAGAGAGAGCAGCAGCATGTGTGGAGCTGTGAGTGGGGTTGCCTGGAGACGTGAAGAACAGCAAGAGCTTTTGGTCGTGGCTCCTCTGGTGTGGGAGGAATCCCTGGACGTTCGCAAATGCTGAGCTGGGATCCAGCACCGCTGAGCGAGCCAGGGACAGGCTCTCTTGGCCTTTGGGAGGCTGTAGAAAGAGAGAGCAGCAGCATGTGTGGAGCTGTGAGTGGGGTTGCCTGGAGACTTGAAGAGCAGCAAGAGCTTTTGTTCCTGGCTCCTCTGGTGTGGGAGGAATCCCTGGACGTTCGCAAATGCTGAGCTGGGATCCAGCAAAGCTCAGCGTGCGAATAACAGATTCTCTTGGCCTTCGGGAGGCAGCAGAGAGAGAGCAGCAGCATGTGTGGAGCTGTGAGTGGCGTTGCCTGGAGACTTGAAGAGCAGCAAGAGCTTTTGGTCTTGAGACCCTTTGGAGTGAGAGGAATCCCTGGACGTTCGCAAATGCTGAGCTGGGATCCAGCACCACTCAGCGAGCCAGGGAGAGATTCTCTTCGCCTTTGGTAGGCTGCAGAAAGAGAGAGCAGCAGCATGTGTGTAGCTGTGAGTGGGGTTGCCTGGAGACGTGAAGAGCAGCAAGAGCTTTTTGTCCTGGCTCCTCTGGTGTGGGAGGAATCCCTGGACGTTCACAAATGCTGAGCTGGGATCCAGCACCGCTCAGCGAGCCAAGGACAGGCTCTCTTGGCCTTTGGGAGGCTGCAGAAAGAGAGAGCAGCAGCATGTGTGGAGCTGTGAGTGGGGTTGCCTGGAGACTTGAAGAGCAGCAAGAGCTTTTTGTCCTGGCTCCTCTGGTGTGCGAGGAATCCCTGGACATTCGCAAATGCTGAGCTGGGATCCAGCACCGCTCAGCGTGCGACTGACAGATTCTCTTGGCCTTCGGGAGGCAGCAGAGAGAGAGAGCATCAGCATGTGTGGAGCTGTGAGTGGGGTTGCCTGGAGACTTGAAGAGCAGCAAGAGCTTTTTGTCCTGGCTCCTCTGGTGTGCGAGGAATCCCTGGACGTTCGCAAATGCTGAGCTGGCATCCATCACCGCTCAGCGAGCCAGGGACAGGCTCTCTTGGCCTTCGGGAGACTGCAGAAAGAGAGAGCAGCAGCATGTGTGGAGCTGTAAGTGGGGTTGCCTGGAGACTTGAAGAGCAGCAAGAGCTTTTTGTCCTGGCTCCTCTGGTGTGGGAGGAATCCCTGGACGTTCGCAAATGCTGAGCTGGGATCCAGCACCGCTCAGCGTGCGAATGACAGATTCTCTTGGCCTTCCGGAGGCAGCAGAGAGAGAACAGCAGCATGTGTGGAGCTGTGAGTGCGGTTCGCTGGAGACGTGAAGAGGAGCAAGAGCTTTTGGTCGTGGCTCCTCTGGTGTGGGAGGAATCCCTGGACGTTCACAAATGCTGAGCTGGGATCCAGCAATCCTCAGCGTGCGAATGACAGATTCTCTTGGCCTTCGGGAGACTGCAGAAAGAGAGAGCAGCAGCATGTGTGGAGCTGTGAGTGGGGTTGCCTGGAGACGTGAAGAGCAGCAAGAGCTTTTGGTCGTGACTCCTCTGGTGTGGGAGGAATCCCTGGACGTTCGCAAATGCTGAGCTGTGATCCAGCACCGCAGAGCGAGCCAGGGACATGCTCTCTTTGCCTTTGGGAGGCTGCAGAAAGAGAGAGCAACAGCATGTGTGGAGCTGGGAGAGGGGTTGCCTGGAGACTTGAAGAGAAGCAAGAGCTTTTTGTCCTGGCTCCACTGGTGTGGGAGGAATCCCTGGACGTTCGCAAATGCTGAGCTGGCATCCAGCACCGCTCAGCGTGCGAATGACAGATTCTCTTGGCATTCGAGCGGCAGCAGAGAGAGAGCATCAGCATGTGTGGAGCTGTGAGTGGGGTTGCCTGGAGACTTGAAGAGCAGCAAGAGCTTTTGGTCCTGGCTCCTCTGGTGTGGGAGGAATCCCTGGACGTTCGCAAATGCTGAGCTGGCATCCATCACCGCTCAGCGAGCCAGGGACAGGCTCTCTTCGCCTTCGGGAGACTGCAGAAAGAGAGAGCAGCAGCATGTGTGGAGCTGTGAGTGGGGTTGCCTGGAGACTTGAAGAGCAGCAAGGACTTTTGGTCGTGAGACCCTTTGGGGTGGGAGGAATCCCTGGACGTTCGCAAATGCTGAGCTGGGATCCAGCACCGCTCAGCGAGCCAGGGACAGGCTCTCTTGGCCTTCGGGAGACTGCCGAAAGAGAGAGCAGCAGCATGTGTGGAGCTGGGAGTGGGGTTGCCTGGAGACTTGAAGAGCAGCAAGAGCTTTTTGTCCTCGCTCTTCTGGTGTGCGAGGAATCCCTGGACGTTCACAAATGCTGAGCTGGGATCCAGCAATCCTCAACGTGCGAATGACAGATTCTCTTGGCCTTCGGGAGGCAGTAGAGAGAGAGCAGCAGCATGTGTGGACCTGTGAGTGGGGCTGCCTGGAGACTTGAAGAGCAGCAAGAGCTTTTGGTCTTGAGACTCTTTGGCGTGGGAGGAATCCCTGTACGTTCGCAAATGCTGAGCTGGGATCCAGCACCGCTCAGTGAGCCAGGGACAGGCTCTCTTGGCCTTTGGGAGGTAGCATAGAGAGAGCAGCAGCATGTGTGTAGCTGTGAGTGGGGTTGGCTGGAGACGTGAAGAACAGCAAGAGCTTTTGGTCGTGGCTCCTCTGGTGTGGGAGGAATCACTGGACGTTCACAAATGCTGAGCTGGGATCCAGCACCGCGCAGCATGCGAATGACAGATTCTCTTGGCATTCGGGGGGCAGCAGAGAGAGAGAGCATCAGCATGTGTGGAGCTGTGAGTGGGGTTGCCTGGAGACGTGAAGAGCAGCAAGAGCTTTTTGTCCTGGCTCCTCTGGTGTGGGAGGAATCCCTGGACGTTCGCAAATGCTGAGCTGGGATCCAGCACCGCTCAGCGAGCCAGGGACAGGCTCTCTTGGCCTTCGGGAGACTGCAGAAAGAGAGAGCAGCAGCATGTGTGGAGCTGTGAGTGGGGTTGACTGGAGACTTGAAGAGCAGCAAGAGCTTTTGGTCTTGAGACCCTTTGGCGTGGGAGGAATCCCTGGACGTTCGCAAATGCTGAGCTGGGATCCAGCACCGCTCAGTGAGCCAGGGACAGGCTCTCTTGGCCTTTGGGAGGCAGCATAGAGAGAGCAGCAGCATGTGTGTAGCTGTGAGTGGGGTTGCCTGGAGACTTGAAGAGCAGCAAGAGCTTTTGTTCCTGGCTCCTCTGGTGTGGGAGGAATCCCTGGACGTTCGCAAATGCTGAGCTGGCATCCAGCACCGCTCAGCGTGCGAATAACAGATTCTTTTGGCCTTCGGGAGGCAACAGAGAGAGAGCAGCAGCATGTGTGGAGCTGTGAGTGGGGTTGGCTGGAGACTTGAAGAGCAGTAACAGCTTTTGGTCGTGAGACCCTTTGGTGTGGGAGGAATCCCTGGATGTTCGCAAATGCTGAGCTGGGATCCAGCAATCCTCAGCGTGCGAATGACAGATTCTCTTGGCCTTCGGGAGACTGCAGAAAGAGAGAGCAGCAGCATGTGTGGAGCTGGGAGTGGGGCTGCCTGGAGACTTGAAGAGCAGCAAGAGCTTTTGGTCGTGGCTCCTCTGGTGTGGGAGGAATCCCTGGACGTTCGCAAATGCTGAGCTGTGATCCAGCACCGCAGAGCGAGCCAGGGACATGCTCTCTTTGCCTTTGGGAGGCTGCAGAAAGAGAGAGCAGCAGCATGTGTGGAGCTGGGAGAGGGGTTGCCTGGAGACTTGAAGAGCAGCAAGAGCTTTTTGTCCTGGCTCCACTGGTGTGGGAGGAATCCCTGGACATTCGCAAATGCTGAGCTTGGATCCAGCAATCCTCAGCGTGCGAATGACAGATTCTCTTGGCCTTCGGGAGGCAGCAGAGAGAGAGAGCAGCAGCATGTGTGGAGATGTGAGTGGGGTTGCCTAGAGACTTGAAGAGGAGCAAGGCCTTTCTGTCCTGTATCCTCTGGTGTGGGAGGAATCCCTGGACGTTCGCAAATGCTGAGCTGGCATCTAGCACCTCTCAGCGAGCCAGGGACAGTCTCTCTTGGCCTTCGGGAGACTGCAGAAAGAGAGAGCAGCAGCATGTGTGGAGCTGGGAGTGGGGTTGCCTGGAGACTTGAAGAGCAGCAAGAGCTTTTGGTCTTGAGACCCTTTGGAGTGAGAGGAATCCCTGGACGTTCGCAAATGCTGAGCTGGCATCCAGCAACGCTCAGCGTGCCAGGGACAGGCTCTCTTGTCCTTCGGGAGGCAGCAGAGAGAGAGCATCAGCATGTGTGGAGCTGTGAGTGGTGTTACGTGGAGACTTGAAGAGCAGCAAGAGCTTTTGGTCGCGAGACCCTTTGGAGTGAGAGGAATCCCTGGACGTTCGCAAATGCTGAGCTGGGATCCAGCACCGCTCAGCGTGCCAGGGACAGGCTCTCTTGGCCTTTTCGAGACAGCAGAGAGAGAACATCAGCATGTGTAAAGCTGAGAGTGGGGTTGCCTGGAGACTCGAAGAGCAGCAAGAGCTTTTGTTCTTGAGACTCTTTGGAGTGAGAGGAAACCCTGGACGTTCACAAATGCTGAGCTGGGATCCAGCAATCCTCAGCGTGCGAATGACAGATTCTCTTGGCCTTCGGGAGGCAGCAGAGAGAGAGAGCAGCAGCATGTGTGGAGCTGTGAGTGGGGTTGCCTGGAGACGTGAAGAGCAGCAAGAGCTTTTTGTCCTGGCTCCTCTGGTGTGGGAGGACTCCCTGGACGTTCGCAAATGCTGAGCTGGAATGCAGCACGTCTCAGCGTGCGATTGACAGATTCTCTTGGACTTCGGGAGGCAGCAGAAAGAGAGAGCAGCAGCATGTGTGGAGCTGTGAGTGGGGTTGCCTGGAGACTTGAAGAGCAGCAAGAGCTTTTTGTCCTGGCTCATCTAGTGTGGGATGAATCCCTGGACATTCGCAAATGCTGAGCTTGGGTCCAGCAATCCTCAGCGTGCGAATGACAGATTCTCTTGGCCTTCGGGAGGCAGCAGAGAGAGAGAGCATCAGCATGTGTGGAGCTGGGAGTGGGGTTGCCTGGAGACTTGAAGCGCAGCAAGAGTTTTTTGTCCTGGCTCCTCTGGTGTGGGAGGAATCCCTGGACGTTCACAAATGCTGAGCTGGGATCCAGCATCGCTCAGCGTGGGAATGACAGATTCTCTTGGCCTTCGGGAGGCAGCAGAGAAAGAGAGCAGCAGCATGTGTGGAGCTGGGAGTGGGGTTGCCTGGAGACTTGAAGAGCAGCAAGAGCTTTTTGTCCTGGCTCCTCTGGTGTGGGAGGAATCCCTGGACGTTCACAAATGATGAGCTGGGATGCAGCACCTCTCAGGTGCGATTGACAGATTCTCTTGGCCTTCGGGAGGCAGCAGAAAGAGAGAGCAGCAGCATGTGTGGAGCTGTGAGTGGGGTTGCCTGGAGACTTGAAGAGCAGCAAGAGCTTTTTGTCCTGGCTCCTCTGGTGTGGGAGGAATCCCTGGACGTTCGCAAATGCTGAGCTGTGATCCAGCACCGCTCAGCGTGCGAATGACAGATTCTCCTGGCCTTCGGGAGGCAGCAGAGAGAGAGCATCAGCATGTGTGGAGCTGTGAGTGGGGTTGCCTAGAGACTTGAAGAGGAGCAAGAGCTTTCTGTCCTCTATCCTCTGGTGTGGGAGGAATCCCTGGACGTTCGCAAATGCTGAGCTGGCATCCAGCACCGCTCAGCGTGCGAATGACAGATTCTCTTGGCCTTCGGGAGGCAGCAGAGAGAGAGCATCAGCATGTGTGGAGCTGTGAGTGGGGTTGCCTGGAGACTTGAAGAGCAGCAAGAGCTTTTTGTCCTGGCTCCTCTGGTGTGCGAGGAATCCCTGGACGTTCGCAAATGCTGAGCTGGCATCCATCACCGCTCAGCGAGCCAGGGACAGGCTCTCTTGGCCTTCGGGAGACTGCAGAAAGAGAGAGCAGCAGCATGTGTGGAGCTGTGAGTGGGGTTGCCTGGAGACTTGAAGAGCAGCAAGGACTTTTGGTCGTGAGACCCTTTGGTGTGGGAGGAATCCCTGGACGTTCGCAAATGCTGAGCTGGGATCCAGCACCGCTCAGCGAGACAGGGACAGGCTTTCTTGGCCTTTGGGAGGCTGTAGAAAGAGAGAGCAGCAGCATGTGTGGAGCTGTGAGTGGGGTTGCCTGGAGACTTGAAGAGCAGCAAGAACTTTTTCTCCTGGCTCCTCTGCTGTGGGAGGAATCGCTGGACGTTCACAAATGCTGAGCTGGGATCCAGCACCGCTCAGCGTGCCAGGGACAGGCTCTCTTGTCCTTTGGGAGGCAGCATAGAGAGAGCAGCTGTGAGTGTAGCTGTGAGTGTAGCTGTGAGTGGGGTTGCCTGGAGACTTGAAGAGCAGCAAGAGCTTTTTGTCCTGGCTCCTCTGGTGTGGGAGGAATCCCTGGACGTTCGCAAATGCTGAGCTGGGATCCAGCACCGCTCAGCGTGCGAATGACAGATTCTCTTGGCATTCGGGGGTCAGCAGAGAGAGAGCATCAGCATGTGTGGAGCTGTGAGTGGGGCTGCCTGGAGACTTGAAGAGCAGCAAGAGCTTTTGGTCTTGAGACTCTTTGGCGTGGGAGGAATCCCTGGACGTTCACAAATGCTGAGCTGGCATCCAGCACCGCTCAGCGTGCCAGGGAAAGATTCTCTTGGCCTTTGGGAGGCAGCATAGAGAGAGCAGCAGCATGTGTGGAGCTGTGAGTGGGGTTGCCTGGAGACTTGAAGAGCAGCAAGAGCTTTTGTTCCTGGCTCCTCTGGTGTGGGAGGAATCCCTGGACGTTCGCAAATGCTGAGCTGGGATCCAGCACCGCTCAGCGTGCGAATAACAGATTCTCTTGGCCTTCGGGAGGCAGCAGAGAGAGAGCAGCAGCATGTGTGGAGCTGTGAGTGGGGTTGCCTGGAGACGTGAAGAACAGCAAGAGCTTTTGGTCGTGGCTCCTCTGGTGTGGGAGGAATCCCTGGACGTTCGCAAATGCTGAGCTGGGATCCAGCACCGCTGAGCGAGCCAGGGACAGGCTCTCTTGGCCTTTGGGAGGCTGTAGAAAGAGAGAGCAGCAGCATGTGTGGAGCTGTGAGTGGGGTTGCCTGGAGACTTGAAGAGCAGCAAGAGCTTTTGTTCCTGGCTCCTCTGGTGTGGGAGGAATCCCTGGACGTTCGCAAATGCTGAGCTGGGATCCAGCAAAGCTCAGCGTGCGAATAACAGATTCTCTTGGCCTTCGGGAGGCAGCAGAGAGAGAGCAGCAGCATGTGTGGAGCTGTGAGTGGGGTTGCCTGGAGACTTGAAGAGCAGCAAGAGCTTTTGGTCTTGAGACCCTTTGGAGTGAGAGGAATCCCTGGACGTTCGCAAATGCTGAGCTGGGATCCAGCACCACTCAGCGAGCCAGGGAGAGATTCTCTTCGCCTTTGGTAGGCTGCAGAAAGAGAGAGCAGCAGCATGTGTGTAGCTGTGAGTGGGGTTGCCTGGAGACGTGAAGAGCAGCAAGAGCTTTTTGTCCTGGCTCCTCTGGTGTGGGAGGAATCCCTGGACGTTCACAAATGCTGAGCTGGGATCCAGCACCGCTCAGCGAGCCAAGGACAGGCTCTCTTGGCCTTTGGGAGGCTGCAGAAAGAGAGAGCAGCAGCATGTGTGGAGCTGGGAGTGGGGTTGCCTGGAGACTTGAAGAGCAGCAAGAGCTTTTTGTCCTGGCTCCTCTGGTGTGCGAGGAATCCCTGGACATTCGCAAATGCTGAGCTGGGATCCAGCACCGCTCAGCGTGCGACTGACAGATTCTCTTGGCCTTCGGGAGGCAGCAGAGAGAGAGAGCATCAGCATGTGTGGAGCTGTGAGTGGGGTTGCCTGGAGACTTGAAGAGCAGCAAGAGCTTTTTGTCCTGGCTCCTCTGGTGTGGGAGGAATCCCTGGACGTTCGCAAATGCTGAGCTGGCATCCATCACCGCTCAGCGAGCCAGGGAGAGTCTCTCTTGGCCTTCGGGAGACTGCAGAAAGAGAGAGCAGCAGCATGTGTGGAGCTGTAAGTGGGGTTGCCTGGAGACTTGAAGAGCAGCAAGAGCTTTTTGTCCTGGCTCCTCTGGTGTGGGAGGAATCCCTGGACGTTCGCAAATGCTGAGGTGACATCCAGCACCGCTCAGCGTGCGAATGACAGATTCTCTTGGCATTCGAGCGGCAGCAGAGAGAGCGAGCAGCAGCATGTGTGGAGCTGTGAATGCAGTTGCCTGGAGACTTGAAGAGCAGCAAGAGCTTTTTGTCCTGGCTCCTCTGGTGTGGGAGGAATCCCTGGACGTTCGCAAATGCTGAGCTGGCATCCAGCACCGCTCAGCGAGCCAGGGACAGGCTTTCTTGGCCTTTGGGAGGCTGTAGAAAGAGAGAGCAGCAGCATGTGTGGAGCTGTGAGTGGGGTTGCCTGGAGACTTGAAGAGCAGCAAGAGCTTTTTCTCCTGGCTCCTCTGGTGTGGGAGGAATCGCTGGACGTTCACAAATGCTGAGCTGGGATCCAGCAATCCTCAGCGTGCGAATGACAGATTCTCTTGGCCTTCGGGAGGAAGCAGAGAAAGAGAGCATCAGCATGTGTGGAGCTGTGAGTGGGGTTGCCTGGAGACTTGAAGAGCAGCAAGAGCTTTTGTTCTTGAGACTCTTTGGCGTGGGAGGAATCCCTGGACGTTCGCAAATGCTGAGCTGGCATCCAGCACCGCTCAGCGTGCCAGGGACAGGCTCTCTTGGCCTTTGGGAGGCAGCATAGAGAGAGCAGCAGCATGGGTGTAGCTGTGAGTGGGGTTGCCTGGAGACTTGAAGAGCAGCAAGAGCTTTTGTTCCTGGCTCCTCTGGTGTGGGAGGAATCCCTGGATGTTCGCAAATGCTGAGCTGGGATCCAGCACCGCTCAGCGTGCGACTAACAGATTCTCTTGGCCTTCGGGAGGCAGCAGAGAGAGAGCAGCAGCATGTGTGGAGCTGTGAGTGGGGTTGCCTGGAGACTTGAAGAGCAGTAACAGCTTTTGGTCGTGAGACCCTTTGGTGTGGGAGGAATCGCTGGACGTTCACAAATGCTGAGCTGGGATCCAGCAATCCTCAGCGTGCGAATGACAGATTCTCTTGGCCTTCGGAAGGCAGTAGAGACAGAGCAGCAGCATGTGTGGACCTGTGAGTGGGGCTGCCTGGACACTTGAAGAGCAGCAAGAGCTTTTGGTCTTGAGACCCTTTGGAGTGAGATGAATCCCTGGACGTTCACAAATGCTGAGCTGGGATCCAGCACCGCTCAGCGAGCCAGGGAGATATTCTCTTGGCCTTTGGGAGGCTGCAGAAAGAGAGAGCATCAGCATGTGTGGAGCTGTGAGTGGGGTTGCCTGGACACGTAAAAAGCAGCAAGAGCTTTTTGTCCTGGCTCCTCTGGTGTGGGAGGAATCCCTGGAAATTCGCAAATGCTGAGGTGGGATCCAGCGCCGCTCAGCGTGCGAATGACAGATTCTCTTGGCCTTCGGGAGGCAGCAGAGAGAGAGCAGCAGCATGTGTAGAGCTGTGAGTGGCGTTGCCTGGAGACTTGAAGAGCAGCAAGAGCTTTTGGTCGTGGCTCCTCTGGTGTGGGAGGAATCCCTGGACGTTCACAAATGCTGAGCTGGGATCCAGCAATCCTCAGCGTGCGAATGACAGATTCTCTTGGCCTTCGGGAGACTGCAGAAAGAGAGAGCAGCAGCATGTGTGGAGCTGTGAGTGGGGTTGCCTGGAGACTTGAAGAGCAGCAAGAGCTTTTTGTCCTGGCTCGTCTGGTGTGGGAGGAATCCCTGGACGTTCGCAAATGCTGAGCTGGGATCCAGCACCGCTGAGCGAGCCAGGGACAGGCTCTCTTGGCCTTTGGGAGGCTGCAGAAAGAGAGAGCAACAGCATGTGTGGAGCTGGGAGAGGGGTTGCCTGGAGACTTGAAGAGCAGCAAGAGCTTTTTGTCCTGGCTCCACTGGTGTGGGAGGAATCCCTGGACGTTCGCAAATGCTGAGCTGGGATCCAGCACCGCTCAGCGTGCGAATGACAGATTCTCTGGGCATTCGGGGGTCAGCAGAGAGAGAGCAGCAGCATGTGTGGAGCTGTGAGTGGGGCTGCCTGGAGACTTGAAGAGCAGCAAGAGCTTTTGGTCTTGAGACTCTTTGGCGTGGGAGGAATCCCTGGACGTTCACAAATGCTGAGCTGGCATCCAGCACCGCTCAGCGTGCCAGGGAAAGATTCTCTTGGCCTTTGGGAGGCAGCATAGAGAGAGCAGCAGCATGTGTGGAGCTGTGAGTGGGGTTGCCTGGAGACTTGAAGAGCAGCAAGAGCTTTTGTTCCTGGCTCCTCTGGTGTGGGAGGAATCCCTGGACGTTCGCAAATGCTGAGCTGGGATCCAGCACCGCTCAGCGTGCGAATAACAGATTCTCTTGGCCTTCGGGAGGCAGCAGAGAGAGAGCAGCAGCATGTGTGGAGCTGTGAGTGGGGTTGCCTGGAGACGTGAAGAACAGCAAGAGCTTTTGGTCGTGGCTCCTCTGGTGTGGGAGGAATCCCTGGACGTTCGCAAATGCTGAGCTGGGATCCAGCACCGCTGAGCGAGCCAGGGACAGGCTCTCTTGGCCTTTGGGAGGCTGTAGAAAGAGAGAGCAGCAGCATGTGTGGAGCTGTGAGTGGGGTTGCCTGGAGACTTGAAGAGCAGCAACAGCTTTTGGTCGTGAGACCCTTTGGTGTGGGAGGAATCGCTGGACGTTCACAAATGCTGAGCCTGGATCCAGCACCGCTGAGCGAGCCAGGGCCAGGCTCTCTTGGCCTTTGGGAGGCTGTAGAAAGAGAGAGCAGCAGCATGTGTGGAGCTGTGAGTGGGGTTGCCTGGAGACTTGAAGAGCAGCAAGAGCTTTTGTTCCTGGCTCCTCTGGTGTGGGAGGAATCCCTGGACGTTCACAAATGCTGAGCTGGGATCCAGCACCGCTCAGCGTGCGAATAACAGATTCTCTTGGCCTTCGGGAGGCAGCAGAGAGAGAGCAGCAGCCTGTGTGGAGCTGTGAGTGGCGTTGCCTGGAGACTTGAAGAGCAGCAAGAGCTTTTGGTCTTGAGACCCTTTGGAGTGAGAGGAATCCCTGGACGTTCGCAAATGCTGAGCTGGGATCCAGCACCACTCAGCGAGCCAGGGAGAGATTCTCTTCGCCTTTGGTAGGCTGCAGAAAGAGAGAGCAGCAGCATGTGTGTAGCTGTGAGTGGGGTTGCCTGGAGACGTGAAGAGCAGCAAGAGCTTTTTGTCCTGGCTCCTCTGGTGTGGGAGGAATCCCTGGACGTTCACAAATGCTGAGCTGGGATCCAGCACCGCTCAGCGAGCCAGGGACAGGCTCTCTTGGCCTTTGGGAGGCTGCAGAAAGAGAGAGCAGCAGCATGTGTGGAGCTGTGACTGGGGTTGCCTGGAGACTTGAAGAGCAGCAAGAGCTTTTTGTCCTGGCTCCTCTGGTGTGCGAGGAATCCCTGGACATTCGCAAATGCTGAGCTGGGATCCAGCACCGCTCAGCGTGCGACTGACAGATTCTCTTGGCCTTCGGGAGGAAGCAGAGAGAGAGAGCATCAGCATGTGTGGAGCTGTGAGTGGGGTTGCCTGGAGACTTGAGGAGCAGCAACAGCTTTTTGTCCTGGCTCCTCTGGTGTGGGAGGAATCCCTGGACGTTCGCAAATGCTGAGCTGGCATCCATCACCGCTCAGCGAGCCAGGGAGAGTCTCTCTTGGCCTTCGGGAGACTGCAGAAAGAGAGAGCAGCAGCATGTGTGGAGCTGTGAGTGGGGTTGCCTGGAGACTTGAAGAGCAGCAAGATCTTTTGGTCTTGAGACCCTTTGGAGTGAGAGGAATCCCTGGACGTTCGCAAATGCTGAGCTGGGATCCGGCACCACTCAGCGAGCCAGGGAGAGATTCTCTTCGCCTTTGGGAGGCTGCAGAAAGAGAGAGCAGCAGCATGTGTGGAGCTGTGAGTGGGGTTGCCTGGAGACGTGAAGAGCAGCAAGAGCTTTTGGTCGTGACTCCTCTGGTGTGGGAGGAATCCCTGGACATTCGCAAATGCTGAGCTGGGATTCAGCAATCCTCAGCGTGCGAATGACAGATTCTCTTGGCCTTCGGGAGACTGCAGAGAGAGCAGCAGCATGTGTGGAGCTGGGAGTGGGGTTACGTGGAGACTTGAAGAGCAGCAAGAGCTTTTGGTCCTGCATCCTCTGGTGTGGGAGGAATCCCTGGACGTTCACAAATGCTGAGCTGGGATCCAGCACCGCTCAGCGTGCCAGGGAGAGATTCTCTTCGCCTTTTCGAGGCTGTAGAAAGAGAGAGCAGCAGCATGTGTGGAGCTGTGAGTGGGGTTGCCTGGAGACTTGAAGAGCAGCAAGAGCTTTTGTTCCTGGCTCCTCTGGTGTGGGAGGAATCCCTGGACGTTCGCAAATGCTGAGCTGGGATCCAGCACCGCTCAGCGTGCGAATAACAGATTCTCTTGGCCTTCGGGAGGCAGCAGAGAGAGAGCAGCAGCATGTGTGGAGCTGTGAGTGGGGTTGCCTGGAGACGTGAAGAACAGCAAGAGCTTTTGGTCGTGGCTCCTCTGGTGTGGGAGGAATCCCTGGACGTTCGCAAATGCTGAGCTGGGATCCAGCACCGCTGAGCGAGCCAGGGACAGGCTCTCTTGGCCTTTGGGAGGCTGTAGAAAGAGAGAGCAGCAGCATGTGTGGAGCTGTGAGTGGGGTTGCCTGGAGACTTGAAGAGCAGCAACAGCTTTTGGTCGTGAGACCCTTTGGTGTGGGAGGAATCGCTGGACGTTCACAAATGCTGAGCCTGGATCCAGCACCGCTGAGCGAGCCATGGCCAGGCTCTCTTGGCCTTTGGGAGGCTGTAGAAAGAGAGAGCAGCAGCATGTGTGGAGCTGTGAGTGGGGTTGCCTGGAGACTTGAAGAGCAGCAAGAGCTTTTGTTCCTGGCTCCTCTGGTGTGGGAGGAATCCCTGGACGTTCACAAATGCTGAGCTGGGATCCAGCACCGCTCAGCGTGCGAATAACAGATTCTCTTGGCCTTCGGGAGGCAGCAGAGAGAGAGCAGCAGCCTGTGTGGAGCTGTGAGTGGCGTTGCCTGGAGACTTGAAGAGCAGCAAGAGCTTTTGGTCTTGAGACCCTTTGGAGTGAGAGGAATCCCTGGACGTTGGCAAATGCTGAGCTGGGATCCAGCACCACTCAGCGAGCCAGGGAGAGATTCTCTTCGCCTTTGGTAGGCTGCAGAAAGAGAGAGCAGCAGCATGTGTGTAGCTGTGAGTGGGGTTGCCTGGAGACGTGAAGAGCAGCAAGAGCTTTTTGTCCTGGCTCCTCTGGTGTGGGAGGAATCCCTGGACGTTCACAAATGCTGAGCTGGGATCCAGCACCGCTCAGCGAGCCAGGGACAGGCTCTCTTGGCCTTTGGGAGGCTGCAGAAAGAGAGAGCAGCAGCATGTGTGGAGCTGTGACTGGGGTTCCCTGGAGACTTGAAGAGCAGCAAGAGCTTTTTGTCCTGGCTCCTCTGGTGTGCGAGGAATCCCTGGACATTCGCAAATGCTGAGCTGGGATCCAGCACCGCTCAGCGTGCGACTGACAGATTCTCTTGGCCTTCGGGAGGAAGCAGAGAGAGAGAGCATCAGCATGTGTGGAGCTGTGAGTGGGGTTGCCTGGAGACTTGAGGAGCAGCAACAGCTTTTTGTCCTGGCTCCTCTGGTGTGGGAGGAATCCCTGGACGTTCGCAAATGCTGAGCTGGCATCCATCACCGCTCAGCGAGCCAGGGAGAGTCTCTCTTGGCCTTCGGGAGACTGCAGAAAGAGAGAGCAGCAGCATGTGTGGAGCTGTGAGTGGGGTTGCCTGGAGACTTGAAGAGCAGCAAGAGCTTTTGGTCGTGGCTCCTCTGGTGTGGGAGGAATCCCTGGACTTTCACAAATGCTGAGCTGGGATCCAGCACCGCTCAGCGAGCCAGGGACAGGCTTTCTTGGCCTTTGGGAGGCTGTAGAAAGAGAGAGCAGCAGCATGTGTGGAGCTGTGAGTGGGGTTGCCTGGAGACTTGAAGAGCAGCAAGAGCTTTTTGTCCTGGCTCCTCTGGTGTGGGAGGAATCCCTGGACGTTCGCAAATGCTGAGCTGGGATCCAGCACCGCTCAGCGTGCGAATGACAGATTCTCCTGGCCTTCGGGAGGCAGCAGAGAGAGAGCATCAGCATGTGTGGAGCTGTGAGTGGGGTTGCCTAGAGACTTGAAGAGGAGCAAGAGCTTTCTGTCCTCTATCCTCTGGTGTGGGAGGAATCCCTGGACGTTCGCAAATGCTGAGCTGGCATCCAGCACCGCTCAGCGTGCGAATGACAGATTCTCTTGGCCTTCGGGAGGCAGCAGAGAGAGAGCATCAGCATGTGTGGAGCTGTGAGTGGGGTTGCCTGGAGACTTGAAGAGCAGCAAGAGCTTTTTGTCCTGGCTCCTCTGGTGTGCGAGGAATCCCTGGACGTTCGCAAATGCTGAGCTGGCATCCATCACCGCTCAGCGAGCCAGGGACAGGCTCTCTTGGCCTTCGGGAGACTGCAGAAAGAGAGAGCAGCAGCATGTGTGGAGCTGGGAGTGGGGTTGCCTGGAGACTTGAAGAGCAGCAAGGACTTTTGGTCGTGAGACCCTTTGGTGTGGGAGGAATCCCTGGACGTTCGCAAATGCTGAGCTGGGATCCAGCACCGCTCAGCGAGACAGGGACAGGCTTTCTTGGCCTTTGGGAGGCTGTAGAAAGAGAGAGCAGCAGCATGTGTGGAGCTGTGAGTGGGGTTGCCTGGAGACTTGAAGAGCAGCAAGAACTTTTTCTCCTGGCTCCTCTGCTGTGGGAGGAATCGCTGGACGTTCACAAATGCTGAGCTGGGATCCAGCAATCCTCAACGTGCGAATGACAGATTCTCTTGGCCTTCGGGAGGCAGTAGAGAGAGAGCAGCAGCATGTGTGGACCTGTGAGTGGTGTTGCCTGGAGACTTGAAGAGCAGCAAGAGCTTTTGGTCTTGAGACTCTTTGGCGTGGGAGGAATCCCTGTACGTTCGCAAATGCTGAGCTGGCATCCAGCACTGCTCAGCGATGCAGGGACAGGCTCTCTTGGCCTTTGGGAGGCAGCATAGAGAGAGCAGCAGCAGGTGTGTAGCTGTGAGTGGGGTTGCCTGGAGACTTGAAGAGCAGCAAGAGTTTTTGTTCCTGGCTCCTCTGGTGTGGGAGGAATCCCTGGACGTTCGCAAATGCTGAGCTGGGATCCAGCACCGCTCAGCGTGCGAATGACAGATTCTCTTGTCATTCGGGGGGCAGCAGAGAGAGAGCAGCAGCATGTGTGGAGCTGTGAGTGGGGTTGCCTGGAGACTTGAAGAGCAGCAAGAGCTTTTGGTCTTGAGACTCTTTGGCGTGGCAGGAATCCCTGGATGTTCGCAAATGCTGAGCTGGCATCCAGCACCGCTCAGCGTGCCAGGGACAGGCTCTCTTGTCCTTTGGGAGGCAGCATAGAGAGAGCAGCTGTGAGTGTAGCTGTGAGTGTAGCTGTGAGTGGGGTTGCCTGGAGACTTGAAGAGCAGCAAGAGCTTTTTGTCCTGGCTCCTCTGGTGTGGGAGGAATCCCTGGACGTTCGCAAATGCTGAGCTGGGATCCAGCACCGCTCAGCGTGCCAGGGAAAGATTCTCTTGGCCTTTGGGAGGCAGCATAGAGAGAGCAGCAGCATGTGTGGAGCTGTGAGTGGGGTTGCCTGGAGACTTGAAGAGCAGCAAGAGCTTTTGTTCCTGGCTCCTCTGGTGTGGGAGGAATCCCTGGACGTTCGCAAATGCTGAGCTGGGATCCAGCACCGCTCAGCGTGCGAATAACAGATTCTCTTGGCCTTCGGGAGGCAGCAGAGAGAGAGCAGCAGCATGTGTGGAGCTGTGAGTGGGGTTGCCTGGAGACGTGAAGAACAGCAAGAGCTTTTGGTCGTGGCTCCTCTGGTGTGGGAGGAATCCCTGGACGTTCGCAAATGCTGAGCTGGGATCCAGCACCGCTGAGCGAGCCAGGGACAGGCTCTCTTGGCCTTTGGGAGGCTGTAGAAAGAGAGAGCAGCAGCATGTGTGGAGCTGTGAGTGGGGTTGCCTGGAGACTTGAAGAGCAGCAAGAGCTTTTGTTCCTGGCTCCTCTGGTGTGGGAGGAATCCCTGGACGTTCGCAAATGCTGAGCTGGGATCCAGCAAAGCTCAGCGTGCGAATAACAGATTCTCTTGGCCTTCGGGAGGCAGCAGAGAGAGAGCAGCAGCATGTGTGGAGCTGTGAGTGGCGTTGCCTGGAGACTTGAAGAGCAGCAAGAGCTTTTGGTCTTGAGACCCTTTGGAGTGAGAGGAATCCCTGGACGTTCGCAAATGCTGAGCTGGGATCCAGCACCACTCAGCGAGCCAGGGAGAGATTCTCTTCGCCTTTGGTAGGCTGCAGAAAGAGAGAGCAGCAGCATGTGTGTAGCTGTGAGTGGGGTTGCCTGGAGACGTGAAGAGCAGCAAGAGCTTTTTGTCCTGGCTCCTCTGGTGTGGGAGGAATCCCTGGACGTTCACAAATGCTGAGCTGGGATCCAGCACCGCTCAGCGAGCCAAGGACAGGCTCTCTTGGCCTTTGGGAGGCTGCAGAAAGAGAGAGCAGCAGCATGTGTGGAGCTGTGAGTGGGGTTGCCTGGAGACTTGAAGAGCAGCAAGAGCTTTTTGTCCTGGCTCCTCTGGTGTGCGAGGAATCCCTGGACATTCGCAAATGCTGAGCTGGGATCCAGCACCGCTCAGCGTGCGACTGACAGATTCTCTTGGCCTTCGGGAGGCAGCAGAGAGAGAGAGCATCAGCATGTGTGGAGCTGTGAGTGGGGTTGCCTGGAGACTTGAAGAGCAGCAAGAGCTTTTTGTCCTGGCTCCTCTGGTGTGCGAGGAATCCCTGGACGTTCGCAAATGCTGAGCTGGCATCCATCACCGCTCAGCGAGCCAGGGACAGGCTCTCTTGGCCTTCGGGAGACTGCAGAAAGAGAGAGCAGCAGCATGTGTGGAGCTGTAAGTGGGGTTGCCTGGAGACTTGAAGAGCAGCAAGAGCTTTTTGTCCTGGCTCCTCTGGTGTGGGAGGAATCCCTGGACGTTCGCAAATGCTGAGCTGGGATCCAGCACCGCTCAGCGTGCGAATGACAGATTCTCTTGGCCTTCCGGAGGCAGCAGAGAGAGAACAGCAGCATGTGTGGAGCTGTGAGTGCGGTTCGCTGGAGACGTGAAGAGGAGCAAGAGCTTTTGGTCGTGGCTCCTCTGGTGTGGGAGGAATCCCTGGACGTTCACAAATGCTGAGCTGGGATCCAGCAATCCTCAGCGTGCGAATGACAGATTCTCTTGGCCTTCGGGAGACTGCAGAAAGAGAGAGCAGCAGCATGTGTGGAGCTGTGAGTGGGGTTGCCTGGAGACGTGAAGAGCAGCAAGAGCTTTTGGTCGTGACTCCTCTGGTGTGGGAGGAATCCCTGGACGTTCGCAAATGCTGAGCTGTGATCCAGCACCGCAGAGCGAGCCAGGGACATGCTCTCTTTGCCTTTGGGAGGCTGCAGAAAGAGAGAGCAACAGCATGTGTGGAGCTGGGAGAGGGGTTGCCTGGAGACTTGAAGAGAAGCAAGAGCTTTTTGTCCTGGCTCCACTGGTGTGGGAGGAATCCCTGGACGTTCGCAAATGCTGAGCTGGCATCCAGCACCGCTCAGCGTGCGAATGACAGATTCTCTTGGCATTCGAGCGGCAGCAGAGAGAGAGCATCAGCATGTGTGGAGCTGTGAGTGGGGTTGCCTGGAGACTTGAAGAGCAGCAAGAGCTTTTGGTCCTGGCTCCTCTGGTGTGGGAGGAATCCCTGGACGTTCGCAAATGCTGAGCTGGCATCCATCACCGCTCAGCGAGCCAGGGACAGGCTCTCTTCGCCTTCGGGAGACTGCAGAAAGAGAGAGCAGCAGCATGTGTGGAGCTGTGAGTGGGGTTGCCTGGAGACTTGAAGAGCAGCAAGGACTTTTGGTCGTGAGACCCTTTGGGGTGGGAGGAATCCCTGGACGTTCGCAAATGCTGAGCTGGGATCCAGCACCGCTCAGCGAGCCAGGGACAGGCTCTCTTGGCCTTCGGGAGACTGCCGAAAGAGAGAGCAGCAGCATGTGTGGAGCTGGGAGTGGGGTTGCCTGGAGACTTGAAGAGCAGCAAGAGCTTTTTGTCCTCGCTCTTCTGGTGTGCGAGGAATCCCTGGACGTTCACAAATGCTGAGCTGGGATCCAGCAATCCTCAACGTGCGAATGACAGATTCTCTTGGCCTTCGGGAGGCAGTAGAGAGAGAGCAGCAGCATGTGTGGACCTGTGAGTGGGGCTGCCTGGAGACTTGAAGAGCAGCAAGAGCTTTTGGTCTTGAGACTCTTTGGCGTGGGAGGAATCCCTGTACGTTCGCAAATGCTGAGCTGGGATCCAGCACCGCTCAGTGAGCCAGGGACAGGCTCTCTTGGCCTTTGGGAGGTAGCATAGAGAGAGCAGCAGCATGTGTGTAGCTGTGAGTGGGGTTGGCTGGAGACGTGAAGAACAGCAAGAGCTTTTGGTCGTGGCTCCTCTGGTGTGGGAGGAATCACTGGACGTTCACAAATGCTGAGCTGGGATCCAGCACCGCGCAGCATGCGAATGACAGATTCTCTTGGCATTCGGGGGGCAGCAGAGAGAGAGAGCATCAGCATGTGTGGAGCTGTGAGTGGGGTTGCCTGGAGACGTGAAGAGCAGCAAGAGCTTTTTGTCCTGGCTCCTCTGGTGTGGGAGGAATCCCTGGACGTTCGCAAATGCTGAGCTGGGATCCAGCACCGCTCAGCGAGCCAGGGACAGGCTCTCTTGGCCTTCGGGAGACTGCAGAAAGAGAGAGCAGCAGCATGTGTGGAGCTGTGAGTGGGGTTGACTGGAGACTTGAAGAGCAGCAAGAGCTTTTGGTCTTGAGACCCTTTGGCGTGGGAGGAATCCCTGGACGTTCGCAAATGCTGAGCTGGGATCCAGCACCGCTCAGTGAGCCAGGGACAGGCTCTCTTGGCCTTTGGGAGGCAGCATAGAGAGAGCAGCAGCATGTGTGTAGCTGTGAGTGGGGTTGCCTGGAGACTTGAAGAGCAGCAAGAGCTTTTGTTCCTGGCTCCTCTGGTGTGGGAGGAATCCCTGGACGTTCGCAAATGCTGAGCTGGCATCCAGCACCGCTCAGCGTGCGAATAACAGATTCTTTTGGCCTTCGGGAGGCAACAGAGAGAGAGCAGCAGCATGTGTGGAGCTGTGAGTGGGGTTGGCTGGAGACTTGAAGAGCAGTAACAGCTTTTGGTCGTGAGACCCTTTGGTGTGGGAGGAATCCCTGGATGTTCGCAAATGCTGAGCTGGGATCCAGCAATCCTCAGCGTGCGAATGACAGATTCTCTTGGCCTTCGGGAGACTGCAGAAAGAGAGAGCAGCAGCATGTGTGGAGCTGGGAGTGGGGCTGCCTGGAGACTTGAAGAGCAGCAAGAGCTTTTGGTCGTGGCTCCTCTGGTGTGGGAGGAATCCCTGGACGTTCGCAAATGCTGAGCTGTGATCCAGCACCGCAGAGCGAGCCAGGGACATGCTCTCTTTGCCTTTGGGAGGCTGCAGAAAGAGAGAGCAGCAGCATGTGTGGAGCTGGGAGAGGGGTTGCCTGGAGACTTGAAGAGCAGCAAGAGCTTTTTGTCCTGGCTCCACTGGTGTGGGAGGAATCCCTGGACATTCGCAAATGCTGAGCTTGGATCCAGCAATCCTCAGCGTGCGAATGACAGATTCTCTTGGCCTTCGGGAGGCAGCAGAGAGAGAGAGCAGCAGCATGTGTGGAGATGTGAGTGGGGTTGCCTAGAGACTTGAAGAGGAGCAAGGCCTTTCTGTCCTGTATCCTCTGGTGTGGGAGGAATCCCTGGACGTTCGCAAATGCTGAGCTGGCATCTAGCACCTCTCAGCGAGCCAGGGACAGTCTCTCTTGGCCTTCGGGAGACTGCAGAAAGAGAGAGCAGCAGCATGTGTGGAGCTGGGAGTGGGGTTGCCTGGAGACTTGAAGAGCAGCAAGAGCTTTTGGTCTTGAGACCCTTTGGAGTGAGAGGAATCCCTGGACGTTCGCAAATGCTGAGCTGGCATCCAGCAACGCTCAGCGTGCCAGGGACAGGCTCTCTTGTCCTTCGGGAGGCAGCAGAGAGAGAGCATCAGCATGTGTGGAGCTGTGAGTGGTGTTACGTGGAGACTTGAAGAGCAGCAAGAGCTTTTGGTCGCGAGACCCTTTGGAGTGAGAGGAATCCCTGGACGTTCGCAAATGCTGAGCTGGGATCCAGCACCGCTCAGCGTGCCAGGGACAGGCTCTCTTGGCCTTTTCGAGACAGCAGAGAGAGAACATCAGCATGTGTAAAGCTGAGAGTGGGGTTGCCTGGAGACTCGAAGAGCAGCAAGAGCTTTTGTTCTTGAGACTCTTTGGAGTGAGAGGAAACCCTGGACGTTCACAAATGCTGAGCTGGGATCCAGCAATCCTCAGCGTGCGAATGACAGATTCTCTTGGCCTTCGGGAGGCAGCAGAGAGAGAGAGCAGCAGCATGTGTGGAGCTGTGAGTGGGGTTGCCTGGAGACGTGAAGAGCAGCAAGAGCTTTTTGTCCTGGCTCCTCTGGTGTGGGAGGACTCCCTGGACGTTCGCAAATGCTGAGCTGGAATGCAGCACGTCTCAGCGTGCGATTGACAGATTCTCTTGGACTTCGGGAGGCAGCAGAAAGAGAGAGCAGCAGCATGTGTGGAGCTGTGAGTGGGGTTGCCTGGAGACTTGAAGAGCAGCAAGAGCTTTTTGTCCTGGCTCATCTAGTGTGGGATGAATCCCTGGACATTCGCAAATGCTGAGCTTGGGTCCAGCAATCCTCAGCGTGCGAATGACAGATTCTCTTGGCCTTCGGGAGGCAGCAGAGAGAGAGAGCATCAGCATGTGTGGAGCTGGGAGTGGGGTTGCCTGGAGACTTGAAGCGCAGCAAGAGTTTTTTGTCCTGGCTCCTCTGGTGTGGGAGGAATCCCTGGACGTTCACAAATGCTGAGCTGGGATCCAGCATCGCTCAGCGTGGGAATGACAGATTCTCTTGGCCTTCGGGAGGCAGCAGAGAAAGAGAGCAGCAGCATGTGTGGAGCTGGGAGTGGGGTTGCCTGGAGACTTGAAGAGCAGCAAGAGCTTTTTGTCCTGGCTCCTCTGGTGTGGGAGGAATCCCTGGACGTTCACAAATGATGAGCTGGGATGCAGCACCTCTCAGGTGCGATTGACAGATTCTCTTGGCCTTCGGGAGGCAGCAGAAAGAGAGAGCAGCAGCATGTGTGGAGCTGTGAGTGGGGTTGCCTGGAGACTTGAAGAGCAGCAAGAGCTTTTTGTCCTGGCTCCTCTGGTGTGGGAGGAATCCCTGGACGTTCGCAAATGCTGAGCTGTGATCCAGCACCGCTCAGCGTGCGAATGACAGATTCTCCTGGCCTTCGGGAGGCAGCAGAGAGAGAGCATCAGCATGTGTGGAGCTGTGAGTGGGGTTGCCTAGAGACTTGAAGAGGAGCAAGAGCTTTCTGTCCTCTATCCTCTGGTGTGGGAGGAATCCCTGGACGTTCGCAAATGCTGAGCTGGCATCCAGCACCGCTCAGCGTGCGAATGACAGATTCTCTTGGCCTTCGGGAGGCAGCAGAGAGAGAGCATCAGCATGTGTGGAGCTGTGAGTGGGGTTGCCTGGAGACTTGAAGAGCAGCAAGAGCTTTTTGTCCTGGCTCCTCTGGTGTGCGAGGAATCCCTGGACGTTCGCAAATGCTGAGCTGGCATCCATCACCGCTCAGCGAGCCAGGGACAGGCTCTCTTGGCCTTCGGGAGACTGCAGAAAGAGAGAGCAGCAGCATGTGTGGAGCTGTGAGTGGGGTTGCCTGGAGACTTGAAGAGCAGCAAGGACTTTTGGTCGTGAGACCCTTTGGTGTGGGAGGAATCCCTGGACGTTCGCAAATGCTGAGCTGGGATCCAGCACCGCTCAGCGAGACAGGGACAGGCTTTCTTGGCCTTTGGGAGGCTGTAGAAAGAGAGAGCAGCAGCATGTGTGGAGCTGTGAGTGGGGTTGCCTGGAGACTTGAAGAGCAGCAAGAACTTTTTCTCCTGGCTCCTCTGCTGTGGGAGGAATCGCTGGACGTTCACAAATGCTGAGCTGGGATCCAGCACCGCTCAGCGTGCCAGGGACAGGCTCTCTTGTCCTTTGGGAGGCAGCATAGAGAGAGCAGCTGTGAGTGTAGCTGTGAGTGTAGCTGTGAGTGGGGTTGCCTGGAGACTTGAAGAGCAGCAAGAGCTTTTTGTCCTGGCTCCTCTGGTGTGCGAGGAATCCCTGGACGTTCGCAAATGCTGAGCTGGGATCCAGCACCGCTCAGCGTGCGAATGACAGATTCTCTTGGCATTCGGGGGTCAGCAGAGAGAGAGCATCAGCATGTGTGGAGCTGTGAGTGGGGCTGCCTGGAGACTTGAAGAGCAGCAAGAGCTTTTGGTCTTGAGACTCTTTGGCGTGGGAGGAATCCCTGGACGTTCACAAATGCTGAGCTGGCATCCAGCACCGCTCAGCGTGCCAGGGAAAGATTCTCTTGGCCTTTGGGAGGCAGCATAGAGAGAGCAGCAGCATGTGTGGAGCTGTGAGTGGGGTTGCCTGGAGACTTGAAGAGCAGCAAGAGCTTTTGTTCCTGGCTCCTCTGGTGTGGGAGGAATCCCTGGACGTTCGCAAATGCTGAGCTGGGATCCAGCACCGCTCAGCGTGCGAATAACAGATTCTCTTGGCCTTCGGGAGGCAGCAGAGAGAGAGCAGCAGCATGTGTGGAGCTGTGAGTGGGGTTGCCTGGAGACGTGAAGAACAGCAAGAGCTTTTGGTCGTGGCTCCTCTGGTGTGGGAGGAATCCCTGGACGTTCGCAAATGCTGAGCTGGGATCCAGCACCGCTGAGCGAGCCAGGGACAGGCTCTCTTGGCCTTTGGGAGGCTGTAGAAAGAGAGAGCAGCAGCATGTGTGGAGCTGTGAGTGGGGTTGCCTGGAGACTTGAAGAGCAGCAAGAGCTTTTGTTCCTGGCTCCTCTGGTGTGGGAGGAATCCCTGGACGTTCGCAAATGCTGAGCTGGGATCCAGCAAAGCTCAGCGTGCGAATAACAGATTCTCTTGGCCTTCGGGAGGCAGCAGAGAGAGAGCAGCAGCATGTGTGGAGCTGTGAGTGGGGTTGCCTGGAGACTTGAAGAGCAGCAAGAGCTTTTGGTCTTGAGACCCTTTGGAGTGAGAGGAATCCCTGGACGTTCGCAAATGCTGAGCTGGGATCCAGCACCACTCAGCGAGCCAGGGAGAGATTCTCTTCGCCTTTGGTAGGCTGCAGAAAGAGAGAGCAGCAGCATGTGTGTAGCTGTGAGTGGGGTTGCCTGGAGACGTGAAGAGCAGCAAGAGCTTTTTGTCCTGGCTCCTCTGGTGTGGGAGGAATCCCTGGACGTTCACAAATGCTGAGCTGGGATCCAGCACCGCTCAGCGAGCCAAGGACAGGCTCTCTTGGCCTTTGGGAGGCTGCAGAAAGAGAGAGCAGCAGCATGTGTGGAGCTGTGAGTGGGGTTGCCTGGAGACTTGAAGAGCAGCAAGAGCTTTTTGTCCTGGCTCCTCTGGTGTGCGAGGAATCCCTGGACATTCGCAAATGCTGAGCTGGGATCCAGCACCGCTCAGCGTGCGACTGACAGATTCTCTTGGCCTTCGGGAGGCAGCAGAGAGAGAGAGCATCAGCATGTGTGTAGCTGTGAGTGGGGTTGCCTGGAGACTTGAAGAGCAGCAAGAGCTTTTTGTCCTGGCTCCTCTGGTGTGGGAGGAATCCCTGGACGTTCGCAAATGCTGAGCTGGCATCCATCACCGCTCAGCGAGCCAGGGAGAGTCTCTCTTGGCCTTCGGGAGACTGCAGAAAGAGAGAGCAGCAGCATGTGTGGAGCTGTAAGTGGGGTTGCCTGGAGACTTGAAGAGCAGCAAGAGCTTTTTGTCCTGGCTCCTCTGGTGTGGGAGGAATCCCTGGACGTTCGCAAATGCTGAGGTGACATCCAGCACCGCTCAGCGTGCGAATGACAGATTCTCTTGGCATTCGAGCGGCAGCAGAGAGAGAGAGCAGCAGCATGTGTGGAGCTGTGAATGCAGTTGCCTGGAGACTTGAAGAGCAGCAAGAGCTTTTTGTCCTGGCTCCTCTGGTGTGGGAGGAATCCCTGGACGTTCGCAAATGCTGAGCTGGCATCCAGCACCGCTCAGCGAGCCAGGGACAGGCTTTCTTGGCCTTTGGGAGGCTGTAGAAAGAGAGAGCAGCAGCATGTGTGGAGCTGTGAGTGGGGTTGCCTGGAGACTTGAAGAGCAGCAAGAGCTTTTTCTCCTGGCTCCTCTGGTGTGGGAGGAATCGCTGGACGTTCACAAATGCTGAGCTGGGATCCAGCAATCCTCAGCGTGCGAATGACAGATTCTCTTGGCCTTCGGGAGGAAGCAGAGAAAGAGAGCATCAGCATGTGTGGAGCTGTGAGTGGGGTTGCCTGGAGACTTGAAGAGCAGCAAGAGCTTTTGTTCTTGAGACTCTTTGGCGTGGGAGGAATCCCTGGACGTTCGCAAATGCTGAGCTGGCATCCAGCACCGCTCAGCGTGCCAGGGACAGGCTCTCTTGGCCTTTGGGAGGCAGCATAGAGAGAGCAGCAGCATGGGTGTAGCTGTGAGTGGGGTTGCCTGGAGACTTGAAGAGCAGCAAGAGCTTTTGTTCCTGGCTCCTCTGGTGTGGGAGGAATCCCTGGATGTTCGCAAATGCTGAGCTGGGATCCAGCACCGCTCAGCGTGCGACTAACAGATTCTCTTGGCCTTCGGGAGGCAGCAGAGAGAGAGCAGCAGCATGTGTGGAGCTGTGAGTGGGGTTGCCTGGAGACTTGAAGAGCAGTAACAGCTTTTGGTCGTGAGACCCTTTGGTGTGGGAGGAATCGCTGGACGTTCACAAATGCTGAGCTGGGATCCAGCAATCCTCAGCGTGCGAATGACAGATTCTCTTGGCCTTCGGAAGGCAGTAGAGACAGAGCAGCAGCATGTGTGGACCTGTGAGTGGGGCTGCCTGGACACTTGAAGAGCAGCAAGAGCTTTTGGTCTTGAGACCCTTTGGAGTGAGATGAATCCCTGGACGTTCACAAATGCTGAGCTGGGATCCAGCACCGCTCAGCGAGCCAGGGAGATATTCTCTTGGCCTTTGGGAGGCTGCAGAAAGAGAGAGCATCAGCATGTGTGGAGCTGTGAGTGGGGTTGCCTGGACACGTAAAAAGCAGCAAGAGCTTTTTGTCCTGGCTCCTCTGGTGTGGGAGGAATCCCTGGAAATTCGCAAATGCTGAGGTGGGATCCAGCGCCGCTCAGCGTGCGAATGACAGATTCTCTTGGCCTTCGGGAGGCAGCAGAGAGAGAGCAGCAGCATGTGTAGAGCTGTGAGTGGCGTTGCCTGGAGACTTGAAGAGCAGCAAGAGCTTTTGGTCGTGGCTCCTCTGGTGTGGGAGGAATCCCTGGACGTTCACAAATGCTGAGCTGGGATCCAGCAATCCTCAGCGTGCGAATGACAGATTCTCTTGGCCTTCGGGAGACTGCAGAAAGAGAGAGCAGCAGCATGTGTGGAGCTGTGAGTGGGGTTGCCTGGAGACTTGAAGAGCAGCAAGAGCTTTTTGTCCTGGCTCGTCTGGTGTGGGAGGAATCCCTGGACGTTCGCAAATGCTGAGCTGGGATCCAGCACCGCTGAGCGAGCCAGGGACAGGCTCTCTTGGCCTTTGGGAGGCTGCAGAAAGAGAGAGCAACAGCATGTGTGGAGCTGGGAGAGGGGTTGCCTGGAGACTTGAAGAGCAGCAAGAGCTTTTTGTCCTGGCTCCACTGGTGTGGGAGGAATCCCTGGACGTTCGCAAATGCTGAGCTGGGATCCAGCACCGCTCAGCGTGCGAATGACAGATTCTCTGGGCATTCGGGGGTCAGCAGAGAGAGAGCAGCAGCATGTGTGGAGCTGTGAGTGGGGCTGCCTGGAGACTTGAAGAGCAGCAAGAGCTTTTGGTCTTGAGACTCTTTGGCGTGGGAGGAATCCCTGGACGTTCACAAATGCTGAGCTGGCATCCAGCACCGCTCAGCGTGCCAGGGAAAGATTCTCTTGGCCTTTGGGAGGCAGCATAGAGAGAGCAGCAGCATGTGTGGAGCTGTGAGTGGGGTTGCCTGGAGACTTGAAGAGCAGCAAGAGCTTTTGTTCCTGGCTCCTCTGGTGTGGGAGGAATCCCTGGACGTTCGCAAATGCTGAGCTGGGATCCAGCACCGCTCAGCGTGCGAATAACAGATTCTCTTGGCCTTCGGGAGGCAGCAGAGAGAGAGCAGCAGCATGTGTGGAGCTGTGAGTGGGGTTGCCTGGAGACGTGAAGAACAGCAAGAGCTTTTGGTCGTGGCTCCTCTGGTGTGGGAGGAATCCCTGGACGTTCGCAAATGCTGAGCTGGGATCCAGCACCGCTGAGCGAGCCAGGGACAGGCTCTCTTGGCCTTTGGGAGGCTGTAGAAAGAGAGAGCAGCAGCATGTGTGGAGCTGTGAGTGGGGTTGCCTGGAGACTTGAAGAGCAGCAACAGCTTTTGGTCGTGAGACCCTTTGGTGTGGGAGGAATCGCTGGACGTTCACAAATGCTGAGCCTGGATCCAGCACCGCTGAGCGAGCCAGGGCCAGGCTCTCTTGGCCTTTGGGAGGCTGTAGAAAGAGAGAGCAGCAGCATGTGTGGAGCTGTGAGTGGGGTTGCCTGGAGACTTGAAGAGCAGCAAGAGCTTTTGTTCCTGGCTCCTCTGGTGTGGGAGGAATCCCTGGACGTTCACAAATGCTGAGCTGGGATCCAGCACCGCTCAGCGTGCGAATAACAGATTCTCTTGGCCTTCGGGAGGCAGCAGAGAGAGAGCAGCAGCCTGTGTGGAGCTGTGAGTGGCGTTGCCTGGAGACTTGAAGAGCAGCAAGAGCTTTTGGTCTTGAGACCCTTTGGAGTGAGAGGAATCCCTGGACGTTGGCAAATGCTGAGCTGGGATCCAGCACCACTCAGCGAGCCAGGGAGAGATTCTCTTCGCCTTTGGTAGGCTGCAGAAAGAGAGAGCAGCAGCATGTGTGTAGCTGTGAGTGGGGTTGCCTGGAGACGTGAAGAGCAGCAAGAGCTTTTTGTCCTGGCTCCTCTGGTGTGGGAGGAATCCCTGGACGTTCACAAATGCTGAGCTGGGATCCAGCACCGCTCAGCGAGCCAGGGACAGGCTCTCTTGGCCTTTGGGAGGCTGCAGAAAGAGAGAGCAGCAGCATGTGTGGAGCTGTGACTGGGGTTGCCTGGAGACTTGAAGAGCAGCAAGAGCTTTTTGTCCTGGCTCCTCTGGTGTGCGAGGAATCCCTGGACATTCGCAAATGCTGAGCTGGGATCCAGCACCGCTCAGCGTGCGACTGACAGATTCTCTTGGCCTTCGGGAGGAAGCAGAGAGAGAGAGCATCAGCATGTGTGGAGCTGTGAGTGGGGTTGCCTGGAGACTTGAGGAGCAGCAACAGCTTTTTGTCCTGGCTCCTCTGGTGTGGGAGGAATCCCTGGACGTTCGCAAATGCTGAGCTGGCATCCATCACCGCTCAGCGAGCCAGGGAGAGTCTCTCTTGGCCTTCGGGAGACTGCAGAAAGAGAGAGCAGCAGCATGTGTGGAGCTGTGAGTGGGGTTGACTGGATACTTGAAGAACAGCAAGAGCTTTTGGTCTTGAGACCCTTTGGAGTGAGAGGAATCCCTGGACGTTCGCAAATGCTGAGCTGGGATCCGGCACCACTCAGCGAGCCAGGGAGAGATTCTCTTCGCCTTTGGGAGGCTGCAGAAAGAGAGAGCAGCAGCATGTGTGGAGCTGTGAGTGGGGTTGCCTGGAGACGTGAAGAGCAGCAAGAGCTTTTGGTCGTGACTCCTCTGGTGTGGGAGGAATCCCTGGACATTCGCAAATGCTGAGCTGGGATTCAGCAATCCTCAGCGTGCGAATGACAGATTCTCTTGGCCTTCGGGAGACTGCAGAGAGAGCAGCAGCATGTGTGGAGCTGGGAGTGGGGTTACCTGGAGACTTGAAGAGCAGCAAGAGCTTTTGGTCCTGCATCCTCTGGTGTGGGAGGAATCCCTGGACGTTCACAAATGCTGAGCTGGGATCCAGCACCGCTCAGCGTGCCAGGGAGAGATTCTCTTCGCCTTTTCGAGGCTGTAGAAAGAGAGAGCAGCAGCATGTGTGGAGCTGTGAGTGGGGTTGCCTGGAGACTTGAAGAGCAGCAAGAGCTTTTGTTCCTGGCTCCTCTGGTGTGGGAGGAATCCCTGGACGTTCGCAAATGCTGAGCTGGGATCCAGCACCGCTCAGCGTGCGAATAACAGATTCTCTTGGCCTTCGGGAGGCAGCAGAGAGAGAGCAGCAGCATGTGTGGAGCTGTGAGTGGGGTTGCCTGGAGACGTGAAGAACAGCAAGAGCTTTTGGTCGTGGCTCCTCTGGTGTGGGAGGAATCCCTGGACGTTCGCAAATGCTGAGCTGGGATCCAGCACCGCTGAGCGAGCCAGGGACAGGCTCTCTTGGCCTTTGGGAGGCTGTAGAAAGAGAGAGCAGCAGCATGTGTGGAGCTGTGAGTGGGGTTGCCTGGAGACTTGAAGAGCAGCAACAGCTTTTGGTCGTGAGACCCTTTGGTGTGGGAGGAATCGCTGGACGTTCACAAATGCTGAGCCTGGATCCAGCACCGCTGAGCGAGCCAGGGCCAGGCTCTCTTGGCCTTTGGGAGGCTGTAGAAAGAGAGAGCAGCAGCATGTGTGGAGCTGTGAGTGGGGTTGCCTGGAGACTTGAAGAGCAGCAAGAGCTTTTGTTCCTGGCTCCTCTGGTGTGGGAGGAATCCCTGGACGTTCACAAATGCTGAGCTGGGATCCAGCACCGCTCAGCGTGCGAATAACAGATTCTCTTGGCCTTCGGGAGGCAGCAGAGAGAGAGCAGCAGCCTGTGTGGAGCTGTGAGTGGCGTTGCCTGGAGACTTGAAGAGCAGCAAGAGCTTTTGGTCTTGAGACCCTTTGGAGTGAGAGGAATCCCTGGACGTTGGCAAATGCTGAGCTGGGATCCAGCACCACTCAGCGAGCCAGGGAGAGATTCTCTTCGCCTTTGGTAGGCTGCAGAAAGAGAGAGCAGCAGCATGTGTGTAGCTGTGAGTGGGGTTGCCTGGAGACGTGAAGAGCAGCAAGAGCTTTTTGTCCTGGCTCCTCTGGTGTGGGAGGAATCCCTGGACGTTCACAAATGCTGAGCTGGGATCCAGCACCGCTCAGCGAGCCAGGGACAGGCTCTCTTGGCCTTTGGGAGGCTGCAGAAAGAGAGAGCAGCAGCATGTGTGGAGCTGTGACTGGGGTTGCCTGGAGACTTGAAGAGCAGCAAGAGCTTTTTGTCCTGGCTCCTCTGGTGTGCGAGGAATCCCTGGACATTCGCAAATGCTGAGCTGGGATCCAGCACCGCTCAGCGTGCGACTGACAGATTCTCTTGGCCTTCGGGAGGAAGCAGAGAGAGAGAGCATCAGCATGTGTGGAGCTGTGAGTGGGGTTGCCTGGAGACTTGAGGAGCAGCAACAGCTTTTTGTCCTGGCTCCTCTGGTGTGGGAGGAATCCCTGGACGTTCGCAAATGCTGAGCTGGCATCCATCACCGCTCAGCGAGCCAGGGAGAGTCTCTCTTGGCCTTCGGGAGACTGCAGAAAGAGAGAGCAGCAGCATGTGTGGAGCTGTGAGTGGGGTTGCCTGGAGACTTGAAGAGCAGCAAGAGCTTTTGGTCGTGGCTCCTCTGGTGTGGGAGGAATCCCTGGACTTTCACAAATGCTGAGCTGGGATCCAGCACCGCTCAGCGAGCCAGGGACAGGCTTTCTTGGCCTTTGGGAGGCTGTAGAAAGAGAGAGCAGCAGCATGTGTGGAGCTGTGAGTGGGGTTGCCTGGAGACTTGAAGAGCAGCAAGAGCTTTTTGTCCTGGCTCCTCTGGTGTGCGAGGAATCCCTGGACGTTCGCAAATGCTGAGCTGGCATCCATCACCGCTCAGCGAGCCAGGGACAGGCTCTCTTGGCCTTCGGGAGACTGCAGAAAGAGAGAGCAGCAGCATGTGTGGAGCTGTGAGTGGGGTTGGCTGGAGACTTGAAGAGCAGCAAGGACTTTTGGTCGTGAGACCCTTTGGTGTGGGAGGAATCCCTGGACGTTCGCAAATGCTGAGCTGGGATCCAGCACCGCTCAGCGAGACAGGGACAGGCTTTCTTGGCCTTTGGGAGGCTGTAGAAAGAGAGAGCAGCAGCATGTGTGGAGCTGTGAGTGGGGTTGCCTGGAGACTTGAAGAGCAGCAAGAACTTTTTCTCCTGGCTCCTCTGCTGTGGGAGGAATCGCTGGACGTTCACAAATGCTGAGCTGGGATCCAGCAATCCTCAACGTGCGAATGACAGATTCTCTTGGCCTTCGGGAGGCAGTAGAGAGAGAGCAGCAGCATGTGTGGACCTGTGAGTGGTGTTGCCTGGAGACTTGAAGAGCAGCAAGAGCTTTTGGTCTTGAGACTCTTTGGCGTGGGAGGAATCCCTGTACGTTCGCAAATGCTGAGCTGGCATCCAGCACTGCTCAGCGATGCAGGGACAGGCTCTCTTGGCCTTTGGGAGGCAGCATAGAGAGAGCAGCAGCAGGTGTGTAGCTGTGAGTGGGGTTGCCTGGAGACTTGAAGAGCAGCAAGAGTTTTTGTTCCTGGCTCCTCTGGTGTGGGAGGAATCCCTGGACGTTCGCAAATGCTGAGCTGGGATCCAGCACCGCTCAGCGTGCGAATGACAGATTCTCTTGTCATTCGGGGGGCAGCAGAGAGAGAGCAGCAGCATGTGTGGAGCTGTGAGTGGGGTTGCCTGGAGACTTGAAGAGCAGCAAGAGCTTTTGGTCTTGAGACTCTTTGGCGTGGCAGGAATCCCTGGATGTTCGCAAATGCTGAGCTGGCATCCAGCACCGCTCAGCGTGCCAGGGACAGGCTCTCTTGTCCTTTGGGAGGCAGCATAGAGAGAGCAGCTGTGAGTGTAGCTGTGAGTGTAGCTGTGAGTGGGGTTGCCTGGAGACTTGAAGAGCAGCAAGAGCTTTTTGTCCTGGCTCCTCTGGTGTGGGAGGAATCCCTGGACGTTCGCAAATGCTGAGCTGGGATCCAGCACCGCTCAGCGTGCCAGGGAAAGATTCTCTTGGCCTTTGGGAGGCAGCATAGAGAGAGCAGCAGCATGTGTGGAGCTGTGAGTGGGGTTGCCTGGAGACTTGAAGAGCAGCAAGAGCTTTTGTTCCTGGCTCCTCTGGTGTGGGAGGAATCCCTGGACGTTCGCAAATGCTGAGCTGGGATCCAGCACCGCTCAGCGTGCGAATAACAGATTCTCTTGGCCTTCGGGAGGCAGCAGAGAGAGAGCAGCAGCATGTGTGGAGCTGTGAGTGGGGTTGCCTGGAGACGTGAAGAACAGCAAGAGCTTTTGGTCGTGGCTCCTCTGGTGTGGGAGGAATCCCTGGACGTTCGCAAATGCTGAGCTGGGATCCAGCACCGCTGAGCGAGCCAGGGACAGGCTCTCTTGGCCTTTGGGAGGCTGTAGAAAGAGAGAGCAGCAGCATGTGTGGAGCTGTGAGTGGGGTTGCCTGGAGACTTGAAGAGCAGCAAGAGCTTTTGTTCCTGGCTCCTCTGGTGTGGGAGGAATCCCTGGACGTTCGCAAATGCTGAGCTGGGATCCAGCAAAGCTCAGCGTGCGAATAACAGATTCTCTTGGCCTTCGGGAGGCAGCAGAGAGAGAGCAGCAGCATGTGTGGAGCTGTGAGTGGGGTTGCCTGGAGACTTGAAGAGCAGCAAGAGCTTTTGGTCTTGAGACCCTTTGGAGTGAGAGGAATCCCTGGACGTTCGCAAATGCTGAGCTGGGATCCAGCACCACTCAGCGAGCCAGGGAGAGATTCTCTTCGCCTTTGGTAGGCTGCAGAAAGAGAGAGCAGCAGCATGTGTGTAGCTGTGAGTGGGGTTGCCTGGAGACGTGAAGAGCAGCAAGAGCTTTTTGTCCTGGCTCCTCTGGTGTGGGAGGAATCCCTGGACGTTCACAAATGCTGAGCTGGGATCCAGCACCGCTCAGCGAGCCAAGGACAGGCTCTCTTGGCCTTTGGGAGGCTGCAGAAAGAGAGAGCAGCAGCATGTGTGGAGCTGTGAGTGGGGTTGCCTGGAGACTTGAAGAGCAGCAAGAGCTTTTTGTCCTGGCTCCTCTGGTGTGCGAGGAATCCCTGGACATTCGCAAATGCTGAGCTGGGATCCAGCACCGCTCAGCGTGCGACTGACAGATTCTCTTGGACTTCGGGAGGCAGCAGAGAGAGAGAGCATCAGCATGTGTGGAGCTGTGAGTGGGGTTGCCTGGAGACTTGAAGAGCAGCAAGAGCTTTTTGTCCTGGCTCCTCTGGTGTGCGAGGAATCCCTGGACGTTCGCAAATGCTGAGCTGGCATCCATCACCGCTCAGCGAGCCAGGGACAGGCTCTCTTGGCCTTCGGGAGACTGCAGAAAGAGAGAGCAGCAGCATGTGTGGAGCTGTAAGTGGGGTTGCCTGGAGACTTGAAGAGCAGCAAGAGCTTTTTGTCCTGGCTCCTCTGGTGTGGGAGGAATCCCTGGACGTTCGCAAATGCTGAGCTGGGATCCAGCACCGCTCAGCGTGCGAATGACAGATTCTCTTGGCATTCGAGCGGCAGCAGAGAGAGAGAGCATCAGCATGTGTGGAGCTGTGAGTGGGGTTGCCTGGAGACTTGAAGAGCAGCAAGAGCTTTTGGTCCTGCATCCTCTGGTGTGGGAGGAATCCCTGGACGTTCACAAATGCTGAGCTGGGATCCAGCACCGCTCAGCGTGCCAGGGAGAGATTCTCTTCGCCTTTTCGAGGCTGTAGAAAGAGAGAGCAGCAGCATGTGTGGAGCTGTGAGTGGGGTTGCCTGGAGACTTGAAGAGCAGCAAGAGCTTTTTGTCCTGGCTCCTCTGGTGTGGGAGGAATCCCTGGACGTTCGCAAATGCTGAGCTGGGATCCAGCACCGCTCAGCGAGCCAGGGACAGGCTCTCTTGGCCTTCGGAAGACTGCAGAAAGAGAGAGCAGCAGCATGTGTGGAGCTGTGAGTGGGGTTGCCTGGAGACTTGAAGAGCAGCAAGAGCTTTTGGTCGTGGCTCCTCTGGTGTGCGAGGAATCCCTGGACGTTCGCAAATGCTGAGCTGGCATCCATCACCGCTCAGCGAGCCAGGGACAGGCTCTCTTGGCCTTCGGGAGACTGCAGAAAGAGAGAGCAGCAGCATGTGTGGAGCTGTGAGTGGGGTTGCCTGGAGACTTGAAGAGCAGCAAGAGCTTTTTGTCCTGGCTCCTCTGGTGTGCGAGGAATCCCTGGACGTTCGCAAATGCTGAGCTGGGATCCAGCACCGCTCAGCGTGCGACTGACAGATTCTCTTGGCCTTCGGGAGGCAGCAGAGAGAGAGAGCATCAGCATGTGTGGAGCTGTGAGTGGGGTTGCCTGGAGACTTGAAGAGCAGCAAGAGCTTTTTGTCCTGGCTCCTCTGGTGTGCGAGGAATCCCTGGACGTTCGCAAATGCTGAGCTGGCATCCATCACCGCTCAGCGAGCCAGGGACAGGCTCTCTTGGCCTTCGGGAGACTGCAGAAAGAGAGAGCAGCAGCATGTGTGGAGCTGTAAGTGGGGTTGCCTGGAGACTTGAAGAGCAGCAAGAGCTTTTTCTCCTGGCTCCTCTGGTGTGGGAGGAATCGCTGGACGTTCACAAATGCTGAGCTGGGATCCAGCAATCCTCAGCGTGCGAATGACAGATTCTCTTGGCCTTCGGAAGGCAGTAGAGACAGAGCATCAGCATGTGTGGAGCTGTGAGTGGGGTTGCCTGGAGACTTGAAGAGCAGCAAGAGCTTTTGTTCTTGAGACTCTTTGGCGTGGGAGGAATCCCTGGACGTTCGCAAATGCTGAGCTGGCATCCAGCACCGCTCAGCGTGCCAGGGACAGGCTCTCTTGGCCTTTGGGAGGCAGCATAGAGAGAGCAGCAGCATGGGTGTAGCTGTGAGTGGGGTTGCCTGGAGACTTGAAGAGCAGCAAGAGCTTTTGTTCCTGGCTCCTCTGGTGTGGGAGGAATCCCTGGATGTTCGCAAATGCTGAGCTGGGATCCAGCACCGCTCAGCGTGCGACTAACAGATTCTCTTGGCCTTCGGGAGGCAGCAGAGAGAGAGCAGCAGCATGTGTGGAGCTGTGAGTGGGGTTGCCTGGAGACTTGAAGAGCAGTAACAGCTTTTGGTCGTGAGACCCTTTGGAGTGAGATGAATCCCTGGACGTTCACAAATGCTGAGCTGGGATCCAGCACCGCTCAGCGAGCCAGGGAGATATTCTCTTGGCCTTTGGGAGGCTGCAGAAAGAGAGAGCATCAGCATGTGTGGAGCTGTGAGTGGGGTTGCCTGGACACGTAAAAAGCAGCAAGAGCTTTTTGTCCTGGCTCCTCTGGTGTGGGAGGAATCCCTGGAAATTCGCAAATGCTGAGGTGGGATCCAGCGCTGCTCAGCGTGCGAATGACAGATTCTCTTGGCCTTCGGGAGGCAGCAGAGAGAGAGCAGCAGCATGTGTAGAGCTGTGAGTGGCGTTGCCTGGAGACTTGAAGAGCAGCAAGAGCTTTTGGTCGTGGCTCCTCTGGTGTGGGAGGAATCCCTGGACGTTCACAAATGCTGAGCTGGGATCCAGCAATCCTCAGCGTGCGAATGACAGATTCTCTTGGCCTTCGGGAGACTGCAGAAAGAGAGAGCAGCAGCATGTGTGGAGCTGTGAGTGGGGTTGCCTGGAGACTTGAAGAGCAGCAAGAGCTTTTTGTCCTGGCTCGTCTGGTGTGGGAGGAATCCCTGGACGTTCGCAAATGCTGAGCTGGGATCCAGCACCGCTGAGCGAGCCAGGGACAGGCTCTCTTGGCCTTTGGGAGGCTGCAGAAAGAGAGAGCAACAGCATGTGTGGAGCTGGGAGAGGGGTTGCCTGGAGACTTGAAGAGCAGCAAGAGCTTTTTGTCCTGGCTCCACTGGTGTGGGAGGAATCCCTGGACGTTCGCAAATGCTGAGCTGGGATCCAGCACCGCTCAGCGTGCGAATGACAGATTCTCTTGGCATTCGGGGGTCAGCAGAGAGAGAGCAGCAGCATGTGTGGAGCTGTGAGTGGGGTTGCCTGGAGACTTGAAGAGCAGCAAGAGCTTTTGGTCTTGAGACTCTTTGGCGTGGGAGGAATCCCTGGACGTTCGCAAATGCTGAGCTGGGATCCAGCACCGCTCAGCGTGCGAATAACAGATTCTCTTGGCCTTCGGGAGGCAGCAGAGAGAGAGCAGCAGCATGTGTGGAGCTGTGAGTGGGGTTGCCTGGAGACGTGAAGAACAGCAAGAGCTTTTGGTCGTGGCTCCTCTGGTGTGGGAGGAATCCCTGGACGTTCGCAAATGCTGAGCTGGGATCCAGCACCGCTGAGCGAGCCAGGGACAGGCTCTCTTGGCCTTCGGGAGGCAGCAGAGAGAGAGCAGCAGCATGTGTGGAGCTGTGAGTGGCGTTGCCTGGAGACTTGAAGAGCAGCAAGAGCTTTTGGTCTTGAGACCCTTTGGAGTGAGAGGAATCCCTGGACGTTGGCAAATGCTGAGCTGGGATCCAGCACCACTCAGCGAGCCAGGGAGAGATTCTCTTCGCCTTTGGTAGGCTGCAGAAAGAGAGAGCAGCAGCATGTGTGTAGCTGTGAGTGGGGTTGCCTGGAGACGTGAAGAGCAGCAAGAGCTTTTTGTCCTGGCTCCTCTGGTGTGGGAGGAATCCCTGGACGTTCGGAAATGCTGAGCTGGGATCCAGCACCGCTCAGCGAGCCAGGGACAGGCTCTCTTGGCCTTTGGGAGGCTGCAGAAAGAGAGAGCAGCAGCATGTGTGGAGCTGTGAGTGGGGTTGCCTGGAGACTTGAAGAGCAGCAAGAGCTTTTTGTCCTGGCTCCTCTGGTGTGCGAGGAATCCCTGGACATTCGCAAATGCTGAGCTGGGATCCAGCACCGCTCAGCGTGCGACTGACAGATTCTCTTGGCCTTCGGGAGGAAGCAGAGAGAGAGAGCATCAGCATGTGTGGAGCTGTGAGTGGGGTTGCCTGGAGACTTGAGGAGCAGCAACAGCTTTTTGTCCTGGCTCCTCTGGTGTGGGAGGAATCCCTGGACGTTCGCAAATGCTGAGCTGGCATCCATCACCGCTCAGCGAGCCAGGGAGAGTCTCTCTTGGCCTTCGGGAGACTGCAGAAAGAGAGAGCAGCAGCATGTGTGGAGCTGTGAGTGGGGTTGCCTGGAGACTTGAAGAGCAGCAAGATCTTTTGGTCTTGAGACCCTTTGGAGTGAGAGGAATCCCTGGACGTTCGCAAATGCTGAGCTGGGATCCGGCACCACTCAGCGAGCCAGGGAGAGATTCTCTTCGCCTTTGGGAGGCTGCAGAAAGAGAGAGCAGCAGCATGTGTGGAGCTGTGAGTGGGGTTGCCTGGAGACGTGAAGAGCAGCAAGAGCTTTTGGTCGTGACTCCTCTGGTGTGGGAGGAATCCCTGGACATTCGCAAATGCTGAGCTGGGATTCAGCAATCCTCAGCGTGCGAATGACAGATTCTCTTGGCCTTCGGGAGACTGCAGAGAGAGCAGCAGCATGTGTGGAGCTGGGAGTGGGGTTACCTGGAGACTTGAAGAGCAGCAAGAGCTTTTTGTCCTGGCTCCTCTGGTGTGGGAGGAATCCCTGGACGTTCGCAAATGCTGAGCTGGGATCCAGCACCGCTCAGCGTGCCAGGGAGAGATTCTCTTGGCCTTTGGGAGGCTGTAGAAAGAGAGAGCAGCAGCATGTGTGGAGCTGGGAGTGGGGCTGCCTGGAGACTTGAAGAGCAGCAAGAGCTTTTTGTCCTGGCTCCTCTGGTGTGGGAGGAATCCCTGGACGTTCGCAAATGCTGAGGTGACATCCAGCACCGCTCAGCGTGCGAATGACAGATTCTCTTGGCATTCGAGCGGCAGCAGAGAGAGAGAGCATCAGCATGTGTGGAGCTGTGAGTGGGGTTGCCTGGAGACTTGAAGAGCAGCAAGAGCTTTTGGTCCTGCATCCTCTTGTGTGGGAGGAATCCCTGGACGTTCACAAATGCTGAGCTGGGATCCAGCACCGCTCAGCGTGCCAGGGAGAGATTCTCTTCGCCTTTTCGAGGCTGTAGAAAGAGAGAGCAGCAGCATGTGTGGAGCTGTGAGTGGGGTTGCCTGGAGACTTGAAGAGCAGCAAGAGCTTTTTGTCCTGGCTCCTCTGGTGTGGGAGGAATCCCTGGACGTTCGCAAATGCTGAGCTGGCATCCATCACCGCTCAGCGAGCCAGGGACAGGCTCTCTTGGCCTTCGGAAGACTGCAGAAAGAGAGAGCAGCAGCATGTGTGGAGCTGTGAGTGGGGTTGCCTGGAGACTTGAAGAGCAGCAAGAGCTTTTGGTCGTGAGACCCTTTGGTGTGGGAGGAATCCCTGGACGTTCGCAAATGCTGAGCTGGCATCCAGCACCGCTCAGCGAGCCAGGGACAGGCTTTCTTGGCCTTTGGGAGGCCGTAGAAAGAGAGAGCAGCAGCATGTGTGGAGCTGTGAGTGGGGTTGCCTGGAGACTTGAAGAGCAGCAAGAGCTTTTTCTCCTGGCTCCTCTGGTGTGGGAGGAATCGCTGGACGTTCACAAATGCTGAGCTGGGATCCAGCAATCCTCAGCGTGCGAATGACAGATTCTCTTGGCCTTCGGAAGGCAGTAGAGAGAGAGCATCAGCATGTGTGGAGCTGTGAGTGGGGCTGCCTGGACACTTGAAGAGCAGCAAGAGCTTTTGGTCTTGAGACTCTTTGGCGTGGGAGGAATCCCTGTACGTTCGCAAATGCTGAGCTGGCATCCAGCACCGCTCAGCGTGCCAGGGACAGGCTCTCTTGGCCTTCGGAAGACTGCAGAAAGAGCGAGCAGCAGCATGTGTGGAGCTGTGAGTGGGGTTGCCTGGAGACTTGAAGAGCAGCAAGAGCTTTTGTTCCTGGCTCCTCTGGTGTGGGAGGAATCCCTGGACGTTCGCAAATGCTGAGCTGGGATCCAGCACCGCTCAGCTTGCGAATAACAGATTCTCTTGGCCTTCGGGAGGCAGCAGAGAGAGAGCAGCAGCATGTGTGGAGCTGTGAGTGGGGTTGCCTGGAGACTTGAAGAGCAGCAAGAGCTTTTGGTCGTGAGACCCT
Source organism: Platalea leucorodia (assembly GCF_965183815.1). Lineage (NCBI taxonomy): Eukaryota > Metazoa > Chordata > Aves > Pelecaniformes > Threskiornithidae > Platalea > Platalea leucorodia. The sequence goes on from NC_138833.1 coordinate 10,593,883, forward strand.
TTGGAGTGAGATGAATCCCTGGACGTTCACAAATGCTGAGCTGGGATCCAGCACCGCTCAGCGAGCCAGGGAGATATTCTCTTGGCCTTCGGGAGGCTGCCGAAAGAGAGAGCAGCAGCATGTGTGGAGCTGTGAGTGGGGTTGCCCGGACACGTAAAAAGCAGCAAGAGCTTTTTGTCCTGGCTCCTCTGGTGTGGGAGGAATCCCTGGAAATTCGCAAATGCTGAGGTGGGATCCAGCGCCGCTCAGCGTGCGAATGACAGATTCTCTTGGCCTTCGGGAGGCAGCAGAGAGAGAGCAGCAGCATGTGTGGAGCTGTGAGTGGCGTTGCCTGGAGACTTGAAGAGCAGCAAGAGCTTTTGGTCGTGGCTCCTCTGGTGTGGGAGGAATCCCTGGACGTTCACAAATGCTGAGCTGGGATCCAGCAATCCTCAGCGTGCGAATGACAGATTCTCTTGGCCTTCGGGAGACTGCAGAAAGAGAGAGCAGCAGCATGTGTGGAGCTGTGAGTGGGGTTGCCTGGAGACTTGAAGAGCAGCAAGAGCTTTTTGTCCTGGCTCCTGTGGTGTGGGAGGAATCCCTGGACGTTCGCAAATGCTGAGCTGGGATCCAGCACCGCTGAGCGAGCCAGGGACAGGCTCTCTTGGCCTTTGGGAGGCTGCAGAAAGAGAGAGCAACAGCATGTGTGGAGCTGGGAGAGGGGTTGCCTGGAGACTTGAAGAGCAGCAAGAGCTTTTGGTCCTGGCTCCACTGGTGTGGGAGGAATCCCTGGACGTTCGCAAATGCTGAGCTGGGATCCAGCACCGCTCAGCGTGCGAATGACAGATTCTCTTGGCATTCGAGCGGCAGCAGAGAGAGAGCATCAGCATGTGTGGAGCTGGGAGTGGGGTTGCCTGGAGACTTGAAGAGCAGCAAGAGCTTTTTGTCCTGGCTCCTCTGGTGTGGGAGGAATCCCTGGACGTTCGCAAATGCTGAGCTGGGATCCAGCACCGCTCAGCGAGCCAGGGACAGGCTCTCTTGGCCTTCGGGAGACTGCAGAAAGAGAGAGCAGCAGCATGTGTGGAGCTGTGAGTGGGGTTGCCTGGAGACTTGAAGAGCAGTAACAGCTTTTGGTCGTGAGAACCTTTGGTGTGGGAGGAATCCCTGGACGTTCGCAAATGCTGAGCTGGGATCCAGCACCGCTCAGCGAGCCAGGGACAGGCTTTCTTGGCCTTTGGGAGGCTGTAGAAAGAGAGAGCAGCAGCATGTGTGGAGCTGTGAGTGGGGTTGCCTGGAGACGTGAAGAGCAGCAAGAGCTTTTGTTCCTGGCTCCTCTGGTGTGGGAGGAATCCCTGGACGTTCGCAAATGCTGAGCTGGGATCCAGCACCGCTCAGCGTGCGAATGACAGATTCTCTTGGCATTCGAGGGGCAGCAAAGAGAGAGCATCAGCATGTGTGGAGCTGTGAGTGGGGTTGCCTGGAGACTTGAAGAGCAGCAAGAGCTTTTGGTCTTGAGACCCTTTGGAGTGAGATGAATCCCTGGACGTTCACAAATGCTGAGCTGGGATCCAGCACCGCTCAGCGAGCCAGGGAGATATTCTCTTGGCCTTCGGGAGGCTGCCGAAAGAGAGAGCAGCAGCATGTGTGGAGCTGTGAGTGGGGTTGCCCGGACACGTAAAAAGCAGCAAGAGCTTTTTGTCCTGGCTCCTCTGGTGTGGGAGGAATCCCTGGAAATTCGCAAATGCTGAGGTGGGATCCAGCGCCGCTCAGCGTGCGAATGACAGATTCTCTTGGCCTTCGGGAGGCAGCAGAGAGAGAGCAGCAGCATGTGTGGAGCTGTGAGTGGCGTTGCCTGGAGACTTGAAGAGCAGCAAGAGCTTTTGGTCGTGGCTCCTCTGGTGTGGGAGGAATCCCTGGACGTTCACAAATGCTGAGCTGGGATCCAGCAATCCTCAGCGTGCGAATGACAGATTCTCTTGGCCTTCGGGAGACTGCAGAAAGAGAGAGCAGCAGCATGTGTGGAGCTGTGAGTGGGGTTGCCTGGAGACTTGAAGAGCAGCAAGAGCTTTTTGTCCTGGCTCCTGTGGTGTGGGAGGAATCCCTGGACGTTCGCAAATGCTGAGCTGGGATCCAGCACCGCTGAGCGAGCCAGGGACAGGCTCTCTTGGCCTTTGGGAGGCTGCAGAAAGAGAGAGCAACAGCATGTGTGGAGCTGGGAGAGGGGTTGCCTGGAGACTTGAAGAGCAGCAAGAGCTTTTGGTCCTGGCTCCACTGGTGTGGGAGGAATCCCTGGACGTTCGCAAATGCTGAGCTGGGATCCAGCACCGCTCAGCGTGCGAATGACAGATTCTCTTGGCATTCGAGCGGCAGCAGAGAGAGAGCATCAGCATGTGTGGAGCTGGGAGTGGGGTTGCCTGGAGACTTGAAGAGCAGCAAGAGCTTTTTGTCCTGGCTCCTCTGGTGTGGGAGGAATCCCTGGACGTTCGCAAATGCTGAGCTGGGATCCAGCACCGCTCAGTGAGCCAGGGACAGGCTCTCTTGGCCTTCGGGAGACTGCAGAAAGAGAGAGCAGCAGCATGTGTGGAGCTGTGAGTGGGGTTGCCTGGAGACTTGAAGAGCAGTAACAGCTTTTGGTCGTGAGAACCTTTGGTGTGGGAGGAATCCCTGGACGTTCGCAAATGCTGAGCTGGGATCCAGCACCGCTCAGCGAGCCAGGGACAGGCTTTCTTGGCCTTTGGGAGGCTGTAGAAAGAGAGAGCAGCAGCATGTGTGGAGCTGTGAGTGGGGTTGCCTGGAGACGTGAAGAGCAGCAAGAGCTTTTGTTCCTGGCTCCTCTGGTGTGGGAGGAATCCCTGGACGTTCGCAAATGCTGAGCTGGGATCCAGCACCGCTCAGCGTGCGAATGACAGATTCTCTTGGCATTCGAGGGGCAGCAAAGAGAGAGCATCAGCAAGTGTGGAGCTGTGAGTGGGGTTGCCTGGAGACTTGAAGAGCAGCAAGAGCTTTTGGTCTTGAGACCCTTTGGAGTGAGAGGAATCCCTGGACGTTCGCAAATGCTGAGCTGGGATCCGGCACCACTCAGCGAGCCAGGGAGATATTCTCTTGGCCTTCGGGAGGCTGCCGAAAGAGAGAGCAGCAGCATGTGTGGAGCTGTGAGTGGGGTTGCCTGGAGACGTGAAGAGCAGCAAGAGCTTTTGGTCATGTATCCTCTGGTGTGGGAGGAATCCCTGGACATTCGCAAATGCTGAGCTGGGATCCAGCGACCCTCAGCGTGCGAATGACAGATTGTCTTGGCCTTCGGGAGACTGCAGAAAGAGAGAGCATCAGCATGTGTGGAGCTGTGAGTGGGGTTGCCTGGAGACGTGAAGAGCAGCAAGAGCTTTTTGTCCTGTATCCTCTGGTGTGGGAGGAATCCCTGGACGTTCACAAATGCTGAGCTGGGATCCAGCACCGCTCAGCGTGCCAGGGAGAGATTCTCTTCGCCTTTGGGAGGCTGTAGAAAGAGAGAGCAGCAGCATGTGTGGAGCTGTGAGTGGGGTTGCCTGGAGACGTGAAGAGCAGCAAGAACTTTTTCTCCTGGCTCCTCTGCTGTGGGAGGAATCGCTGGACGTTCACAAATGCTGAGCTGGGATCCAGCAATCCTCAGCGTGCGAATGACAGATTCTCTTGGCCTTCGGAAGGCAGTAGAGACAGAGCAGCAGCATGTGTGGACCTGTGAGTGGGGCTGCCTGGACACTTGAAGAGCAGCAAGAGCTTTTGGTCTTGAGACTCTTTGGCGTGGGAGGAATCCCTGGACGTTCGCAAATGCTGAGCTGGCATCCAGCACCGCTCAGCGTGCCAGGGACAGGCTCTCTTGGCCTTTGGGAGGCAGCATATAGAGAGCAGCAGCATGGGTGTAGCTGTGAGTGGGGTTGACTGGAGACTTGAAGAGCAGCAAGAGCTTTTGTTCCTGGCTCCTGTGGTGTGGGAGGAATCCCTGGACGTTCGCAAATGCTGAGCTGGGATCCAGCACCGCTCAGCTTGCGAATAACAGATTCTCTTGGCCTTCGGGAGGCAGCAGAGAGAGAGCAGCAGCATGTGTGGAGCTGGGAGTGGGGCTGCCTGGAGACTTGAAGAGCAGCAAGAGCTTTTGGTCGTGAGACCCTTTGGAGTGAGAGGAATCCCTGGACGTTCGCAAATGCTGAGCTGGCATCCAGCACCGCTCAGCGTGCCAGGGAGAGATTCTCTTCGCCTTTGGGAGGCTGTAGAAAGAGAGAGCAGCAGCATGTGTGGAGCTGTGAGTGGGGTTGCCTGGAGACTTGAAGAGCAGCAAGAGCTTTTTGTCCTGGCTCGTCTGGTGTGGGAGGAATCCCTGGATGTTCGCAAATGCTGAGCTGGGATCCAGCACACCTCAGCGTGCGAATGACAGATTCTCTTGGCCTTCGGTAGGCAGCAGAGAAACAGAGCAGCAGCATGTGTGGAGCTGTGAGTGGGGTTGCCTGGAGACGTGAAGGGCAGCAAGAGCTTTTGGTCGTGACTCCTCTGGTGTGGGAGGAATCCCTGGACATTCGCAAATGCTGAGCTGGGATCCAGCACCCCTCAGCGTGCGAATGACAGATTCTCTTGGCCTTCCGGAGACTGCAGAAAGAGAGAGCAGCAGCATGTGTGGAGCTGTGAGTGGGGTTGCCTGGAGACTTGAAGAGCAGCAAGAGCTTTTTGTCCTGGCTCCTCTGGTGTGGGAGGAATCCCTGGACGTTCGCAAATGCTGAGCTGGGATCCAGCACCGCTCAGCGAGCCAGGGACAGGCTCTCTTGGCCTTTGCGAGGCTGCAGAAAGAGAGAGCAGCAGCATGTGTAGAGCTGGGAGAGGGGCTGCCTGGAGACTTGAAGAGCAGCAAGAGCTTTTTGTCCTGGCTCCTCTGGTGTGGGAGGAATCCCTGGACGTTCGCAAATGCTGAGCTGGGATCCAGCACCCCTCAGCGTGCGAATGACAGATTCTCTTGGCATTCGAGGGGCAGCAGAGAGAGAGAGCATCAGCATGTGTGGAGCTGAAAATGCGGTTGCCTGTAGACTCGAAGAGCAGCAAGAGCTTTTTGTCCTGGCTCCTGTGGTGTGGGAGGAATCCCTGGATATTCGCAAATGCTGAGCTGGGATCCAGCACCTCTCAGCGTGCGAATGACAGATTGTCTTGGCCTTCGGGAGACTGCAGAAAGAGAGAGCAGCAGCATGTGTGGAGCTGTGAGTGGGGTTGCCTGGAGACGTGAAGAGCAGCAAGAGCTTTTGGTCGTGAGACCCTTTGGTGTGGGAGGAATCCCTGGACGTTCGCAAATGCTGAGCTGGGATCCAGCACCGCTCACCGTGCCAGGGAGAGATTCTCTTCGCCTTTGGGAGGCTGTAGAAAGCGAGAGCAGCAGCATGTGTGGAGCTGGGAGTGGGGTTGCCTGGAGACTTGAAGAGCAGCAAGAGCTTTTTGTCCTGGCTCCTCTGGTGTGGGAGGAATCCCTGGACGTTCACAAATGCTGAGCTGGGATCCAGCACCGCTGAGCGAGCCAGGGACAGGCTCTCTTGGCCTTTGGGAGGCTGCAGAAAGAGAGAGCAGCAGCATGTGTGGAGCTGGGAGAGGGGTTGCCTGGAGACTTGAAGAGCAGCAAGAGCTTTTTGTCCTGGCTCCACTGGTGTGGGAGGAATCCCTGGACGTTCGCAAATGCTGAGCTGGGATCCAGCACCGCTCAGCGTGCGAATGACAGATTCTCTTGGCAGTCGAGCGGCAGCAGAGAGAGAGAGCATCAGCATGTGTGGAGCTGTGAGTGGGGTTGCCTGGAGACTTGAAGAGCAGCAAGAGCTTTTGGTCCTGCATCCTCTGGTGTGGGAGGAATCCCTGGACGTTCACAAATGCTGAGCTGGGATCCAGCACCACTCAGCGAGCCAGGGAGAGATTCTCTTCGCCTTTGGTAGGCTGCAGAAAGAGAGAGCAGCAGCATGGGTGTAGCTGTGAGTGGGGTTGCCTGGAGACTTGAAGAGCAGCAAGAGCTTTTTGTCGTGAGACCCTTTGGAGTGAGACGAATCCCTGGACGTTCGCAAATGCTGAGCTGGGATCCAGCACCGCTCAGTGTGCCAGGGAGAGATTCTCTTCGCCTTTGGTAGGCTGCAGGAAGAGAGAGCAGCAGCATGTGTGGAGCTGTGAGTGGGGTTGGCTGGAGACTCGAAGAGCAGCAAGAGCTTTTTGTCCTGGCTCCTCTGGTGTGGGAGGAATCCCTGGATGTTCGCAAATGCTGAGCTGGGATCCAGCACCCCTCAGCGTGCGAATGACAGATTCTCTTGGCCTTCGGGAGACTGCAGAAAGAGAGAGCAGCAGCATGTGTGGAGCTGGGAGTGGGGTTGCCTGGAGACGTGAAGAGCAGCAAGAGCTTTTTGTCCTGTATCCTCTGGTGTGGGAGGAATCCCTGGACGTTCACAAATGCTGAGCTGGGATCCAGCACCGCTCAGCGTGCCAGGGAGAGATTCTCTTCGCCTTTGGGAGGCTGTAGAAAGAGAGAGCAGCAGCATGTGTGGAGCTGTGAGTGGGGTTTCCTGGAGACGTGAAGAGCAGCAAGAACTTTTTCTCCTGGCTCCTCTGCTGTGGGAGGAATCGCTGGACGTTCACAAATGCTGAGCTGGGATCCAGCAATCCTCAGCGTGCGAATGACAGATTCTCTTGGCCTTCGGGAGGCAGTAGAGAGAGAGCAGCAGCATGTGTGGAGCTGGGAGTGGGGCTGCCTGGAGACTTGAAGAGCAGCAAGAGCTTTTGGTCTTGAGACCCTTTGGAGTGAGAGGAATCCCTGGACGTTCGCAAATGCTGAGCTGGGATCCAGCACCGCTCAGCGTGCCAGGGACAGGCTCTCTTGGCCTTTGGGAGGCAGCATAGAGAGAGCAGCAGCATGTGTGGAGCTGTGAGTTGTGTTGCCTGGAGACTTGAAGAGCAGCAAGAGCTTTTGTTCCTGGCTCCTCTGGTGTGGGAGGAATCCCTGGACGTTCGCAAATGCTGAGCTGGGATCCAGCACCGCTCAGCGTGCGAATAACAGATTCTCTTGGCCTTTGGGAGGCAGCATACAGAGAGCAGCAGCATGTGTGGAGCTGTGAGTGGGGTTGCCTGGAGACTTGAAGAGCAGCAAGAGCTTTTTGTCCTGGATCCTCTGGTGTGGGAGGAATCCCTGGACGTTCACAAATGCTGAGCTGGCATCCAGCACCGCTCAGCGTGCGAATGACAGATTCTCTTGGCATTCGAGCGGCAGCAGAAAGAGAGAGCATCAGCATGTGTGGAGCTGGGAGTGGGGTTGCCTGGAGACTTGAAGAGCAGCAAGAGCTTTTTGTCCTGGCTCCTCTGGTGTGGGAGGAATCCCTGGACGTTCACAAATGCTGAGCTGGCATCCATCACCTTTCAGCGAGCCAGGGAGAGATTCTCTTCGCCTTTGGGAGGCTGTAGAAAGCGAGAGCAGCAGCATGTGTGGAGCTGGGAGTGGGGTTGCCTGGAGACGTGAAGAGCAGCAAGAGCTTTTTGTCCTGGCTCCTCTGGTGTGGGAGGATTCCCTGGACGTTCACAAATGCTGAGCTGGGATCCAGCACCACTCAGCGAGCCAGGGAGAGATTCTCTTCGCCTTTGGTAGGCTGCAGAAAGAGAGAGCAGCAGCATGTGTGGAGCTGGGAGTGGGGTTGCCTGGAGACTTGAAGAGCAGCAAGAGCTTTTGGTCGTGAGACCCTTTGGAGTGAGATGAATCCCTGGACGTTCGCAAATGCTGAGCTGGCATCCAGCACCGCTCAGCGTGCCAGGGAGAGATTCTCTTCGCCTTTGGTAGGCTGCAGGAAGAGAGAGCATCAGCATGTGTGGAGCTGTGAGTGGGGTTGGCTGGAGACTCGAAGAGCAGCAAGAGCTTTTTGTCCTGGCTCCTCTGGTGTGGGAGGAATCCCTGGATGTTCGCAAATGCTGAGCTGGGATCCAGCACCCCTCAGCGAGCCAGGGAGAGATTCTCTTCGCCTTTGGTAGTCTGCAGAAAGAGAGAGCAGCAGCATGTGTGGAGCTGTGAGTGGGGTTGCCTGGAGACGTGAAGAGCGGCAAGAGCTTTTGGTCGTGAGACCCTTTGGAGTGAGAGGAATCCCTGGACGTTCGCAAATGCTGAGCTGGGATCCAGCACCACTCAGCGTGCCAGGGAGAGATTCTCTTCGCCTTTGGTAGGCTGCAGGAAGAGTGAGCAGCAGCATGTGTGGAGCTGTGAGTGGGGTTGGCTGGAGACTCGAAGAGCAGCAAGAGCTTTTTGTCCTGGCTCCTCTGGTGTGGGAGGAATCCCTGGATGTTCGCAAATGCTGAGCTGGGATCCAGCACCCCTCAGCGTGCGAATGACAGATTCTCTTGGCCTTCGGGAGGCAGCAGAGAAAGAGAGCAGAAGCATGTGTGGAGCTGTGAGTGGGGTTGCCTGGAGACTTGAAGAGCAGCAAGAGCTTTTTGTCCTGGCGCCTCTGGTGTGGGAGGAATCCCTGGACGTTCGCAAATGCTGAGCTGGGATCCAGCACCGCTCAGCGAGCCAGGGACAGGCTCTCTTGGCCTTCGGGAGGCTGCCGAAAGAGAGAGCAGCAGCATGTGTAGAGCTGGGAGTGGGGCTGCCTGGAGACTTGAAGAGCAGCAAGAGCTTTTTGTCCTGGCTCCTCTGGTGTGGGAGGAATCCCTGGACGTTCGCAAATGCTGAGCTGGCATCCAGCACCCCTCAGCGTGCCAGGGAGAGATTCTCTTCGCCTTTGGGAGGCTGTAGAAAGAGAGAGCAGCAGCATGTGTGGAGCTGTGAGTGGGGTTGCCTGGAGAATTGAAGAGCAGCAAGAGCTTTTGGTCTTGAGACCCTTTGGAGTGAGAGGAATCCCTGGACGTTCGCAAATGCTGAGCTGGGATCCGGCACCACTCAGCGAGCCAGGGAGATATTCTCTTCGCCTTCGGGAGGCTGCCGAAAGAGAGAGCAGCAGCATGTGTGGAGCTGTGAGTGGGGTTGCCTGGAGACGTGAAGAGCAGCAAGAGCTTTTGGTCGTGACTCCTCTGGTGTGGGAGGAATCCCTGGACATTCGCAAATGCTGAGCTGGGATCCAGCACCCCTCAGCGTGCGAATGACAGATTCTCTTGGCCTTCGGGAGACTGCAGAAAGAGAGAGCATCAGCATGTGTGGAGCTGGGAGTGGGGTTGCCTGGAGACGTGAAGAGCAGCAAGAGCTTTTGGTCCTGTATCCTCTGGTGTGGGAGGAATCCCTGGACGTTCACAAATGCTGAGCTGGGATCCAGCACCGCTCAGCGTGCCAGGGAGAGATTCTCTTCGCCTTTGGGAGGCTGTAGAAAGAGAGAGCATCAGCATGTGTGGAGCTGGGAGTGGGGTTGCCTGGAGACTTGAAGAGCAGCAAGAGCTTTTTGTCCTGGCTCCTCTGGTGTGGGAGGAATCCCTGGACGTTCGCAAATGCTGAGCTGGGATCCAGCACCGCTGAGCGAGCCAGGGACAGGCTCTCTTGGCCTTTGGGAGGCTGCAGAAAGAGAGAGCAGCAGCATGTGTGGAGCTGGGAGAGGGGCTGCCTGGAGACTTGAAGAGCAGCAAGAGCTTTTTGTCCTGGCTCCACTGGTGTGGGAGGAATCCCTGGACGTTCGCAAATGCTGAGCTGGCATCCAGCACCGCTCAGCGTGCGAATGACAGATTCTCTTGGCAGTCGAGCGGCAGCAGGAAGAGAGAGCAGCAGCATGTGTGGAGCTGTGAGTGGGGTTGGCTGGAGACTCGAAGAGCAGCAAGAGCTTTTTGTCCTGGCTCCTCTGGTGTGGGAGGAATCCCTGGATGTTCGCAAATGCTGAGCTGGGATCCAGCACCCCTCAGCGTGCGAATGACAGATTCTCTTGGCCTTCGGGAGGCAGCAGAGAAACAGAGCAGCAGCATGTGTGGAGCTGTGAGTGGGGTTGCCTGGAGACGTGAAGGGCAGCAAGAGCTTTTGGTCGTGACTCCTCTGGTGTGGGAGGAATCCCTGGACATTCGCAAATGCTGAGCTGGGATCCAGCACCCCTCAGCGTGCGAATGACAGATTCTCTTGGCCTTCGGGAGACTGCAGAAAGAGAGAGCAGCAGCATGTGTGGAGCTGGGAGTGGGGTTGCCTGGAGACTTGAAGAGCAGCAAGAGCTTTTTGTCCTGGCTCCTCTGGTGTGGGAGGAATCCCTGGACGTTCGCAAATGCTGAGCTGGGATCCAGCACCGCTGAGCGAGCCAGGGACAGGCTCTCTTGGCCTTTGCGAGGCTGCAGAAAGAGAGAGCAGCAGCATGTGTAGAGCTGGGAGTGGGGCTGCCTGGAGACTTGAAGAGCAGCAAGAGCTTTTTGTCCTGGCTCCTCTGGTGTGGGAGGAATCCCTGGACGTTCGCAAATGCTGAGCTGGCATCCAGCACCGCTCAGCGTGCGAATGACAGATTCTCTTGGCAGTCGAGCGGCAGCAGAGAGAGAGAGCATCAGCATGTGTGGAGCTGTGAGTGGGGTTGCCTGGAGATTTGAAGAGCAGCAAGAGCTTTTGGTCGTGAGACCCTTTGGAGTGAGATGAATCCCTGGACGTTCGCAAATGCTGAGCTGGGATCCAGCACCGCTCAGCGTGCCAGGGAGAGATTCTCTTCGCCTTTGGTAGGCTGCAGGAAGAGAGAGCAGCAGCATGTGTGGAGCTGTGAGTGGGGTTGGCTGGAGACTCGAAGAGCAGCAAGAGCTTTTTGTCCTGGCTCCTCTGGTTTGGGAGGAATCCCTGGATGTTCGCAAATGCTGAGCTGGGATCCAGCACCCCTCAGCGTGCGAATGACAGATTCTCTTGGCCTTCGGGAGGCAGCAGAGAAAGAGAGCAGAAGCATGTGTGGAGCTGTGAGTGGGGTTGCCTGGAGACGTGAAGAGCAGCAAGAGCTTTTGGTCTTGAGACCCTTTGGAGTGAGAGGAATCCCTGGACGTTCGCAAATGCTGAGCTGGGATCCAGCACCGCTCAGCGTGCCAGGGAGAGATTCTCTTGGCCTTTGGGAGGCAGCATAGAGAGAGCAGCAGCATGTGTGGAGCTGGGAGTGGGGTTGCCTGGAGACGTGAAGAGCAGCAAGAGCTTTTGTTCCTGGCTCCTCTGGTGTGGGAGGAATCCCTGGACATTCGCAAATGCTGAGCTGGGATCCAGCACCGCTCAGCGTGCGAATGACAGATTCTCTTGGCATTCGAGCGGCAGCAGAAAGAGAGAGCATCAGCATGTGTGGAGCTGTGAGTGGGGTTGGCTGGAGACTTGAAGAGCAGCAAGAGCTTTTGTTCCTGGCTCCTCTGGTGTGGGAGGAATCCCTGGACGTTCACAAATGCTGAGCTGGCATCCATCACCGCTCAGCGAGCCAGGGAGAGATTCTCTTCGCCTTTGGGAGGCTGTAGAAAGCGAGAGCAGCAGCATGTGTGGAGCTGGGAGTGGGGTTGCCTGGAGACTTGAAGAGCAGCAAGAGCTTTTTGTCCTGGCTCCTCTGGTGTGGGAGGAATCCCTGGACGTTCACAAATGCTGAGCTGGGATCCAGCACCGCTCAGCGTGCCAGGGAGAGATTCTCTTCGCCTTTGGTAGGCTGCAGAAAGAGAGAGCAGCAGCATGTGTGGAGCTGTGAGTGGGGTTGCCTGGAGACTTGAAGAGCAGCAAGAGCTTTTTGTCCTGGCTCCTCTGGTGTGGGAGGAATCCCTGGACGTTCGCAAATGCTGAGCTGGGATCCAGCACCGCTCAGCGAGCCAGGGACAGGCTCTCTTGGCCTTTGGGAGGCTGTAGAAAGAGAGAGCAGCAGCATGTGTGGAGCTGGGAGAGGGGCTGCCTGGAGACTTGAAGAGCAGCAAGAGCTTTTTGTCCTGGCTCCACTGGTGTGGGAGGAATCCCTGGACGTTCGCAAATGCTGAGCTGGCATCCAGCACCGCTCAGCGTGCGAATGACAGATTCTCTTGGCAGTCGAGCGGCAGCAGGAAGAGAGAGCAGCAGCATGTGTGGAGCTGTGAGTGGGGTTGGCTGGAGACTCGAAGAGCAGCAAGAGCTTTTTGTCCTGGCTCCTCTGGTGTGGGAGGAATCCCTGGATGTTCGCAAATGCTGAGCTGGGATCCAGCACCCCTCAGCGTGCGAATGACAGATTCTCTTGGCCTTCGGGAGGCAGCAGAGAAACAGAGCAGCAGCATGCGTGGATCTGTGAGTGGGATTGCCTGGAGAGTTGAAGAGCAGCAAGAGATTTTTGTCCTGGCTCGTCTGGTGTGGGAGGAATCCCTGGACATTCGCAAATGCTGAGCTGGGATCCAGCACCCCTCAGCGTGCGAATGACAGATTCTCTTGGCCTTCGGGAGACTGCAGAAAGAGAGAGCAGCAGCATGTGTGGAGCTGGGAGTGGGGTTGCCTGGAGACTTGAAGAGCAGCAAGAGCTTTTTGTCCTGGCTCCTCTGGTGTGCGAGGAATCCCTGGACGTTCGCAAATGCTGAGCTGGGATCCAGCACCGCTCAGCGAGCCAGGGACAGGCTCTCTTGGCCTTTGCGAGGCTGCAGAAAGAGAGAGCAGCAGCATGTGTAGAGCTGGGAGTGGGGCTGCCTGGAGACTTGAAGAGCAGCAAGAGCTTTTTGTCCTGGCTCCTCTGGTGTGGGAGGAATCCCTGGACGTTCGCAAATGCTGAGCTGGCATCCAGCACCGCTCAGCGTGCGAATGACAGATTCTCTTGGCAGTCGAGCGGCAGCAGAGAGAGAGAGCATCAGCATGTGTGGAGCTGTGAGTGGGGTTGGCTGGAGACTCGAAGAGCAGCAAGAGCTTTTGGTCGTGAGACCCTTTGGAGTGAGATCAATCCCTGGACGTTCGCAAATGCTGAGCTGGGATCCAGCACCGCTCAGCGTGCCAGGGAGAGATTCTCTTCGCCTTTGGTAGGCTGCAGGAAGAGAGAGCAGCAGCATGTGTGGAGCTGTGAGTGGGGTTGGCTGGAGACTCGAAGAGCAGCAAGAGCTTTTTGTCCTGGCTCCTCTGGTTTGGGAGGAATCCCTGGATGTTCGCAAATGCTGAGCTGGGATCCAGCACCCCTCAGCGTGCGAATGACAGATTCTCTTGGCCTTCGGGAGGCAGCAGAGAAAGAGAGCAGAAGCATGTGTGGAGCTGTGAGTGGGGTTGCCTGGAGACGTGAAGAGCAGCAAGAGCTTTTGGTCTTGAGACCCTTTGGAGTGAGAGGAATCCCTGGACGTTCGCAAATGCTGAGCTGGCATCCAGCACCGCTCAGCGTGCCAGGGACAGGCTCTCTTGGCCTTTGGGAGGCAGCATAGAGAGAGCAGCAGCATGTGTGGAGCTGGGAGTGGGGTTGCCTGGAGACGTGAAGAGCAGCAAGAGCTTTTGTTCCTGGCTCCTCTGGTGTGGGAGGAATCCCTGGACGTTCGCAAATGCTGAGCTGGGATCCAGCACCGCTCAGCGTGAGAATGACAGATTCTCTTGGCATTCGAGCGGCAGCAGAAAGAGAGAGCATCAGCATGTGTGGAGCTGTGAGTGGGGTTGGCTGGAGACTTGAAGAGCAGCAAGAGCTTTTGTTCCTGGCTCCTCTGGTGTGGGAGGAATCCCTGGACGTTCACAAATGCTGAGCTGGCATCCATCACCGCTCAGCGAGCCAGGGAGAGATTCTCTTCGCCTTTGGGAGGCTGTAGAAAGCGATAGCAGCAGCATGTGTGGAGCTGGGAGTGGGGTTGCCTGGAGACTTGAAGAGCAGCAAGAGCTTTTTGTCCTGGCTCCTCTGGTGTGGGAGGAATCCCTGGACGTTCACAAATGCTGAGCTGGGATCCAGCACCACTCAGCGTGCCAGGGAGAGATTCTCTTCGCCTTTGGTAGGCTGCAGAAAGAGAGAGCAGCAGCATGTGTGGAGCTGTGAGTGGGGTTGCCTGGAGACTTGAAGAGCAGCAAGAGCTTTTTGTCCTGGCTCCTCTGGTGTGGGAGGAATCCCTGGACGTTCGCAAATGCTGAGCTGGGATCCAGCACCGCTCAGCGAGCCAGGGACAGGCTCTCTTGGCCTTTGGGAGGCTGTAGAAAGAGAGAGCAGCACCATGTGTGGAGCTGGGAGAGGGGCTGCCTGGAGACTTGAAGAGCAGCAAGAGCTTTTTGTCCTGGCTCCACTGGTGTGGGAGGAATCCCTGGACGTTCGCAAATGCTGAGCTGGCATCCAGCACCGCTCAGCGTGCGAATGACAGATTCTCTTGGCAGTCGAGCGGCAGCAGGAAGAGAGAGCAGCAGCATGTGTGGAGCTGTGAGTGGGGTTGGCTGGAGACTCGAAGAGCAGCAAGAGCTTTTTGTCCTGGCTCCTCTGGTGTGGGAGGAATCCCTGGATGTTCGCAAATGCTGAGCTGGGATCCAGCACCCCTCAGCGTGCGAATGACAGATTCTCTTGGCCTTCGGGAGGCAGCAGAGAAACAGAGCAGCAGCATGTGTGGAGCTGTGAGTGGGGTTGCCTGGAGACGTGAAGGGCAGCAAGAGCTTTTGGTCGTGACTCCTCTGGTGTGGGAGGAATCCCTGGACATTCGCAAATGCTGAGCTGGGATCCAGCACCCCTCAGCGTGCGAATGACAGATTCTCTTGGCCTTCGGGAGACTGCAGAAAGAGAGAGCAGCAGCATGTGTGGAGCTGGGAGTGGGGTTGCCTGGAGACGTGAAGAGCAGCAAGAACTTTTTCTCCTGGCTCCTCTGCTGTGGGAGGAATCGCTGGACGTTCACAAATGCTGAGCTGGGATCCAGCAATCCTCAGCGTGCGAATGACAGATTCTCTTGGCCTTCGGGAGGCAGTAGAGAGAGAGCAGCAGCATGTGTGGAGCTGGGAGTGGGTCTGCCTGGAGACTTGAAGAGCAGCAAGAGCTTTTAGTCTTGAGACTCTTTGGCGTGGGAGGAATCCCTGGACGTTCGCAAATGCTGAGCTGGCATCCAGCACCGCTCAGCGTGCCAGGGACAGGCTCTCTTGGCCTTTGGGAGGCAGCATAGAGAGAGCAGCAGCATGTGTGGAGCTGGGAGTGGGGTTGCCTGGAGACTTGAAGAGCAGCAAGAGCTTTTGTTCCTGGCTCCTCTGGTGTGGGAGGAATCCCTGGACGTTCGCAAATGCTGAGCTGGGATCCAGCACCGCTCAGCGTGCGAATGACAGATTCTCTTGGCATTCGAGCGGCAGCAGAAAGAGAGAGCAGCAGCATGTGTGGAGCTGTGAGTGGGGTTGCCTGGAGACTTGAAGAGCAGCAAGAGCTTTTGTTCCTGGCTCCTCTGGTGTGGGAGGAATCCCTGGACGTTCACAAATGCTGAGCTGGCATCCAGCACCGCTCAGCGAGCCAGGGAGAGATTCTCTTCGCCTTTGGGAGGCTGTAGAAAGCGAGAGCAGCAGCATGTGTGGAGCTGGGAGTGGGGTTGCCTGGAGACTTGAAGAGCAGCAAGAGCTTTTGGTCGTGAGACCCTTTGGAGTGAGATGAATCCCTGGACGTTTCCAAATGCTGAGCTGGGATCCAGCACCGCTCAGCGTGCCAGGGAGAGATTCTCTTCGCCTTTGGTAGGCTGCAGGAAGAGAGAGCAGCAGCATGTGTGGAGCTGTGAGTGGGGTTGGCTGGAGACTCGAAGAGCAGCAAGAACTTTTTGTCCTGGCTCCTCTGGTGTGGGAGGAATCCCTGGATGTTCGCAAATGCTGAGCTGGGATCCAGCACCCCTCAGCGAGCCAGGGAGAGATTCTCTTCGCTTTTGGTAGTCTGCAGAAAGAGAGAGCAGCAGCATGGGTGTAGCTGTGAGTGGGGTTGCCTGGAGACTTGAAGAGCAGCAAGAGCTTTTGGTCGTGAGACCCTTTGTCCTGGCTCCTCTGGTGTGGGAGGAATCCCTGGATGTTCGCAAATGCTGAGCTGGGATCCAGCACCCCTCAGCGTGCGAATGACAGATTCTCTTGGCCTTCGGGAGGCAGCAGAGAAAGAGAGCAGAGGCATGCGTGGAGCTGTGAGTGGGGTTGCCTGGAGACTTGAAGAGCAGCAAGAGTTTTTGGTCGTGACTCCTCTGGTGTGGGAGGAATCCCTGGACATTCGCAAATGCTGAGCTGGGATCCAGCGACCCTCAGCGTGCGAATGACAGATTGTCTTGGCCTTTGGGAGACTGCAGAAAGAGAGAGCATCAGCATGTGTGGAGCTGGGAGTGGGGTTGCCTGGAGACGTGAAGAGCAGCAAGAGCTTTTGGTCCTGTATCCTCTGGTGTGGGAGGAATCCCTGGACTTTCACAAATGCTGAGCTGGGATCCAGCACCGCTCAGCGTGCCAGGGAGAGATTCTCTTCGCCTTTGGGAGGCTGTAGAAAGAGAGAGCAGAAGCATGTGTGGAGCTGTGAGTGGGGTTGCCTGGAGACGTGAAGAGCAGCAAGAACTTTTTCTCCTGGCTCCTCTGCTGTGGGAGGAATCGCTGGACGTTCACAAATGCTGAGCTGGGATCCAGCAATCCTCAGCGTGCGAATGACAGATTCTCTTGGCCTTCGGGAGGCAGTAGAGAGAGAGCAGCAGCATGTGTGGAGCTGGGAGTGGGGCTGCCTGGAGACTTGAAGAGCAGCAAGAGCTTTTGGTCTTGAGACTCTTTGGCGTGGGAGGAATCCCTGGACGTTCGCAAATGCTGAGCTGGCATCCAGCACCGCTCAGCGTGCCAGGGACAGGCTCTCTTGGCCTTTGGGAGGCAGCATAGAGAGAGCAGCAGCATGTGTGGAGCTGGGAGTGGGGTTGCCTGGAGACTTGAAGAGCAGCAAGAGCTTTTGTTCCTGGCTCCTCTGGTGTGGGAGGAATCCCTGGACGTTCGCAAATGCTGAGCTGGGATCCAGCACCGCTCAGCGTGCGAATGACAGATTCTCTTGGCATTCGAGCGGCAGCAGAAAGAGAGAGCATCAGCAAGTGTGGAGCTGTGAGTGGGGTTGCCTGGAGACTTGAAGAGCAGCAAGAGCTTTTGTTCCTGGCTCCTCTGGTGTGGGAGGAATCCCTGGACGTTCACAAATGCTGAGCTGGCATCCAGCACCGCTCAGCGAGCCAGGGAGAGATTCTCTTCGCCTTTGGGAGGCTGTAGAAAGCGAGAGCAGCAGCATGTGTGGAGCTGGGAGTGGGGTTGCCTGGAGACTTGAAGAGCAGCAAGAGCTTTTGGTCGTGAGACCCTTTGGAGTGAGATGAATCCCTGGACGTTTCCAAATGCTGAGCTGGGATCCAGCACCGCTCAGCGTGCCAGGGAGAGATTCTCTTCGCCTTTGGTAGGCGGCAGGAAGAGAGAGCAGCAGCATGTGTGGAGCTGTGAGTGGGGTTGGCTGGCGACTTGAAGAGCAGCAAGAACTTTTTGTCCTGGCTCCTCTGGTGTGGGAGGAATCCCTGGATGTTCGCAAATGCTGAGCTGGGATCCAGCACCCCTCAGCGAGCCAGGGAGAGATTCTCTTCGCCTTTGGTAGTCTGCAGAAAGAGAGAGCAGCAGCATGGGTGTAGCTGTGAGTGGGGTTGCCTGGAGACTTGAAGAGCAGCAAGAGCTTTTGGTCGTGAGACCCTTTGTCCTGGCTCCTCTGGTGTGGGAGGAATCCCTGGATGTTCGCAAATGCTGAGCTGGGATCCAGCACCCCTCAGCGTGCGAATGACAGATTCTCTTGGCCTTCGGGAGGCAGCAGAGAAAGAGAGCAGAGGCATGCGTGGAGCTGTGAGTGGGGTTGCCTGGAGACGTGAAGAGCAGCAAGAGTTTTTGGTCGTGACTCCTCTGGTGTGGGAGGAATCCCTGGACATTCGCAAATGCTGAGCTGGGATCCAGCGACCCTCAGCGTGCGAATGACAGATTGTCTTGGCCTTTGGGAGACTGCAGAAAGAGAGAGCATCAGCATGTGTGGAGCTGGGAGTGGGGTTGCCTGGAGACGTGAAGAGCAGCAAGAGCTTTTGGTCCTGTATCCTCTGGTGTGGGAGGAATCCCTGGACTTTCACAAATGCTGAGCTGGGATCCAGCACCGCTCAGCGTGCCAGGGAGAGATTCTCTTCGCCTTTGGGAGGCTGTAGAAAGAGAGAGCAGAAGCATGTGTGGAGCTGTGAGTGGGGTTGCCTGGAGACGTGAAGAGCAGCAAGAACTTTTTCTCCTGGCTCCTCTGCTGTGGGAGGAATCGCTGGACGTTCACAAATGCTGAGCTGGGATCCAGCAATCCTCAGCGTGCGAATGACAGATTCTCTTGGCCTTCGGGAGGCAGTAGAGAGAGAGCAGCAGCATGTGTGGAGCTGGGAGTGGGGCTGCCTGGAGACTTGAAGAGCAGCAAGAGCTTTTGGTCTTGAGACTCTTTGGCGTGGGAGGAATCCCTGGACGTTCGCAAATGCTGAGCTGGCATCCAGCACCTCTCAGCGTGCCAGGGACAGGCTCTCTTGGCCTTTGGGAGGCAGCATAGAGAGAGCAGCAGCATGTGTGGAGCTGGGAGTGGGGTTGCCTGGAGACTTGAAGAGCAGCAAGAGCTTTTGTTCCTGGCTCCTCTGGTGTGGGAGGAATCCCTGGACGTTCGCAAATGCTGAGCTGGGATCCAGCACCGCTCAGCGTGCGAATGACAGATTCTCTTGGCATTCGAGCGGCAGCAGAAAGAGAGAGCATCAGCAAGTGTGGAGCTGTGAGTGGGGTTGCCTGGAGACTTGAAGAGCAGCAAGAGCTTTTGTTCCTGGCTCCTCTGGTGTGGGAGGAATCCCTGGACGTTCACAAATGCTGAGCTGGCATCCAGCACCGCTCAGCGAGCCAGGGAGAGATTCTCTTCGCCTTTGGGAGGCTGTAGAAAGCGAGAGCAGCAGCATGTGTGGAGCTGGGAGTGGGGTTGCCTGGAGACTTGAAGAGCAGCAAGAGCTTTTGGTCGTGAGACCCTTTGGAGTGAGATGAATCCCTGGACGTTTCCAAATGCTGAGCTGGGATCCAGCACCGCTCAGCGTGCCAGGGAGAGATTCTCTTCGCCTTTGGTAGGCGGCAGGAAGAGAGAGCAGCAGCATGTGTGGAGCTGTGAGTGGGGTTGGCTGGAGACTTGAAGAGCAGCAAGAACTTTTTGTCCTGGCTCCTCTGGTGTGGGAGGAATCCCTGGATGTTCGCAAATGCTGAGCTGGGATCCAGCACCCCTCAGCGAGCCAGGGAGAGATTCTCTTCGCCTTTGGTAGTCTGCAGAAAGAGAGAGCAGCAGCATGGGTGTAGCTGTGAGTGGGGTTGCCTGGAGACTTGAAGAGCAGCAAGAGCTTTTGGTCGTGAGACCCTTTGTCCTGGCTCCTCTGGTGTGGGAGGAATCCCTGGATGTTCGCAAATGCTGAGCTGGGATCCAGCACCCCTCAGCGTGCGAATGACAGATTCTCTTGGCCTTCGGGAGGCAGCAGAGAAAGAGAGCAGAGGCATGCGTGGAGCTGTGAGTGGGGTTGCCTGGAGACTTGAAGAGCAGCAAGAGTTTTTGGTCGTGACTCCTCTGGTGTGGGAGGAATCCCTGGACATTCGCAAATGCTGAGCTGGGATCCAGCGACCCTCAGCGTGCGAATGACAGATTGTCTTGGCCTTTGGGAGACTGCAGAAAGAGAGAGCATCAGCATGTGTGGAGCTGGGAGTGGGGTTGCCTGGAGACGTGAAGAGCAGCAAGAGCTTTTGGTCCTGTATCCTCTGGTGTGGGAGGAATCCCTGGACTTTCACAAATGCTGAGCTGGGATCCAGCACCGCTCAGCGTGCCAGGGAGAGATTCTCTTCGCCTTTGGGAGGCTGTAGAAAGAGAGAGCAGAAGCATGTGTGGAGCTGTGAGTGGGGTTGCCTGGAGACGTGAAGAGCAGCAAGAACTTTTTCTCCTGGCTCCTCTGCTGTGGGAGGAATCGCTGGACGTTCACAAATGCTGAGCTGGGATCCAGCAATCCTCAGCGTGCGAATGACAGATTCTCTTGGCCTTCGGGAGGCAGTAGAGAGAGAGCAGCAGCATGTGTGGAGCTGGGAGTGGGGCTGCCTGGAGACTTGAAGAGCAGCAAGAGCTTTTGGTCTTGAGACTCTTTGGCGTGGGAGGAATCCCTGGACGTTCGCAAATGCTGAGCTGGCATCCAGCACCGCTCAGCGTGCCAGGGACAGGCTCTCTTGGCCTTTGGGAGGCAGCATAGAGAGAGCAGCAGCATGTGTGGAGCTGGGAGTGGGGTTGCCTGGAGACTTGAAGAGCAGCAAGAGCTTTTGTTCCTGGCTCCTCTGGTGTGGGAGGAATCCCTGGACGTTCGCAAATGCTGAGCTGGGATCCAGCACCGCTCAGCGTGCGAATGACAGATTCTCTTGGCATTCGAGCGGCAGCAGAAAGAGAGAGCATCAGCAAGTGTGGAGCTGTGAGTGGGGTTGCCTGGAGACTTGAAGAGCAGCAAGAGCTTTTGTTCCTGGCTCCTCTGGTGTGGGAGGAATCCCTGGACGTTCACAAATGCTGAGCTGGCATCCAGCACCGCTCAGCGAGCCAGGGAGAGATTCTCTTCGCCTTTGGGAGGCTGTAGAAAGCGAGAGCAGCAGCATGTGTGGAGCTGGGAGTGGGGTTGCCTGGAGACTTGAAGAGCAGCAAGAGCTTTTGGTCGTGAGACCCTTTGGAGTGAGATGAATCCCTGGACGTTTCCAAATGCTGAGCTGGGATCCAGCACCGCTCAGCGTGCCAGGGAGAGATTCTCTTCGCCTTTGGTAGGCGGCAGGAAGAGAGAGCAGCAGCATGTGTGGAGCTGTGAGTGGGGTTGGCTGGCGACTTGAAGAGCAGCAAGAACTTTTTGTCCTGGCTCCTCTGGTGTGGGAGGAATCCCTGGATGTTCGCAAATGCTGAGCTGGGATCCAGCACCCCTCAGCGAGCCAGGGAGAGATTCTCTTCGCCTTTGGTAGTCTGCAGAAAGAGAGAGCAGCAGCATGGGTGTAGCTGTGAGTGGGGTTGCCTGGAGACTTGAAGAGCAGCAAGAGCTTTTGGTCGTGAGACCCTTTGTCCTGGCTCCTCTGGTGTGGGAGGAATCCCTGGATGTTCGCAAATGCTGAGCTGGGATCCAGCACCCCTCAGCGTGCGAATGACAGATTCTCTTGGCCTTCGGGAGGCAGCAGAGAAAGAGAGCAGAGGCATGCGTGGAGCTGTGAGTGGGGTTGCCTGGAGACGTGAAGAGCAGCAAGAGTTTTTGGTCGTGACTCCTCTGGTGTGGGAGGAATCCCTGGACATTCGCAAATGCTGAGCTGGGATCCAGCGACCCTCAGCGTGCGAATGACAGATTGTCTTGGCCTTTGGGAGACTGCAGAAAGAGAGAGCATCAGCATGTGTGGAGCTGGGAGTGGGGTTGCCTGGAGACGTGAAGAGCAGCAAGAGCTTTTGGTCCTGTATCCTCTGGTGTGGGAGGAATCCCTGGACTTTCACAAATGCTGAGCTGGGATCCAGCACCGCTCAGCGTGCCAGGGAGAGATTCTCTTCGCCTTTGGGAGGCTGTAGAAAGAGAGAGCAGAAGCATGTGTGGAGCTGTGAGTGGGGTTGCCTGGAGACGTGAAGAGCAGCAAGAACTTTTTCTCCTGGCTCCTCTGCTGTGGGAGGAATCGCTGGACGTTCACAAATGCTGAGCTGGGATCCAGCAATCCTCAGCGTGCGAATGACAGATTCTCTTGGCCTTCGGGAGGCAGTAGAGAGAGAGCAGCAGCATGTGTGGAGCTGGGAGTGGGGCTGCCTGGAGACTTGAAGAGCAGCAAGAGCTTTTGGTCTTGAGACTCTTTGGCGTGGGAGGAATCCCTGGACGTTCGCAAATGCTGAGCTGGCATCCAGCACCGCTCAGCGTGCCAGGGACAGGCTCTCTTGGCCTTTGGGAGGCAGCATAGAGAGAGCAGCAGCATGTGTGGAGCTGGGAGTGGGGTTGCCTGGAGACTTGAAGAGCAGCAAGAGCTTTTGTTCCTGGCTCCTCTGGTGTGGGAGGAATCCCTGGACGTTCGCAAATGCTGAGCTGGGATCCAGCACCGCTCAGCGTGCGAATGACAGATTCTCTTGGCATTCGAGCGGCAGCAGAAAGAGAGAGCATCAGCAAGTGTGGAGCTGTGAGTGGGGTTGCCTGGAGACTTGAAGAGCAGCAAGAGCTTTTGTTCCTGGCTCCTCTGGTGTGGGAGGAATCCCTGGACGTTCACAAATGCTGAGCTGGCATCCAGCACCGCTCAGCGAGCCAGGGAGAGATTCTCTTCGCCTTTGGGAGGCTGTAGAAAGCGAGAGCAGCAGCATGTGTGGAGCTGGGAGTGGGGTTGCCTGGAGACTTGAAGAGCAGCAAGAGCTTTTGGTCGTGAGACCCTTTGGAGTGAGATGAATCCCTGGACGTTTCCAAATGCTGAGCTGGGATCCAGCACCGCTCAGCGTGCCAGGGAGAGATTCTCTTCGCCTTTGGTAGGCGGCAGGAAGAGAGAGCAGCAGCATGTGTGGAGCTGTGAGTGGGGTTGGCTGGAGACTTGAAGAGCAGCAAGAACTTTTTGTCCTGGCTCCTCTGGTGTGGGAGGAATCCCTGGATGTTCGCAAATGCTGAGCTGGGATCCAGCACCCCTCAGCGAGCCAGGGAGAGATTCTCTTCGCCTTTGGTAGTCTGCAGAAAGAGAGAGCAGCAGCATGGGTGTAGCTGTGAGTGGGGTTGCCTGGAGACTTGAAGAGCAGCAAGAGCTTTTGGTCGTGAGACCCTTTGTCCTGGCTCCTCTGGTGTGGGAGGAATCCCTGGATGTTCGCAAATGCTGAGCTGGGATCCAGCACCCCTCAGCGTGCGACTGACAGATTCTCTTGCCCTTCGGGAGGCAGCAGAGAAAGAGAGCAGAGGCATGTGTGGAGCTGTGAGTGGGGTTGCCTGGAGACGTGAAGAGCAGCAAGAGCTTTTGGTCGTGACTCCTCTGGTGTGGGAGGAATCCCTGGACATTCGCAAATGCTGAGCTGGGATCCAGCACCCCTCAGCGTGCGAATGACAGATTCTCTTGGCCTTCGGGAGACTGCAGAAAGAGAGAGCATCAGCATGTGTGGAGCTGGGAGTGGGGTTGCCTGGAGACGTGAAGAGCAGCAAGAGCTTTTGGTCCTGTATCCTCTGGTGTGGGAGGAATCCCTGGACGTTCACAAATGCTGAGCTGGGATCCAGCACCGCTCAGCGTGCCAGGGAGAGATTCTCTTCGCCTTTGGGAGGCTGTAGAAAGAGAGAGAAGAAGCATGTGTGGAGCTGTGAGTGGGGTTGCCTGGAGACTTGAAGAGCAGCAAGAGCTTTTTGTCCTGGCTCCTCTGGTGTGGGAGGAATCCCTGGACGTTCGCAAATGCTGAGCTGGGATCCAGCACCGCTGAGCGAGCCAGGGACAGGCTCTCTTGGCCTTTGGGAGGCTGCAGAAAGAGAGAGCAGCAGAATGTGTGGAGCTGGGAGAGGGGCTGCCTGGAGACTTGAAGAGCAGCAAGAGCTTTTTGTCCTGGCTCCACTGGTGTGGGAGGAATCCCTGGACGTTCGCAAATGCTGAGCTGGCATCCAGCACCGCTCAGCGTGCGAATGACAGATTCTCTTGGCAGTCGAGCGGAAGCAGGAAGAGAGAGCAGCAGCATGTGTGGAGCTGTGAGTGGGGTTGGCTGGAGACTCGAAGAGCAGCAAGAGCTTTTTGTCCTGGCTCCTCTGGTGTGGGAGGAATCCCTGGATGTTCGCAAATGCTGAGCTGGGATCCAGCACCCCTCAGCGTGCGAATGACAGATTCTCTTGGCCTTCGGGAGGCAGCAGAGAAACAGAGCAGCAGCATGTGTGGAGCTGTGAGTGGGGTTGCCTGGAGACGTGAAGAGCAGCAAGAGTTTTTGGTCGTGACTCCTCTGGTGTGGGAGGAATCCCTGGACATTCGCAAATGCTGAGCTGGGATCCAGCGACCCTCAGCGTGCGAATGACAGATTGTCTTGGCCTTTGGGAGACTGCAGAAAGAGAGAGCATCAGCATGTGTGGAGCTGGGAGTGGGGTTGCCTGGAGACGTGAAGAGCAGCAAGAGCTTTTGGTCCTGTATCCTCTGGTGTGGGAGGAATCCCTGGACTTTCACAAATGCTGAGCTGGGATCCAGCACCGCTCAGCGTGCCAGGGAGAGATTCTCTTCGCCTTTGGGAGGCTGTAGAAAGAGAGAGCAGCAGCATGTGTGGAGCTGTGAGTGGGGTTGCCTGGAGACGTGAAGAGCAGCAAGAACTTTTTCTCCTGGCTCCTCTGCTGTGGGAGGAATCGCTGGACGTTCACAAATGCTGAGCTGGGATCCAGCAATCCTCAGCGTGCGAATGACAGATTCTCTTGGCCTTCGGGAGGCAGTAGAGAGAGAGCAGCAGCATGTGTGGAGCTGGGAGTGGGGCTGCCTGGAGACTTGAAGAGCAGCAAGAGCTTTTGGTCTTGAGACTCTTTGGCGTGGGAGGAATCCCTGGACGTTCGCAAATGCTGAGCTGGCATCCAGCACCGCTCAGCGTGCCAGGGACAGGCTCTCTTGGCCTTTGGGAGGCAGCATAGAGAGAGCAGCAGCATGTGTGGAGCTGGGAGTGGGGTTGCCTGGAGACTTGAAGAGCAGCAAGAGCTTTTGTTCCTGGCTCCTCTGGTGTGGGAGGAATCCCTGGACGTTCGCAAATGCTGAGCTGGGATCAAGCACCGCTCAGCGTGCGAATGACAGATTCTCTTGGCATTCGAGCGGCAGCAGAAAGAGAGAGCATCAGCAAGTGTGGAGCTGTGAGTGGGGTTGCCTGGAGACTTGAAGAGCAGCAAGAGCTTTTGTTCCTGGCTCCTCTGGTGTGGGAGGAATCCCTGGACGTTCACAAATGCTGAGCTGGCATCCATCACCGCTCAGCGAGCCAGGGAGAGATTCTCTTCGCCTTTGGGAGGCTGTAGAAAGCGAGAGCAGCAGCATGTGTGGAGCTGGGAGTGGGGTTGCCTGGAGACTTGAAGAGCAGCAAGAGCTTTTGGTCGTGAGACCCTTTGGAGTGAGATGAATCCCTGGACGTTTCCAAATGCTGAGCTGGGATCCAGCACCGCTCAGCGTGCCAGGGAGAGATTCTCTTCGCCTTTGGTAGGCTGCAGGAAGAGAGAGCAGCAGCATGTGTGGAGCTGTGAGTGGGGTTGGCTGGAGACTCGAAGAGCAGCAAGAACTTTTTGTCCTGGCTCCTCTGGTGTGGGAGGAATCCCTGGATGTTCGCAAATGCTGAACTGGGATCCAGCACCGCTCAGCGAGCCAGGGAGATATTCTCTTCGTCTTCGGGAGGGTGCCGAAAGAGAGAGCAGCAGCATGTGTGGAGCTGTGAGTGGGGTTGCCTGGACACGTAAAAAGAAGCAAGAGGTTTTTGTCCTGCCTCCTCTGGTGTGGGAGGAATCCCTGGACGTTCGCAAATGCTGAGCTGGCATCCAGCACCGCTCAGCGTGCGAATGACAGATTCTCTTGGCCTTCGGGAGACTGCAGAAAGAGAGAGCAGCAGCATGTGTGGAGCTGGGAGTGGGGTTGCCTGGAGACTTGAAGAGCAGCAAGAGCTTTTTGTCCTGGCTCCTCTGGTGTGGGAGGAATCCCTGGACGTTCGCAAATGCTGAGCTGACATCCAGCACCGCTCAGCGAGCCAGGGAGAGATTCTCTTGGCCTTTGGGAGGCTGCAGAAAGACAGAGCAGCAGCATGGGTGTAGCTGTGAGTGGGGTTGCCTGGAGACTTGAAGAGCAGCAAGAGCTTTTTGTCCTGGCTCCTCTGGTGTGGGAGGAATCCCTGGACGTTCGCAAATGCTGAGCTGGGATCCAGCACCCCTCAGCGTGCGAATGACAGATTCTCTTGGCCTTCGGGAGACTGCAGAAAGAGAGAGCAGCAGCATGTGTGGAGCTGGGAGTGGGGTTGCCTGGAGACTTGAAGAGCAGCAAGAGCTTTTGGTCCTGTATCCTCTGGTGTGGGAGGAATCCCTGGACGTTCACAAATGCTGAGCTGGGATCCAGCACCGCTCAGCGTGCCAGGGAGAGATTCTCTTCACCTTTGGGAGGCTGTAGAAAGAGAGAGCAGCAGCATGTGTGGAGCTGGGAGTGGGGTTGCCTGGAGACTTGAAGAGCAGCAAGAGCTTTTGTTCCTGGCTCCTCTGGTGTGGGAGGAATCCCTGGACGTTCGCAAATGCTGAGCTGGGATCCAGCACCGCTCAGCGTGCAAATAACAGATTCTCTTGGCCTTTGGGAGGCAGCATAGAGAGAGCAGCAGCATGTGTGGAGCTGTGAGTGGGGTTGCCTGGAGACGTGAAGAGCAGCAAGAGCTTTTTGTCCTGGATCCTCTGGTGTGGGAGGAATCCCTGGACGTTTCCAAATGCTGAGCTGGCATCCAGCAACGCTCAGCGTGCGAATGACAGATTCTCTTGGCATTCGAGCGGCAGCAGAAAGAGAGAGCATCAGCATTTGTGGAGCTGGGAGTGGGGTTGCCTGGAGACTTGAAGAGCAGCAAGAGCTTTTGTTCCTGGCTCCTCTGGTGTGGGAGGAATCCCTGGACGTTCGCAAATGCTGAGCTGGGATCCAGCACCGCTCAGCTTGCGACTAACAGATTCTCTTGGCCTTCGGGAGGCAGCAGAGAGAGAGCAGCAGCATGTGTGGAGCTGTGAGTGGGGTTGCCTGGAGACTTGAAGAGCAGCAAGAGCTTTTGGTCGTGAGACCCTTTGGAGTGAGAGGAATCCCTGGACGTTCACAAATGCTGAGCTGGGATCCAGCACCGCTCAGTGAGCCAGGGAGATATTCTCTTGGCCTTCGGGAGACTGCCGAAAGAGAGAGCAGCAGCATGTGTGGAGCTGTGAGTGGGGTTGCCTGGACACGTAAAAAGAAGCAAGAGCTTTTTGTCGTGGCTCCTCTGGTGTGGGAGGAATCCCTGGACGTTCGCAAATGCTGAGCTGGCATCCAGCACCGCTCAGCGTGCGAATGACAGATTCTCTTGGCCTTCGGGAGACTGCAGAAAGAGAGCAGCAGCATGTGTGGAGCTGGGAGTGGGGTTGCCTGGAGACTTGAAGAGCAGCAAGAGCTTTTTGTCCTGGCTCCTCTGGTGTGCGAGGAATCCCTGGACGTTCGCAAATGCTGAGCTGGGATCCAGCACAGCTGAGCGAGCCAGGGACAGGATCTCTTGGCCTTTGGGAGGCTGCAGAAAGAGAGAGCAGCAGCATGTGTGGAGCTGGGAGAGGGGTTGCCTGGAGACTTGAAGAGCAGCAAGAGCTTTTTGTCCTGGCTCCACCGGTGTGGGAGGAATCCCTGGATGTTCGCAAATGCTGAGCTGGCATCCAGCACCGCTCAGCGTGCGAATGACAGATTCTCTTGGCAGTCGAGCGGCAGCAGAGAGAGAGAGCATCAGCATGTGTGGAGCTGTGAGTGGGGTTGCCTGGAGACTTGAAGAGCAGCAAGAGCTTTTGTTTCTGGCTCCTCTGGTGTGGGAGGAATCCCTTGATGTTCACAAATGCTGAGCTGGGATCCAGCACCGCTCAGCGTGCCAGGGAGAGATTCTCTTGGCCTTTGGGAGGCTGTAGAAAGAGAGAGCAGCAGCATGTGTGGAGCTGTGAGTGGGGTTGCCTGGAGACTTGAAGAGCAGCAAGAGCTTTTGGTCGTGAGACCCTTTGGAGTGAGAGGAATCCCTGGACGTTCACAAATGCTGAGCTGGGATCCAGCACCGCTCAGCGAGCCAGGGAGATATTCTCTTCGCCTTCGGGAGACTGCAGAAAGAGAGAGCAGCAGCATGTGTGGAGCTGTGAGTGGGATTGCCTGGACACGTAAAAAGAAGCAAGAGGTTTTTGTCCTGCCTCCTCTGGTGTGGGAGGAATCCCTGGACGTTCGCAAATGCTGAGCTGGCATCCAGCACCGCTCAGCGTGCGAATGACAGATTCTCTTGGCCTTCGGGAGACTGCAGAAAGAGAGCAGCAGCATGTGTGGAGCTGGGAGTGGGGTTGCCTGGAGAGTTGAAGAGCAGCAAGAGCTTTTTGTCCTGGCTCCTCTGGGGTGGGAGGAATCCCTGGACGTTCGCAAATGCTGAGCTGGGATCCAGCACCGCTGAGCGAGCCAGGGACAGGCTCTCTTGGCCTTTGGGAGGCAGCAGAAAGAGAGAGCAGCAGCATGTGTGGAGCTGGGAGAGGGGTTGCCTGGAGACTTGAAGAGCAGCAAGAGCTTTTGGTCCTGGCTCCTCTGGTGTGGGAGGAATCCCTGGACGTTCGCAAATGCTGAGCTGGGATCCAGAACCCCTCAGCGTGCCAGGGAGAGATTCTCTTGGCCTTTGGTAGGCTGCAGGAAGAGAGAGCATCAGCATGTGTGGAGCTGTGAGTGGGGTTGGCTGGAGACTCGAAGAGCAGCAAGAGCTTTTTGTCCTGGCTCCACTGGTGTGGGAGGAATCCCTGGATGTTCGCAAATGCTGAGCTGGGATCCAGCACCGCTCAGCGTGCGAATGACAGATTGTCTTGGCCTTCGGGAGGCAGCAGAGAAAGAGAGCAGAAGCATGTGTGGAGCTGTGAGTGGGGTTCCCTGGAGACTTGAAGAGCAGCAAGAGCTTTTTGTCGTGGCTCCTCTGGTGTGGGAGGAATCCCTGGACGTTCGCAAATGCCGAGCTGGCATCCAGCACCGCTCAGCGTGCGAATGACACATTCTCTTGGCCTTCAGAAGACTGCAGAAAGAGAGAGCAGCAGCATGTGTGGAGCTGTGAGTTCGGTTGGCTGGAGACGTGAAGAGCAGCAAGAGCTTTTCGTCGTGGTACCTCTGGTGTGGGAGGAATCCCTGGACGTTCGCAAATGCTGAGCTGTGATCCAGCACCGCTGAGCGAGCCAGGGACATGCTCTCTTTGCCTTTGGGAGGCTGCAGAAAGAGAGAGCAACAGCATGTGTGGAGCTGGGAGAGGGGTTGCCTGGAGACTTGAAGAGCAGCAAGAGCTTTTTGTCCTGGCTCCTCTGGTGTGGGAGGAATCCCTGGGCGTTCGCAAATGCTGAGCATGCATTCAGCACCGCTCAGCGTGCGAATGACAGATTCTCTTGGCATTCGAGCGGCAGCAGAGAGAGAGAGCAGCAGCATGTGTGGAGCTGTGAGTGGGGTTGCCTGGAGACTTGAAGAGCAGCAAGAGCTTTTGTTCCTGGCTCCTCTGGTGTGGGAGGAATCCCTGGACGTTCGCAAATGCTGAGCTGGCATCCATCACCGCTCAGCGAGCCAGGGACAGGCTCTCTTGGCCTTCGGGAGACTGCAGAAAGAGAGAGCAGCAGCATGTGTGTATCTGTGAGTGGGGCTGCCTGGAGACTTGAAGAGCAGCAACAGCTTTTGGTCGTCAGACCCTTTGGTGTGGGAGGAATCGCTGGACATTCACAAATGCTGAGCTGGGATCCAGCACCGCTGAGCGAGCCAGGGATAGGCTCTCTTGGCCTTTGGGAGGCTGTAGAAAGAGAGAGCAGCAGCATGTGTGGAGCTGTGAGAGGGGTTGCCTGGAGACGTGAAGAGCAGCAAGAACTTTTTCTCCTGGCTTCTCTACTGTGGGAGGAATCGCTGGACGTTCACAAATGCTGAGCTGGGATCCAGCAATTCTCAGCGTGCGAATGACAGATTCTCTTGGCCTTCGGGAGACTGCAGAAAGAGAGACTAGCATCATGTGTGGAGCTGGGAGTGGGGTTGCCTGGAGACGTGAAGAGCAGCAAGAGCTTTTGGTCCTGTATCCTCCGGTGTGGGAGGAATCCCTGGACGTTCACAAATTCTGAGCTGGGATCCAGCACCGCTCAGCGTGCCAGGGAGAGATTCTCTTCGCCTTTGGGAGACTGCAGAAAGAGAGAGCAGCAGCATGTGTGTAGCTGTGAGTGGGGTTGCCTGGAGACTTGAAGAGCAGCAAGAGCTTTTTGTCCTGGCTCCTCTGGTGTGGGAGGAATCCCTGGACGTTCGCAAATGCTGAGCTGGGATGCAGCACCGCTCAGCGATGCAGGGAGAGATTCTCTTGGCCTTTGGGAGGCTGCAGAAAGAGAGAGCAGCAGCATGTGTGGAGCTGGCAGTGGGGCTGCCTGGAGACGTGAAGAGCAGCAAGATCTTTTTGTCCTGGCTCCTCTGGTGTGGGAGGAATCCCTGGACATTTGCAAATGCTGAGCTGGGATCCAGCACCGCTCACTGAGCAAAGCACAGGCTATCTTGGCCTCCGGGAAACTGCAGAAAGACAGAGATACAGCATTTTTGGGGCTTGTGAATGCGGATGCCTGGAGACATGAAGAGCAGCAAGAGCTTTTTGTCCTGGCTCCTCTGGTGTGGGAGGAATCCCTGGACGTTCGCAAATGCTGAGCTGGGGTCCAGCACCGCTCAGCGTTCCAGGGAGATATTCTCTTGGCCTTTGGGAGGCTTCAGAAAGAGAGAGCAGCAGCATGCGTGGATCTGTGAGTGGGGCTGCCTGCAGACTTAAAGAGCAGCAAGAGCTTTTTGTCCTGGCTCCTCTGGTGTGGGAGGAATCCCTGGACGTTCGCAAATGCTGAGCTGGGATGCAGCACCGCTCAGCGTGCCAGGGAGAGATTCTCTTGGCCTTTGGGAGGCTGCAGAAAGAGAGAGCAGCAGCATGCGTGGATCTGGGAGTGGGATTGCCTGGAGAGTTGAAGAGCAGCAAGAGCTTTTTGTCGTGGCTGCTCTGGTGTGGGAGGAGTCCCTGGACGTTTGCAAATGCTGAGCTGGGATCCAGCACCGATCAGCGATGCAGAGACAGATTCTCTTGGCCTTTGGGAGGCTGCAGAAAGAGAGAGCAGCAGCATGTGTGTATCTGTGAGTGGGGCTGCCTGGAGACTTGAAGAGCAGCAAGAGCTTTTTGTCCTGGCGCCTCTGGTGTGGGAGGAATCCCTGGACGTTCACAAATGCTGAACTGGGATCCAGCACCGCTTTAGCTTGCGAAGGACAGTTTCCCTTGGCCTTTGGGAGGCTGCAGAAAGTGAAACCGTCAGCATGTGTGGAGCTGTGAGTGGGGTTGCCTGGAGACTTGAAGAGCAGCAAGAGCTTTTTGTCCTGGCTCCTCTGGTGTGGGAGGAATCCCTGGACGTTCGCAAACGCTGAGCTGGGATCCAGCACCGCTCAGCGAGCCAGGGAGAGATTCTCTTGGCCTTTGGGATGCTGCAGAAATAGAGAGCGACAACGTTCATGGGGCTGTGAGTGAGGTTGCCTGGAGAGTTGAAGAGCAGCAAGAGCTTTTGGTCGTGGCTCCTCTGGTGTCTGAGGAATCCCTGGACGTTCGCAAATGCTGAACTGGGATCCAGCACCGCTTTAGCTTGCGAAGGACAGGCTCTCTTGGCCTTTGGGAGGCTGCCGAAAGAGAGAGCAGCAGCATGTGTGGAGCTGGGAGTGGGGTTGCCTGGAGACATTAAGAGCAGCAAGAGCTTTTTGTCCTGGCTCGTCTTGTGTGGGAGGAATCCCTGGACGTTTGCAAATGCTGAACTGGGATCCAGCACCGCTCAGCGATGCAGGGAGAGATTCTCTTGGCCTTTGGGAGGCTGCAGAAAGAGAGAGCAGCAGCATGTGTGGCTCTGTGACTGGGGCTGCCTGGAGACTTGAAGAGCAGCAAGAGCTTTTTGTCCTGGCGCCTCTGGTGTGGGAGGAATCCCTGGACGTTCACAAATGCTGAACTGGGATCCAGCACCGCTTTAGCTTGCGAAGGACAGTTTCCCTTGGCCTTTGGGAGGCTGCAGAAAGTGAAACCGTCAGCATGTGTGGAGCTGTGAGTGGGGTTGCCTGGAGACTTGAAGAGCAGCAAGAGCTTTTTGTCCTGGCTCCTCTGGTGTGGGAGGAATCCCTGGACGTTCGCAAACGCTGAGCTGGGATCCAGCACCGCTCAGCGAGCCAGGGAGAGATTCTCTTGGCCTTTGGGATGCTGCAGAAATAGAGAGCGACAACGTTCATGGGGCTGTGAGTGAGGTTGCCTGGAGACTTGAAGAGCAGCAAGAGCTTTTGGTCGTGGCTCCTCTGGTGTGGGAGGAATCCCTGGACGTTCACAAATCCTGATCTGGGATGCAGCACCGCTCAGCGTGCCAGGGAGCGATTCTCTTGGCCTTTGGGAGGCTGCAGAAAGAGAGAACAACAGCATGTGTGGATCTGTGAGTGGGGCTGCCTGGAGAGTTAAAGAGCAGCAAGAGCTTTTGGTCGTGGCTCCTCTGGTGTGGGAGGAATCTCTGGACGTTCGCAAATGCTGAGCTGACATCCAGCACCGCTCAGCAATGCAGGGAGAGAGTCTCTTGGCTTTTGGGAGGCTGCAGAAAGAGACAGCAGCATGTGTGGAGCTGTGAGTGGGGTTGCCTGGAGACTTGAAGAGCAGCAAGAGCTTTTTGTCCTGGCTCCTCTGGTGTGGGAGGAATCCCTGGATGTTCACAAATGCTGAGCTGGGATGCAGCACCGCTTTAGCTTGCGAAGGACAGTTTCCCTTGGCCTTTGGGAGGCTGCAGAAAGAGAGAGCAGCAGCATGTGTGGAGCTGGGAGTGGGGTTGCCTGGAGACATTAAGAGCAGCAAGAGCTTTTTGTCCTGGCTCCTCTGGTGTGGGAGGAATCCATGGACGTTCGCAAAGACTGAGCTGGGATCCAGCACCGCTTTAGCTTGTGAAGGACAGTTTCCCTTGGCCTTTGGGAGGCTGCAGAAAGAGAGAGCAGCAGCATGTGTGGAGCTGGGAGTGGGGTTGCCTGGAGACACGAAGAGCAGCAAGAGCTTTTTGTCCTGGCTCCTCTGGTGTGGGAGGAATCCCTGGACGTTCGCAAATGCTGAGCTGGGATCCAGCACCGCTCAGTGAGCAAAGGACAGGCTCTCTTGGCCTCCGGGAAACTGAAGAAAGACAGAGATACAGCATTTTTGGGGCTTGTGAATGCGGATGCCTGGAGACATGAAGAGCAGCAAGAGCTTTTTGTCCTGGCTCCTCTGGTGTGGGAGGAATCCCTGGATGTTCGCAAATGCTGAGGTGGGATCCAGCACCGCTCAACGTTCCAGGGAGAGATTCTCTTGGCTTTTGGGAGGCTTCAGAAAGAGAGAGCAGCAGCATGCGTGGATCTGTGAGTGGGGCTGCCTGCAAACTTAAAGAGCAGCAAGAGCTTTTTGTGCTGGCTCGTCTGGTGTGGGAGGAATCCCTGGACGTTCGCAAATGCTGAGCTGGGATGCAGCACCGCTCAGCGTGCCAGGGAGAGATTCTCGTGACCTTTGGGAGGCTGCAGAAAGAGAGAGCAGCAGCATGTGTGGAGCTGGGAGTGGGGTTGCCTGGAGACTTGAAGAGCAGCAAGACCTTTTTGTCCTGGCTCCTCTGGTGTGGGAGGAATCCCTGGACGTTCGCAAATGCTGAGCTGGGATCCAGCACCGCTTTAGCTTGCGAAGGACAGTTTCCATTGGCCTTTGGGAGGCTGCAGAAAGAGAGAGCAGCAGCATGCGTGGAGCTGGGAGTGGGGTTGCCTGGAGAGTTGAAGAGCAGCAAGAGCTTTTTGTCCTGGCTCCTCTGGTGTGGGAGGAATCCCTGGACGTTCACAAATGCTGAGCTGGGATCCAGCACCGCTCAGCGTGCCAGGGAGAGATTCTCTTGGCCTTTGGGAGACTGCAGAAGGACAGAGCAGCAGCATGTGTGGAGCTGTGAGTGGGGTTGCCTGGAGACTTGAACAGCAGCAAGAGCTTTTGGTCGTGGCTCCTCTGGTGTGGGAGGTATCCCTGGACGTTCGCAAAGGCTGAGCTGGGATGCAGCACCGCTCAGCGAGCCAGGGACAGATTCTCTTGGCCTTTGGGAGGCTGCAGAAAGAGAGAGCAGCAGCATGTGTAGAGCTGTGAGTGGTGTTGCCTGGAGACTTGAAGAGCAGCAAGAGCTTTTTGTCCTGGCTCCTCTGGTGTGGGAGGAATCCCTGGACGTTCGCAAATGCTGAGCTGGGATCCAGCACCGCTCAGTGAGCAAAGGACAGGCTCTCTTGGCATCCGGGAAACTGCAGAAAGAGACATACAGCATTTTTGGGGCTTGTGAATGCGGATGCCTGGAGACATGAAGAGCAGCAAGAGCTTTTTGTCCTGGCTCCTCTGGTGTGGGAGGAATCCCTGGATGTTCGCAAATGCTGAGGTGGGATCCAGCACCGCTCAACGTTCCAGGGAGAGATTCTCTTGGCTTTTGGGAGGCTTCAGAAGGAGAGAGCAGCAGCATGCGTGGATCTGTGAGTGGGGCTGCCTGCAAACTTAAAGAGCAGCAAGAGCTTTTTGTCCTGGCTCATCTGGTGTGGGAGGAATCCCTGGACGTTCACAAATGCTGAGCTGGGATGCAGCACCGCTCAGCGTGCCAGGGAGAGATTCTCGTGACCTTTGGGAGGCTGCAGAAAGAGAGAGCAGCAGCATGCGTGGAGCTGGGAGTGGGGTTGCCTGGAGACTTGAAGAGCAGCAAGACCTTTTTGTCCTGGCTCCTCTGGTGTGGGAGGAATCCCTGGACGTTCGCAAATGCTGAACTGGGATCCAGCACCGCTTTAGCTTGCGAAGGACAGTTTCCATTGGCCTTTGGGAGGCTGCAGAAAGAGAGAGCAGCAGCATGCGTGGAGCTGGGAGTGGGGTTGCCTGTAGACTTGAAGAGCAGCAAGAGCTTTTTGTCCTGGCTCCTCTGGTGTGGGAGGAATCCCTGGAGGTTCACAAATGCTGAGCTGGGATCCAGCACTGCTCAGCGTGCCAGGGATAGATTCTCTTGGCCTTTGGGAGACTGCAGAAGGACAGAGCAGCAGCATGTGTGGAGCTGGGAGTGGGGTTGCCTGGAGAGTTAAAGAGCAGGAAGAGCTTTTGGTCGTGGCTCCTCTGGTGTGGGAGGAATCCCTGGACGTTCGCAAAGGCTGAGCTGGGATGCAGCACCGCTCAGCGAGCCAGGGACAGATTCTCTTGGCCTTTGGGAGGCTGCAGAAAGAGAGAGCAGCAGCATGTGTAGAGGTGTGAGTGGTGTTGCCTGGAGACTTGAAGAGCAGCAAGAGCTTTTTGTCCTGGCTCCTCTGGTGTGGGAGGAATCCCTGGACGTTTACAAATGCTGAGCTGGGATCCAGCACCGCTCAGCGATGCAGGGAGAGATTCTCTTGGCCTTTGGGAAGCTGCAGAAAGAGAGAGCGACAGTGTTCGAAAAGGCTGTGAATGGTGTTTCCTGGACACGTGAAGAGCAGCAAGAGTTTTTTGTCCTGGCTCCTCTGGTGTGGGAGGAATCCCTGGACGTTCGCAAATGCTGAGCTGGGATCCAGCACCGCTCAGCGTGCCAGGGAGAGATTCTCTTGGCCTTTGGGAGGCTTCAGAAAGAGAGAGCAGCAGCATGCGTGGAGCTGTGAGTGGGGTTGCCTGGAGAGTTGAAGAGCAGCAAGAGCTTTTTGTCCTGGCTCGTCTTGTGTGGGAGGAATCCCTGGACGTTTGCAAATGCTGAACTGGGATCCAGCACCGCTCAGCGATGCAGGGAGAGATTCTCTTGGCCTTTGGGAGGCTGCAGAAAGAGAGAGCAGCAGCATGTGTGGATCTGTGAGTGGGGCTGCCTGGAGACTTGAAGAGCAGCAAGAGCTTTTTGTCCTGGCTCGTCTGGTGTGGGAGGAATCCCTGGACGTTCGCAAAGGCTGAGCTGGGATTCAGCACCGCTCACCGAGTCAGAGAAAGGTTCTTTTGACCTTTGGGCGTCTGCAGAAAGAGAAAGCGGCAGCATGTCTGGAGCTGTGAGTGGGGTTGCCTGGAGACTTAAAGAGCAGCAAGAGCTTTTTGTCCTGGCTCCTCTGGTGTGGGAGGAATCCCTGGACGTTCGCAAATGCTGGAGCTGACATCCAGCATCGCTCAGCGTGCCAGGGAGAGATTCTCTTGGCCTTTGGGAGGCTGCAGAAAGAGAGAGCAGCAGCATGTGTGGAGCTGTGACTGGGGCTGCCTGGAGACTTGAAGAGCAGCAAGAGCTTTTTGTCCTGGCGCCTCTGGTGTGGGAGGAATCCCTGGACGTTCACAAATGCTGAACTGGGATCCAGCACCGCTTTAGCTTGCGAAGGACAGTTTCCCTTGGCCTTTGGGAGGCTGCAGAAAGTGAAACCGTCAGCATGTGTGGAGCTGTGAGTGGGGTTGCCTGGAGACTTGAAGAGCAGCAAGAGCTTTTTGTCCTGGCTCCTCTGGTGTGGGAGGAATCCCTGGACGTTCGCAAACGCTGAGCTGGGATCCAGCACCGCTCAGCGAGCCAGGGAGAGATTCTCTTGGCCTTTGGGATGCTGCAGAAATAGAGAGCGACAACGTTCATGGGGCTGTGAGTGAGGTTGCCTGGAGAGTTGAAGAGCAGCAAGAGCTTTTGGTCGTGGCTCCTCTGGTGTCTGAGGAATCCCTGGACGTTCGCAAATGCTGAACTGGGATCCAGCACCGCTTTAGCTTGCGAAGGACAGGCTCTCTTGGCCTTTGGGAGGCTGCCGAAAGAGAGAGCAGCAGCATGTGTGGAGCTGGGAGTGGGGTTGCCTGGAGAGTTAAAGAGCAGCAAGAGCTTTTTGTCCTGGCTCGTCTTGTGTGGGAGGAATCCCTGGACGTTTGCAAATGCTGAACTGGGATCCAGCACCGCTCAGCGATGCAGGGAGAGATTCTCTTGGCCTTTGGGAGGCTGCAGAAAGAGAGAGCAGCAGCATGTGTGGATCTGTGAGTGGGGCTGCCTGGAGACTTGAAGAGCATCAAGAGCTTTTTGTCCTGGCGCCTCTGGTGTGGGAGGAATCCCTGGACGTTCACAAATGCTGAACTGGGATCCAGCACCGCTTTAGCTTGCGAAGGACAGTTTCCCTTGGCCTTTGGGAGGCTGCAGAAAGAGAGAGCAGCAGCATGTATGGAGCAGTGAGTGGGGTTGCCTGGAGACTTGAAGAGCAGCAAGAGCTTTTTAACCTGGCTCCTCTGGTGTGGGAGGAATCCCTGGACGTTCACAAATGCTGAGCTGGGATCCAGCACCGCTCAGCGTGCCAGGGAGAGATTCTCTTGGCCTTTGGGAGGCTGCAGAAAGAGAGAGCGACAGCATGTGTGGAGCTGGGAGTGGGGTTGCCTGGAGAGTTGAAGAGCAGCAAGAGCTTTTTGTCCTGGCTCCTCTGGTGTGGGAGGAATCCCTGGACGTTCGCAAATGCTGAGCTGGGATGCAGCACCGCTCAGCGATGCAGGGAGAGATTCTCTTGGCCTTTGGGAGGCTGCAGAAAGAGAGAGCAGCAGCATGTGTGGAGCTGGCAGTGGGGCTGCCTGGAGACGTGAAGAGCAGCAAGATCTTTTTGTCCTGGCTCCTCTGGTGTGGGAGGAATCCCTGGACATTTGCAAATGCTGAGCTGGGATCCAGCACCGCTCACTGAGCAAAGCACAGGCTATCTTGGCCTCCGGGAAACTGCAGAAAGACAGAGATACAGCATTTTTGGGGCTTGTGAATGCGGATGCCTGGAGACATGAAGAGCAGCAAGAGCTTTTTGTCCTGGCTCCTCTGGTGTGGGAGGAATCCCTGGACGTTCGCAAATGCTGAGCTGGGGTCCAGCACCGCTCAGCGTTCCAGGGAGATATTCTCTTGGCCTTTGGGAGGCTTCAGAAAGAGAGAGCAGCAGCATGCGTGGATCTGTGAGTGGGGCTGCCTGCAGACTTAAAGAGCAGCAAGAGCTTTTTGTCCTGGCTCCTCTGGTGTGGGAGGAATCCCTGGACGTTCGCAAATGCTGAGCTGGGATGCAGCACCGCTCAGCGTGCCAGGGAGAGATTCTCTTGGCCTTTGGGAGGCTGCAGAAAGAGAGAGCAGCAGCATGCGTGGATCTGGGAGTGGGATTGCCTGGAGAGTTGAAGAGCAGCAAGAGCTTTTTGTCGTGGCTGCTCTGGTGTGGGAGGAGTCCCTGGACGTTTGCAAATGCTGAGCTGGGATCCAGCACCGATCAGCGATGCAGAGACAGATTCTCTTGGCCTTTGGGAGGCTGCAGAAAGAGAGAGCAGCAGCATGTGTGTATCTGTGAGTGGGGCTGCCTGGAGACTTGAAGAGCAGCAAGAGCTTTTTGTCCTGGCGCCTCTGGTGTGGGAGGAATCCCTGGACGTTCACAAATGCTGAACTGGGATCCAGCACCGCTTTAGCTTGCGAAGGACAGTTTCCCTTGGCCTTTGGGAGGCTGCAGAAAGTGAAACCGTCAGCATGTGTGGAGCTGTGAGTGGGGTTGCCTGGAGACTTGAAGAGCAGCAAGAGCTTTTTGTCCTGGCTCCTCTGGTGTGGGAGGAATCCCTGGACGTTCGCAAACGCTGAGCTGGGATCCAGCACCGCTCAGCGAGCCAGGGAGAGATTCTCTTGGCCTTTGGGATGCTGCAGAAATAGAGAGCGACAACGTTCATGGGGCTGTGAGTGAGGTTGCCTGGAGAGTTGAAGAGCAGCAAGAGCTTTTGGTCGTGGCTCCTCTGGTGTCTGAGGAATCCCTGGACGTTCGCAAATGCTGAACTGGGATCCAGCACCGCTTTAGCTTGCGAAGGACAGGCTCTCTTGGCCTTTGGGAGGCTGCCGAAAGAGAGAGCAGCAGCATGTGTGGAGCTGGGAGTGGGGTTGCCTGGAGACATTAAGAGCAGCAAGAGCTTTTTGTCCTGGCTCGTCTTGTGTGGGAGGAATCCCTGGACGTTTGCAAATGCTGAACTGGGATCCAGCACCGCTCAGCGATGCAGGGAGAGATTCTCTTGGCCTTTGGGAGGCTGCAGAAAGAGAGAGCAGCAGCATGTGTGGCTCTGTGACTGGGGCTGCCTGGAGACTTGAAGAGCAGCAAGAGCTTTTTGTCCTGGCGCCTCTGGTGTGGGAGGAATCCCTGGACGTTCACAAATGCTGAACTGGGATCCAGCACCGCTTTAGCTTGCGAAGGACAGTTTCCCTTGGCCTTTGGGAGGCTGCAGAAAGTGAAACCGTCAGCATGTGTGGAGCTGTGAGTGGGGTTGCCTGGAGACTTGAAGAGCAGCAAGAGCTTTTTGTCCTGGCTCCTCTGGTGTGGGAGGAATCCCTGGACGTTCGCAAACGCTGAGCTGGGATCCAGCACCGCTCAGCGAGCCAGGGAGAGATTCTCTTGGCCTTTGGGATGCTGCAGAAATAGAGAGCGACAACGTTCATGGGGCTGTGAGTGAGGTTGCCTGGAGACTTGAAGAGCAGCAAGAGCTTTTGGTCGTGGCTCCTCTGGTGTGGGAGGAATCCCTGGACGTTCACAAATCCTGATCTGGGATGCAGCACCGCTCAGCGTGCCAGGGAGCGATTCTCTTGGCCTTTGGGAGGCTGCAGAAAGAGAGAACAACAGCATGTGTGGATCTGTGAGTGGGGCTGCCTGGAGAGTTAAAGAGCAGCAAGAGCTTTTGGTCGTGGCTCCTCTGGTGTGGGAGGAATCTCTGGACGTTCGCAAATGCTGAGCTGACATCCAGCACCGCTCAGCAATGCAGGGAGAGAGTCTCTTGGCTTTTGGGAGGCTGCAGAAAGAGACAGCAGCATGTGTGGAGCTGTGAGTGGGGTTGCCTGGAGACTTGAAGAGCAGCAAGAGCTTTTTGTCCTGGCTCCTCTGGTGTGGGAGGAATCCCTGGATGTTCACAAATGCTGAGCTGGGATGCAGCACCGCTTTAGCTTGCGAAGGACAGTTTCCCTTGGCCTTTGGGAGGCTGCAGAAAGAGAGAGCAGCAGCATGTGTGGAGCTGGGAGTGGGGTTGCCTGGAGACATTAAGAGCAGCAAGAGCTTTTTGTCCTGGCTCCTCTGGTGTGGGAGGAATCCATGGACGTTCGCAAAGACTGAGCTGGGATCCAGCACCGCTTTAGCTTGTGAAGGACAGTTTCCCTTGGCCTTTGGGAGGCTGCAGAAAGAGAGAGCAGCAGCATGTGTGGAGCTGGGAGTGGGGTTGCCTGGAGACACGAAGAGCAGCAAGAGCTTTTTGTCCTGGCTCCTCTGGTGTGGGAGGAATCCCTGGACGTTCGCAAATGCTGAGCTGGGATCCAGCACCGCTCAGTGAGCAAAGGACAGGCTCTCTTGGCCTCCGGGAAACTGAAGAAAGACAGAGATACAGCATTTTTGGGGCTTGTGAATGCGGATGCCTGGAGACATGAAGAGCAGCAAGAGCTTTTTGTCCTGGCTCCTCTGGTGTGGGAGGAATCCCTGGATGTTCGCAAATGCTGAGGTGGGATCCAGCACCGCTCAACGTTCCAGGGAGAGATTCTCTTGGCTTTTGGGAGGCTTCAGAAAGAGAGAGCAGCAGCATGCGTGGATCTGTGAGTGGGGCTGCCTGCAAACTTAAAGAGCAGCAAGAGCTTTTTGTGCTGGCTCGTCTGGTGTGGGAGGAATCCCTGGACGTTCGCAAATGCTGAGCTGGGATGCAGCACCGCTCAGCGTGCCAGGGAGAGATTCTCGTGACCTTTGGGAGGCTGCAGAAAGAGAGAGCAGCAGCATGTGTGGAGCTGGGAGTGGGGTTGCCTGGAGACTTGAAGAGCAGCAAGACCTTTTTGTCCTGGCTCCTCTGGTGTGGGAGGAATCCCTGGACGTTCGCAAATGCTGAGCTGGGATCCAGCACCGCTTTAGCTTGCGAAGGACAGTTTCCATTGGCCTTTGGGAGGCTGCAGAAAGAGAGAGCAGCAGCATGCGTGGAGCTGGGAGTGGGGTTGCCTGGAGAGTTGAAGAGCAGCAAGAGCTTTTTGTCCTGGCTCCTCTGGTGTGGGAGGAATCCCTGGACGTTCACAAATGCTGAGCTGGGATCCAGCACCGCTCAGCGTGCCAGGGAGAGATTCTCTTGGCCTTTGGGAGACTGCAGAAGGACAGAGCAGCAGCATGTGTGGAGCTGTGAGTGGGGTTGCCTGGAGACTTGAACAGCAGCAAGAGCTTTTGGTCGTGGCTCCTCTGGTGTGGGAGGTATCCCTGGACGTTCGCAAAGGCTGAGCTGGGATGCAGCACCGCTCAGCGAGCCAGGGACAGATTCTCTTGGCCTTTGGGAGGCTGCAGAAAGAGAGAGCAGCAGCATGTGTAGAGCTGTGAGTGGTGTTGCCTGGAGACTTGAAGAGCAGCAAGAGCTTTTTGTCCTGGCTCCTCTGGTGTGGGAGGAATCCCTGGACGTTCGCAAATGCTGAGCTGGGATCCAGCACCGCTCAGTGAGCAAAGGACAGGCTCTCTTGGCATCCGGGAAACTGCAGAAAGAGACATACAGCATTTTTGGGGCTTGTGAATGCGGATGCCTGGAGACATGAAGAGCAGCAAGAGCTTTTTGTCCTGGCTCCTCTGGTGTGGGAGGAATCCCTGGATGTTCGCAAATGCTGAGGTGGGATCCAGCACCGCTCAACGTTCCAGGGAGAGATTCTCTTGGCTTTTGGGAGGCTTCAGAAGGAGAGAGCAGCAGCATGCGTGGATCTGTGAGTGGGGCTGCCTGCAAACTTAAAGAGCAGCAAGAGCTTTTTGTCCTGGCTCATCTGGTGTGGGAGGAATCCCTGGACGTTCACAAATGCTGAGCTGGGATGCAGCACCGCTCAGCGTGCCAGGGAGAGATTCTCGTGACCTTTGGGAGGCTGCAGAAAGAGAGAGCAGCAGCATGCGTGGAGCTGGGAGTGGGGTTGCCTGGAGACTTGAAGAGCAGCAAGACCTTTTTGTCCTGGCTCCTCTGGTGTGGGAGGAATCCCTGGACGTTCGCAAATGCTGAACTGGGATCCAGCACCGCTTTAGCTTGCGAAGGACAGTTTCCATTGGCCTTTGGGAGGCTGCAGAAAGAGAGAGCAGCAGCATGCGTGGAGCTGGGAGTGGGGTTGCCTGTAGACTTGAAGAGCAGCAAGAGCTTTTTGTCCTGGCTCCTCTGGTGTGGGAGGAATCCCTGGAGGTTCACAAATGCTGAGCTGGGATCCAGCACTGCTCAGCGTGCCAGGGATAGATTCTCTTGGCCTTTGGGAGACTGCAGAAGGACAGAGCAGCAGCATGTGTGGAGCTGGGAGTGGGGTTGCCTGGAGAGTTAAAGAGCAGGAAGAGCTTTTGGTCGTGGCTCCTCTGGTGTGGGAGGAATCCCTGGACGTTCGCAAAGGCTGAGCTGGGATGCAGCACCGCTCAGCGAGCCAGGGACAGATTCTCTTGGCCTTTGGGAGGCTGCAGAAAGAGAGAGCAGCAGCATGTGTAGAGGTGTGAGTGGTGTTGCCTGGAGACTTGAAGAGCAGCAAGAGCTTTTTGTCCTGGCTCCTCTGGTGTGGGAGGAATCCCTGGACGTTTACAAATGCTGAGCTGGGATCCAGCACCGCTCAGCGTGCCAGGGAGAGATTCTCGTTACCTTTGGGAGGCTGCAGAAAGAGAGAGCAGCAGCATGTGTGGGTCTGTGAGTGGGGCTGCCTGGAGACTTGAAGAGCAGCAAGATCTTTTTGTCCTGGCTCCTCTGGTGTGGGAGGACTCCCTGGACGTTCGCAAATGCTGAGCTGGGATCCAGCACCGCTTTAGCTTGCGAAGGACAGTTTCCATTGGCCTTTGGGAGGCTGCAGAAAGAGAGAGCAGCAGCATGCGTGGAGCTGGGAGTGGGGTTGCCTGGAGAGTTGAAGAGCAGCAAGAGGTTTTGGTCGTGGCTCCTCTGGTGTGGGAGGAATCCCTGGACATTCGCAAATGCTGAGCTGGGATCCAGCATTGCTCAGCGAGGCAGGGACAGGCTCTTTTGGCTATTGGGAGGCTGCAGAAAGTGAAAGCGGCAGCATGTGTGCAGCTGGGAGTGGGGTTGCCTGGAGACATTAAGAGCAGCAAGAGCTTTTGGTCGTGTATCCTCTGGTGTGGGAGGAATCCCTGGACGTTCACAAATGCTGAGCTGGGATCCAGCACCGCTCAGCGTGCCAGGGAGAGATTCTCTTGGCCTTTGGGAGACTGCAGAAGGACAGAGCAGCAGCAT
The DNA here is from genome assembly GCF_965183815.1 of Platalea leucorodia. Classification (NCBI taxonomy): domain Eukaryota; kingdom Metazoa; phylum Chordata; class Aves; order Pelecaniformes; family Threskiornithidae; genus Platalea; species Platalea leucorodia. The sequence goes on from NC_138833.1 coordinate 10,636,554, forward strand.
GTGTGGAGCTGTGAGTGGGGCTGCCTGGAGACTTGAAGAGCAGCAAGAGCTTTTTGTCCTGGCTCCTCTGGTGTGGGAGGAATCCCTGGACGTTTTCAAATGCTGAGCTGGGATCCACCATCGCTCAGCGAGGCAGGGACAGGATGTGTTGGCCTTTGGGAGGCTGCAGAAAGAGAGAGATATAGCATTTTTGGGGCTTGTGAATGGGGTTGCCTGGAGAGTTGAAGAGCAGCAAGAGCTTTTGGTCGTGGCTCCTCTGGTGTGGGAGGAATCCCTTGACGTTCGCAAATGCTGAGCTGACATCCAGCACCGCTCAGCAATGCAGGGAGAGACTCTCTTGGCCTTTTGGAGGCTGCAGAAAGAGACAGCAGCATGTGTGGAGCTGTGAGTGGGGTTGCCTGGAGACTTGAAGAGCAGCAAGAGCTTTCTGTCCTGGCTCCTCTGGTGTGGGAGGAATCCCTGGACGTTCACAAATGCTGAACTGGGATCCAGCACCGCTCAGCGATGCAGGGAGAGACTCTCTTGGCCTTTTGGAGGCTGCAGAAAGAGAGAGCAGCAGCATGTGTGGAGCTGTGAGTGGGGCTGCCTGGAGACTTGAAGAGCAGCAAGAGCTTTTTGTCCTGGCTCCTCTGGTGTGGGAGGAATCCCTGGACGTTCACAAATGCTGAACTGGGATCCAGCACCGCTTTAGCTTGCGAAGGACAGTTTCCCTTGGCCTTTGGGAGGCTGCAGAAAGTGAAACCGTCAGCATGTCTGGAGCTGTGAGTGGGGTTGCCTGTAGACTTGAAGAGCAGCAAGAGCTTTTTGTCCTGGCTCCTCTGGTGTGGGAGGAATCCCTGGACGTTCGCAAATGCTGAGCTGGGATCCAGCACCGCTCAGCGAGCCAGGGAGAGATTCTCTTGGCCTTTGGGAGGCTGCAGAAAGAGAGAACAACAGCATGTGTGGATCTGTGAGTGGGGCTGCCTGGAGAGTTAAAGAGCAGCAAGAGCTTTTGGTCGTGGCTCGTCTGGTGTGGGAGGAATCCCTGGACGTTCGCAAATGCTGAGCTGACATCCAGCACCGCTCAGCAATGCAGGGAGAGAGTCTCTTGGCTTTTGGGAGGCTGCAGAAAGAGACAGCAGCATGTGTGGAGCTGTGAGTGGGGTTGCCTGGAGACTTGAAGAGCAGCAAGAGCTTTCTGTCCTGGCTCCTCTGGTGTGGGAGGAATCCCTGGACGTTCGCAAATGCTGAGCTGGGATCCAGCACCACTCAGTGAGCAAAGGACAGGCTCTCTTGGCCTCCGGGAAACTGCAGAAAGACAGAGATACAGCATTTTTGGGGCTTGTGAATGCGGATGCCTGGAGACATGAAGAGCAGCAAGAGCTTTTTCTCCTGGCTCCTCTGGTGTGGGAGGAATCCCTGGATGTTCGCAAATGCTGAGGTGGGATCCAGCACCGCTCAGCGTTCCAGGGAGAGATTCTCTTGGCCTTTGGGAGGCTGCAGAAAGAGAGAGCAGCAGCATGTGTGGATCTGTGAGTGGGGCTGCCTGGAGAGTTGAAGAGCAGCAAGAGCTTTTGGTCGTGGCGCCTCTGGTGTGGGAGGAATCCCTGGACGTTCGCAAATGCTGAACTGGGATCCAGCACCGCTTTAGCTTGCGAAGGACAGTTACCCTTGGCCTTTGGGAGGCTGCAGAAAGTGAAACCGTTAGCATGTCTGGAGCTGTGAGTGGGGTTGCCTGTAGACTTGAAGAGCAGCAAGAGCTTTTTGTCCTGGCTCCTCTGGTGTGGGAGGAATCCCTGGACGTTCGCAAATGCTTAGCTGGGATCCAGCACCGCTCAGCGAGCCAGGGAGAGATTCTCTTGGCCTTTGGGACGCTGCAGAAAGAGAGAACAACAGCATGTGTGGATCTGTGAGTGGGGCTGCCTGGAGAGTTAAAGAGCAGCAAGAGCTTTTGGTCGTGGCTCGTCTGGTGTGGGAGGAATCCCTTGACGTTCGCAAATGCTGAGCTGACATCCAGCACCGCTCAGCAATGCAGGGAGAGAGTCTCTTGGCTTTTGGGAGGCTGCAGAAAGAGACAGCAGCATGTGTGGATCTGTGAGTGGGGCTGCCTGGAGACTTGAAGAGCAGCAAGAGCTTTTTGTCCTGGCTCCTCTGGTGTGGGAGGAATCCCTGGACGTTCGCAAATGCTGAGGTGGGATCCAGCACCGCTCAGCGTTCCAGGGAGAGATTCTCTTGGCCTTTGGGAGGCTTCAGAAAGAGAGAGCAGCAGCATGCGTGGATCTGTGAGTGGGGCTGCCTGCAGACTTAAAGAGCAGCAAGAGCTTTTTGTCCTGGCTCGTCTGGTGTGGGAGGAATCCCTGGACGTTCGCAAATGCTGAGCTGGGATGCAGCACCGCTCAGCGTGCCAGGGAGAGATTCTCTTGGCCTTTGGGAGGCTGCAGAAAGAGAGAGCAGCAGCATGCGTGGATCTGTGAGTGGGATTGCCTGGAGAGTTGAAGAGCAGCAAGAGCTTTTTGTCCTGGCTCCACTGGTGTGGGAGGAATCCCTGGACATTCGCAAATGCTGAGCTGGGATCCAGCACCGCTCAGCGAGCCAGGGACAGATTCTCTTGGCCTTTGGGAGGCTGCAGAAAGAGAGAGCAGCAGCATGCGTGGATCTGTGAGTGGGATTGCCTGGAGAGTTGAAGAGTAGCAAGAGCTTTTTGTCCTGGCTCGTCTGGTGTGGGAGGAATCCCTGGACGTTCGCAAATGCTGAGCTGGGATCCAGCACCGCTCAGTGAGCAAAGGACAGGCTCTCTTGGCCTCCGGGAAACTGCAGAAAGACAGACATACAGCATTTTTGGGGCTTGTGAATGCGGATGCCTGGAGACATGAAGAGCAGCAAGAGCTTTTTGTCCTGGCTCCTCTGGTGTGGGAGGAATCCCTGGATGTTCGCAAATGCTGAGCTTGGATCCAGCACCGCTCAGCGTGCCAGGGAGAGATTCTCTTGGCTTTTGGGAGGCTGCAGAAAGAGAGAGCAGCAGCATGTGTGGATCTGTGAGTGGGGCTGCCTGGAGAGTTGAAGAGCAGCAAGAGCTTTTTGTCCTGGCTCGTCTGGTGTGGGAGGAATCCCTGGACGTTCTCAAATGCTGAGCTGGGATCCAGCACCGCTCAGCGAGCCAGGGAGAGATTCTCTTGGCCTTTGGGACGCTGCAGAAAGAGAGAACAACAGCATGTGTGGATCTGTGAGTGGGGCTGCCTGGAGAGTTAAAGAGCAGCAAGAGCTTTTGGTCGTGGCTCCTCTGGTGTGGGAGGAATCCCTGGACGTTCGCAAATGCTGAGCTGACATCCAGCACCGCTCAGCAATGCAGGGGGAGAGTCTCTTGGCTTTTGGGAGGCTGCAGAAAGAGACAGCAGCATGTGTGGAGCTGTGAGTGGGGTTGCCTGGAGACTTGAAGAGCAGCAAGACCTTTTTGTCCTGGCTCCTCTGGTGTCTGAGGAATCCTTGGACGTTCACAAATGCTGAACTGGGATCCAGCACCGCTTTAGCTTGCGAAGGACAGTTTCCCTTGGCCTTTGGGAGGCTGCAGAAAGAGAGAGCAGCAGCATGTCTGGAGCTGTGAGTGGGGTTGCCTGGAGACTTGAAGAGCAGCAAGAGCTTTTTGTCCTGGCTCGTCTGGTGTGGGAGGAATCCCTGGACGTTTGCAAATGCTGAGCTGGGATCCAGCACCGCTCAGTGAGCAAAGGACAGGCTCTCTTGGCCTCCGGGAAACTGCAGAAAGACAGACATACAGCATTTTTGGGGCTTGTGAATGCGGATGCCTGGAGACATGAAGAGCAGCAAGAGCTTTTTGTCCTGGCTCTTCTGTTGTGGGAGGAATCCCTGGATGTTCGCAAATGCTGAGCTGGGATCCACCATCGCTCAGCGATGCAGGGAGAGATTCTCTTGGCTTTTGGGAGGCTTCAGAAAGAGAGAGCAGCAGCATGCGTGGATCTGTGAGTGGGGCTGCCTGCAAACTTAAAGAGCAGCAAGAGCTTTTTGTGCTGGCTCGTCTGGTGTGGGAGGAATCTCTGGACGTTCGCAAATGCTGAGCTGGGATGCAGCACCGCTCAGCGTGCCAGGGAGAGATTCTCGTGACCTTTGGGAGGCTGCAGAAAGAGAGAGCAGCAGCATGCGTGGAGCTGGGAGTGGGGTTGCCTGGAGACTTGAAGAGCAGTAAGATCTTTTTGTCCTGGCTCCTCTGGTGTGGGAGGAATCCCTGGACGTTCGCAAATGCTGAGCTGGGATCCAGCACCGCTTTAGCTTGCGAAGGACAGTTTCCATTGGCCTTTGGGAGGCTGCAGAAAGAGAGAGCAGCAGCATGCGTGGAGCTGGGAGTGGGGTTGCCTGGAGAGTTGAAGAGCAGCAAGAGCTTTTGGTCGTGGCTCCTCTGGTGTGGGAGGAATCCCTGGACGTTCACAAATGCTGAGCTGGGATCCAGCACCGCTCAGCGTGCCAGGGAGAGATTCTCTTGGCCTTTGGGAGACTGCAGAAGGACAGAGCAGCAGCATGTGTGGAGCTGTGAGTGGGGTTGCCTGAGAGTTAAAGAGCAGCAAGAGCTTTTGGTCGTGCCTCCTCTGGTGTGGGAGGAATCCCTGGACGTTCGCAAAGGCTGAGCTGGGATGCAGCACCCGCTCAGCGAGCCAGGGACAGATTCTCTTGGCCTTTGGGAGGCTGCAGAAAGAGAGAGCTGCAGCATGTGTAGAGCTGTGAGTGGTGTTGCCTGGAGACTTGAAGAGCAGCAAGAGCTTTTTGTCCTGGCTCCTCTGGTGTGGGAGGA